>NW_028317857.1:2558000-3197500 GCF_062004578.1 Staurois parvus | reverse complement strand
GTGCAGAATGAAGACGAGCCACCCAGGAGGTAAGATCTCTGGATTGGGGCTGAATGTAAGTATAACCTTACACTGCTTGCATTCTGGGTAGATGTGGGGGGGGGGGGTATTTATAAAGGACAACATCAATAAAAGGTGAAGCTGTCTTTTAAAGGCCACTACATTTTTGGATGTGTACTGGGGAACGCCTAGTACAAAAGGTCATTTCACTTTGGTCAGAAAATTAAGTCCTGCTAGATCACTTAATGCCCCTTTTGCAGGTACAGCTATGTAAAACATTAAAAATAATACACTCTCACCCTGCTCTGCACATGCTCAGTTGCTCTCTATTTTATGTCACTGTGCCAAAAAAGTAGAGGCCGATCTGCTGACAGCCTAAAGATTTACTGATGCTCAGGGGGCTCTGGGCTTCAGCAAAATTATTATTATTATTACACAGTATTTATATAGCGCCAAAAGGTTTGCTCAGTGCTGTACATTATAGTGGGGGACAGTACATGAGACAGTACAGTTACAAAACAATACACGAGGGGTTCGAGGGCCCTGCTCTTGCGAGCTTACAATCTAGGAGGGAGGGGATAGTGGCACAGGAGGAAGTGGCTGTGGGGGATGGAGTGGTAGGAGGAGTGGAGGAGATTGGCAGTTAGGTGAGGGCGGGGTAGGCTTCCCTGAAGAGATGGGTTTTCAGGGTGCGCCTAAAGGTGAGGAGGGTAGGTGACAGTCTGATGGATTGGGGTAGTGAGTTCCAGAGGATGGGGGAAGTCCTGGAGAAGTCCTGCAGTCGGGCGTGGGAGGTGGAGACCAGGGAGCTAGAAAGTAGGAGGTCTTGTGAGGAGTGAAGATTATGGGTTGGGTGGTATTTGGGTATCAGGTCGGTGAGGTAGTTTGGGGCAGCGTTATGAATGGCTTTGTATGTCAGTGTTAGTAGTTTGAAGCGTTGGGCAATCGGGAGCCAGTGGAGGGAATGACGGGGGGTGGCAGAAGAGCGGTTGGTAAGGTGGATGAGTCTGGCCGCTGAGTTCAGGATTGCCTGAAGCGGGGATAGTCTGATGAGGTAGGCCGGTGAGGAGGGAGTTGCAGTAGTCCAGGCATGAGATGAGGCAGTAAACGAGTTGTTTAGAAGCATCTGGGGTTAGGAACGTACGTATTTTGGAGATGTTACAGAGGAGGAGCCTGCATGAGCTTGCTAGCGATTGGACATGGGGTTGGAAGAACAGGTTTGAATCTAGAGTGACACCTAGGACTTTGGCTTGCGGGGTGGGACTGATGGTGGCGTTGTTGGTCCTGATGGAGAGGGTGGGGGGGAGGGCGCGGGCTGGGGGGAAAATTAGGAGCTCGGTTTTTGAAAGGTTCAGTTTGAGGAAGTGGAGCGACATCCAGTCTGATATATCGTTCAGCAGGTGGGTGATACGGGCAGAGACTCAAGGGGTGAGTTGAGGGGTGGAGAGGTAAATTTGCGTGTCATTGGCGTAGAGGTGATAGTTGAAGCCGTGGGAGTGTATCAGTTTGCCAAGGGAGGAGGTGTAGATGGAGCCCGAGGACAGAGCCTTGGGGGACCCCAACAGAGAGGGGGAGGTGGTAGCGTTATAGGTAACGCTGAAGGAGCGTTGGGAGAGATAGGAGGAGAGCCAGGAGAGAGCGGAGTCTCTGATACCGAGGGAGTGTAGTTTATCGAGGAGGAAGGGGTGGTCAACTGTCGAAGGCCGCAGAGAGGTCAAGGAGTAAGAGGACTGAGAAGTGGCCATTAGCTTTGGCGGTTAGCAGGTCATTAGTGATTTTGAGTAGGGCGGTTTCGGTGGAGTGTAGGGGACAGAAGCCAGACTGTAGTGGATCAGGGAGGTTGTCAGTGAGGTGGGAGCTTAGGCGATTGTAGATTAAGCGCTCAAGGAGCTTGGAAGTGAATGGCAGCAGGGAGATGGGTCTAAGGTTGTTCAGGTCAGTGGGGTCCAAGGAGGGTTTTTTGAGTATCGGGGTGATGTGCGCGTGCTTTATGGGGGAGGGGAATGCGCCAGTAGAGAGGGAGAGATTGAAGATGTGGCTGAGGGAGCGTAGGATGGAGGGGGAGGGTGCCCGGAGGAGTTGTGTGGGGACAGGGTCAACGGTGCAAGTGGTGAGGCGGGCTTCTGAGAAGACCTTGGTGACCTCCTCAGTGGTGGCAAGGCTGAAGGAGCGGAGTGTTGGGGGCTTATGGTGTGCTGGATGTTAAGGGGTGGCGGGGGGCAGGGCGGTTGCGAGATCAGTTGTAGTGGGGCGGGGGGGGGGACTAGGTGGGGAGGTAGGTGGAGCATTGGCAATGTTCTTATGGATTGCGTCGATCTTGTTTTGGAAATGAATGGCAATTTCATGGGCGGTGAGTGAGGTACTGGATGGGGGTGAGAGAGTAGGGAGTTGAAAGTGGAGAAGAGCCGGCGAGGACAGGAGAGGGTGTTGATGAGGGTTACGAAGTAGGTTTGTTTGGCGGTGTGGAGGGAGGAGGTGTAGGTGAGGAAGGCGAATTTGTAGAGGGAGAATGCTTGAGGGCATTTGGTTTTGCGCCAGAATCGTTCCAGCGTGCGACTGCGTCGTTTAAGATGTTTAGTGTCGTCGTTCTGCCAGGGTTGAAGTGGTCGGGGTCTAATGCTACGTGTGGTTAGGGGTGCTAAGGAGTCTAGGGCAGCTGATAGCGTGTTGTTATATGGAGCAGTGGCCAGGTCAGTGCATGACAGTGGAAGGATACTGTCGTACAGACAGTCAGCTGCAGAGTGGAGAGGGGCCGGTTTCAGGTTGCGGAGATTACGGCTGGTGAAGGTTTGATGTTTGGGGGGGGAGGTGTTGGAGGACGGGGAGATGCGGAAGGTAAGGAGGTTGTGGTCAGAGAGAGGCAAAGGGGTGTTAGTGAGGTTGTGGGGGGTGCAGAAAACGAGGTCCAGGGTGTTCCCGTCGGTGTGGGTGGAGGACTGCATGCACTGTGTGAGTGCAAACGAAGAGGTTAAGTGGAGGAGTTTGGATGTAGCCGGGTTGTTGACATTGAGAGGGATATTGAAGTCACCAAGGATGATGGTGGGGAGCTCAGAGGAGAGGAAGAAGGGCAGCCAGGCGGAAAAGTCGTCAAAGAAGCGGGATACGGGTCCAGGGGGCCGATAGATTACTGCAATCCTCAGAGGGGTGGGGGAGAAGAGTCGGATGCAGTAGGCCTCGAAGGAGGAGAAGGATAGAGAGGGGGGTGTTTGGGAGGACCTGGAAGTTGCTCAGCGGTGACAAGAGCATGCCGACCCCACCACCTCTACGACCGTTCGGTCTGGGTGAATGGGACCAGACGAGACCTCCATAGGAGAGTGCTGCAGGGGAGGTGGAGTCAGTGACTTGGATCCAGGTTTCCGTGACCGCTAGGAGGTTGAGGGAGTGGGAGATAAAGAGGTCATGGATGGCGGTGAACTTGTTGCACACTGATCGAGCGTTCAGGAGTGCAACCGAGAGTGGAGGGGTGGGTGTGGAGAGGAGGGGGACAGGTATAAGCTTGAGGGGGTTGCGGCGGTTTGTGTGAGTAGGAGGGTGCCTAGTGGGTGAGTGAGGTGGTGAGGGGCCAGGGTTCGGGGAGATGTCCCCGGCGTTGAGGAGAAGGAGGGTAAGAAAGGTGGCATGGGAGCGGGCTGTGCAAGAGCGCGTGGGTCTGTTAGGGGTGGCGTGTGGGTCGGTGAGAGAGTGGAGTATCAGGAGGAGGTGGTGAGAACCGTAGTGGGGAGAGGGAAGTAGTGAGGGTCCGATGTAAAGTTGTTTTGGGGGGATAGGGGGGTAGAGGGAGGAGATTTTGTGAATGGAGGAGAGGAGTACGAGGAGGAGGAGTACAGGTGGCATATTAAGAGGGTGAGTGGAGTGCTGGTCAAATGAGGGAGGTGAAAAGTTTCACATCAGGGCGCATAGATGCGCAGAGTCTATCGCACAGTGGCAGAGGAGTTCAACAGTGAGAGGGGAGGGAAAGTGGTGGGCAGCTGGGCCTGCTGCTGGCTAGTCATGGCAGTCTGTGGGTGCTGTAGGACGCGGCAACTGGAGGTGCTGTAGGGCCCGGCATCTGTGGGAGCGGTAGGGTCAGGCGCCTGTGGGTGCTGTAGGGTGAGGCGTCTGTCAGTGCTGTAAGCCACGTGGCAGGCTCGCATGAGAGGGCTTGGGGCTGCGCGGTGGCGGGGCACCGGGGGCAGCTGTGTGGCACATGGTGAGGAGCAGGGGAGCCGTTCTAGTGGTGGCGGCTTACCCGTTCTGGTGGTGGTGGTGATGCTGTCGTGCGGGACGCGGCTGCCGAGGTGGCGGTGCTGCTGCCGTGCGGGTTTCCCGGGGTGGTCCTTGGAGCCTTTTGTGTCGTTGGTTGCGGTCTGCCTGTGGTGGTTTCAGGAGCGTCTGCCTACGGTGGTCTCAGGAGCATTGCTTGGCTGCTGTCTGCTTGCTGTGGTCCCTGGGGTGCGGTTAGGCTGCTGCCTGCCTGCTGTGGCCCCCGAAGCCAGTGGAGGGGGCCAGGGGCCGCCAGAGTAGGACCACCTCAGAGCGTGTCAGAGGGCATTGGCCGAGGGACTGAGCGGCGGCGGCGCGATTCGGCCCGCGATTTACGGCAGCTTCCAGCAAGAAAAAACAGGATGCTAGAGGAAATTTACAGCACACACTCATTTTAGTAACATAATTATTAAAGCAGAGTTCCACCAAAACATGGATGCTCCACTTGTTTGCCTCCTCCCCTGCCATATTTGCACCTTTTGGGGGGGAGCGAGTACCTGGTTTTGACAGGTACCTGCTCCCACTTCTGGCTCAGTTTGCCACGGCGAAGTGAGCCAGAAGTTCAGCCCCCCTCCTTCCTCCCACAGTCTCCTTGGAACATTCTCAGGTCCCAGAAGACTGCTGGACCAGTCAGGATGCACAGCGCGACTCGCGCATTCGTAGTGGGCACCTGGCTGTGAAGCCGCAAGCTGCCTGGTGCCCACAGCTGAGATGCCAGCGCCGGGGAGAGAAGAAGGAGAGTGGGTCAGCGCAGGTGAGCATGTCGCTGGACCTTGGGACAGGTGAGTGTGCGTTTATTAAAAGTCAGCAGCTACAGTTTTTGTAGCTGCTGACTTTTAATAAACACAAAAAATGGCTGGAACGCCACTTTCATGTGAAATGTATGGCCCTTGCTAAAGAACATTATTTATTACCAAGTTGTTGTGGGTAAAGTTCCACTTTAAAAAGTCTTTTTGAAATGTTTAAAGTGGTTGTAAAGGCTTATGGTTTTTGTACCTTCATGCATTCTATGCATGAAGGTAAAAAACCTTCTGTGTGCAGCAGCTCCCCCAGCCCCCTCTATACTTACCTGAGCGCCCCATCACAATCCAGCAATGTGCTCAACAGCCTCAGCTGTCCCAGGTCTCTGCCTCCTCATTGGCTCAGACAGCAAGCGGAAGCCATTGGCTCATGCTGTTGTCAATCACAGCCAGTCAGCCAATGAGGAGAGAGGGAGCGGGGCCAAGCCATGACTCCTTGTGAATGGACACACGGAGCAGTGGCTTGGGAACATGCCTGCTCAGGTGCACACGACAGAAAGGAGGAGCCAGGAGCACCGCCAGGGGACCCATGAAGACGAGGATCCAAGCTGCTCTGTGCAAAACCACTACACAGAGAAGGTAAGTATGATAGGTTTGTTATTTTACAAAAAAAAAAATGAACCTTTAGTATTGCTTTAAATCATTAAGAGCATTAAATCCAGTCAACGAGTTTCAGGGAAAAAAAAAGGACACGTCTTCTTCAGTGCCAACATTCAAAAGATATATTATTATATTATATAATATTTAAAAATAATTATGTCTTATAAAACATTTTATGTGAATTATGGATCACCCTGGATTGATCACCATTTTACTGACACGGATAGTATATTGTTATATAGATCTTTGAATATTTATCCCTACATTGTTTACATGACATATTTATGGTATGTTTTACTTTTTATTGTTCTTTTGCATGTTAGCCCTGAAGAAGGGGGAGGCTTTTTCCCCTCAAACACATTTGCTGTATTTGATGTTCTTAACCATTTCAAAAAGACTTTTAATCGAAATTAATTTATGTTCCTGGTGCTTCCTAGTACACATCCATGAATTTACTGCCTGCTGAGCGTTTCCTTTGTCACAATCAGAGAGGTAGCAGCCTTGGACCTGAACGGGCTCCATCTACTCTTTCATCACGGATTTGCGTCTTTGAAGATTAATGTACTTTACTATATATCCAAACTGATTTTCACTTCTCTTGGCCCAGCGATATATTATATGCACACCAGGCTATTAGGAGCCACTGTCAACATTGCTCCCTTTAGAACTGCTTCTCTCCTCATTCTCGGCTACAGGAATGCAAACGCAGCTAAAAGAGTTGACATGCAGGTGATGCTAATGGACCTGTTAATGTATGATGAATGACCTAACAAGCGGCCCAAACTGATATGAAAAGCTCACCGCATTTTCCCATTGAAGCTTGTTCACACAGGCTCTACAGCAGGTCAAAGGATAGTCAGAAGGAGGATAACTGCAGATCAAATGCATCTGTCAATGAAATCTTAATGATCTCAGTGTCTCAGACTGCTTTCAAAAGTAAGCTCATTGACACAGTCCACAGCTTGTGCACACAGGCCTTTCCCATGGGGCTGACACATGGGGGGCACTGAAGTGTCTCTATTGCAGACTCAGATTAAATTGCTTTCTGCAATTCTTCAGCCTGATCTGGGATTTTGCTTCACATGCCACAGAATCACTTTAAAGCGTTACTAAACCCACAACAGTAAAATCAATCTATATATGCAGTAAAGCATGCTCGTTATACTTCCTGTAGAACCCAAGGGGTTAATCCTCTGCATTTTGTAAAAAGTCAGTTTGATCCCGTCTTCTCTGCTCCTCCTCTTGTTCAAATGTCCACCTAATAAGACCGAATGAACCTGCAGCCACATGCTCAGGTTTGGTGTGTATTGCTAGAGAGTTTTTTTTTCCTTGGGAGAGTGCATGTGATCAGCAAAGGACCAATCAGCACTGTCCAGACAGAGGGTCAGGGGTTTTGCATCCTCCTAGAGCAGAAAGAAAACTCCTCCTACAAGATTTAACCAGTGCTGTGCTGAAGTCACAATACTGCTCTAACTGCTGATGAGAAAATATATTTAGCAGTTTATATTTACTAAACTAATTGCACTTCTATGTTCTGTGGACTGTGGGAGACCAGATATAGTAAATGCAGGGTCCAGGGTTTAGTAACACTTTAAGGCTCCATGCACACTAGTTTTTTTGTTTTTTTGTTAGCTCGAAAAACGCTGGTAGGAGCATTTTAGTAATCTTCAGAAGCATTTAGGAGTGTTAACGTTTCATTAGCATTTTTACAATACATGTAGAGGGGGAAAAAAAAAAAGCTTGAAAAAAAAAGCTGTTAGAAGCATTTTAGTAGCATTTAGCTTTATTTTTCTGCTGAAAAAACGCTCCAAAAAACTCTACTAAAACACATTTTTATTCTGTTCCTAGATGCTGAAGCTCAAAAAATTGCTGGTATCCTAAAGTAGTGTGCATGGTCACATAGGATAACACTAGCTTCTAAGAGCAGAAAAAAAAATATGCTGATAATAGCTTCTAAGAGCTTACAAAAATGCTAGTGTGATAAACCTTAGAAAGCATTGCAAGGGATGAGTATACTTAGAGGATGCGATGGCTGCAGGTGAGTGAACAAAGTCTTGTTATGTACGCTGAGCTGTAAGTGTAGTTCTCTTTTGGTCAGCACTGGGGAATACTGGCACTTGTGGTTTGTAGGGTGTCGTTTTTATTACATAACTGTCCCCAATCAGTGGGCTGCTACATTAACTAGTAACAACTCTATATAGAAACTTTTCTCAACCCAGAGGAACACCTAAAATAATTTAAGGGTCTCGAGGAACCTTTACTTAACATGACTGTAAAGGAAAAAAATAAAATAAATAAATAAATAAATTTAGGTTTACAACAAACATGGTGCTTACCTGCTTTATGCAAAAGTTTTGCACAGAGCGGCCCCAATCATCCTCCTCTTCTTGAGTTCCCTGCTGGCATTTCTAACTCCTCCCCCAAGCCAAGTACCCCCCTACTCCTGTGAGCTCAATCCCAAGCCGCGCTTTGTGTGTCCATTGACACACTGAATGCGGCTCTGCCTCACCCCTCGCTCTCTCCTTACTGGCTGTGATTGACAGCTTCCGCCTCTGAGTATATGAGGAGGGAACAAGTGGAGAAAGATGCTGCTCTTGGGCACAGCGCTAGACCGAGATCAGTCTCAGGTAAGTATAAGAGGGGGGCTGCGGGGGGGGGGGGGGTCTAAGGTGTTCACAGAAGGTTTTTTTTTATCCTAATGCATAAGGAAAAAAAACCAAAAAATACAAAAAATACATTCTACCTTTACAACCACTTTAAACAAATTATCGGCAGTCAGTGGCAAAAATACCATCCCTACAGACAGCTTATAAGAGAACAGGTAGCATATTGCTGGCTTTGGTGGTGCAAGTCTTGGAACTGTGCAGGCGCCATCAAATGAGAGGTCAATGAGCAACAGCTCAGGGAACTCCTAGCAACCTCTGGAAGAACCCAAGTTGAGAATAGCAGGTATATACCATACATGGTAAAATAAAATAGTAATGATGTAGCGCTTCTATACTTTATAATAATAGGTGACCACAAGGTGCTGTAAAAAAACCATACAAGGTCCTAATGATGGACCAAATATAGTGACTTATATATTAAATGGTGACCCCAATCCTCATGGGGATGCATACAATGTGACCCCTGGTACCCAATATGGGACACAATACAATATAAGGAATGTGATCCAAAAATGGCTGCAATGGCCTCTCACCCCCACTTTACGACCCCTCAGAGCCACAAAGCACTTTGGATCACCTCTGGATCCCCTTTGTAAAGGCACTCCTTATAGCCTGGTAGCTGGAACAAACTCACTGGAAACAACTGTCACCCCTGCGATCTCACATTCCATAGAAGATATCAAGGCATTATCCCCATGTGTTGGGTGTATAGCATGAGAACAAGGTGTTCCAAGATGGCGTCACGCCAAAAGTATGTCACCACGCTATGCCGTCGACGCGTTGCATCACATTACCTTGTGACTTTCTGAGTCCTGAGGAAGTCACGAGGGTGAGTTTACATCTTGGCTTATTTTTACTCTTAAATAAAGCGGTTTTACACTATGGAGAATGTGTCCTTCTCTTGTTCTATGGGCTATTGAGCAATTATCTATGTGAGAGTACCTATCCATCTACCAACCCACCGATCCAGAGGGATTGATCGCAGGGGGTGACAGTTGTTTCCAGTGAGTTTGTTCCAGCTACCGGGCTATAAGGATTCCCTTTACAAAGGGGATCCAGAGATGATCCAAAGTGCTTTGTGGCCCTGAGGGGTCACGGAGTGGAGGTGAGAGGCCATTGCAGCCATTTTTGGATCACATTCCGGGCGTGCTGTGTACCCACATTATACACCTTGCATGACCAGGAAGAATGCAGCACTATATTTGTATGCATTCACGGATATTGGACTAATTGCACCATTCTACATTATGTTATATATATCAGTTATTTGTTTTTACACAGAGTGTGCGAGTTTGATCCCTCTGTAGGGATTCACCTTATATTGTGTTGTGTCCCATATTGGGTACCAGGGGTCACATAGTATTCATCCCCATGAGGATTGGGGTCACCATTAAATATCGAAGTCAATATATTTGGTCCATCATTAGGACCTTGTATGTTTTTTACAGCACCTTGTGGTCATCTATTATTATTATAAAGTATATAAGCGCTACATCATTACTATTTCATCTTTGAAACCTATTGGTACAGGATCAGGTGTTAGCTGCTTTTATTGGCTATTTTTAGTTTTTATACATATAGAGCGCAGGAGGATTTCTTTATTTTATATACCATCCATGGTCAACCTTCCTGGAGTAGGGGATCTCAAGTGTGCCCTGAAATCACAAAACAGCCACACATAACATACAGTGAATCAGAAGATGGTCAAAGACTATGGGCATGCTGCAAGTGATGGTCAAAGGCTGCAAGCATGCTATAGGGCAGGAGTAGACAACTTTTGAGAGGTGGAGATCTACCTGAACAACAGGAAAGATCAAAGATCAACAGAGTTTGCTTCCCAAACACTCACTGTGTTCACTGGGAAGCAAGCGATGGTTAGATCCCAATCGACGGGTTGCCGACTTCCACTATAGGAGCTTTTGGAGTCTGGAGAGTCATAGACTAGAGCCATATTACGTGAGGCTGCTACATATTACATGAAAGATCGCTGCTTTTACAGCTCTTTACAAATCAGTGCTTAAAAATTAATTATGCCTTACAGAGATTTCTCCTAGCCTGGCCCATTATAAAAGATCAGGAAAAAAAAATCATAAAAAAGTGAAAAAGGAAGGGAAGCATAGAAAAAAGTTTGATCGTTGGAAAGAAATAAAACAAGCCATTACATTACAAGCCACTACTACTAGAACCCAACCTAAAGAATATTTTCCCTTCACAGGCCTCAGCAAGCAACCAACAAGGTCAAACAGACTACGGTTTTTAGGAAGTGGCAAAGGGACGCAGGTTGGGCAAAGGGGTGTAAACAAAGCCTTAAGTCTCATTCACACTACATGCGGTGACTGGTGGTTTTCGGCACTGGATCAATGCCAGCCACCACAATGGCATATAGAAAACAATTGTTTATGTGCCCTGTTCACATGGAAACACTGCCTTCAGGTAGGATGCAATGTACTGCAGAAAAATGCATTTTTGCAACGCACCCAAGCACAACTGATGCCTGTGGTAGACACGAACTGCAGCTCCGATGCAGTAGATATACAAGGAATTCGACATAGAAAACATCATTTTGACATTTCAATAGAGTTTTTAAATAAAACACTGGCGCACTGCAGCCACTAGCCTCCATGCTAAAATGAATCATTTTTGTGTGCGGCTACTGTGAAGGTAGCCCTAGAGCGGCACTTCAGTCTTTTTTTTTTTAAACTTTCTTCCAACAGCATTGTCTTCCCCTTTTTACATACGAATGGATAACAAAAATTACATTTTCTAGCTGCAAATATCTTTTTTCTCCATAGTTCCTGTCCACTTGCTGCTTCTTCCCCAAATGACGTCAGACATCTGCTCCTATTGACTCCTGGGATATTTTTGTCAGAAATCCCAGGAGTCTTCAGGCCCTTTTTTTTTTTGTTTGAGGTGGAGGCGCAAGAATTCCCTGGAAACTGAGGGTACTGGCTTCAGCTTCCCTTAGTTAAAATGGCCACCATTACATACACATCTAGTGGAGTAACTCGCTGTTTTTTGCAGAATGGAGCATTAAGAAAAGTAAGTAGCCAATTCACATTACTGCAGTTTTCAGATGCTGCTTGTATTTTTCCCAAATTTTTGAGGAATTACTGAAGTTACTCTTTGGAACTAAGGTTGGAAAAATAAAAATGGCGAACGGACAGGCTCTTTAATGCAGAAGAGACATGAAATATCACTTCTGCAATAAAATACATTCACCTGCCTGTTTGCAATACCCTGTAGATTGTACACGGAGCTGCACATGTACATTCCGACACACTGCCTGTGTGCCAGGATGAGAGCACTCCTGTCCATGTGTGGGAATGATGTCACCCTGCACCAGTCAATCAAGACAGCCAAAGACTGCCACCTGAGAAGAATCCAGGGAGACGATGACAGCACTAGCAATAAACCCACATACTTGTTCCAGGTCAGTATTAAGGAGTATTGAAGTCAGCAAAAACATACTGACAGGTAACATCTTCCACACAAATTAATATATGGTGGGCCTGTGGCCTAGGTAGAACAGGGACCATGATTTTGGAGTAGACTCTCTCTCTGCGACTATCCTTGGAGTGGACCGTTTACAAATTATGAGTTGTTCTTCCATAAGTGTGCAGTGTCCCTCTAGATAGCCTGGGGGAGTTAGTTACCTCTTTTTAAATTAGGCTGAGCAGCAGTCTGAGCATGAGACGGTGGGTCAAATTTAGGTCAGGGCTAAGGGCTCTGCAGGTCAATTCCTTGATACCTCCCCCTGCTCTACAAACTTGGAGAAGATTCTAGAAGCAGTGGGCAAGGCTGAGGAGGGGCTGGTCCGCATACTTACAGAACTCTGGGCAATCGCCAAGCAGGAGGCTTGGGATGTGGCCAAGGCAGCCTTTAAGTGTGATTAAGCATGATCAGCAGCAGGAGAGTTCGGGTGGAAGATGAAGTGGAGGCTGAGATGCAAGAGCCTGGGAGGGGGGCCCAGTGCGAAGAGGCCTACCTCTAGGCAGAGTTGCTGGAAAAAAGGATTTCTCAAGCTCAGGATTCTCCTGAGAGAGGACCACCTGTGCAGCAGGGAAGGAGCCAGCCCAGTGGTAGGCCTGAAGGCAGCCACCAACTCAACAAGCTCACAGGAGAGGAAGAGTGACTACTATTGCACCCTGTGGGCCGGATAAGGGGAGAGGGCATTCAGGGTGGGAAACCTGACTAGCCCCCCATCTGGGACTGTTTGATCTAAAAAAAACAGATTCTGGGTCCCCTTGTCCAGGGATTCACCCAGTACAGTTGGATGAGGAGAGGATTCATCTGGGGTGGTACATCAGGAGAGGCTGGAGAGCTCTCTAAGAAGAAATCCTTTGCTGTATAGAGACTTGTACATAGTTGCTAAGGAGTTGTCCTCAGTTGCAGTTCTCTTGGGCATACCATACACCCCGCAACCCCATCCAAGTTCAGTACCCCTAACATAACTTAAAAAAACAAGCTCAAGGACTGTTTACGGTCTCCAGAATGCAAGTCTGTGGAAAATGCATGTTTCCTGGCTGTGCAGGACTATAGGGGGACCCAAATCTTCAGCAACTCCTAAGGGGGTAGTGCTACAAGTGTTTACTCCATAGCCATATGTGTGGGACTAAATAGGAGCTATATATGCTTCAATTGTTTTATCTGACTGATGTGTGATTTGAACATAATGATCAAATCTGCAAACAATTGAATAGCTTTAATATCCCTTTTGATCAATTTATATCAGATTCTGTCAAACTGAGTCAAACTGGCCAGGGCGCAAAATTATCCACTGCTTTGCTTCAATAGGCAGAATTGAGATACTTTGTTCATGAATTGAATCATACCTTGATCAACCAGATTATGAGATTACATGGTGGAAACAGAGATGCGATAAATCATTCAGGATTATAAAATTATGATCATATCTTAACTATCAATCAAAATTCACTTCCCTGTGTGAATCATATTGATTGAATACGTTGACAATAGATTGATCATTTCTATCAGAAGAGATTGATCAAAAAAAAGAAACCGATCATTTATCAAAGTGAATATGGCTATCATATTGCTACCAGAGATTAGGGACAGTACTGTACTAGCCAGGGGCGGACTGACCATTTGGAAACTCAGGCACTGCCC
This sequence comes from Staurois parvus, assembly GCF_062004578.1. Classification (NCBI taxonomy): domain Eukaryota; kingdom Metazoa; phylum Chordata; class Amphibia; order Anura; family Ranidae; genus Staurois; species Staurois parvus. Next base: position 3,184,065 of record NW_028317857.1, on the reverse strand, counting down.
GAGGTCAGTAGGGGGCCCCATGAGATGCTCCTGGTACCTTTTTCATAGGCTTTTTTGAGTTTGGGCAAGGACACAGGGGCCCTATGATCCCCTATTGCCCGGGGGCCCCATGAGTTGTCAGTCCGCCCCTGGTACTAGCTGAATGGAATTATGCAATGAGGGTCTGTTCCCTGTTCTTACCATTTATGAAGAAGTTCTCCACAGTAAAAAAGTTAAAGAAAGACAATCTGCCACCATGTAAGGGCCAGTTCACACTTTCTCTTCTGCAAAAAAATGCTGCTCTCTGCAAGGGCACATAGAAAACAATGTGTGTTTTTAAGTGTCTCACTCACACTTCCACACAGCCATCAACCACACAGCACAGAGGTGCACAAAACTGCAACATGTCTGCATTTTTCCACACTGCCCTGCATTTTTATGTACCGCAACTGAACTGCGAATCACCAACACTTAGACTCAGTCCATACCTGGGAAATCCTCTGACGCTGTGGACAGGAGTGATGGCGATCGGTTAAATGGGTCAGTTGGAAGCAGTGACTGGGTAGGTTCCCCGGTGCACCATCTAAAATGACTGAGCGCCTGCATCGCACTGGCCCCAGCTGTAATCGTGACCAAATGTTAATTGCACCATTGCACTTGGACTACTGTAAAGAGGCCTCTGTAGAAAGTGTGTAGTGCTCTGATCCAGGTTAGGGCCTGCAAACAGAAGTGACAAGTGACTGTACAGGAAATCAGTGGGATGTGCGGCTGCATCAGCACATCGTTGATACAAAGCTGTTGAAAAGAAGGGCTCAGTAGCTCAGGGAACTGACTTAGCAACCCTAATGCTGGGGCCCTCCTACATGATGAATAGTAGGCACCTCAAAGTGTTCTTAAATATTCCTCACTTTTGTATTGCTTATGATCTGCCATCAAAATCCATGCATATACCTAGGATATGTAGTTATGAGGCACTTAAGTACATGTAGTGCCTGAGCTATCAATCGCCAGGTCTGAACAAAATCACATGGTGCGTGTGAAAATAGGCTTTCGCCTAAGTAATGGGGTACATGCAGCACCTAAAAGTAAAATAAATGATAGAGATGGATAATGTAAATAACTCAACTATATTAAAAAAAAAAAAAAATCAAATATGTGCAACCCAAAATACACCATCACAAAATAAAAATAAATCTTGAAAAAAAAACACAAAAAATAGTGCTAAAAACATGACTATCACAAAAGTAAAAACAAAAATTAAAAAAAAAAAAAAAATGTTCAGCAAAGATCGTCCATATATAGACTCACTATAGCTGGCTATAAACGAGTAGGATTTTGTTAGAAAAAATTAATTTTAAAGAACGTTCATATAATTTACTAATCAGTGGGTCAAAACAATGTTCACCTTTTTCAGCAAGTGAAACCTATGCGGGGATCTGGAAAGGGAGTGAGGGATCCAGAAGCAAAGAATAGACCCCTTATCATATGCACTCTGGAGCAAAAGCTATAGATTTTTTTTATTTTCCAAAAAGGGTCAGATTCTGCAACAGGGTGCATGTCTGTTCTTACGAGAAAGACCAAAAAACTGATTATATGTCTGAAACATCTGAGGGTGATAAAGTAAGAAAAAAAAACTGCCAGAAACACATTGTATAATTTCAGAAAACTTGTAAAGGAAACACCTGCATATTGTATCTATAAATGGCAAACATGTACAGCGGAAAATATATATACAGTACATATTTTACACCTGTGATTTATAGAGATAAACATTTGAAGTTGTACATACAAGCTGCAGGGTACACAACACAGATGTTTGAAATGGCCATGGTGGTTAAAACAACAGAAGTGAAGAACAAAAACAGAGCGCACAAACCTTTCGCATTACCTCAGTAAACAGTTGGTAGATTTATTGATTTAGGAGATATACTCACAAAAGTAGTACTAAAACAGGCATATAAAATCCAAAAGTGCATCCTATGATAAGGAGACACATGCGAATTCAATCTGAAGGGGAAATTCTCAGAATGACTCTGACTCATTTCGAAGGGGGGGGGGGGGGGGTAACTTCTTCATTAGAAGAAGCTCTGGTTAAGAAGGGACCCCCCCACCCCTTTCGAAATGCGTCATTCTGAGAATTTCCCCTTCAAATGGGATTCGCATGTGTGTCCTTATCGTAGGATGCACTTTTGGATTTTATATGCCTGTTTTATTATTACTTTTGTGAGTATATCTCCTAAATCAGAGGTTAAAATTTCAAGTCCAGACCTACTAGCCAGGCACAAACCTTACTTGTGTCCCCCACGGCGGTGGAGAGCGGGCCTCGTGTCCCCCACGGCGGTGGAGAGCGGGCCTCGTGTGCCCCACGGCGGTGGAGAGCGGGCCTCGTGTGCCCCACGGCGGTGGAGAGCGGGCCTCGTGTGCCCCACGGCGGTGGAGAGCGGGCCTCGTGTGCCCCACGGCGGTGGAGAGCGGGCCTCGTGTGCCCCACGGCGGTGGAGAGCGGGCCTCGTGTGCCCCACGGCGGTGGAGAGCGGGCCTCGTGTGCCCCACGGCGGTGGAGAGCGGGCCTCGTGTGCCCCACGGCGGTGGAGAGCGGGCCTCGTGTGCCCCACGGCGGTGGAGAGCGGGCCTCGTGTGCCCCACGGCGGTGGAGAGCGGGCCTCGTGTGCCCCACGGCGGTGGAGAGCGGGCCTCGTGTGCCCCACGGCGGTGGAGAGCGGGCCTCGTGTGCCCCACGGCGGTGGAGAGCGGGCCTCGTGTGCCCCACGGCGGTGGAGAGCGGGCCTCGTGTGCCCCACGGCGGTGGAGAGCGGGCCTCGTGTGCCCCACGGCGGTGGAGAGCGGGCCTCGTGTGCCCCACGGCGGTGGAGAGCGGGCCTCGTGTGCCCCACGGCGGTGGAGAGCGGGCCTCGTGTGCCCCACGGCGGTGGAGAGCGGGCCTCGTGTGCCCCACGGCGGTGGAGAGCGGGCCTCGTGTGCCCCACGGCGGTGGAGAGCGGGCCTCGTGTGCCCCACGGCGGTGGAGAGCGGGCCTCGTGTCCCCCACGGCGAGGGTGTCTCCTCTCAGCGTAGGAGAGCGGACCTCTCCTGCACATGTCCCCTCAGCGGCACTGCCACTATAATGACGATGCCGCGGAAACTGTTGTAAACTGGAACTCGGCTTCACAATGAGGCTTGGAGCGCATGTGCAGTCGCTCCATGCTTCTCCATCTGTGCTCGCCGCTCACAGCCATTCGCCGCTTGCCACAGAGGAATTTCTCCTCGCATTTGGCGAGCGGGGGAACGGCTTTTTCAAGCCCTGTCCTAAAATCAATAAATCCACCAACTATTTATGCGCAATGTAATGCGCAAGCTTTGTGCGCTCTGTTTTTGTTCTCCACTACAGTTAGTATCAAGCTGTACATCTTTATACTATTAAGCCATCGGCCCTCTGCTGATCTGGGTCCCTGAGCGCAGGAGGTGTTGTATCTGTGGACAAACAACAGTATTTAGCACTTTGCTGAATGGAAAGTGGAAAATGAGGGCTGCAGCTCTAATACTATCAGACACTGGGGCACGTCCTCACCTCTGTAGGCCTCAGTGCACAGTGGTGCCAGCACTATGCTGCCAAAACCCAAACTCTTGCTATGCATTGTATGGTCTTCAATCAGACAATATTGCCTGAATCAAAGCATGAAATATTTATTTAAAAGGAAAGAAATAAAATGTTAAAATCTATGTGGTGCTACCCCGTAGGAGCTGATGGACAGGATGGATTCTCTGTTCTTTACTTCAACCATCTCAAGAACCTCAGCCCCTCTGACACACCAAGTTGAGTGTACAAACATACAATAATCACAGGATATCACTGAAAGTAATACTTAGTACCTAATAGTAGTGGTATATCAAAGAAAACAGGCATCAAACCAGGTAGTAAAGGAAAACCTAATATACGGTCACCCAATATGGTTGGTAACTAGGCAAGCATAAAATGGATTAACAACCGTAATAACACAAGTTAGCACGCAAAGTGATTAGAAGTAAGGACTAGGCATAAGATGACATTTGTCGTCCAGATTAGTATAAACATCAGCAAAGCCACCCCGAGTGCAGCAGTGAGCAGAAGCAAAGTTTAATCTACTAAGTGCTGGAACTATACCATCAGAGCGCATTTACTGTGGTGATGCTAGTCCTAGACCAACTGGGTATGCACTGTCCAAAAGAAAGGGAGATGGCAGCAGAGGGGACAGGGGAACAAAGGACACTTGCAGAGTAATTACTTCAGGAGGGGCAGTCCTTTGAGATGTGTTTCTGCCAGCTATTGTTTGGCCCCTTTAAAAGCGTCAGTGAACTAGGTACAGTATAGTCTTGGCACAGATGCAAGGTAGATGTGGTTCAGTTGCGGTAAAGGTTCAATATAATGCATTATAGGGTTGGTATAGGTGCAGTCTAGGTTTGGAAGTTTTGGAAGTGCAGTATAGAGTGTATTATGGGTGTGTTATGGGTTGGGTACACTTGGTGTCCTGCTCTTAGTGTCTCAGTTCATGCCAGCAGTTTGAGCAATTGCAAATAGCTTTCTCACCAGGATGCTGTGTTGACTTGTTACTGTAGAAGAGGGGCCCCCTCAGTCTCGCACAGAATGCCCCAGAGATTAAGCGGTGGGAAGTAGAGGGTGAGAGGATGCTCTAGTCCCCCTGCGGCAACAGTGCAGATGCGATTGCTATGGTCTGAGCGGCACTGCCTCGGGTGTCTCCACTAGTCTGGCCTCTCAGTAGTCTGGTCAGCATGTAGCAGATGTGCTATCATCAGCTCCAAGAAGGAACAACTAGCTGAAAAATAAAAATAAACAAACAACTTTAAAGATTCTCAACTTCTGGCCCCAGTGTCAGGGATGCGGGTGTGACCAGAAGTGTGTGGACTGACACAGGAAAACGCAAGCTTCAGATATGGTATAAATAAGACAATTTATTAAGACTAACAATACAAACATAAACGTAGTGCACCAAACCCCAAGCTAACACAAATACATACAACAAGGTGAAACAAACCCAAACCTAAACTGATAAAGATACACAGGTACATACACATATAGAGCACAACGTAGTCAGGCAGGCCGGGTCGATAACTATTGGGCAGGTAGGTACAGGAGGAGCAGGCGGAGAGAATGGTCAGGGTCACAAGCCATGGATCAAACAGGAGAAGTCAGCAGAGGTCAGGATCAGGCAGGGTCAGCAACAAGTCAGGCAGGAACAGGAATGCAGGTTACAAGGTACAGGGGCCCATGGAAAAACACACACCAAGGCACAGACTGCAGGTCTGGCCATCCCTTAAATACACCACCTGCAATCAGCGCTAGGTGATGGCTAATTGCCGAAGTGAACCTCTGGTTGTTGAGAGCACCCGCTGGCCAGCCCTGGTACTGCAGCCCACAAGGCAGGTGAGTCCCACCACTATTGGTAAGTCCATTCCTGACACCTAGTATACTGCACCAAATCTACCCCTTTCTCCACGACCAGTGCTGCAGATGCCTGAACCAGTCTAGAACTATCTGAAAGCCCTGTAAGCTCAAAATATTCTCTAAATTCTCATGATTTACAAAATTAAGTGGACGAGAAATAGATCCAAAAGTTTTCCCTAATCCAAAAAAAGAAAAAAAAAAAAAAAAAAAAAAGAGTTTTGGTTATACATACACTTTAAAGTATAATCAATAAAATCCTATACAAGCTTTAAAGCAGAACTAAAACATTTAAACATTACAAACAGGCAGGCTCTTTACTGTATTGCAGAAAAGACATGTACCTGCCTGTTTGCAATCCTTTGCAGAATGTACATGGAGCTCTGCATGGCCGCATACAGGCCAATCAAGACGGCCAGAGACCGCCACCCGGAGGAAGCCAGGGAGACGATGCCAGCTCTGGCAAGGGACCTCGAGTACATCAGATTGCTGGAGCATAAATTCTTGCCTTAAGTTCTGCTTTAACATGGTACTACAATTTGAAGTAGTAGGAAACTACAAATTATGCAGACAAGGTACTCTGGATTCTACCATCAGGAAACATGCCCTGAGAAATACCAGTGAGTGAAGGAGATCAGCAGCACTAAGATGCAACAACGGTTTTTAACAATGGTGGAAATAAATATTTTACTGGACAGTGTTGATTGTGTTTGATACACAGTGCTTTAACCCCTTCCCACGAGTGTACACATAGGCAGCCCCATGAAAGTGGGCCTTAATCTTGTGAGGCTGCATACATGCATACCTGTGTTTGTGCTGGGAGCGTGGCTACCAGCACAGAGACTGGGCTCTCACCAAGAGACCTGGGACCTGTATCAACGACCAGGAACCTAGAGGACAGGTTCTTGATCACCTGATCACTGTGATAGCTTCTGATTGGCTATCACAGTGATCAGTCACTGTATAGCCTGTGTTTGTGTTGGCTATCACAGTGATCAGTCACTGTATAGCCTGTGTTTTTTTCTCCTCTTGAATGGAGAAAAAAAAAGATACATTATAACATACACTGTATATCTTTCTTTACACTTAGAAGAGTGAAAAAATATAATATATATTTTAAAATATATGCATACAGTATAGTATGGAAAAAAAAAGAAAAAAATAGCTAGTTAGGGTCAAAAGTCATGCTCAAAGTAAAAAAGTGTTTTTTTTTTTTTTTACAAAATGTTTTATTGGAAATAAAATAAATTATATTAAACAGTACAGTGTCCAGAGTGGTTCAATGACAATGCACTTTGATACTGAATTCTGTACTTTTTTCTGTGTTTACAATGCATAACATCATCCAGTTTAGAAAAGCATACATCCAGGTCAACAAAAACAGCACAAAAAGGTATATTGCTTTCTACAGAGGGTCACTTTATTTTAGTTAGGATTAAAATAAAGAACATATTTTTTAAATTGGTATAAGTTTTTGTAGGTAGGATAAAAGGTGCAAACAACAAAAAAATATAAACATTTGTGGTATTGCTGCAAATTTATTTTGGGTTGGCTGTTCTTCAGTAGTAGGTTATGGTAACAGCAAGAAATATATAACTAAATGTAAAAAAAAAAAAAAAGTAAGGAGAAAGATTTGTGTATCAGCTTTCCAGTTAAAAAAAAAAATAATTAAAAAAAAAAAAACAAGGCATAATGCTCCTGGATAATCCCATGCACAAAAAAAACCCACCTAGGATTTACTCCCTTCCAGAATCTTGCCTGCAGGTAGGCTCCCCTCCCTGGGGCCCCCTCCCAGGCTCCTCACTCCAGCCTTCCTCTCAGTTCATCTTCCAAACACTGCCCACCTTACCCCATGCCCTACTACATTTGAGGGTTGCCCTGGTCACCATGCCCAGCCTACTGCCAGGGGATTGGTCAAGGTCCCTAAAACACGCAGATCTTTTTTTTTTTTTTTTTTTTTTAATTTAAATACTAAAACACGCAGATCTAGGTCTCTTCCCCTCCTCCAGAAAGCTCTCAGGTTTCTGGAGAGGTGGGAGGGCTCCAGAAGCCATGACCTCTTAAGAGTCTCCCAGCCTGTCCTGAGGTTAACTCTTGCCTCACTCCCAGGCTGACTCATCTGACTCAAAAAAAAAAAAAAAAAAAAAAAAAAGAAAAGAAACACAACACACTAACCTGGCAGCCGTTACATATAATTTAATTAGTATATTATTTGTACTGTATAATCGAGCACAAGAACCGCGCACAAGATTCTATAATTCTCTTTGTCTTTTAGGAAACATCTTCTTTCTTTCACTCATCACCAACCATTTCCCTTCGCCTAATCATACTGACAGCTGTCAACTGTACTGTTCATAAATCTTCAGTTACAAATCACCAAGACTGACATCTCCTGGCTCAGAGATATTGTCACTGGGGAACAAGTTCTTAAATAACAGTGTGATCTCTATACACTATCATCTACATTTCATTATTTTTCAGTATTTTCTCTGGTATTAAGGAACATGGACAGACACCACAATTGTTTTAATTAATCAGAATTTACTTTAACCCATAGGGGCCCATTCACCTCATTGCATTGCAGTACAATTGGGCAAAAGACACAGCAATGTGTTCTATGCAGTGTGGTTCATTCTGTGTCTTTCATTTTGACTGGCATCCAAAACACACCTAGCCTGGGCAGCACAACGTGCTTGCATTGTAGCACACCGCAACTCACAGACATAAATCATTTGTACCTTGTGGTGTATTGATTTGAAAAGAAAAAAAAAAAAAATAGTGCATCTTCATGGTTTTGTGCAAGTACACTGCCAGTGCTCCTTAAGGCTAGGTTCGCACCTATGCAGGTTGCGTTTGAGCAGATTCTGCATTGTGTTTTGCACCTGCATTTTTGCTGTGTTTTGCGTTTTTTTTTTTTCTTCTTGTTGCTAGGCAGATTAAAAATGCATCAAAGATGCAATACATGATTTTCTGCAGCATTTCTGTTTGAAGTCTATAGAACCAAAAACACAACTTTTTGTATTCAAAAAAGTTCCCTAACCCTTTCCAAAAAAACACACCGAGTGAAAACGCTTAGATGTGGACATGTCCCATAGGAAATTATGTTAACCACTTCAAGTCCGGACACTTTCACCCCCTTCCTGTCCAGGCCAATTTCCAGCTTTCAGCGCTATCACATTTTGAATGACAACTGTGCGGTCATGCAACACTGTACCCATATGAATTTTTTAGCATTTTTTGAGACAGATAACACTTTATTTTGGTGGTATATATTTACCACTGGGATTTTTATTTTTTTGCAATATAAATGAAAATTTGAAGAAAAAAAAAAAAAAAAAAAAGTGTATTTCTTATACAATTTTGCAAATAAAAAACAAACAATCTTTCTTCATAAATCTTGGCCAAAATGTACCGAGCTATCTTTTTTGGTAAAATAAAAAAAAAATAAAAAAAAAATATATAACCCAAATTTGTTTATAACCAAAAATTATAATGTTTCTAAAAAAATTTTTACATTTTTATATTATTTGTTTTTTTTAACACAGAGGTCCCGCACAGCAATCAGTGTTCATTTTTTAAAAAAAACTTCCAACATGCCTGATCACTCAAATTCGACGGCTGCACGAAAATCGGCCAATGCTGCAACCCACTAATGGTGCAAAATTCGAACGAAAATTCTTAGTTAGGATTTTCAAAAGAAAGTTCTTTCAGAATTCGACCCATGTATGGCCTGCATAAGGCAGCTTAGAGAATTCTACAGTGTAGCATTCCTTACTGCTGTGAACAGAGACATCGCATTCTGCATGTTTTGTCATGTAAGCAAATTACAAAGCAAAAAAAAGTTTAAAAGACAGACAATTGGCTAAAATATGGGAAGCACCTGTATGTCCTTAGCATTAGGGGCCTTGCACTCTTTAACAAGTCTCAAATGATGCACCATAACACCATGTGTGCCCAAATGCTGCAGATATGTGCTGGCATGTACAGTCAGGTCCATAAATATTGGGACATCGACACAAATCTAACATTTTTGGCTCTATGAACCACAATGGATTTGAAATAAAACAAACAAGATGTGCTTTAACTGCAGACAGTCAGCTTTAATTTGAGGGTATTTACATCCAAATCAGGTGAACGGTGTAGGAATTACAACAGTTTGCATATGTGCCTCCCACTTGTTAAGGGACCAAAAGTAATGGGAGAGAATAATAATCATAAATCAAACTTTCACTTTTTAATACTTGGTTGCAAATCCTTTGCAGTCAATTACAGCCTGAAGTCTGGAACGCATAGACATCACCAGATGCTGGGTTTCATCCCTGGTGATGCTCTGCCAGGCCTCTACTGCAACTGTCTTCAGTTCCTGCTTGTTCTTGGGGCATTTTCCCTTCAGTTTTGTCTTCAGCAAGTGAAATGCATGCTCAATCGGATTCAGGTCAGGTGATTGACTTGGCCATTGCATAACATTCCAATTCCTTCCCTTAAAAAACTCTTTGGTTGCTTTTGCAGTATGCTTTGGGTCATTGTCCATCTGCACTGTGAAGCGGCGTCCAATGAGTTCTGAAGCATTTGGCTGAATATGAGCAGATAATATTGCCCGAAACACTTCAGAATTCATCCTGCTGCTTTTGTCAGCAGTCGCATCATCAATAAATACAAGAGAACCAGTTCCATTGGCAGCCATACATGCCCACGCCATGACACTACCACCACCATGCTTCACTGATGAGGTGGTATGCTTAGGATCATGAGCAGTTCCTTTCCTTCTCCATACTCTTCTCTTCCAATCACTCTGGTACAAGTTGATCTTGATCTCATCTGTCCATAGGATGTTGTTCCAGAACTGTGAAGGCTTTTTTAGATGTTGTTTGGCAAACTCTAATCTTTCTGTTTTTGAGGCTCACCAATGGTTTACATCTTGTGGTGAACCCTCTGTATTCACTCTGGTGAAGTCTTCTCTTGATTGTTGGCTTTGACACACATACACCTACCTCCTGGAGAGTGTTCTTGATCTGGCCAACTGTTGTGAAGGGTGTTTTCTTCACCAGGGAAAGAATTCTTCGGTCATCCACCACAGTTGTTTTCCGTGGTCTTCCGGGTCTTTTGGTGTGCTGAGCTCACCGGTGCGTTCCTTCTTTTTAAGAATGTTTCAAACAGTTGTTTTGGCCATGCCTAATGTTTTTGCTATCTCTCTGATGGGTTTGTTTTGTTTTTTCAGCCTAATGATAGCTTGCTTTACTGATAGTGACAGCTCTTTGGATCTCATCTTGAGAGTTGACAGCAACAGATTCCAAATGCAAAAAGCACACTTTAAATTAAATCTGGACCTTTTATCTGCTCAATGTAATTGGGATAATGAAGGAATAACACACACCTGGCCATGGAACAGCTGAGAAGCCAATTGTCCCATTACTTTTGGTCCCTTAACAAGTGGGAGGCACATATGCAAACTGTTGTAAAACCTACACCGTTCACCTGATTTGAATGTAAATACCCTCAAATTAAAGCTGACAGTCTGCAGTTAAAGCACATCTTGTTCGTTTCATTTCAAATCCATTGTGGTGGTGCATAGAGCCAAAAATGTTAGAATTGTGTCGATGTCCCAATATTTATGGACCTGACTGTATATACAGTAGCACCTGAATTAACTTCTATGGTCAAAGCCATGAAGACTGTGTTCATGCTTTGCACAAAAGGTGTGGGTAAGCGCAGCACTGTAGCAGCAAGGTCATGTTTTCTGATCCTGGGCATTGTAACATGGACTCTGTGCTGACCATCATGTGTATAAGTGGGCTGCAATTTTGATAGTTAGGTGCTGCCCCAGACAGGAGGGTTAGGGTTAACTCTGTTCCCAGGCTTTTGGCAGGATTTTTTGGGTCTGACCCACTTGTCCTGTGCATATAAAAGGACAGTGGTCCGGAGCCAAGAGTCGCTGCCTGCTGAATGGGAGAGAAGACACAGTAACCTGGCAAGATCTAATCTCCACCTGTTACAAAGAGCTTCCACCTGAAGGATTCTGCCAAGGACCAGACTTTCCCACTAATGCCACTAATGGACCTGAATCCGCATGGACTCTACCTTTGCTGGTATGCCGGGGCAGCACATAGCCTGGTTAAGAGTAGGGGCTAGGTAACTATTTAATCTGAGTTCTTGTTGAACTGTTCAGTCTGTTTTTGCACTTTGTACTGGTGCACTTTAATTTAGTAGAGTGTTAAAATTTGCCTTCTGCCTGGTCTGAAGTCCTTAAAAACAAAAATGGGGGGGGGGGGGGGGGGGGGGGAGGAGTGCACTGCAATTAACTGGCACTATTGCACACTTTGTCTATAGTTTGGGTCACTGGCACATGGGGTATGAAGAGTTAACATGTTAAGAGTCATTCTAGTGCAAGTTATACATCTGGTTGCCATGAGCAATGAAGGTACATTCAACAAGCAGCCTGTCGTAAACGTGTACCCATTATAGGCAAAATTGCTTCTAGCTGGAAAGGAAATATTGTCGGCATCGCATTCCGTTTCCCATTGCAACCAGAACGGAACTGCAATGCAAAGATCTCTATTCTGTACAGAGGTACGGAAGTTCAAGAGTTAAAGTTAAGAACAAGTCAGAGCCCTCACTGTGCACGACAGGGTTCCATGATGCTACTAGGAATGGTACTGGGAAATGCTGGACAGGTGGCTGTGGTCAGCCGTAGCTGAAAGCTACAGTGGGAAGATGTACATTTACATGGGGACCTGAGAGCAACTGGAGAACAATTACGGTGCAAGTGTACACAATGTATAAGTCATCTCTAATGTCAGAGGCCCACCTTAAGGTTGAGGGCATAGATGAAATGGCACTAAAACAAAAAAGGTACCCCATGTGTAGGAGAGTGACCCTGTCACAAGTGCCTAGCATAGCCCAGAAGAACCCACCCCGGGGGCAGTCCTGTCATGTGACCCCGACTTGGCGCACAACAAATTAATTGCAAAACATGGAGGAAGGGCCACCATCACCTTACCAACACCCCTTTATATGTACAGTACAGTCTGTAGTCATGCTGGGGGTGAATGTATATTGTTTGCTTCTGTTGATGCCGGTCTGCAACATGTTACCACAGCTGGAGTTATGTTCATCTGCTAAATCATCCATGTGCAAGCAGTTTTGTGGCACTGTAATCCAAGTTCCTACCATAACTGTTGGTAGGTTGCTTTGATTCATTCAAAAATTTTGGCAATCAAAAAGGAGATTCTGCCAGAAAATGACTGTACGGCCAGCATTAGGCGGATAACGGAAAAGTGTCACGTCTGTGTACAAGGAGGCATTCGTATTAGTGAATTCTGTATAGAAGGTTAAAGTAGAACTTAAGACACAACTTTTTTTTAGTTTTGGATAGAGCGGAGACGGATTAGAATTGCCCGTGCCCCCATTAGGGAGATTCACCCTCTCTATTTGTCCCATTTATCATTATTGAAAGTGTGAGTAAAAAAAATTCCCAAATTTTGGGTTGTCCCCTGGAAAGTAATAGAGGTGAAATCATCCAATGGGCACACTAATTCCAAGGGATTCCCTTGATTTGCAGGGATTTTGTCTCACTTTCTCTTTTGGCTATGGGACAAGAAGTGAAGGTAAATATCCCTAATGGGACATAGATGGTGAAAAAAAAAAAAAAGAAACACCTGACAGGGGTTATAACTAGGTATGCACTGAAATTTTGGTGGCCGAAACACTTCGGCCGAAAACACTCCTTTTGGCCATCGGCCTAAAATGGAAAAAAAAAAAAGCACCGATTCAAGTGCTGAAAAAACCTCGCCTGCTGTCGCTCTGTAGTTCAGCCTTACCTGAGAAACCATCGATCCCGGCGCTGGGCATAGAGATGAGTGAAGGAAAGATGGCCGCCACACATCAAATGCCCTTGGAGGACCGGAGCGATGTCACTTCCCGTTCTGGACATTTTTTTTTTTCCAATGCTTTACATTGCAGAGGAGAGATATGGGGTCTTATTGACCCCATATCTCTCCATAAAGAGGACCTGTCACTAATATTATTTCTAATGCATGCATTTCTTGTGATAAGAATAAAAGTGATTAAAATTTTTTTTAAAGGAATAGTGCAAAAAAAAAAAAAAAACCCATTAAATAAATTTTGTTTAAAAGTTTTAAAAAGTGCCCCCGTCCCCCCCCCGTATTCGCACATAGTGGTGAATGCATACGTAGGCCATGCCCACATATGTAAATGGTGTTCAAACCACACATGTGAGGTATCGCAACGAACATCGGATCAACAGCAATAATTCTCGCACTAGACCTCCTCTGTAACTTTACACTGTTAACCTGTAGAAATTTTTAACCGCTTGCCGCCCTGCCACTGTGTATATATGTGTGCAGGGCGGCAGTGGAGTGCAAAACCACGTTTTAAAACGGGTTCCGCGCTCCCGACACTTTCGCCGGCAGGGGGCGCGCGCGTGCTCCCGCCGACCCGCGGGTGACACGATTTGATCCAGGAGGGATCAATCATTAGATTTCAGCCAGTGATTTCTGGCTGAAATCACATGATCGGTCCCTGTCCTATCCTGTCCTGTGTTGACATATACACAGGGCAGGATATGATGTCATTCTTCTCTGCCTGGACACATTCCATTCCAGACAGAGGAGAAGACACAGTAAAAGTGAGTACACAAGCACTACACTACAGTTAGAACACACCTAGGACACATTTAACCCTCTGATCGCCCCCCCCCCCCCCAGTTAACACCTTCACTGCCCTGTCACCATTGTCACTGATCAATGAAGCGATTTTTACTGATCAGTGTCGCTGGCGACTTCCGATAGAGTTAGCGCCCCTCCCAGATAGCGCCAGTTTGCCCGCCAGTACACCAGTAATCCCGTTTAACCCCTTGATCGCCCCCCAGTTAACCCCTTCACTGCCCTGTCACCAGTGTCACTGATCAGTGAACCAATTTTTACTGATCACTGTATCAGTGTCGCTGGCGACTTCCGATAGTGTTAGCACCCCTCCCAGATAGCGCCAGATTGCCTGCTAATACACCAATAATCCTGTCTAACCCACCAGAAATCCCATTTAACCCCTTGATCGCCGCCCCCCCCCCAGCTAACCCCTTCACTGCCCAGTCACCAGTGTCATTGATTACAGTGAACAGATTTTTACTGATCACTGTATTAGTGTCACTGGTGACTGGTGTTAGCGCCCCTCCTAGATAGCGCCAGTTTGTCCGCTAATGCACGGGATTTTTTTTACCAAAAACATGTAGCAGAATACATTTTGGCTTAAATTTATGACTAACTTTGAGTTTACGATATATTTTTTATAGCTGAAAGTAGAAAATATTGTTTTTTTTCAACATTTTCGTGGTTTTTTTGTTTATAGTGCAAAAATAAAGCGCACAGGTGATAAAATACCACCAAAAGAAAGCTCTATTTGTGTGAAAAAAAGGACGTAAATTTCGTTTGGGTACAGCATTGCATGACCGCGCAATTATTTTAATTAGTGCAGCGCCAAACAGCAAAAAAAGGCCTGGTCATTAAGGGGGGTAAATCCTCTGGGGCTCAAGTGGTTAAACCATCACCCATGGAGATTTTTAAGTACCACAGTTTCATGCCATTCCACGAGCGTGCACAATTTTAAAGCGTGATATGTTGGGTGTTTACTCTCCGTAACATGCTCTTCCATATTTTACAACAAAATTGGGGTATATATTGTTTTTTTTTTTTTAATCAAAGTGTATTTTTTTCCAAAAATTATATATTCATTTTTAAAAACTGCGCATTTCGGTTTTCGGCCAAGGGCATTTTGAATTTTAATTTTCGGCACCAGAATTTTCATTTCGATGCACCACTAGTTATAATCCTCCATTACTCTATCCAAAATGGAAAAAAAGGTTTTACCTATAGTTCTACTTTAATCATGCTACCTAGACTAATTTGATACAGGACTTCTTTAATAACCTTGCGCAAAAGACAGTGGTTGGCAGCAACCCCTAACAAGTAATTTTATAGCAGCTTTTACAGGTTCTATTTAATTACCATGTTAACAGGTGGTATCTGACTGGTTGCTAATGGGTGCTGAACATCCCTGTTGATTGTTACATAAAGTCCATGGTGTTGCAAATATGTGAGAGATAAAGAAGACCAGGGATAGGAGAAATATGAGAAGGAGAAACGAGAGTGAAAGCAGATGGTTATAGGATTTAAAGGATTTAGATTTGTGCTGCGAGGTGGATGGTGGTGGCTTAAGGCCACGAATCACAGTTTGCAGTTCATAAGAGTAAGACAAGAACTGACAGGAAAGAGGATCTAAGGGGGAGAGAAAGCAGAGTGTACTTTGTAAAATAATTACGGGAATGGGATGGATGAACATTATACATCCAGATGTAAAAAGCCAGATAGTCATTTATCTATGAGACAAACAGTTGAGCAGATGGGCAAACAATGCTGATGTGTTTGTGTGGTACCCATATGTATACACCTAATTCACTGATAATTTAATATATGGAGCCCAATGTTCCTCCTGACCCTTACCTGCTTGGATAATGTTTGAGCAGCTCAAAAAATATAACAATTACCTCCTTGCATGAGATTATCAAACAAGTTCTCATTTGTCCACACATCCACATCCAGATTGTATAGAATTATACACTGTGGGGAAACCAATCAGCTTCCAGGATTAAGCTTAAAATGTAAATTCACCTTTACAGAAAAACTGTAAGGTGACCTTACACTGGGCTCCCTCTCCTATTACAACACCTAACCTAAGGTACACTAAGGCTGGCCATACACTATACAATTTTCTGTCCAATTTCTGCTCAATTTCCTTTAGATTTACCTTCAACTATGTAGTGTAAGAGCCTGCCCAATTGGATACAATTGAAAGTGTTGTTTAGGTTTGACCTCATATTATATGCTTTTTTGGTAAATCTAAAGCAAAAATCCAAGGCTGGCCATACACTATACAATTTTCTGCCCAATTCCTTTAGATTTATCTTCAACTATGTAGCGCAAGAGCCTGCCTAATTGGATACAACTGAAAGTGTTAGCTTTGACCTCCTATTATATGGTTTTTGGTAAATCTAAAGTAAAAATCTCAACAAAAATTGTATAATGTATGGCCAGCCTTAATCTCAGACAGATCAATTATTTGAACACACAGGGGTAGATTTACTAAACCTGGAGCACTCAGAATCTGGTGCAGCTGACCATGGTAGCCAATCAGCTTCTAACTTCAGCTTGTTCATTTACCCTACTTTCACACCTAAGCGTTTTCTGCAGCATTTTGCAGAAACGCAATGCGGTCCATTTAACATGATTTCCTATGGGACACGTTCACATCTCCGCGCTTTCACCCGGTGCACTTTTTGGAAAGGGTCAGGGACTTTTTTTAATGCAATAAGCTGCATTTTTGGTTCTATAGACTTCAATGGAAATACTGCAGAAAAGCATGTATTGCATTTTTGAAGTGTTTTTGCCATGTTTTTGATGCATTTTAAATCTGCCTTGCAACAAGAAATTTTTGTAAAAATAACCCCCCCCCCCCAAAAAAAAACACATCAAAAACCTGGGAAAAGCACAGGTGCAAAAATGCAAAACGCAATGCAGAAACGGCTCAAACGCAACCTGCATAGGAACCTAGCCTTACAGTGTACATTCACCTTTACAGAAAATCTTTAAGATGACCTTATACTGGACCCCAGGTCCCACTGTACTGGAGTCCTGCGATTTTCCGTTGTCAGACACTGGTATGATTGGCTACCACACACAGTTGTACCAGATTCTGAGTGCTCCAGTTTTAGTTAATCCACCCCGCGTGTTCAAATAATTAGCTATGGGGTGACCCTGCACCTTCAGATTTCTGCAGACAATGGAATCGACTTAAGTAATGGTTGCAGTACTAGATTCTTCATAGTTGCCCCTTTTTGAGAAAGAAGTACATGCAGGCTGGGGCTAAGGAAGAGGCAGAAAGGGCAACTGCCTTGAGTGCTTCGAGGGGAAAGGCAAAGGGGGCCCATACTAGGCGATAGGTATATCACTGTGCGGATCGCGGCGTCAGACCCCAGCCCTTCTCACCAAACTCGTAACCGAAGGACTAGCCAATCTAAAACCGCGCTGTCACATGCGTAACAATGCCATGCCCAGCTGCACCCTGCACACAGATTTTCCAGCTAATGGACCACAACCTGTGTACCTACAGCCTGAGAGCGATTGTTACTGGGTCAGGTTAATTACGCAATTGACCCTTCACACTGCCACCACCTCCTTTTTGTACAGAGAAAAGAGGAAACTCGGCAATATCAGCAATAACACTATGATGTTTGAATAATCGTCGGTATACCACTGTCACCGCAGGCAGAGATATACCGAAGTTTAAAACACACAATAGCGCTCTTCAGAGGCAGGGGTGCTTAGTTTGCATTAAAGAGCTTTAGAAACAGTTCAACACTTTCAGAAAGTAAGATTTATTACTAAAAAAGTCAAAAGTGTGCAATAAAAATATTTACAGAAAAGATGTAGCCTATATATATATATATATATATATATATATAGAGAACAATAGCACAGCAAAGAGATAACAGAAAGAAGTTTAGAGGGATAAAGTACTTGCCGTCAGCCTTGGGTTAAGCAGATCAGGTTTCAGAGCCATAAGGGTCTTATCTCCCAAAGTTAGTTCCGATGTTAAAAGGGAGATTCTTCAACTTGAACCAGCTTAGCTTACCTTCAATCATCACAGCCTTTATCTAGGAACTCAGCAGGGTGTCTCCCTGAAGCAGAGAACCAATCGCCTCATTTGGGCGGGTGTGGCAGGCGGAGACCCAAGCTATGACCAAAAATCCCTCTTAGCTTATATTATGTTTAATAACTTACCCTGGATACATAGAACATTCTATCCACGAGTAGATTAATATGCAGAATCTTCTGCTGAACGTCTACATATGAAATACCTGCTGGGATGGTTAAGGAGATATTATTTTCTGCTCTCCTGTTGATCTCAGCTAGGGGATGTAATATACCAAACAATTTGTATTAAAGTGAGCCGTCCGAGTATATGCTCCATGTTTATGTAATTATGTCCTATTTGAAGATATAAAATTATATGGAAAAGTGAGTTTTTAAATGTACCGTATTTGCCGGCGTATAAGACGACTGGGCGTATAAGACGACCCCCCTACTTTTCCTGCTAAAATGTAGTGTTTGGGCTATACTCGCCGTATAAGACTACCCCTCTTCCAGTGCACACCAGTGGGAGGAATAGTGCCCCATCGTCGGTGTCAGTGGGGGGTGGAATAGTGCCCCATCGTCGGTGTCAGTGGGGGGTGGAATAGTGCCCCATCGTCGGTGTCAGTGGGGGGTGGAATAGTGCCCCATCGTCGGTGTCAGTGGGGGGTGGAATAGTGCCCCATCGTCGGTGTCAGTGGGGGGTGGAATAGTGCCCCATCGTCGGTGTCAGTGGGGGGTGGAATAGTGCCCCATCGTCGGTGTCAGTGGGGGGTGGAATAGTGCCCCATCGTCGGTGTCAGTGGGGGGTGGAATAGTGCCCCATCGTCGGTGTCAGTGGGGGGTGGAATAGTGCCCCATCGTCGGTGTCAGTGGGGGGGTGGAATAGTGCCCCATCGTCGGTGTCAGTGGGGGGGTGGAATAGTGCCCCATCGTCGGTGTCAGTGGGGGGTGGAATAGTGCCCCATCGTCGGTGTCAGTGGGGGGTGGAATAGTGCCCCATCGTCGGTGTCAGTGGGGGGTGGAATAGTGCCCCATCGTCGGTGTCAGTGGGGGGTGGAATAGTGCCCCATCGTCGGTGTCAGTGGGGGGTGGAATAGTGCCCCATCGTCGGTGTCAGTGGGGGGTGGAATAGTGCCCCATCGTCGGTGTCAGTGGGGGGTGGAATAGTGCCCCATCGTCGGTGTCAGTGGGGGGTGGAATAGTGCCCCATCGTCGGTGTCAGTGGGGGGTGGAATAGTGCCCCATCGTCGGTGTCAGTGGGGGGTGGAATAGTGCCCCATCGTCGGTGTCAGTGGGGGGTGGAATAGTGCCCCATCGTCGGTGTCAGTGGGGGGTGGAATAGTGCCCCATCGTCGGTGTCAGTGGGGGGTGGAATAGTGCCCCATCGTCGGTGTCAGTGGGGGGTGGAATAGTGCCCCATCGTCGGTGTCAGTGGGGGGTGGAATAGTGCCCCATCGTCGGTGTCAGTGGGGGGTGGAATAGTGCCCCATCGTCGGTGTCAGTGGGGGGTGGAATAGTGCCCCATCGTCGGTGTCAGTGGGGGGTGGAATAGTGCCCCATCGTCGGTGTCAGTGGGGGGTGGAATAGTGCCCCATCGTCGGTGTCAGTGGGGGGTGGAATAGTGCCCCATCGTCGGTGTCAGTGGGGGGTGGAATAGTGCCCCATCGTCGGTGTCAGTGGGGGGTGGAATAGTGCCCCATCGTCGGTGTCAGTGGGGGGTGGAATAGTGCCCCATCGTCGGTGTCAGTGGGGGGTGGAATAGTGCCCCATCGTCGGTGTCAGTGGGGGGTGGAATAGTGCCCCATCGTCGGTGTCAGTGGGGGGTGGAATAGTGCCCCATCGTCGGTGTCAGTGGGGGGTGGAATAGTGCCCCATCGTCGGTGTCAGTGGGGGGTGGAATAGTGCCCCATCGTCGGTGTCAGTGGGGGGTGGAATAGTGCCCCATCGTCGGTGTCAGTGGGGGGTGGAATAGTGCCCCATCGTCGGTGTCAGTGGGGGGTGGAATAGTGCCCCATCGTCGGTGTCAGTGGGGGGTGGAATAGTGCCCCATCGTCGGTGTCAGTGGGGGGTGGAATAGTGCCCCATCGTTGGTGTCAGTGGGGGGGGGAATAGTGCCCCATCGTTGGCGTCAGTGGGGGGGGGGGGAATAGTGCCCCATCGTTGGTGTCAGTGGGGGGGAGGAATAGTGCCCCATCGTTGGTGTCAGTGGGGGGGGGGGGAATAGTGCCCCATCGTTGGTGTCAGTGGGGGGGGGGGAGGAATAGTGCCCCATCGTTGGTGTCAGTGGGGGGGGGGAGGAATAGTGCCCCATCGTTGGTGTCAGTGGGGGGGGGGGAGGAATAGTGCCCCATCGTTGGTGTCAGTGGGAGGAATAGTGCCCCATCATAGGTATCAGCGGGAGGAATAGTGCCCCATCATAGGTATCAGCGGGAGGAATAGTGCCCCATCATTGGTATCAGTGGGAGGAATAGTGCCCCATCATTGGTATCAGTGACACCAATGATGGGGCACTATTCCTCCCACTGACACTTGCTGACTCTGTTCTCGTATGGTGCTGCTGCAGCCAGCATATGTGGTTGCAGCAGCACCTCTACACTGACCACTTACCTGCTGGTCCTGCACTCGATTTTCGCGCGGCTCCACCCTCTCGCCGGTGATTGGCCGCCTGTGTGCCTTTCCTGAGCTACAGTTCTGGCGGCCAATCGCTGGTGAGGAGGCGGAGCCGAGCAGCCGCGCGAACATCCAGTGGCCGAACTGAAGGCGCAGCCGCGCTTCCTGGACCGGATCGTCGTGGGACCGGAACCAGGTAAGAAATAGCCCCTGCCCACCCCTGTACTTAGTGTCCCTTCCGTTAGGGGAAGGGGGGGGCGGCGGCGGCACCGCGCCGCCCCCCTAAAAAGTGTCATGTCATGTTATACCGGCGTATAAGACGACCCCCGACTTTTGAGAAGATTTTTAAGGGGTAAAAAGTCGTCTTATACGCCGGCAAATACGGTAAGTCTGTTATTACGACTACCTGGAATAACTTTGAAGCTCTGTGAGGGCTGGTTTAAGGTTTTACGATCCCTTCTCCAGCAAGAGTCTCACAGACATGGGGGCACCAGCTAGTAAGGTTTATAGCCATGACGCCCTCCCAATGAGTTTGCTGCCTGTGATCTCTGTCATCATCCAGACCACGTCACTCAAAAGAGAGAGGGGGGATATCGGAGGAATCTGACATGGGAGAGAGAGATACAAAATGGAGGGGTTTGGAGCAAAATGGATGACCACGTCCATCTCTGTGTGCATGATTGCTACCATCACAGCTTATAGTCAGTAGCAATCTTCAGTACAAAATGAATGCCTACCCTGAGCTCTTACAGTACAGAAACCACTAATCACAATCAAAATCACAGCTTATAGTCAATAGCAATCTCCGACTGAGCCCCCTTACAGTAGAGAATCATTTCCTATCCTGCCTTACAGTACAGAAGCCACTAATCACAAGAAATCAAAATCAGAAATATAGCTCTTGCTTTTGTGAGCTGTCTATGGCCAGCCTAAGTGCATTGAGCCTAGAAGCTTAGGCTTTTAAACAAATAGCTGCCAGTTGGGTTTGAAGACAACATAAAGGACACGCTTGCCTCCTTTATTTGCATGCTTGTCACAAACCAAGAGAAATGGCGTGAACCCTCAATATGACTGGATTCACCAAGAAGCGGAGTCTAGAGGGACAGGCAGTATTCACCAAGGACCCCAAATTTGCTCCCCCAGATATTAGCAAAATGTAGCAGGTTGCAATACGACCACCAGCAGAAACAGCCAGGTGACTAGGTGGCAGGGCAGCAAGCCTGTAGTGAAATATATGTGCTGGGAGCTGTAAGGTTTAGGGAGGGGACACACATTGAACATTTCCCTTTGAGTGGTCTTGGCACTGAACACATGCAGGCTTCAGAAGGACACTTTTAATTGAGATTTTCCTAATTTGTAGAAGTATTTGTAGTCCTTAAAGATTTGTTCTAATTTTCTAAACAAAAATTGGAACAGACATGCTCTGATGCTCATCCTTGCAAAGTAAATGGTTACAGCAGATCCAGCCAGCTTGGAAATGATGGGCTGATCTTTCATCTCTTATCATTACTGGCGAGAGATCTATGTAGAGCTATCCTTTAATAGAACAATAGTACAATTTACTAAAAGTAATTTACTGTTCTGCCTGCAAATTCATTATAGAAGCGAATACAGTCCCTGTCCACAACAGTGAACCATCTGCGGAGGACTACACTAAGTGGGAGCCTGCATACAGGAACATATTTGGGCCTTACAGGTTTTTGGACTGGGGCTAGAGTTCATCATGCTCTCTTATAAAAAAGACACTCTGCTAATGTTATTTCCACGATTTCTGAAAACACCATCAGGAAGTCGATTGGATTGAAAAGCATTGTATGCTCTATTGTTATTTTGGGCTGCAAATCCTAGAAAAAGCCCCAAAGAGTGGCCGTGAACTGTGTGCAGGCCACCAATATCCTATATCATCCCCTTTGGTAGGCATAACAAGCACATGGATAGAAGGTAATAGCTCTTAGTTGTGATTATTAAAGCGGAACTACAATGCATATGAGCACCACAAAGCAAAGATGCCATTTAATTCATTTTTAATATTCAAAGCAAACTCATCCATCCATGTCTCTATGCTTTATTTTGCTGAGAAATTACTTTGAAAAAACACCCCGTAGCATTTCTGGCCGTGGTCATCTTGAGTAAGGGCAGATGAATCATGTAGCACATAAGTGCTGGAATCCATCGGCCCTTAGTTAAGGTATACGAGCAGGAGGGCGTGGTTAGCTGAGAAAACCCCTCCTCCCCTTCAAAAGGCATAAGACAGTAGGACATTATTTGCCTAGCCAAGAAACTAGAAAGTAACTGTTGAAACGTAAAAAAAAAATTGTTTAAAACAAGTATAACATATGATATAATTTCTTATCTATTTACTAATGCTAGCAGCAGCAGAACTAAAAGTAGTCAATGTTGATTGAGAGAGTGAAGTTCTACTTTAAAGGGCCAGTTCACACCATAGAAACGCAGTCCGGATGCGTTTCTGTATGTGCATTTTTTAAGCATTTTGATGCATTCCAATTAATTCTCTCTCCTTTTCCTTCAACTTAAGACATGTGCATTCCGGAGTGTTTTACTGCGTCTGGTGCGTTTTACTTCAGTGCAGAAAAAAAATGCAGCATGTTGTACTTTTTTTCTGGAACGCACTGGAACTGACCGCACTGGTGTGACTATGCCATTGGAAACCATGTAACCTATCAATGCATTTTTGATGCAGAAAAAAAAAACAACACACTGGAGTACATGTGGTGTGAACTGGTCCTAAATCAGAACTTTCCTCTCTCAATCCACATTGATTATTTTTAATCCTTACGCTTCTAGCATTAGTATAGATAGGAAGGTATGTTATATTCACTCTTTTTACATTTCTTCACTTATTTCCGACTTTCCATGCCTAGCCAAATGATGCCAAATCCCAGGAGTCTTCAGGAGTGGAGGAGGGGTTTCCTCAGCTAAGCACACCCTCCTAAATGCATTCCTGAGATAAGAGCAGATGGATACCAAGAAGCAAATGCTACATGAATCATCTGCCCTTACTTAAGATGGCCATGGCCAAAAATGCTAGAGGTGTTTTTCAAAGTGATTTCTCAGCAAAATAAAGCATGGAGACATGAACGGATGGGTAAATTTGCTCTGAATATTTAAATGATTAAATAACACTTTTGGTTTGTGGTGTTCAGATGCAGTGTAGTATATAAGAGGTACGCTAGCCATGATGTGCCCTCAAAAGCACAATTTATTTTACATTCCTGGTCACTTTAATGTGTTAAAAACATAATGAGGTTCTGGAAGCAGTTTGCTCTCTGTTGATATGAATATCAATCACCAGACAGTCAAATCATTAAAGCTGTAGTAAACTTGCCCTACAAAAAAAAAAAAAAATGCTCCCTGCAAGGTAATGTCATAGTGTGCTAGTATGCATTGGATACTAGCACATTTTGAAAGACTTCCCTTTAGAACGAAGCCTTCCAGCGGCTTTTTTCCAGGTTCGCTGGCTCTGGTCACTTGATTGGCCGAGCCACAATGATGTCACTCCTTTGCGAACGCACAGCAGCCTTGGCCTCGGCACAGAGCTCTGAAGAAATTGCACAGGTATGCCATTTCTTACGCTACGTCACTGGATGCAGGGACACTGAATATCTCCTAAACTGGGCATGTTTAGGAGATTTTCCTTGTACCTACAGGCAGACTTTATTATAAGCTTACCTGTAGGTCCAAGTGTCCAATGAGAGTTTACTCCCACCTTAAAGAGAGAACAAATGTAACTTGTGAAAGGTATGAATGGATTAAAAAGGGACTGGTTTACATTTTCCACTTTTTTCCATCAGTTTCCACTGGAATACAGTATACATATGCACTTGTCAAGGTTATTCAAAGCTGAACCTCAGGCAAAAAACTAAATTACACAGATAAAATATATCTCGGAGCTCTTTTACCTGCCATAAGATTTGTGTATCAGTCACAGATACTTACCCTTACACAGTCACATGACTGCTTCCATTTAAACTGCTGTACCCATGCCGAAGACTCCACAGCACCCCAGCCTATTATCCGCTGTAACTGCAGCCCAGCCACTGCTGCACCTATGCTGAATTCTTCACTGCATCCCTGACTGGTTCTCTGCTGCACTTGTAGCCTTGGTCTCTGTTTCACCCCAGTCCCAGGTTCCATTGCACCCACAGACAAAGTCTGCACTGTTCCTTAGCTTCATCCACAGTCTTCACTGTACCTCCACTGCATCTGCAGCCTCTGTTGCTTTTCAGCTGTCCTATAGCACCCACAGCTTCCATTGCCCCTCAGCTGCATCCACAACTTCACAGCACCCACAGTCTCAGCTGCACCATCTCTGCACTCACCGTCTGAGTCTCCATCTCTGCACTTGCAGCCTCCAGCTGCCTCTCTCATACTCTAGTTCCCCAATACACAGTAGCAACCCTGCCCAGCATTTGCAAATATCTGTTGAGTGACCTGAGGGTAACCAGTAGTGAAGCTCAAACTCTAATGAGAGGGTCACTGGCAGGACAACAGATACCCCTTAGACTCCACTTGCAGAGAAAGCCATTACACAGAGGAGCAAGGACCACATCACAGTTTGTAACAGAATGTTTGAGCCAGATAAGGACCCTTCCCAGGTACTTCTGCCTACCCTGATTCTCTGTAAGACTTGTCCAGCAAATGCGAAGAGCAGCAGGCTATGCAAGACCATCTTGTACGCTATTTGCAAGATCTGTGTGTAGCGCTACCACCATAAGGGTCACTAGATATTGCTTGTCTTGTACTGCCCTAACCCTGTGAACTCGCCAGCCCTTCTTGCCAACTTGGTGTATACCACTTTAAATGAACCACAGACACAATGTAAACTGAATATCGTATGTACTCTCCAGCGCCTCAGGATATGCACAGCCAAAAGGGAAGCCAAGGGTATCATGACAGCGAAAACCAAAGGAAATGCTTCAGGGGTGCAGCCCTGCTCAGACGGGGAAATCAGCCACTGGATAAAGAGAAAACAGGTGGCGCACACACCTAGTGCATTATCCAAGGTTTATTGTAAAGAGTAAAAAATAATAAAAACAAACATACTCACAAACTAAGCATGTATCTAAAAAGCATAGAAAAAGGACAATGGCCACAACGGCAGGCAAGGTGTCCTCACTGTCAGTGCGGTCAAATGGCTGACGCGTTTCGGGGACGAATCCCTTTCCTCAGAGCTAATGACCAGCCTCTGATGCAGATGTGTAATGGATGAAAAGTGGGAGCCTCACCAGCAAGGTGTGTGCGCTACCTGTTTTCTCTTTACACAATGTAAACGGAACACTACAGACTTCTGTATTGACGAAGGCAAACAATGAATTTAAAAGGTGCCCGTCAGCCAAACCCTGGGACAGCATCCAAGGCTGGTTAGACAGAACACCAGGCAATTCGGTACTTTCAAAATAACAAAAGCAAACAATAATGAACAATAACACTTGAATATGCAGAGAATGGTAGATAGTAAATAATTGGATGGGGGCAGTTCACACCCTGGAGATAATGGGGTAAGGGTAGTCCAAGTGTTAGACCTGAACCCAGTCTTCACCGGCACGTTGGTGCTCAGCAACGTGAAAGCAAAATCCTCAAGGGAAGGGGGGTGGGGGGGTGGGGTTGAACAGTCAGTAAACAAGTAGTGGGTATAGCAAAAGTGTCAAGTTACTATCAGGGATGGACTGACCATTTGGAAACTCGGGCACTGCCCGAGGGCCCGAGGTCAGTAGGGGGCCCCATGAGATGCCCCTGGTACCTTTTTCATAGGCTTTTTTGAGTTTGGGCAAGGACACAGGGGCCCCATGATCTCCTATTGCCCGGGGGCCCCATGAGTTGTCAGTCCGCCCCTGGTTCCTATGTAATCCAGGTTATGATGTCTGTATGCAGTGTCAATGTGCTGAATGTTACTGAAGAAGGAATTCGATGGATGCGGTAGGTCGGTCAAATGTGACCACAGCAGTCCAGGCTGGTACCCACAGTGCGGTCCACCAATCACCAGCTGAAGGGACAGGGAATCTTCTAATGTTGCATAGCGATGCAGGGACAGCTATAGCTCACAGGGTCTTGGTAGGCTGCAGTCCCAGCAGCTGGACGGTAGCCCTGATTCTCACTGAAAGGTCGGGGGGGTTTAGAGAGAGCGGTTCTGACTAAAACAGCTCTTTAAATAGCCTCCCCAATAATTCGGCCTTCTGATTATAAGATTACTGGGAGATGTGGTTGAAGAAAGACTCAGGAATCCCGGTACACAAGACTAAAAAGTTCCACAGTCCTTTGCTTCTTGGCTCAGAAATATGATTCAAACAGCCTGAGTGCAACACTAGAGAGAGAGAAACTGAACAGTCTGCAGCTATGAAGGTAATGTCCACTGCATTCATATTATTATAGCCAGAACCTGGCTATATCTGTTTTCCCATAGATTGCCTGCAAGTCTCCCTGGGTGCCTTAACTACCTCCACCATGCCCTCACCCATGTGTTGTTACAATCTCAGCTGGGTTTCTTCACCTCCTCTCTGTATCTATCACCTCCTCCTCATTACAGGTGAAACTTGAAAAATTTGAATATCGTGCAAAAGTTAATTTATTTCAGTAGTGCAACTTAAAAGGTGAAACTAATATGAGATAGACCTGGTTCAATGACCATGGGATTACTATGCTTGATTGGCCAGCAAACTCGCCTGACCTGAACCCCATAGAGAATCTATGGGGCATTGCCAAGAGAAAGATGAGAGACATGAGACCGAACAATGCAGAAGAGCTGAAGGCCGCTATTGAAGCATCCTGGTCTTCCATAACACCTCAGCAGTGCCACAGGCTGATAGCTTCCATGCCACGCCACATTGAGGCAGTAATTGCTGCAAAAGGGGCCCAAACCAAGTACTGAGTACATATGCATGCTTATGCTTTTCAGAGGTCCGATATTGTTCTATGTACAATCCTTGTTTTATTGATTGCATGTAATATTCTAATTTTCTGAGATTGTGGATTTGGGGTTTTCATGAGCTGTAAACCATAATCACAATGATGACAAATCACGGCTTGAACTATCTTGCTTTGCATGTAATGAGTCTATCTCATATATTAGTTTCACCTTTTAAGTTGCATTACTGAAATAAATGAACTTTTGCACAATATTCTAAATTTTTTGAGTTTTACCTGTATACTGGGGATCGTAAGGGTTCCAGATTTTCCTCACTCCAGAGCGCCAAAGTGGCCTATGAAATCTCCCACTTATCCAGAGAATCTCTGGCCTCTGGGAGAGAAATGCTCCGGATTTACATTTTCTCAACACATTTTCCAAGCATCCAGGAATCCCTTAGGTCAAGCACACCTTGAGGGAAGTCTAGAGATAGTCTTTCAGCTTCTACAAATTCTCCCACCATTATTGTGCATCTCTATGTCAGTTCCAATTCTTGCCTTTATTGACTCTGCTGCCAGGACTAATTTTATTGGGGCATCCCTAGCTCTAGATATGGAACTAATTTTGAAACACATCTATATACCTCTCCCAGTGTCAGTCACTGATGTCACAGGACTTTCCATATGGCCCATACACCAGCAAATAACGCCCCTCGAGATGTGCATTGGAGTGATACATTGGAAAATTGTCACCTTCTTGGTCCCGATTCAGGTCACCTCCCTCATAATCCTGAGCCAGTCTCACCTGCAGCAACACACGTTGACAAAAAACTGGTCCATTCTCGAAGTTATGGCTTTGAGACCTCTCTGCCATTTTGGCTTTCTTCCCCCAGCCCTGTTATTAAAGTAGTTCCGCAGGTCCTTTCTCAAACCATCCTGCAGGCAACTACTGACTTCTCTGAGTGAGTCACTTTTCCCCCTCACTGCTCCTATGATTTTGCCATTAATCTCATCATTGGGGCCATGTCCAAATACACTGCGCAAAAAAAATAAAGGAACACTTTTTAATCAGAGTATAGCATCAGGTCAATTAAACTCTTGGGATATTGATCTGGTAAGTTAAGTAGCAGAGGGGGTTGTTAATCAGTTTCAGCTGTTTTGGTGTTAATGAAATTAACAACAAGTACACTAGATGGGCAACAATGAGACGACCCCCAAAACAGGAATGGTTTTACAGGTAGAAGCCACTGACTTTTTTTTCCCTTCCCATATTTTATAACTGTTTTTCACTAGTTTTGCATTTGGCTAGGGTCAGTCTCACTACTGGTAGCATGAGGCGAAACCTGGACCCTACAGAGGTTGCACAGGCAGTCCAACTCCTACAGGATGGCAATCAATACATGCCATTGCCAGAAGGTTTGCTGTGTCTCCCAGCAGAGTCTCAAGAACGTAGAAGAGATTCAAGGAGACAGGTATTTACTCTAGGAGAGCTGGACAGGGCTGTAGAAGGTCCTTAACCCATTAGCAGAACCAGAATCTGCTCCTCTGTGCAAGCAGCAGGAACAGGATGAGCAATGCCAGAGCCCTACAAAATGACCTCCAGCAGGCCACTGGTGTGAATATCTCTAACCAAACAATCAGAAACAGACTTCATAGTGGGCCCTGTGCTCGCTGTCCGGCACCATAGAGATCGACTGGCATTTGCCATTGAACACCAGAATTGGCAGGTCCACCATTGGCGCCCTGTGCTTTTCATAGATGAGACCAGGTTCACCCTGAGCACATGTGGAGAACGGTATGCTGCCTGTAACATCATTCAGCATGACAGTTTTGGTGGTGGGTCAGTGATGGTCTGGGGAGGCATATCCATGGAGGGACGAACAGACCTAAGCAGTCAGGGTTCCATTGTCTAGCCTGTAATTAGGTATCGTGATGAAATCCTTGGACCCATCGTCAGACCCTACGCTAGTGCAGTGGGTCCTGGGTTCCTCCTGGTGCACGACAATGCCTGGCCTCATGTGGCGAGAGTATGCAGGCAGTTTCTGGAGGATGAAGGAATTGATACCACTGAATGGCCCCCATGCTCGCTTGACCTAAATCCAGTAGAACACCTCTGGGATATCATGTTTCGGTCCATCCGACCCAACTAGGTTGCACCCAAGACTGTCCAGGAGCTCAAATGATGCCCTGGTCCAGATCTGGGAGGAAATACCCCAGGATACCATCTGTTGTCCCATTAGGAGCATACCCTGACATTGTCAGGCATGCATACAAGGAACAAGGGGGGCCATACAAACTACTGAGTACCATTTTGAGTTGCTGCAATGAAATTTCCGCAAAATGGACTAGCCTGCTTCATAATTTTTTCACTTTGATTTTTGGGGTGTCTTTGAATTCAGTCCTCTGTGGGTTGATCATTTACATTTCCATCAAACGATGTGGCATCCTTACCTTCCTAACATTACGCAGCCCATCCAGTATCCAGCATCATATTTTTCCCCATTGAGATCTGATACGTTTTCAAAGTGTTCCTTTAATTTTCTGAGCAGTGTATATTTCTGAAAATGTTAATCCATCTTGTCAGCCAAAACCAGATTTTAATTTATGGAGATGAAAATCAAAACCCTAAGACTTTGCATTGATTACCAGGGCTTGAAGGTGATACCTGCTGCCCCTCATCACCAAACCATTAGGTTGCCTGTTTAAAGCCAAGATCTTCTCCAAACATGACCTACATGGGGTTTATAATCTGGACCTAATAAAAAGGACAGACAAATGGAAGACTGCATTCAATGCTTGGGATTGGTATCACAAATATCCAGATATCTTGGGAAGATATATTTGAGATGAAGAAAAATTTTGAGTGCGATTGCTGTATGAGGACAATATTTTTGCAGCCTCCACAAAGGATATACGAATGGTCTTACAAGACCTCTGGGAAATGGGCTCTACTCAAGGAAGAGAAGAGAATTTACAAGGAACAAGAAGTGTCTTTTCTCAGATACATGGTCTCTAAGAACGGTCTCCAGATGGACTCCAACAAGGTGTCAGAAATCACTAATTGGCTGTATCCCACCAGTCTAAATGCAACTCAACAACTCGGAGGTTTCACAAACCATTATCTATTTATCAAGGGGTACTCCTGTCCGGTGGCACCCATGGTGGTGCCCTGACCCATAAAGCTACTGATCCCAAGGATTGGCCTACCGAAGTTCTGGAAGCTTTTGATGCCCTGAAAAACATTTTCCTAAGTGGTTCACTTTACAACAGCCAGATACAGCTAAACACTTCCTTGAAGTTCCACCATGGTTGTCAAGGCTTTACTTCTCTAGACAGCCCAAGACAAAAAGCACTGATGCGCCTTCTTCTTTTACACCAGAAGAAAACATTTAGGGGATCAGGGATCTTAGCTGTTGACCATCAAGCTGGTCCTAGAGGAATGGGCATATCAGGGATCTCCATATCATCTGACCATATTTACTGATCCAAGAATCTACAATATCTTTAATCTGCTCAGTGACTCCATGTAAGGCAGGTCCAGAGGCCACTTTTCTTTTCTTGCTGTAATTTGTGTCATCACATGAAATTTGATTCCAGCAATACCTGAACCAATATACCTTCCTGCTCCTTTGATTCCCTTACAGAGAGACCATTATTTTTCTTGCACAAATGCAGTGAGCACTATTTCAAAAACCCCTATTCTTCTATGCAAAACCCAATTGCCACCAAATCTCAGGACATGCAAGTGCTTATTCAATATAAATTGGAGCCAGACACGGTCACTGCTCAAGCACAGGATCTATACACTCCCCGAGCTCCGAATGTTGTTTTGCGTACTGCCTTAGCACATCAGCTTAAGATTTTGTTGAACCCCATCCTGGTCTCCACTGCACCCACAGCACAGTTTCTACTGCACTCATAGCCAACCAGCCTGGTTTTTGCTGTATCCAAACCCAAAGTTACAACTGTGCCTACAGCCTCGGTTTCTGCTGCATTCTGCAGTTGTGTAAGGATTACAGGTTTTGTCTTGCCTCCAGCCTGTGACAATCCAGTGAAAGAAGAAAGCAGCAGAAGACTGATGAGCTCCTCTTTCTGTTCTTTCCTGCTGTCAGCAAGCTCCTTATTGGAACATTTGCACTATAAATCAACTGATTGGCTCCTTGTGATGCTGTTACCAGGTCATATTGAAGTATTTGCCCTGCTTGTTTTTGACAACTTTATATTGGCAAAAAGCATTTCAAAATTCATTGCTTTAGCCCTGGTTCACACCGGTGCAGCTTGTCATGCAATTTGACAAGTTTCAAATTGCATGCCAAGTCACACCCTATTGTCCGTAATGCAAGCGTTCCTGAACTTATTTTTGCGACTTGCATAGACATCTGTGCATGAAGTCGCACAGATGTCTTCCAAGTTGCACCTGAAGTCACACTGACATGCGACTTTGAAATAGTGCGACAAAGTAAAGTCGCATGATTTCAAAGTTGGATTTGGTGTGAACCAGGGCTTAAAAGAACATACAGGCCATGATTTCTGATTTTGTTACAACCATGTCAGAGGGGCAGTTCTGCCACTGGCAACATGTCCCCAGTGGCAGAATTACCCAAGTAATTAATGGAATCACCTTATTGCTGCCCTGGAACAATGTAAAATCCCACTCATTAGCAAGGTAGTGACACCTGGCTGGTCTTGATCTCTTAGCTATTCTGTCACAGAGTTACTCATCTGACATGCTTCTTAATGTAACTTTAACCACTTCCCGACCGGCCGTTGTATATAAACGGCCGGACGTTGGCACTGCAGGGTCGGGTGGCAGTCTATAAACGGCCTCCCCGCATCCTGCTTGTGCGCGCTCCCTGGGAGCGCGCAGCACCGCGATCCAGTGCCCGCTGTGTCCTCCGGACACAGTGAAACACCGATCGTCGGACGGGACCTCTGTACGAGGTCCCGATCATGTGATCACTGATTGGCCAATCAGTGATCACATGCAAAGTAGTAAGCAAGATGTCACTTCTGACATCATTGCTTACTATGTGTGAAATCTGTGAATGATCACAGAGGTCACATGGTACAAGGCTATTCACAAAAGCCTTGTACCATGTGACAAGCTGTGACCAATCACAGCTCACTCAGTTCTTCTCAATGAGTGCATGAATGCACACAGAGAGAAAGAGAAATGATTGCTTTTACATCCTATATGGGTGTAAAAGCAATCAGTGTAAAAAAAAAAAAAAAATCTTCATCACCCCTCACAAGTAGTAAATGTTTAAAAATTATAATTTTTGCTTATAAACTAATTTGGATTTTTTTTTTTTACTAAAAAGATAACGGAATAAATTTTGGCTAAGATTTATGATGAAATATTATTTATTTGCAAAATTTTATAAAAAAAACACTTTTTTTCAAAATTTTTGGACATTTCATTTACATAGCAAAAAAAATACAAATCCCAGTGGTGAATAAATACCACCAAAATAAAGCTTTATCTATCTCAAAAAAATGGTAAAAAATTCATTTGGGTACAGTGTTGCATGACCGCGCAATTGTCATTCAAAGTGTGATAGCGCTAAAAGCTGAAAATTGCCCTGGTCAGGAAGGGGGTAAAAGTGTCCGGTCTGGAAGTGGTTAACACTAGTTAACCAACTAGAATAGGAAGGAGCAGCAAAGGGCAGCTGTCTTAGGGCAGTAGGAATGGTATACCCATCCCTGATTTGCATACTTCTGGGTCAGTGATTCACGGTGAAAATAAATTCCTCACATACAAACATTAGACTAACATGCAGAGCTGCTGTTAGAAACCTCGGGTCCCCATACAGCCAACCTGGCAAGCCCCCCCCCCCCCCTTTCTAAAAAAAAAAAAAACACAGTTTACTATGCTTCAGTTATGAATGTACACAATTAGTGATTGGTACAGATCACTCATTGTGTTCATTCGGAAAAGGAAAGGTCTGGTAAATGTGGCGTATTTACCAGACCCTTCCCCCACTCTCCATGCTAACAGATCTTATTGTGTGCTTGCAGCTGCTGAAAAGAAAGTAGGGAAGCTGGCAGCATTGTGGGGGTGGGGGCAACGTATGGTGCACAGAGAGGGGGCGATGGGTGTGGCAGGGGGTAATTAATGGAACTGATCCCCTGTATGGTTTTCTCTGCAGCATCTGAAAGCCAGCGGGAGGAAGAGGAGAAGAAGTCAGCTTTCAGCTGGTGCAGAGGGAGTCATACAGGGGATCGGTTCCAGTAGTTACCCCCTCCCACTATATCAATCACCCTCCCTGTCCACATCCAATTCATCCAGCTGCCTGGGCCCCATACACAAGGACTGGTGTACCCCCTTATCCATGGCCCTGCTAACGTGGCACAATGCAAGAATGCATTTCTCATAAGTACCTAATGGGCCACTGGAGAAGCTGAAAATCAAAGTGGTAGTCATTCTCAGGTTCTGTGCAAACTGGGGGTCCCTCGCTTAGCACCAATGCCTTGTATTTTTTTCAATGAAAAAAAAAATACAAGGCATTTTAATGGAGGTCTGTGCTAAGCAAGTGACTCCCTGTGGTCAGTATACAGGGGGGAATCCTCTTGCATAATACCCAAGCATGGCCTGGAACATTGCAGCTATTACTTGATTAGTACAGACTACTACAATGACTTTCAGCTTCCCCAGTGGCTTATAAGGTCCCATCTGATAGGCATACTTATGATGGCCATACACCAATCGAATATTGTCCAGTCACTGATGAACCCAGATAAATCAACTTTGTAAGTGTCCAAGTCAACACCCACCTGCCCAACATCCTTTGATACAAAAATCAAAAGAGCTGGGCAGAAAATTGTTGACCGAATAGCACATACATTCATTCAGATGCAGCTGCTGTTCAGGTATTCTGACAGCCACCTGCGCCGGCTGTCAGAATACAATACCAATGCTGCAGATTCATCCATCTGTGCTGAATAGCATGGATGGGGGAATTGTACAGCCCACAAGCTGAATGAAAAAAAAAAAATCTATCAGTGTAAGGCCAGCTTTACACTGTGCCAAGCTGGACCAGTGTAAGAATGAAATACATAATTCCTGGAGTTCAGAAAGCTAGCAGGATTGATCTATAAGGGCTCATGTACACTGCAGCAGCTAAACTGAAGTCTAGGAGCAGTTTTTTTTCAGCAGCCCCTGAACTTTCCTTTATGTTTTCCTATGTGTCCATGTACACTATGTCATTTACAGGCAGTTGAGGTTACAGGCATTTTTTTGAAAGCACAAAAATTGCGTTCAGGAGTAGAGTTTACTGGCGTTTCAAACAGCAAACGCTTGTAACCGCGTGTTGCATTTTTGGGCTGGTCCATATCCAGATGCTGTCCAGTGCCTTTTTTATTCATCAAAAAAATGCATACACAGTGTTTTCCATGTATTCAAATGGACCTGGTACACCAGTGCAGTCAGTTCAATGTTCTGTGTGCAGGAAAAAAATGGTAGAACGTGCCGCATTATTTCTGCACAGAACTGTACTGGAACGCAGCAAAAAAAAGCACAAGGAGTGTTGTGTGGACTCCAGAATGCATCTGAAGGCGCTACAGCACTATGTAGCCCCTCCCACAGTGCCAAGCATGTTTCACGAGCCACTTTTGCAGTTGCAACACCCATCTGCAAGTAGTGCTCTCTCTGTTTCTGCTCTCTCTATTTCTCACAAAATGTCTTAAATAGATAAATTATTTACTATCTTTCAGTGCATTCTGGGCATTTATGAGGGTCTCCTGAGGTTATCTTTTAAAAACGCTTCTAAACGTAAACGCACACAAATGCAGCTAAACTGACGTTTTTAACCTACGTTTTCTAGCAATCAGTTTCCAGTGTTCAGAAAACTTTTTCAAATGCCCCGTGTACACGAGCAGCTCCTAAACTCGAGTTCAGGAGCTTTTGGCATTTTTTTTTTTGCCAAAGCTCCTAAACTCCACTCTTTAAAAGCCCATGTGTCCATGTACACATAGGATTTTAGCAGAGTTTGGGAGCTGCTGCGTTTAGGTGAGGTTAAACCTCCCTCTACTGAACGCAGAAGAAACGCGTTCAGGATAGGAACATTTTGACCGCTGACAGTGGGAAAATGCGACAAGAACGTGGCAAAATTGCAGTACCATGGTAGCTACGTTTTGCGTTTTCCCATGGCTGGCGGTCAGGATAGGCTCCTGTACATGGAGCCTAGGAGTGAATAACAACAAAAAGTAAGAGATTGGGACTCTAGTCCCTGACAATAGTTGATGCTGTAGGTTGCCTTGGTGGAAATAGAAGATGAGGGTTTAATGCCATTGTATCTAAATCCAAAACTGTAATATATCAAAACTTACTAGTCTTTGGTGTGGTAGCTGCATTTCCTTTTTTTAAAGCTTCACCTGGTGATCCTGCAAATAACACACGCCCTGTCCTTGAGTGGCTACGTCATTCCTCCACTGTATCCTCTGAGGGAACCAAAGTTGTCATCATAGGCTGTTCTCCTCTTGTGTACTTCAAACATGCCCGTATCTCTTCATCTCCACTACATGGGTGGCAGGGCAATTGGTAGTCTATAACTAGAAAGGAAGATATTTGGTGCTGCTCACAGGAACACTGCATCTCTGGCAAGATCAACAGGCATTTTCTGTATTTGCTGAAAATAATCTTAGCCTGAAAAAAACAAATTAAACAAAGGCTCACATCTAAGGTCCATAAGCTGCAATATATTACATTATTGTTCTTGGGTTTAATTATAGTTTAAATCTGAATATATATATATATATATATATATATATATATATATATATATACACACACACACACACACACACACACACACACACACACACACACACACATATACATACACAGAGAGAGAGAGAGAAATAAAATATACATGGCATAGTTCTAAAGGATTACAAATATATATATAAATAAATAAAAAGTATTAATAATACATATATTGAAAATATACATATCATGATAATAAAAAAATTAAACCAAGGCTCACATCTAAGGGCCATAAACTGCAATATTACATGTTTGTTCTTGGATTTAATTATATTTTAAAATTAAATGCCAGCTGAAATAATTATAAAGCTGAAATGTATATAGAAAATATACATATCATGGTTTAAAAAAAAAAAAGTATTTAAAAAAAAAAAATTTAAATAAATATGTTTATAGAAAAAAAATTGAAAAAGTATTACACACACACACACATATAAAAAGAAAAAAAAATTATATATATATATATATATATATATATATATATATATATATATATATATATATATACACACATACACACACACACATATAGATAGATATAGATAGATAGAATACATATCATGGCTTAAAAGAAAAAAAAAAAGTATTAATAATACATATATAGAAAATAATAAACATGATTAAAAGAAAATATATGATTGTTACAAAAAAAAAGTATTTAAAATATAGATATTGTGGTAAAAAGTATTAAAACTATAAAATATACATAACTATAGGTATGATAAATATTATATAAAAAATACCCTTAAAGGCTAACTTTACACTGCAAAAAAAAAATAAATACAAAGTGCTGAGGGGGGCCACAAAGGTTAGGCAGCAGCTCCATGCACAGCAAGTCCCACTCCCATCTATAGCAGCAGCACAGAGAGCCTGAGTCAGCTCTGCAATGAAAAGACACCCAGGCATCACATTTCACCAGCCCACTTGATTTGAACCTCTGCCAAGGTAGGTGAAAGACCTCATGAATATGCAAAGCAGGAAGTTTTCAGAGAGCAGCTTCATGTAAATCCTCCATGACTGGCAGCTGATCAGATCCCAGAACAATGCTCTGCCCCTGGAAAAGTTGCCTGCTGACAAAGGGTGCTGTCACCTGCGCACCAATCAAGGCAACAGACCCCTTTTTAGCAGCAAGATTTTTTTTTTTCACTTTTTCTCGTGGAGGGGGAGATTATCACATTGTTGGTCCCCCCCCCCAAACCAAGCAGAGAAGGGAGGGGCCAGCAGGCGGTCTCTTCAAACTCCCAGCAGCGGCCATTTTAACTGTGGGCAGCATGCTATAATCTTGCCAGTAAGTGAAAACTGATCTTGTTTTTTTTTTTTTTTACCTTCAACAATAGCTTTATTTTCAATCGCCGAGCCCTGGGTTTTGTGGCAGCTAGGCGATCAGAGTGCTTCAGCCGCAGCAGCAGCCAGTGACACCTTCAATCTCCTGGCCAATTCATCAGCTAATATTGCATTGTAATAACTTGCACCCCCCCCTTCCCCCATGACATCATTCCAGCCTTGATTGAATTGTGGAGGTGTGATTAAAGAGCTGAATGTCAACAGATCAAGCCTGCAGTGGACAAAGGTAGTGTGCACATCAAGGAGGGGGGTGCATAGTTTGCAAAAAGAAACAAAAAAAAAATCAGGTTTGTGTTTGTATGGTAGGAGTTTAAAATGGCACACTGCCTTTTTTTCCAGGCTGCAGAAGAGGGGGGAGCTGGGGGATAGTGCAGTCTGAGGGACACTGCCCTCCCATCCAATCACAATCCGCCTATTTGCCATTGCAAAGTTGTTAACCCCAGAGTCTTGTGGCTGCCTCCGCTTCTAATCTTCTTGGGGCTTTTTTTTTTCCTCTCTTCTTCTTTTACAAAGCTTGGAAGATTTGGGTAGAAGAAAGCTTTGCTCTCATCAGACAGCCATGGAACTAAGTGGGACTCCTGATCTGCTCTGCCATCTCAAGATGTTTGGAAAGCCATCTGCTGCTTGGATATTGTTTGATAGAACCCAGCACAGCTCTCCGGCTTATATTGTTTTAAGAATTCCACCCTGGGGCTTGACACCCCCCTCACTTCCATGTCCAAGAGGTAAGTTCACCATATACCCCCCCATCTTAAGTTGTCCCCCTCCCTTTTCTTAGAAAAAAGTGGGTGGCTTTCTCTTTTGGAATTTTTCAGATCATTCCTATTGCTACTTTTTTTTTCTTTTCCTTTCTTTAGAAACAATGTTGATCATTGATACATTTTGTTTGTTTGGTTTTTTTTATGTTGATACATTTTGTGTTTTTTGTTTTAGTTTTTTTGGCAGGGACTGTATTTTCAGCACCGCTGCAGTGCGTTATATATTGTCCATGTGTGTCTTTTTTTATTTAATTGTATTTATTTACTAAATAGTGTCTCAATGGATTGTCATCCTTTAATATATTTAAGGGTCTCTCCCTGCATCGTGCTGTTTTTAAAATAGTTACATTTGATGTGCATTTTGTAGCTTGTGATAGTAAAACAAAAAAAAAATGCAAAGATATAAAAAAAAATAAAAAGGTGTGAGTGTTTGTGTGTGGATTTTTTTTCTTTTTTAAATAAAGGATCAGTAAAATAAAAAATAGGAAGCAACAGATTAATGAGATCGGCAGGAATATAGGTCGTGGTACGATCTGAATCGTTTGTTTAATGCACAGTGGAGAGAAGGAGGAGACTTGTACAAGAGGGTTTTATTCTGATCTAAGTTATGGCTGGTACTAAATGGTGGTTCTTCACATTGGAGAAGATCAGCTCCCTCTATAGCGATTGCTGGGTGTCGTAGGCTACTGGTGGGATGATCTATTGGCCATACAAGGGCTTTACAGTGGCTTGTATTTCAGCAGAAAACAATTGCAGAGGCATTTTAGTATTTTGATGCTTCTTTTTGTGTGTGTAATATATTTATTTATTATTTTTTTTTTATTTTTTTGCACACGGTGGGAGTTTGTCTTTTAATACATTGATCTGTGTTGGTGGCGCTGTGGTGCTCTTAACCAATTTTATATGTCAGTTACACTAAGAGAAAGGGGAGAGAGGTGGGGCAAGGTTTGATCTGATCTCTGTACATTCTATGACAACGATCTGGAATTGTCTCTGTGTACAGCCATGCAGGTGCTGGTGGGGGGTCATACAAATTAGGAAGGTGGATTTTATTGCTTAGCTCAGTTAAAAAAAAAAAAAAAAAATAGAACTAAGAATCTGAAAAGATCTCCATTAAAGTCAGACAATGGCAATCAGAACAATATGTGATCTATCTTCTAGGCTGCTGAGCTCTGCA
The DNA here is from genome assembly GCF_062004578.1 of Staurois parvus. NCBI lineage: Eukaryota > Metazoa > Chordata > Amphibia > Anura > Ranidae > Staurois > Staurois parvus. The sequence continues at coordinate 3,144,431 of NW_028317857.1, read as the reverse complement.
TGGAGGAGTAAATTGGATTGGGGGGGGGGTCATTATTGTTCTTTAGGAATATTGCATAAGAGTTATTTAACAATTTAAACATAAAGTAAAGACTATTGATGCTATCAGAACATTTGCTCTTTTGAAATTTGTGCACAGCCAGTGTTTTAATATAAATTAAAAAAAAAAATTAAAGTAATAAAATATATATAATGTGTTTAATCATATTGATACCTTCTATATAATCTTTTTATTACTTTAACATTATGTATATATTTTATTTAGATACTGTGTACTTTTTATATTTTACTTTTGATTCCAGCTATGTGATAATTAGTACATTATTTACTTTAATAAATACTTTATCAGCTTTCTTACCTTTTTTTTTTATATTATGTACTTGACTTTATCAGTATTTACTACTTTTATATAGGGTATATTTTATTTATATTATCAGCAATATTACCTTTTTATATATCGTATACATTATCAGTATTGTTACTATATATATATATATATATATATATATATATATATATATATATATTACTTTTTCATCATTACAGTTTGCCACATTATGTGTTTGAAAATCAACCAAACTAATCATCAAAATGCAGGATTCAGAAGAATAAGCCCCATGTTCTATAGCAGGATTCAGCAGTATAAGCCTCAAGTTATATGGCATTAAAGGAAAGTGAGAGTATTTGAAAAGTTGCACTTTATTCCATTTTGAGGGTGGGTGTTCTGCTACAGTCAAAATGGCTGTTCTGTCAGAACATTCCTGTGTGATCCTCAGATCTGTTTAGAGCATGTGAAATTAGTGGAATTTTTTTTTTGGGGGGGAGGGGGTCTAATTCACGGTAATTTAAATGGCATGATGACTAAATTCTACTTCCTTTATAGAAACTCAACTTCTGGCTCACAATGTCCGGATGTTTGTTTGTTTATACAAGTAACTACAAGAATGACTCGTTATAGGGGCATATGCAGTGATTCTGACAGTCACCAAACATTTACTGCAGGTCAATCTTCCATATGTGTGTTCAATGACAGTGATTGATTCACTACTAGTAAATGTCTGGAGAAAGTCACATTTACTGCTTTATAAATCTTGTTTCGGTTTTATCATGCCTGCTAATGAATGTTTGATGTAAAGTTTGCTATAAGGCTGAATTCCATGAAAACTAAAACTTCCCCCTTGCAACGGGCCTGCACTGCAAGAGTTAATGGCTTGTTAACTACTTGCCGACCGCAGATAGCCGAATGACAGCTACACTGCGGCCGGCCAGTTCTGGGAGGGCGTCATATGACGTCCTCCCGGAACGTGCTCTCCTGCACGCCCCCGGAACGTGCTCTCCTGCACGCCCCGGGGGCACGTACCCGGCGATCTCCGTGATCGCTGTGTCCTACGGACACAGCTGATGACGTGATGTGGTAAAAGGCCAATCAGAGCGGCCTTTTACCACGTGATCAGCCGTGTCCAATGACACGCTGATCACTGGGAAATGCAATTGACGGTTCTCGGCTGCACTTTCTTCACGCTGTCAGAGCGTGAGGAAAGTACTGTCGAGAACTGGCAGTTGTCAGAGCAGGGATCGGCACCGATCATCAGTGCCCTGATGATCGGTGCCCAGCAGTGCCACCAGTTCCGCCCACCTGTGCCCAGCAGTGTGCCCATCAGTGCACCCTCCTGTGTCCAGCAGTGCACCCACCTGTGCCACCCAGCAGTGCCACACACCTGTGCCCAGAAGTGCCACCTACCTGTGCCCAGCAGTTCCACCCACCTGTGCTGTCTATCAGTGCCACCTATCAGTGCCTCCTATCGTGCCAGCTCATCAGTGCTGCCTATCAGTGCCCATCAGTGCTGCCTATTAGTGCCCATCAGTGCTGCCTCATCAACGCACATCAGTGAAGGAGAAAAATTACCTGTTTGAAAAATTTTATAATAGAAACAAACGTTTCTTTTTCTAATTTTTTGCAGTTTTTTTGTTTATAGCGCAAAAAGTAAAGTGCCCAGCGGCGATTAAATACCACCAAAAGAAAGCTCTATTTGTGAGAAAAAAATGATACAAATTTCATATGGGTACAATCTTGCATGACCATGCAATTGTCAATCAAAGTGCGACAGCGCTGAAAGCTGAAAATTGGCCTGGTAAAGAGGGGGATATAAGTGCCTGGTAGGCAAGTGGTTAAGGTGGATTTGGAAAAGCAACTTTTACTTACCTGAACCTTCACTCCTGCAGGCTTCTCCACACTGCTAGGTCAGTTCCTGCAGGCTTCTCTGTGCTGCTACATCAGTCCCTGCAGCCTTTTCCCTCATACACTCCAGTGTTCTAAGGTCCTCTGATGTCATCAAAACTAATACAGTGATCATAGCCCTGCATTGGAAGTAAGGAAGCCAAGGGACAGTTCATCGCTTGAGCATAGGGGTGCGTTGTCTTCCAGGGAAGAAGCGGATCAGGTAAGTAAAAGTGTTTTTTACTGTCCCCTAGACATAAGCAAGCAGGTAAACCTCACAGTACAGGCACAGCCATATTGTAAGGGAGAGGTTTTAATTTTACTGGAGTTGGACTTTAAAATAGGACATGTAGTCAGTATCATGTAAAGTGAACCTGTCACAAGACTAATGCAGCAGCTGTTACCATCAAGAATACTCAATGCTGAGTAAAGTAAAATCGCACAACAGTTTCCTGTTTACACTTCCATGCATTTTAAAAAAGGGAACTTGTCATTAAAGTGGACCTAAAGTAAAACGAAAATGTGCCCTGTGATTCACAATGATAAAAAGAACACCTAAATCCCACAAATGCCTACCTAGGCCAGTCTGTTCCTTTTTGCTTTATATAGAGCCATGGTAAAAATATGGAAATAACAGCAAGACAGTGGCAGGCCGGACTTTGTAGAATCCCACTAAGGGGCATATGTAAGTTCCATTGTAATAGAAAAGTGCATGAAGTATGCCAACCTAAATAATTTTATTTTACCTAAAGCTGAATTCCAGATGAAATACAGTACATATATTAGTAACCTTACCTGCCAAAGGATTTGTATTGGTGTACATCCAGTCTTGAAACCTACACAGCTCTGCTGCAAGTCTGGTTTTTCTCTGCTGCAGTTAGGTAACATGCACATGTCTTGCTCCTTCCCAGTCTTTGGACAATGACTGGAGAAGCAGAAGACTGAGCTCCTCTTTTTCACTCTTCTCTCTCCTTATATCAGCATGTCATTTGCTAGTACATGAGCATTTTAGCACAAATGATTGGCTCCCAGTCCCATCCCTCACTCTCCTAGAGCTGTACTGCTGTACAAGGGCTGCAAGAAGCTGATAGCAAGTCAGATTCAGTTACTTAAAGTGGTTCTACAGGCTGAAAGTATTTTTAACTTCATGAATTCTTCATACAATCTATGTATGAAGGTAAAAAAACCTTCAGTGTTTCCACCAGCCCCTCCTATTACCTACTTGAGCTCAATCTCAATCCAGCTCTGTGCATGAAAGCAGCCGCTTTCCTGGCTCTCTCCTTCCTCATCGGTTCAGACGCAGCAGAGGGAGCAATTGGCTCTCACTGCTGTCAATCACAGCCTGTAAGGAGGAAGTAGGAGGGCAGGGCTGAGCTATGCTGTGTGTGATTTATGGACACACAGAGTTGGCTCGGGAGCAAGCATGCATGAGTGCCACCATAGCAAGAGGCAGGGGGGATGAGCCAGGAGCGGAAGCAGGGGACCTGAGAAGAGGAGGATCGAGGCTGCTCTTTGCAAAACCATTACACAGAGCAGGTAAGTATAACGTTTGTTATGGGAAAACAATCCCTTTACAATCACTTTAAGATATCCATAGAAGGATCATAATTTGACTGGTTCAGCAGGGACTACCTGAATTTTGATCACTGTATGGTAACTGCGCTTGTACAGAAGTCGGTCTACCGATTGATTTCTGCACAACCACCTTGCTGGAAAATGTCTGCTCGATCAGCTATAGCCTGCAACCCTGATCTGTGTATTCTGACGAAATGCACAGAATAGAAAGAAACATATAGAGAAACAGCAGGGAGAGTGCCGTCGTCCACATTGAAAGTGTCTGCATTTAAAACAGAGTTACATTGATTTGTGTATGTTGGAATCTGCCATTGTCTGACTTGCTGTCCACCTGTTCGTTCCAAGGCAGTTCGCTTGTTCACGGCAATACTGAGCAGGGGTTGTACTGCCCTAGAATTAACATGCAGCATTTCAGCCAGACAGTGGTGGTCTCTATCAGAACAGTATTTCATTTTATCACATTTCCTGCTAAGAATGTGTACTGGAAGAGCTTTGTTCAGTAAAAGTGATTTCTATTTCTCAATATAGATGTAAAGGAAAGGCATTCTCAGGAAGCAGAGTGTAGATGAGGTATTTACTAATGATATTCTGCCCATTTACATTTTTTTTTTTAATGTATTTTTTGTAAGTTTCAGGCAGTGGTCACATGAGCACTCTCTGTTTTGTACTGTGAAGACAAGAGCTGGAGACAGAGTGAGGCTGCATTAGAAAGTCCCTTCCACTGCTGTAATAGTGCCGCCCCAAATGGGTGATAGCGCTGCTCCCTGCCAGAGCTACTGGAAGTCAAGCAGAGAGGGCGTGCCCTGCTCTGTGGCTGCGCATCACCATGTAAGTCCCTTGTGGAAGCGCTCTCACAGGTGACAACGCCACTGCTGCATTGCACTGGCACCAGGGGCAGACTAACAACTCATGGGGCCCCCGGGTAATAGGGGATCATGGGGCCCCTGTGTCCTTGCCCAAACTGAAAAAAGCCTATGAAAAAGGTACCAGGGGCATCTCATGGGGCCCCCTACTGACCCCGGGCCCTCAGGCAGTGCCCAAGTTATCAAATGGTCAGTCCGCCCCTGACTGGCACTGTCACCTTACTAAAGAAAGTGCCATTGACTGTATTCAAACTGGTAGAATTTATTTTTTTTTCCTCTATGCAGAAGTAAATAAAACAAATATAGGCACAGGCTATGCAGGAACAAGACCAACGTTTAATTAAATCTTATTTTCTGAGTTTACATACAATCTAATGAAGAAAAAAGCATCCAAGAGGGGACTTTGATGTGAGTTCATACAAAGTAGTGTGAAGACAAAAACATTCAAGGAGCTAGCTGGCTTAGGTTACGTTGCTGAGTACCTTGGCAAATTACCAGAAAGAAAACATTTAAAAATGGAAGGAATGACCGAAGCATAAAGGAGCCCACATTCCTTTAAAAAAAATCCAATGTGTTTCGGGGGTCATAATAAAGCCCCCCCCCCCCCCCTTCATTAGGGCTTCAGTTAAAATGAGAACCTTTAAACAGATTCAGATTAGAGCTTTCCTGTGTGAATCTGTGTTGGGAAGCTAATTGCTGGATCAGGAGAGTTACTGGCCAACAGTTTCTGTGCAAGCAATCAAGATGAGTAACAAGTTTGGTCTGGCACTCCTATTTAACCATACAATTTAATGCCACTTTCTGCAAAAATGTCAGCATATTCAACTGAAACATTTACCAAAAATCTAAGATTCATAAAGTACACTTAGAGCTATTAACCATCCAGACATCAAAATGGAGGAGCACTGCTCAATACTATTGGATGAAAGTTTGTAGTCTGTTTACTAAACAACCTCTGATTCAAACTACACCGCTTAGCAGGAATGTTCAGGTTTTGGCCCAAACTGTGCAGATGATTGGCTGAAGAATGATCATCCTAAACTGAGAACATTTTTTGGGTCTTCTACAAAACTCACTTCTCCTCATCGCCAAATTTATTTATCCCTTTTTAACAGTATACTCTTTTCACTCTACATTTTTTGCTATTGGTTTTTTGTATCTATGGATTGAAATCATAAATATGTGAAGGAAAAGATGTGAAAAAGAGAGGAAGAGAGGAAGGTGCTTCAAAGTGCAGTATAGACAATTTATTAGTGAACAACAGATAAATTGCACTTACAAAATATATAGTTAAAGACTCATCGTGTGGTGTGTTAAGATCCAGGTGAGACATCCAGCCGTCCAGCAGCAGCTCAGTCTATAGGATCAGTTAGTATGACCCAGGATGTGTTTGTGTATCAAAATGGAGTCTGAAGCAGGAGCCTACTGAATATGCTCTGAAACGCGTTACCGCCCCCTTCACCTCCTACATCCAGACTCTGCTTTCCAAGCCTCATTTTGGTACAGTAAATTGTCTATACTGCACTTAGAGGCGCCTTCCTCTCTTTTTCATGTTTACTGAATTAGAGCCTTGCTTCCACTCTAAGAAGAGATGCCTCAGTGTTATTGCTCCCATCCATCCCTGATATCCATCTGGCATCTTTATCCTACAGCTACAGAGGCTGGGCTCTAACAAGCGCGCCCTATATAATATACATTTTCTACTATTCAACATGCCATCTTACCCTTTCACCCAAATGAAAAATGGGTAGAAACTTTCATTATGACAACAGTCAGGTTGCTGTGCCAAAGATGCTCACTTTAGAAGATTTCTGTAAAATTTTGCAAGGGGGGGGGGGGCAAAATACCAGATGCAAGTCCCCCTGTATCTGGTATTGCACCATTGGGCTTGCTTGTTATTTTTGGTGAGTAGCTAATCCTGACATATTGTCTATCAAGGATTAGTTTGTTGTATACTTACACATGATGGGATGGTAATGTATAGCAGTGGATTCTGAAGGTGTCCAATAGACACAAAGGGGTTCATTTAGTAAAACCAGAATCTGCATAGAAACCAATGAGCTTCCATTTTTTTTTTTTTTTTTTGGTCAAAGCTTTTAATTGATCAAGCAAAAGTTAAAAGTGGATTGGCTACCATGCACAGTAAATGAACCCCAAAGTCCGTGCCTGAATGTTTCTCTCGTATTAGCTGAACATTATTTTGTATGTGTTGTTCAGATACCTACAACACTGGTCATATCTGGTGGAACAACATGGTTCATCAAAATCCAACCAAGTTGAACAATTTTTATTCAGGATTGGTCAGCTTAGGAGTGTCTGCAGAGTTTATGGACAATTTGGTTGATCGACTATCATGTCCTTTTGTGTGTTTGTTTTTTTTTTTTTAAATATATATTATCCCTTGGACATGATTTGGTATGTAAAGTGAACATGGCTTTGCATTACATACCTAGCTGAGTGAATGTTCACTGTCCTATGTAAATAGTATCTACACCTTTACTAAAGTAGCCCCATTGTTTTCTGATTCTACTGAAACTGTGTAGGTCAAGCGTCAATCATGCTGTATATAAATATATGTCCTTGGATAACACCATGGATTCTACTGAAATATCCTGACCAGTCAGAAACAGGACTGACAATTCAGTATCACAAGGCAGATTTAGATGCAAAATAGACTTACAGTAAGGGAAACCTGTGCTGAGAGAAAAGAGGAGGCTGCTATTGTTTTGTAAAAATGCTAGTTGCCTAATGGTCCCTACCTTTCTTTCTAATTCACCGACCAGCAAGAATCATGCAGCAAGTAGAATCTGAGTCAAGTCGGCACACCTGGCTGGCAGAGTTTATTTGGATCAGTAAGGGCTTGTTCACACTTGACTGTTTTTCCAACTCTTGCCAAACGCCCCTATAGCATTTGACAATCGTTGGTCCAGCGTTTGCGGAGCGTTTTTTAACGCTCCGCAAACAACGCATGCACGGTTTAGCGGCGGTTGCTAGGCGTTTGCAAAGAGTTAAAAACGCCCCACAAATGCCTATAATGAAGTTTGAATGTTGTTAACGCTCCACAAACGCCCTGCAACCGCGTCGCAACCGCACCGCAAACGCCAGCCGGGCGTTTGCGGAGCGGCACCATAGACTTGAATAGGAGGCTTCAACTCCTCCTGACTCGACCAGAGGCGTCCGTTTTGCCGCAACGCTAATGCTCCTGTGTGAACAGCACAATGTGCTGCAATGTGCAGAATTTTCCCAGGCATTTGGGAAACAGTAAAAACGCTTCCCAAACGCCTGTCTGCCGCTTGCAAACAAGGCTAGTGTGAACATAGCCTAAGTCTGTTTTTTTTTTTTTTTTTTTTCAACAGAACAAGCACTCCAGTAGATGTATGGTTAAGAGAGACAAACCACTTACCATTGTCAGGGGTGCTTACTCTTCTTTATTCATGTAAAATGTTTATCCCAAAAGAAGAAAAACTGTTGCTGTAACTGCAGTGTAGTGGCTCATGTACACGGGGCGTTTGGAAAACTCTTCTGAACGATGGAAACTGACTGCTGAGATAGAGAGAGCAGAAGCAGAGCGAGCAGTATGTGTTGAGATGACCTGTCTTTTCTGATGGTATTCACTATGGATCCCATCATGAGCATAATGCAGGACGTTCTACCATTTTGTTCCTTCACGTGACACCTGGAACTGACTGCGCTGGTGTACCGGGTCCATTTGAATACATGGAAAACACTTTGCATGCATTTCTGGTTATGAAAAAAGGCTCTAGACAGCATCTGGACATAGAACAGTTAAAAAACGCTTATAAAAGCGGTTAACTGCATTTACAAGCCTTTACACGTGTTTACAAGCATTTGGCGTTTGAAACACCGGTAAAATCTACTCCTGAACGCAAATTTGGTGCATTCAAAAAAACGACCGTAAACTCAGCTGCCTGTAAACAACTGTGAAAGACTGTGTACATGGACACATAGGAAAACATTAGGGAGAGTTCACAGGGTGCTGAAAAAACAACTCTCAACAGCTCCTGAACGTCAGTTAAGGAGCTGCAGTGTATATGAGCCCTAAGCTGGAGTTTGGCTTCAATTTGTTAGATGTACTAGCAGATTTAGATACACTAATACGCAAGCTTTCCCTAAGGGCACTGCTTAAGGGGAGAAGCCAGGAACACTAGTGGGGACCCAAAAAAGAAGAGGATCCGGGCTGCTCTGTGCAAAATCACTGAACAGAGCAGGTAAGTATAGACATGTTTGTTTAGTTAAAGAAAAAAAACCCCAGAGCTTTAGTGTCACTTTAATCTAGCCAGTAAAGGGTATCTCTTAAAGGATAAGTTCACCTTTGGGAACATGTTACATGTTTCACCAGATTTTAGGGTGGAACATGTAACATGTTCCCATAGCTGCAGTAGCGCTTGCCGCCCCCCTCCCTCTGGCAGATAGTACGGGGGAAACTTCTCCCCATACTATCTGTCAGATTTGTTGGTTCGCGCCACTCGGCCGCGTCACTCACTCAGAGTTCTGTGAAGGAGTGCCTACAAGTCCTGGCAGTCTTAGCGGCTCTCGGCTAGTTTTCAATAAACTACCAAGGCGCTGTGGAGCCCCATGGTAGTTCATTGAAGCTTCCTGTCAGAAAATCTGCTTGTAAAAAATACATAAATGTTGTCCGAAGTGTGAGCAAAAAATATTATACAGATAAATATAATAGTAACTAATATGTAAACAGTGAAGTGCTCAAAATCCACAAGTGAAATGTTATCACAGACCGTCCATAAAATGCTTAGAATCCACATAAGTAAAATTAAACACAGAGAGTCCTTATAGGTGAAAGTTAATCCCCTGAATCTTGCAATCAGTAGTGAACACTCTTCATTCCATCAATGTGAATCGCTACCACCATATTATCAAATCAGAAGGTTACCAGAAAATCAGATCCCTTAATTATTGGGGGTCCAAATATGCTCAGTATAGGTGTTAATCCATCCAGGCTCATGGGCTTTATCTGGGACCCAATGCTCCGCTCTGATACCACCAAGCCATTCTGATGTTAGGAATCAAGGTTGGCTCCTCGAACATTGAAATACACAATTGTGTACCCAGGCATGTTTGCAGGTATGACAAATATATAAAACTTTTCCCTTTCACAAATACGTGCCAAAATAATAAAACACACAAATAAAAAAATAAAAAATATAAATGAAAAAAATATAAAACAAATAGTCCAAAATATCAAAATATCCCAAATACAAAAATAATCCAAAATAATATCGAAAAATATATAAAAAATCAAGAAAATTCAAAATAGTCCCCACAGGTGTAAATAATTTTCTTTCTTCTTTCAAAAACTCCTTCTCAATACCCGCAAATCCTGATGACCGTACACCTCAAAAAGAAAAAAAACTCAACATAGTGTCATACCTTTTAAATAATAAATCCCACGTGCCACTCGCTGTGCAGCATGCAAATTCAATGTGTGTGTATACTCTATACACGAGCATACAATACACATATATATGTTAAAGTGAATATATGAAAAACACTCTCACAAAGAATAGTGTCCTAAGCCCAAAGTGAGAAACAGCTCCAACACATCACTGCAAGTGTGTATCACCACACCCTATATACATCAGTGATCAGTGAAATGACACTCTCCAACACATATACTGATGGGTAATTACCCTATATAAGAAATATCAAGGCACAGCACCACTCAGGGTTAGATATCTCCTCATCACAGTTTCCTCCAATACCAGGGTTTTTCTTCCATTATCCTCTAGTAAATCCACAATCCCAAATACTGTATAAAAATTTTCCTTTATTTGGTAACTCACATACACTTTTCAGTGAAAACAGCTCCTCCTCGCAGGGAATTCAAGTGTAGGCAGAATCAGGGAGACATATACACTTTTCAGTGAGAACAGCTCCTCCTCGCAGGGAATTCAGGTGTAGGCAGAATCAGGGAAACATTGGCCACATGTTCCCACTTCCAAGATGGCCGCGATCGCACTTCCGGTCAACGTCGATACGTCTGACGTCACGTGTTTCTGACGCGTTTCGTCACTTCCTATGACTTTTTCAGAAGGCCCTTATTATATATTTGTGAAAGGGAAAAGTTTCATATATTTGTTTAATTAACCTTCAAGGGTGGAGGTGATAACTTTTCTGGGATATGATAAGGTGATTTGTTGCTGTGCATAAATTTAAATGTTTGCAGGTATGGCTGGCAGCTGCAGGAAAAGGGTCACAATCACAGTGCCCACAGGGAACATTTATTATTTTTGTCAAAAAGGTGAACTTATCCTTTAAACGTCACACCACCTAACACCGTACAGTGCTTTACTACTGTTCGTATGATGCAAATGTATAACACATGAGGAAGGGTCTAGGCTTGGAAGAATCCACATAGTCCCTTTTTAGCTTTTCTTTCTATTTCTTGTAAGAGCATTCTCTCCAGTGACCATCACTAATGCACTGTGAGCTATAGATATTGTAATTATTAGCAGGGGTTCCCTGAGCACAAAAAGTTATTTCAAGGGTTACTCTCATGGTAAAGAGGTTGAACAAGGCTGCTCTAGTCTAGACCATAATAAATTTGCAGAAGCAACAGGCTGAGGAAGCCAATATTGATATTCAGACGTGTTTCTAAGTCAGCTGAGAAATGCCTCGTCATGCAGTGTTTCATGTCTTCTAGGGATGATTGTTTATTTCAGCTGCTTTTTTGTTTGGAGTTTCCTGAGGCCACCAAGGATAGTCTGACTCCTAGACACAACATCCAAGGACACACTATTGTGGAAGGAAGATGTCACCTACATTAACAAGGAAAACTCATGTAACTGTTCATAATTATTAAACATAACACATTCTCTGAGGGTTATAGAGAAATCTGCAACCTCCAAATCCCAGGTGCCCAACCTGTGGCCCAAGGGCCACATGCAGCCCTTTGGTACTTGCTGTGTGACCCTTTCCAAGACCCAGTAGTCAGTAGGGGAAGCAATCATTTGTGAAGAGATTTTAATGACATTGATCTCTAGCAGTCTCATGTAGCATGTCTCTCTTGTAGTGTCTGTTCACTCTCCAAGCACCTATATTGCGTGTCTGCAGTCCCTGATCATTTCAGGTAGTATGTCTGAGGTCTCTGACAGTGTTCTGTTGTATACTGAACATTATACTGAACCCCCCCACTCCATGTATGTTGACAATCACTGCTCTAAATTGTTCCTGAATGCTGACATTACTTGGTAAATATTCCAAATATAAGCTAACTTGGCATTTTCACCTAGTGGTAAATGTACGTGTTCTCAATAGCTCATTGAGACTCATTTGAATGCAGAATTTGATAGTCATAAAGTACAATTCTGGTGCACAGTTTAAATCCCCATACTCCCTTTACTGCCCAGTAACTGTCTCAATTAGGAGTATTGTGATAAGTCTACCATAAATATGACTAGCAAACTATTAAGGAATCATTTTGATATAATCCATACTCTGAAACTGTTGTACCGTAGGATTCATTGGCAACTTGTAGAGAACGCTATCTGTTCATTTAGTTTTTCTTGGAAGGTGATGAAAAATATGCGTGGGATCCTCATCAGAGACCCAGGTGAAAAAGGAAGGCCAGTCTGTACAGAGAGTAGTTTGTGGTATAGTTGAAATGTATAGTAACCACAATGTATATAGTTGGTACATGTAGTCCACAAAGACCACAGTTTAAATTTGTATAGCCCATTAAAGTTGCACATAGACAGAGCATGATGTAATGAAGAATCTGATCTTCTGTCGGTTTTCCAGTTTGTTTTTGCAGCCACATTTGACAGGTTCAGATATGCCTTTTTATTTTGCAGCAAAATGTAAATATTGTTTAGCTGTCATGCTATGGCACGTCTTTAGCTGTTCTAACCAAAGCAAAAAGAAAAGATTGAGCTGCTGTTCAGTTTAACTCATTTTAACACTAACATTTTTTAAAGTGTTACTAAACCCACAACAGTAAAATCAGTCTGTATATGCAGTAAAGCATGCTTGTTACACTCACTGTGGAACCTAAGGGGTTAATCCTCTGCATTGTGTAAAAAGGCCATTTGATCTTGCCTTATGTGCTCTCTTTCAAATGTCCACATCCTATCTCCTGATAAGACAGACTGAACTGTAGCCATTCTGCACATGTTCAGTTTAGTGTGTATTGCTAGAGAGGTTTTTTTTGGTTTTTTTTTCTTGGGAGATTGCATGTGATCAGCACAGGGCCAATCGGCACTGTCCAGACAGAGGTCAGGGGTTCTGCATCCTCCTAGAGCAGAAAGAAAACTCCTCCTACAAGCTTTAACCAGTGCTCTGCTGGACACTGATAGAAGTCACAAGACTGCTCTAACTGCTGATGAGAAAAGGTATTTAGCAGTTTATATCTACTAAAATAAAGTGTACTATGGGAGACCAGATTTAGTGAATGCAGGGTCTTGGGTTTAGTAACACTTTAAGCAACTAGAAGCTATTATCAGCATATTTTTTTTTCTGCTCCTAGAAGCTAAATAGTGTAGTCCTATGTGTCCATGCATACTTGTATTTTTTGATCTTCAGCATCTAGGAGCAGAAAATTTTTTTTTTTTTTTTTTGGAGCATTTTTCCAGCAGAAATAAAAACACTTTTTTCCCCTCTACATGTACCGTAAAAACGCTAACACTCCTCAACACTTCTGAATGCTACTAAAAACGCTATTACATGTGTTTTTTATCCAGCATTTTTTTTAGCTTAAAACAATGCTAGTGTGCATGGAGCCTTTAAGTAACCAGTGGCCACCAACAAAAATCTAACTGGAGGTTATACCAAAGTGCAGGCACCTTTACAGCCCTTTCATGTTGCTCAGTTTTTGAGGCACTTTTGTTCTGCTTAAGGGCTCTTTCATACTGATGTGCTTTTGATGCCTTTCCATTGACTTATAATGGGTGGTGCTTTAGATCAAAGATGCAGCACTCAGGACTTTTTAAAGTGTAACGCATCTGCAGTGTGAAAAGTTCCATAGAATTTAATATTTTTACATTTTTTTATGCATCTTTCTTTTGCTTTGTAAACCCCAAAGTGCATCAAACACTGATCATTGTGAAAGGGCCCAAGTGCTTGGAGACTTAAAGAACAGTAATACTTTGTTATAGACAAACAATGAACCAGTTTCTGCTACTGTTCCTTCACTGTAATAGGTGGGCCTCTTTACCAGTAGTAAAGCTCAGGAGATAGGAGGGGCTGGGGGCCAGTGACCTACAAAAGTTGGCCGCTGTTTCTGTAACAGTGCGATTCAGGTCTCATAGGTTCCTGGATGCTCTATAAGTCAACAAAGCTGGTGTGCAGGGGGTTTTGTTGAAAATGTTGATGGCCAACATTTTGGGTTCGGGTCTTGTTCACACTGTATAAAAAAAAAAAGAAAAAAAAAAGGCCACTACTTGCCGAGTCTAAATGCGGTGTTGGAATGTCGCTGCACAGCTGACAGAATGGTACATGGCAGATTTTTGGACCACATTTGCTTTTTTTTTTTTTTTTTTTTTTTTTTTTAATTGCTAAAGCAATTTAGCTGTTGGTGGAACTCTACCCAAAACACAGAGCATCGGATTCTCTTCTGCACCCATATTGTGAACAAGGATTTTAAATCAATGTATTTAGACTTGAAAATAATGGTGTTAGACTAGAGAAAGATGCATGCTGGCCCATTCATTTATGTAACTTAGCTTCACTGCAGTGAGCCATTAATACTATTTTCTTACCCACTATAGAAATGGTAAAACATTTTTTCCATTTTTCAGAGTTAGCAGTAACATTCAGTTCTTGCTCATAAGTGGTGCTTTATTTTTTTTCTCCTTAATGTTCTGCGGTGATGTTCGTTTCAGACTGGCAGCTGCAGTTTTACAAATTACCTGAAGAGGGCAGAAGAAACAATAGCAAATGTAAATGTCTGTGTTCAAGCTGGGCTTGATTTTTTTTTTTTTTTTTCTGCTTCTAATGAAAGTCGGTAAGATAGACTTTTCGCCATCTATATGCCCAATATTTCTATAATTGTATAAAATGCTTTAACATTTTAAGAATTTGTTAAAATTGCTTGTTTCTGTTACTGCACAAATATAGCAGTGTATGTAAAGATAAATCTACCCAGGGGGGGCACAGCAGCAATAAAACATATGAGAGGTTTGGGTTTGAACACTTCCCGACCCTGTAGCTCTTTAGTACTTGTGCCACCTAGACCCCAGCAGAATGTAGTGGTAGCATTAAAGCCCAAATAGTTTTTTTTTTTAATTTGGATTGAGTTGGAGAGGGTGGAATCCGCTGTCATTTTTTGCCATCTGTGTCTCACTGGGGAGATTTTAATTTACTTCCTGTCCTGCAGACTCAACAGGAAGTGAGAAGACCTCTTTCTAATGTGAGGGAAATCCATTCTTGTCCATTGCAAGATTTCCCCTCTATTCCTATTTCATTTCCAGTGACACTGGTGATCAGATCAATTAAACATGGGTAATCTCTGTAATGGGGAATTGGACAACAATACAATTTTTTACAGTGGTTCTACACACTCTCTACTTTATACAAATCTAAAATAAAAGTTTTGCCTTGTGTCATACTTTTGATTTGTAAAGGTAGTCCTCTCCATTCAAACCTACAGCATGTCTTAAGTCTGACCATCGTCTACTGACTAGCATACCAACAGTCCTTTACAGTCTTCTGCAGCATTACACACACTGAACATTAGGTACTGCCCTTTCGGGAAATCAGGAACCACAGTTGAGGCTTCCTATACCTCTTAAGTTGGCAACTGCCGATCTAACCCTTCTACATTCTATTTTTGTGTAGTTGGGCTTGTAGTAAATGGAAAGAAATAAGGGCTGCAATGCCTTCCTCCGCTCAGAAAATGCTACTTCCCTGACCGCCGTGCTGACCTCCAATACTCTGATTGCCAACCTGGATCAAATATGCAGATCAGAAAAGTAAGAGTCAGAAATACACTCACTGGCCACTTTATTAGGTACACCTTGCTAGTATTGGGTTGGACCCCCTTTTGTCTTCAGAACTGCCTTAATTCTTCATGGCATAGATTCAACAAGGTGTTGGAAACATTCCTCAGAGATAGATTTTGGTCTGTATTGACATGAGTTACGGTTGCCTTTCTATCATCTCGCATTTCTATCTGAAGGTTGTAAGTGTTTTAGTCCTGTTTAGTGCTGTACCTATTATATTGGTTGTGGAGGTTTTTGGTTGCCTTTTGGTGCGTTTAGCAGCTTGTGTTTTAGCGCTCGCTTTTTTGTTTACATTTTCTATCATCTCGAATCAGCCTGCCCATTCTCCTCTGACCTCAACAAGGCATTTTCGTCCACACAACTGCCACTTTCTGGATATTTTCTCTGTAAACATTCTCTGTAAACTCTAGAGATGGTTGTGTGTGAAAATCCCAGCAGTTTGTGAAATACTCAGACCAGCCCATCTGGCACTAACAACCACTCCACTTAAATTCCCTTTCTTCTCCATTTTGATGCTCAATTTGAACTTCAGCAAGTCATCTTCATGTCTAGATGCCTGAATGCATTGAGTTGCTGCCATGTGATTGGCTGCTTAGCAATTTGTGTTATCAAGCAATTGTACAAGTGTACCTACTAGAGTAGCCAGTGAGTGTACATATCTTCATGTTTGCTGTGGGTTAGTGGCTCAAATACTGAAGCAAGATGATCTGCATGAAAGCCAGGCAACTAGCATTTGCAGAACAACAAGTTGGTAATGGAAGTTCCAATTTTCTTTGCTTTCATTAGTGTTTCCTTAGTTATTCGAGTAATGACATTGTGTGTGTGTGACTACAGCATGTGTGTTCAAGTCCCATCATGCCTCTGTCTTTGGGAGCCATGCTTGTAACTGTCAGCCTTGCAATGCCTCACGGGACTTGTGGTTCAGCAACAGCTGGAGGGCCACATGTTGAGCACCCATGGACTACAGCTCTGTTCACCAACATCTGGAGCTTTTACCTTTTGGCCTTGTGCTACTGCATAAATGGCCTATCTGATACACTTTGCCAGATTTCAAGCATGAGCCTCCACATTGTTAATATGCGGAAGGTTCTTATGGCTATAATGCCGACAGAACTCCTATTTAAGAAGCACTTAGAGTGGCCGCCCTTTAAGCAAGAATGTGTTTTGGTAATTTCCAGTCAAGTACATCAAGGAGATCAAAAGGGGCAAGAGTACTCTCCTTCCAAAGAAAAAGAAGTCTTGTGCTCTTGCAGGTAGACCTTCTACTACTGAGACTAAAAAAAGGTCCTTTCTTCCCTCTTAGGCCTCCAGCTCCCAGTCCAAGAGTGTCCAATACCCCCAGGAATGGCCACTGGCATGGGGATGGGATTGAGATGCTAAGGTGATCACTACCTGAGTTCCAAACAAGGCTCACTTTCAGGGCTTCTACTCAAACCTATTCAGTTTCCAAGGAAAATTGAGTCGTTTAGCCCATGTTGGAGTTGAAAAACTTGTTCCTGCGGGTTAATACGTTTTGCATTGAATCGGCCAAGTCAGTCATTGCCTCCCTCTTTCCATGGGGTTATCTGGGCTCTGTGGACCTCGCGGATGCATACTTGCACATTCTCACTTTTCCTCCTCACCAACACTATCAGAATTCTGCTGTGGTTGCTAAGCATTGAAAATTTGTTTCCCTTCCCTCTGGCCTGTTCACTGTTCCCTGGGACTTCAAGATGGTTGCTCCAGTCCAAGCTCTGCTTCTCTTTCAGGGGACACATGTATTGGGATATCTGGATTATCTCCTGTTAAGTTACCAGTCCTCCCTAACCCTCTTTACCAATGTAGACTCTGCAAACTTTTCAGAGATTCAGTTGAATCCTCAGCTATTGGAAGTCTTTGCTTGAACTGACTCACTTATTTTGAGTACCTGGGCCAGTCTTTGGACATAGGACAAACTTCTGTCCCCCCACTCAAGTGCCTGGGCCCTCCAGTCCCATTCTCCAAATTGGTGCCTGGATGAGGGTCTTGGGCCTGATGGTAATCTCCTTCGAGCAAGTGCCATATGTCCAGTTTCAACTGAGATCCTTGCAACTCAACATTCCAGCAGCTTGAACAAACTTGTTACTTGAACTGTCTCAAGCATCTTACCTACAAAGTCAGACTCTCCCTTACATGGTGGTTTTTCAAGCTGTCACTGGAAGTGGGAAGTCCTCACTAAAGAGGGGGCCTGGGAGAGTGCTGGATGTCCTTTGCTGCAGGGGACTTGTTGTTTGGAGGAAGCTCAACTTTCCATCAACATCTGGAACGAAGGGCATTTTGTTTGTCTCTTTTCAGTGCTGGAGCACCTGACGAGAATCATATCAGACAATGCAAAAGCAGTGGCCTACATTAACTGTCAAGGAGGTACCATAAGTCAAACTGTGTAAAGGAAAGATTGGATTATCATTTCGGCAGAGTTGCATGTTGGTCCAAAGCAGGGGCGGACTGACCATTTGAGCATTCAGGCACTGCCCGAGGGCCTGGGGTCAGTAGGGGGCCCCATGAGATGCCCCTTTTACCTTTCATTGTCTTTTTTCATAGGCTTTTTTTGGGTGCGGGCGAGGACACGGGCCCCATGATCCCCTATTGCCTGGGGGACCCATGAGTTGTCAGTCCGCCCCTGGTCCAAAGTCCTTTCCACATGCTGGAATGTTGGTCCAAAGTCCTGTCCATGGTCCACATTCAAGGTGTGGAAAATTGGCAGATGGACTTTCTCAACCATTGATATCTGAATCCAGGGGGAATGCGTTCTTCTTTCAGAAGTGTTCCAAGCCCTTTGCCAAATGCAGGGGACCCTATATGTGAATATTCTGGAGTTCGCATTCAACAACAAACTGCAGCGGTCTAGGAACCTTTAGGCCTTCCCAGTGGAGGCTCTGATGCCTCCATAGGATCAGTTCAACTTGATCTATGTATGTGTTTCCTTCTCTACAACTTCTCCCTCTTCTGCTTTGAAGGATTAAGATGAAGGCTGTTGTGCTGTCTTTGCACTAAACTGGCCCAGGAATGTATTTATTTTATTTATTAGTTTATTTATGGTTATGAGACATGCTCAGCCCAGACTCTTGTCAGACTCTCCATAGGCCTTTCCGGACCCAGGCCCTCTATCCCAAGGGCCTATCCACCATCCTCTTCTCAGTCGCTGGTTTAATGGCAGTTGGAGCCCAGGTCCTGAGGGACTGGGGCCTATAAGATTGTCATCTGCACATTCCTGACATCTAGGATGGTAGCTTCTCAGCCCACCATTGCATCTGGAGGGCATACTTTGTGTGGATCGGTGCCGAGAGTCTGTTCTAGAAGGTACACTGGATCCTGTAGGTTGGATACTATCTCCAGTCTGGTCTCAACCAGCCTGTCATCAAGTCTGTCTGACTGTCATCACTCATCTTGAGTGTCAAAAAAGGGAAAATCTGAACCATGCCCGTTCTGTTTCAGTGACTGTTGGCCTCTCATTTTTTTAACTAAGGCCTTTTTTTATTTATTTTCCTGTAGGTTCCCTTGTGACTCAGTGGGACATTAAAGGGCAAGTTCGCCTTTTCATAATAAAATTAAAAAGTGAACTAACTCCAAATATCCTTGACACTCCTAATCCCCCCGTTCCCCACTGCGCAGTGACTGTGATGCTAGTGTAGCAGTCTGTACACTACAATGCACAGCCCTGGCGTGAGTATCCATCATAATGCTCACAATGGCAATTGCTCATTGTTCAGTGCAGCCAAGAGCTGGGCTGTGTATTGTGGTGTACAGACTGCTAGACTGGCAGCACAAGGCATCAAGATTGTTTGTTTGTGTGCAGTGGGGTCTGGACGGGTGGCCAGAATATTTGGAGTTGGTTCACTTTTCATTATTCTTGAAAAGGTAAACTTGCCCTTTAGCGTGGTGCTTTCAGGCCCTTCAGCGGACCCTTCTCAAACCCATTAGGGATATTCCCTAAAGGCTCTGCCCTCTACCTGCCTGGCACTATGAAGAACGGAAGCGCTGTGATGGAGGACACCTCAATAGGGATCTATTTTTTTATAGGATGTATGTAGTCACTGAATGTCAATTTGAGTCACAACAAAAACATGAGATTTGGACCTCTGCTGGAAGAAAATTTTACTGATCAGACCTCTTTAAATTTTTATTCAGCACTCCTTTTCTAAAGGATAAGGTTCCCTTTTTCCCTGTTAACTCCTTGGTGCCGAGGGTACGCAAATATGCGGCTTCTTGGCGGCTGGGCCTTGACGCTGAGAGGCTGCATATTTGCATACCCAATGTAAACACTCTTGCCAAGAGCGCATGTCCTGCGCACTCCCAGCACATTTTAACGGCTCCTCACTGGTCCCAGTTGGTACTTGCTATTGGGAGCTGTCCAATCATGTGACTACTGTGTCAGCCAATCATAGTGGTCATATGACCCTAAACCCCACCCCGCCTCCCGGCATGCCAAACCCGTTAAAGGGCCGGGAGGCGCAGGCGCAAAGGGTTATGGCAAATGCTACCAGATCTGTTAGTGCTTCATGAGCTTTCCAGTATCAAACATCTGTTTCTCAGTTTTGCAATGCTGCCACCTGGTCTTCTGTTTGCACATTTGTTAAGCTTTACCAAGTGGATGTTCAGGCTTCCTCCGATGCCAACTTTGGGTGTAAGGTGTTGCAAGGTGCTCTGAGTTCTTTCAAGGCCTTCTTCACCCAATTGTTACGTGGAACTGTTGGCTTTTTTGTGTTGTCCACCCTTCAGTTTGACTGCTTTTGGATGTTCCATTGTTCTGGCTAAGATCCTGTATCCTATATTGTATGATTAAGAAAAATAGGATTTTTGACTTATCAGCAAAATGTTTCCACAGTTCCCTCCTCCATTATTATTATTTTTTTTTTTTTCTTTGCCAGTGTTCACTCACCTGAGGGTGGCTACATATAACCCATGCTTATGACTAAAATCTTCATTTTAATGGTACATCAAAAGTCCTATATTTTCTGTATTTGCAGAAGAGGTTCTTGGTCTAACAGAAAACAAATGCAGCTATCACATCTGATCTGCAATACACCAATCAACCATAACTTTATGACCACTTACAGGTTAAGTGAATAACATTGATTATCTCGTTACAATGGGATATATGAGGCAGCAGGCAAACATTTTGTCCATGAAGTCGATGTGTTGAAAGCAAAAAAAAAATGGGCATTGCAGTTTGTTGTGTATGGGACTTTATAGCCGTAGACCAGTCAGGGTGCCCATGTTGACTCATGTCCGCAGCCAAATGTGCCTACAATGGGCAAGTGAGCATCAGAACTGGACCACAGAGCAATGGAAGAAGATGGCCTGATCTGATTAATCATTTTTTGTTTTTTTCCTTTTCTTTTTTTTTTTTTTTACAACATGTGGAAGGCTGGGTGTGGTGCATCACTTACCTGGGGAAGAGATGGCACCTGGATGCACTATGGAAAGAAGACAAGCTGGCGGAGGCAGAGTAATGCTTTGGGAAATGTTCTGCAAGGAAGCCTTGGGTCCTGCCGTTCTTGTGAATGTTACTAGATACGTACCACCAACCTAAACATTGTTGCTGACCAAGTACACTCCTTCATGGCCTGATGGCAGTGGCCTCTCCAGCAGGATAATGCGC
The DNA here is from genome assembly GCF_062004578.1 of Staurois parvus. Taxonomy (NCBI): domain Eukaryota; kingdom Metazoa; phylum Chordata; class Amphibia; order Anura; family Ranidae; genus Staurois; species Staurois parvus. The sequence continues at coordinate 3,123,180 of NW_028317857.1, read as the reverse complement.
CCTGCCACACTGCAAAAATGGTTCAATAATGGTTTGAGGAACACTTTAATGAGTTCAAGGTGTTGGCTTGGTCTCCAGCTCTCAATCAACCCAGCATTTGTGGGCTGTGCTGGAAAAAAAAGGTCTGATGCATGGAGACACCAATTTGCGATTTACAAGACTTAAAAGATCTGCTACTTATGGCTTGGTGCCGGATACCATCAGAGGTCTAGTGGTGCCAATGTTGTGATGGGACAGCACTGTTTTGGCAGAAAAAGGAGGACCTACTCAATATTAGGTGGGTGGTCATACAATTATGGCTGATTTGGTGTATATTAAATATTTGCTTGGATTTAGTCATCCTTTAAATATTTGTACTAATAAGTTACCCTCACATCTTAATAGACATTTTGAAAAGTATGTACATTTTAAAGCCTAATTCCAGGCGAACAAAAATACTGTTGAAGCACTGTACATGTATATGGGAGCAGATTTACCTGCAAAACACTTTGTATTTGGGCTAATGGAGACAATTGTGGAACTACCAGTGTCACAAATGTCGCACTTTGTGACCGGGTCCTGGAATTCCGCCATTGTGGGGGGCCCAAGAGTCTGGACTGTGTCTCCCCAGCATTGTTGCTGGCTACAGAGCTCTGAGGTGAGAGTTTCTCTCACAGGCAACCCAGAGCCAGCGGTAACCATTTCGCATGTTCGGGTTTGGCTTGAAGAAAAGGTGACAACTCTAATCAAGCAGCAGGAAGGGGGCCAGCTGCAGAACATGTGAAACTTTCCTAGTGCGGGACCGTAACAAAGGGACCGTGATTGGAGTAAAGGGCTTTGGGCTGAGAGAGAGGGGGGCCGTTCATAGTTTCTTGCATCGGGGCCCTGAAGGTTCTAGTTACTGTTCTGTTACAGACAGCACCTCAAGGCTGGTGACCTGAAGTTTCTTGACAGAAGGTAAGCAATAAAACTAGGTCATCTCCTTGCCCTTTGCCTGTGACTGGACAGTAAATGAGATGTAGAAACTCCTCACTCTGCTTTCTCTTCCTGTCAGCATGTTTCTTGTCATCACATGTGCAGAACCTAAACGACACTGCGTGCTGCTGTAGAGAGGAATAGAAGAAGTTGATATCAAGACAAATTTGAGAAGCACGTGCCAGTAAAATTTAAGATTACATTAAAAGTAATATAAAACCCTTTTTTTTTAACGTTAGGATGATGATGACATCACCTACTGTACATTTGTGTTCTGCTTTTTCTAATTCTTTTGCATTTCTGCCTTTCCATTTCACCAAGTCCCCCATTTCATAGTCCTATGGAGCCCCACCAGAACCACCCTTATGTGACCACTCACAATATATTTTCTGCCACTGCTGGACAGGCACAGGCCGCCCAATGGAATACAAGTAATGACGCCATTGAAAATGTATGAGGATGCTAGGAATGAAGGAACATGTAGCTCTTAGGAAAGGATTCGGGGAGCAGGAGACTTTTTTTTTTAACCATCCACAGTGCACGCTTCTAAACTTCCAGGGGAAGCTGGAGGTGACCTAATTTTAAGAAAACGTGAGTGTTTAGTGGTACCGTGGCAAAAAAAAAAAAAAATCCAGCTCAAAGGTCTCCCTTTTGAGCTGCTGTGAATGAGCCAAGGCTCCACACACAATGGGTGTTTTTTAATAACGCTGGTAACCTTAGCTGTGTAAAGTCATGTTAAAAACGTGAGCTTTTTCGCGTTTTTGTATTAGCATTTAGTGGCATTTTTTCATGTTTGCGTTTTTTGAGGATTTTTTTGTCAAAAAAGTCCAAAAACGCTGGTTTGCCGCGATTTACCGCGTTTTACAGTGTTAGAGCGTTTTTACATCTAAAAAAACTCTAGAAACCCATTAGTTCTAGGTTTTTTTCTCCAGCCAAAAAACACCTGCCAAAAACCGTTGATTATAATCTATGTGTACATGGACACATGCTGGGGCATTTACTGGCTGTAGAAAAAAATGTCAAAAGCCAAAACCAGCAGCTGTAAAATCGTCCAGTGTGCATGAGGACTAAAGGAATTACACAGTAGCAGTAAAACATTGCTACATTGTGATTGATGCTACAAATGTCAATTTACACAGGAACCAAAACACGTAATTTTGACAGCAGGAATTTACTGGCAAACGTGGCCAGAATTGCTGAGAGAAGGGAAAGGTCTCCCCCCAGTCCTGCCAAAATGGTAAGACATTACAAGTGCACCTGCCCATTCCAAAAATATCAATGCACAGTGTGTGATCCTTCCCTTTTTGTAGCTGCAGCCGCTGAACTCTGGGAGGGAAAGATCGCACGGGCACAGCCGCTCGTCCGAATACGACAGGAGTGCAGGTGAATGGGACAAAATGCAGACTGTATGCATTCGGGGCTGCTCACCTGCACTTACCGCATTGGGGTGAGCGTCTGTATCTGAATATCTGTTGCCTCCTCAGACATGCGTGGGCTGCCTACGTGCAGTACCTGCCAGCTAAGGATTCATAAACGTATGTAAGGATACATGGTGTATGGGCCTCAGCACCCCAATGAAGAAAGCCTAAATGTACTCCTGTTCCCTAGACACAGAAGAGCATTTAAAACTTGCAGTGTGGGGGCAGCCCCCCTACAAGGGAGGATTTTTGTTTTTCCTGGAGTTTAGGTTTAAAGTAGAAGTAAAATCATTAAACTTACCTCCTCTCCAGCGGTCCAGGTCCCTCACCAGTGCCAACATCTTCTCCCTGTGGGCTGGTTTTTTTGGCATCTCTATTGGCAAACTCAGGATGATATAACTCCTATACATGAGTAGGAGTTGGTCATCCTGGACCACAGGGTCGGGGCTGGTGCTGTCACTGTAAGCTGAGCTGCACATGCACAGCTCAGTGTACATGGTGTAGAAGACATAGGTGGTTTTTATTGCAGAAGAGGCTTTGCATGTCTTCTCTGCAATAATAGCCTGTCTGTTCAGTCTATTATAAGAAAACTTCAGGTCCCATTCATATCGAGGTGGCACCAGTGTGTTGCTTTTTGTGTGCTTTTGGAGAGACGCCATTTATTTCAGTGGGTTGACCTTCACTTCAAAAACGAGCTAAAGTAGTGCCTGTAACCTTTTTTTTTTTTTTTTTTTTTTTTTTTTTTTTTTTGGAGTTAGCTTTGTCACTTTTTTTATAGCACATTTTGTAATGCGAAAAAGCTCCCATTTCATTATCCAGTTTGGGGTGCCATAACCAATGGCACCCAAACATGCAGTTTTAGCATGTTCTAGAGTCACGGGCAGAATTAGATGATTCTGCTATGCTCAGATGTGAACCAAGCCTCGTTACTGCTTCAATCACACAGGCAGCTGCTGGCGAACATCAGTGAAGGCTGGCAGAGGAACTAGCTCCTTGCCCACAATTTATGCTGCAGCTAGATTTGTACCCTGTACCCATCAAAGGCCAGCCCTTCCCTGCTGCTGTTTACATGTACCCGCACATCTGATTACATGCGATTAGACACTCGGTCTGGCCCTGATGCAGGCAATCTGCACCCGATGACAATATTAAAGATCGCAGCTAATTGTCACATTTCTGTGTGGCCATAGCACAGAAGTGCTGCTGGGTCTAGAGGCCTATTTGCCTAAATGAAGCCTAAATCTTCCTTATAGGGACACTGCTATAAAAACCTGTCCGTGGTGCTAAGGCTAGGGGCACATACATGTGGGTTGGGAACACATGCGTGATCACGTGTGCTCCAGACCACCACAGAAATGTGCTGGTATTTAGTACAAGCAGGCTGGTTATTTTATCTGAATGGGGAAAGAACAAAAAGAGGGTGCACAGGCCTAGTGCATTACCATAAAAAATGTTTAATAAAAAATAAAGTAGGTGTTGTACTCACAAACGACAATATAGTCAAGGCACATCATAGAAGAACAGCTGGATCAACACCGCGCTGAGTAACAGTCCACAATAGGGAGTTTAGACATCCAAAAGGCTGACGCGTTTCGAGGACTTGCCTCTTCCTCAGAGCCTTATAGGGACACTGCTATAAAAACCTGTCCGTGGTGCTAAGGCTAGGGGCACATACATGTGGGTTGGGAACACATGCGTGATCACGTGTGCTCCAGACCACCACAGAAATGTGCTGGTATTTAGTACAAGCAGGCTGGTTATTTTATCTATTGCAGAGACATGCAATGCCTCTTCTGCAATAAACATTCACCTACCTACTTCCTGCTTTCAGCGTTCCTGGGCATGTACACTGAGCTGAACATGCGCAGCTCAGCTTAGAGTGCCTGGCTTGATCCCTGTATCCTGAATGATTGCCTATTGCACCAGACAAAGCTGCCAAAAAAAAACAACAAAAAAACGCATGCAGGATAAGATGCTGGCGCTGACCAGGGACAGGGACTGTTGGCTGAAAGGAGAGGATAGTTGTCTTTTACTTCTGCTTTAATTCTTGATGGCACCTATGGACCTGCAACGGCGTGGTGTCGCTGTACCATGCGATTCTGTGTGGTGCAACTTTTTAAAAGGTTTCTGGGACTTCTTGACCTGTGTTTTGTGTGAGTACAGCACCCCATTCAAAGGAATAGGCTGCTGTACCCACAATGTGTGTGCAAAGGTGTGAACTTAGCTTTAGGCCTGAATCTCTCTTAGGCATGGATTGCACTGTTGCGGGTGTGGGAATTGCAGTGATTTCCACGCCCAAAGCTTTTTAAAAATGTCTAGGGCTGCCTTCATTCCTAATGGTATTTCCACGCATCTAAAAACAGTGCGTTTGTGAGTACCACAGGGAAATCGCATGGTGCAAAGCACCATGGGATTTTCTGACTGCTGTTTTTAAAATGATGGTGGAACCTTCTTCCTGCGTGAAATGCACAGCAGCTCATTTAAACCCACAGTGGTGTGAACGTACTATATATATATATATATATATATATAAAATCGCTGCATAAATTGACGGCGCTATACAAGTACCTGAAATAAATAACCAGCCCTAATGCCGGCACTGCTATAACCTGTCACAGCACCTCACTAAAAACTCAAATGAAAGTTGTTTTTGGACACATTTTAATGCAGATTTAGCAGACATGAGTGAGAGCAGTGTACCCATCTTAGGGTATGGGGGCATCTTCCATTGCTCTTAGGGCTGACCAGGGCCTGTGCTGTGTACTGCCAATCAGGACTACTGAGTCTCTATGTACTGTATATGGAAGCTGCATCCCTCCACCAGCAGTGGGCAACCTGACAGTGCAGCTGTACTGGAACTATAGTATGGCTTGTCATGCCGCCATTTCCATTCAATATCTTTATTCAGAGACTGGTCACATGACAGTCCGTTGTGAGGGAGAAGCCGTGAGTGTGTTGCACTCCAGGCACTGTAGTGTAAAGCGCGCTCCCCTACCCCGGCGCGCCCCCGAGCGCTGCGGCTGGGCCCGGACCCCCCCTCCCGGTGGACGCGCAGGCGCGCGATGCACTCTGGGAATGGCTGCGCAGCTCGGGTTGGCTGGGGGAGCAGACAGCGGAGTTTTAATGTCCGCCATGTTGGCCATGGCGTATTGAAGAGGGAGGGAGAGAGCAAGACACCGGAGCACAAAGAACGCCGCCAAATCATAGCCGGAAGCCCGCCGCGGACACCCGGAGCTCCGGGAGAGGCGCCATTTTGATCACGGCGGCTGGGCGGGAAAGAGGCGGCGGCGGAGCAGCACGGAGACCCCCATGAGAGCGCGGCCCGGGAGCCTTTCCCCGCTCGTCGGTCGCATGGCTCTGTGGTAGACGGAAAATGAGTAAATTGTCGTTCCGGGCGCGGGCGCTGGATGCGTCCAAACCGTTACCCGTCTTCCGCTGCGAGGACCTCCCGGACCTGCACGAGTATGCCTCCATCAACCGGGCCGTGCCCCAGATGCCGACCGGCATGGAGAAGGAAGAGGAGTCGGTAATCATTCATCGCTTTTTTCTTCCCCTTTCCCCATTTTCTCCCCTCTCGTCTCTGCGCAAGCTTGTACAAAATGGCCGCCATGTCCCCCTCACGGGAGGGGGGGTGGCGCAGATGGCGGGGAGCGCCCGCCCGGTGACCCCTCACCCCCATGACGGGCTGGCGGGGGACCCCCGCTGCTGATAGGTGCCTCCGGTTGGGCGGACGGGGCGGCCGCCGCCGAGAATTCGGACCGGGAAAGCACAAAGGGGTCACGTGACGGGGCCGCGGTCCGCCATTTTGTTGTGTGTGTCTTCTGTCTTTGGGCTGGGCCTGCGCTTGGCGGTGGGGGGAGGGTGTAGTGGCGGCGCGCGGCCGCCTGGGGGAGCATGAGAACAGCGAGCGCAGCGCTCACCTTGTGGGATTGTTTGTGTACACTTCTCAGCTTTGACAGCCGGGGGAGGCTGGGGCCCGGAACAGCCTGCTCACCAATCCAGGGAGCTGACAGCCAGGGGCCCGGAACAGCCTGCCCACCAATCCAGGGAGCTGACAGCCAGGGGCCCGGAACAGCCTGCCCACCAATCCAGGGAGCTGACAGCCAGGGGCCCGGAACAGCCTGCCCACCAATCCAGGGAGCTGACAGCCAGGGGCCCGGAACAGCCTGCCCACCAATCCAGGGAGCTGACAGCCAGGGGCCCGGTGCAGCCTGCCCACCAATCCAGGGAGCTGACAGCCAGGGGCCCAGAACAGCCTGCCCACCAATCCAGGGAGCTGACAGCCAGGGGCCCAGAACAGCCTGCCCACCAATCCAGGGAGCTGACAGCCAGGGGCCCAGAACAGCCTGCCCACCAATCCAGGGAGCTGACAGCCAGGGGCCCAGAACAGCCTGCCCACCAATCCAGGGAGCTGACAGCCAGGGGCCCAGAACAGCCTGCCCACCAATCCAGGGAGCTGACAGCCAGGGGCCCAGAACAGCCTGCCCACCAATCCAGGGAGCTGACAGCCAGGGGCCCAGAACAGCCTGCCCACCAATCCAGGGAGCTGACAGCCAGGGGCCCGGTGCAGCCTGCCCACCAATCCAGGGAGCTGACAGCCAGGGGCCCAGAACAGCCTGCCCACCAATCCAGGGAGCTGATAGCCAGGGGCCCAGAACAGCCTGCCCACCAATCCAGGGAGCTGACAGCCAGGGGCCCGGTGCAGCCTGCCCACCAATCCAGGGAGCTGACAGCCAGGGGCCCAGAGCAGCCTGCCCACCAATCCAGGGAGCTGACAGCCAGGGGCCCAGAGCAGCCTGCCCACCAATCCAGGGAGCTGACAGCCAGGGGCCCAGAACAGCCTGCCCACCAATCCAGGGAGCTGACAGCCAGGGGCCCAGAACAGCCTGCCCACCAATCCAGGGAGCTGACAGCCAGGGGCCCGGTGCAGCCTGCCCACCAATCCAGGGATCTGACAGCCAGGGGCCCGGTGCAGCCTGCCCACCAATCCAGGGATCTGACAGCCAGGGGCCCGGTGCAGCCTGCCCACCCAATCCAGAGATCTGACAGCCAGGGGCCCAGAACAGCCTGCCCACCCAGCGCAGGGAGCTGACAGCCAGGGGCCCGGTATAGCCTGCCCACCCAATCCAGGGAGCTGACAGCCAGGGGCCCGGTACAGCCTGCCCACCCAAGCCAGGGAGCTGACAGCCAGGGGCCCGGTACAGCCTGCCCACCCAATCCAGGGAGCTGACAGCCAGGGGCCCGGTACAGCCTGCCCACCCAATCCAGGGATCTGACAGCCAGGGGCCCGGTGCAACCTGCCCACCCAATCCAGGGAGCTGACAGCCAGGGGCCCGGTGCAACCTGCCCACCCAATCCAGGGAGCTGACAGCCAGGGGCCCGGTGCAACCTGCCCACCCAATCCAGGGAGCTGACAGCCAGGGGCCCGGTGCAACCTGCCCACCCAATCCAGGGAGCTGACAGCCAGGGGCCCGGTGCAACCTGCCCACCCAATCCAGGGAGCTGACAGCCAGGGGCCCGGTGCAACCTGCCCACCCAATCCAGGGAGCTGACAGCCAGGGGCCCGGTGCAGCCTGCCCACCCAATCCAGGGAGCTGACAGCCAGGGGCCCGGTGCAGCCTGCCCACCCAATCCAGGGAGCTGACAGCCAGGGGCCCGGTGCAGCCTGCCCACCCAATCCAGGGAGCTGACAGCCAGGGGCCCGGTGCAGCCTGCCCACCCAGCGCAGGGAGCTGGCAGCCGGGGGAGGCCAGAGCCTGGTACAGCCTGTTCATCCAGTACAGGGAGCTGACGGCCGGGGCCTGGTACCCCCTGACTATCCAATATAGGGAGCTGACGGGAGGCCGGGGCCTGGTACAGCCTGCTCACCTAGTGCAGGCATTATTTGACAGCCAGGAGAAGAAGGTGTCTTGTACAGCCCATTCATCCAGTGCAGGAAGCTGACAGCCAGGGGCGGACGGGGCCTTGTACAGCCTGCTCATCCAGTATGGGGGGCTGCCAACCAGGGGAAGAAGGGGCTTTGTACAGCCTGCTCACCCAGTGCGGGGAGCTGACAGCCAGGGGATGCTGGGGCCTAGTACATCCTGCTCACCCTGTGCAGAGATTTGACAACCAGGGGAGGCCTGGGCCTCGTACATCCTGGTCTTTTAGTGCAGGGATCCAGTACACTTCACACTGGTTCTTAAAGTTTGTTGGGACCAGTCACGTCATGTAGAAACTACGGAGCTTGCCATACTCATGCCTTTAACCCCCAGTACATATCACACTGGTTCCTACCATTGCCCTGCGTCCTCGCACATAATGACAGACTTTCTTTTAAACCAAGTCCTCCAGCAGTGCGCTGACATCACTGCAGGCACTTCCGTCTTCTTCAGGTCTTCCTTCTGGGTTCACACTCTCCAGTTGCTGGAATGGCCAGGCCGTGATGATGTCACTTGCACACTTGTGCACGGGTTTTACGGTTGCGGCAAGGCGCCCTTTGCATTGATGGCACACAATATTTCCTGAATGCAGAGCACAGTGGCGTAATTGGCTGGAGCCGATGAGAATATCTCCTACACGACGCACATGTAGGAAGTACTCAGTGTACCTACAGGTAAAAGCTTAACTGCGCAGGTACAAGGTTTTAAAAATAAAAAAAGGTTTACTACCACTTTAATTGTCCTTTTTGTAAAGCTGAAAACTGGAGAAAATACAAAATTCACATTTTCAATGAGGATGTTCCCATGCTGCAAAGGTTGAATGCTCATTTTAGATCTAGCGAGCCCACAGCCTTACATTGGACAGTAAGGGACTGTTCCCTATTGGAGTATAGGGGAGCAGAGGAAAGCCGCAGGGGATCAGATAAGTAAAAGGTTTTTTGCCCCCTTGACAGAAATCACCATTTAGGGCCTAACATTTCCTAACAACCGATAACATTTTATCCAGCACAGTGTGTTTATCCCTAGATGCCAATATATCACTCCCCCCTTCCCCCCCCCAAGAAGGTCCAAAACTAAAGCAAAAGTCTTTTAGCATCCGTACAGTGAAATGCCCCTACTATCATGTGAAAAATTCTCCTTATTCAGTGCTCAACAATGCGGGATACTTATTCCATCTTATATTTGATATCCTCAAAAAAAGTATATAAACGCCACTATATTGAAAGAATCGCACTCACAAAATGTGTCGCAAATCTGTGCTTAATCACTCCACCATGTGATGACGTCTATACACCTGTCATTCTTACCCTCTATATATTTAAACACACCTTTTATAGCAGGTACAACCAATTGGACCCTTTCAATTCACAACTACTTCTTTTCCGTCCTCCCTTTCCATAGGAGATATACTCTCTGAAAAAATTAAATATAGTGTAATATCAACAACTCAAAAAGTGTCATTTGGTGCTCCACTCTTAAATCAATGGTGACCACCAATGACGTGACTCTCACTGGGTGTAAAGTAGTTTTTGAGAAAGACCTGTTGGAGTGCTGCATGTGTGCTGAGAGCTGGACTTGGCTAACCTTGGGACCGGGATATGCGGTTTCTACTCTATGCTTTTTGGCTGATGTAGTCCGGTAAGGTGCATGATCTGTGAGGTGTGGAGTGATATCAAATGTCACTGGTGGTCACCATGGATTTAAAAGCAGTGCACAAGAGGACACTTTTTGAGTTGTTGATATTACACTATATTTAATTTTTCCAGAGAGTAGATCTCCTATGGAAAGGGAGGACAGAAAAGAAGTCGTGACTTTGAGAGAGTTCTATTGGTGGTACCTACTATAAGGTGTGTTTAAATATATAGAGGGTACGGGTAAGAATAACAGGTGTATAGAAGTGATCACATGGTGGAGTGATTACGCACGGGTTTACTACACATTTTGTGAGTGCGATTCTTTCAATATAGCTGTGTTTATACTAAGGATAATGCACGCGTTTTTTATGATATTTTTTTTTTTGAGGATATCAAGTAGAAAATGGAATAAGAATCATGCATAGTTGAACACTGAATAAAGAGAATTTTTGACATGATAGTAGGGACATTTCACTGTACGGACGCTGGAAGAGACTTTTGCTTTAGCCTTTAGGGCCTGTTTACACTCCCAGACAGCTGCCACACACTAAACTGCAGTGGTTTAGTTTACAGAAGCTTTCAGGTCCCAGCTGCAGTGAGCCAGTTGTAAGTGATGCTGTGATGTGTGTTTACACTGCTTTTTTTTTTTTTTTTCTTTCCAACTTTATTTGAAGTGCACAAAGTGGCATGTCATTCATCTTGATGTACAGCAGCGTGGTGTGTTGTGCTGTTGTACAGCGACTTGCAATCCTGTCCCATGCGCTGCAATAAACTGCAGCATATCTGCATTTCATTGCAGATTGCTGCACCTCTGGTACGTTGCAGTGTGAATAGCACACAGAGAAAACAGTTGTTCTTCCAGTGCGGTAAAATGAAGGTCACCAGCACTATGTGAGCAGGGTCTAAAGCTGAAGTCCAGAGAAATAGGGGGAAAATGCTCCATTGCAGTTGGGCTGCCCCCACACTGCAAGGGTTATATGCTTGTTTAGATCTAGGGACTGCAAAAATCCATTTTACTTGGGGCCAATTCACTCTCTGCATTTCCTCATGGAAAAACATAAACTGCAATGACACACAGAAAACAATAGTTTGGTGTGATGTTCAGGCCAGAAAGCGTTGCACTGCATTCCAGAGCCGAGCGATATTATGCAACATTTTGTATATTATTGCACCTCTCTGCATGGTCCGGTATGTCATTCCACACCAGCACAGTGACATGAATGAAATGTCACCTTGTGATCTTCTTATAAAGTTCTGTTAACAAAAGGGCGCTGTCTGATCCAATAAAATGCGAGTCACACAGCCCCCTCCTGCACAGCTCTGTAGTCCAACTTGCTGTGTGGATAGCAGTGGTTTGGACTCCAGAGCAGTGTGAGTGGGCCTGAACCCGAATCTCTGCTCCTGCAGACTCTCTTCAGGCTGTAATACTGAACCCCATAGCCTCTTCAACCCTTTTCTCCAGCGGTTGTATGCCCTCTGGACGTCATCATGTAACTATGCATTGCCCTACAATGGACATGAGAGCAGTGAGGGACAGCCCACTGGGAGCGTAGAGGAAAGCCATGGGGGTCAGGTAAGTAAAGCTTTTTGCCCCCTATACTCAAATGAGCATTTAACCCTTGCAGTGTAGGGGCAGCCCCACTGCAAGGGAGGATTTTTTACTTTGTGGAAATGGGCTGTAAAATGAAACTAAAGAGACCTTTTACTTGCCTTTCCTTGCCAGCATCATCTTTTGTGTGCCATTCTTCAGCTGTTTCATGACCAATACAGAATGATGCCATTCCTGCACAGGAGCCAGTCATCCCCCAGCACACAGGTCGTGCCGGTACTATAGGCTGTGCTGTGCAGCTGAGTTTACAAGCCGGAGAACACTGGGAGCAGGCAATAAGCAGCCTGCCTGCGCACATTGAACTACAGCTGGATTTTAGTTTCATTTTAAGTGGTATAAACACGCAGACTCCTTTTTTATATGCTGCTACTTGCATGTTTTTGTAAAGAAGAGAAACGTGTAGACATCACGTTTCTATGTCACTGGTGGGAGTTGAACCCAGGATTTCAGTGCTGCTAAGAATGAGATGTGCAGGACCACACCATTACGCACTGAGCAGGAACACCTGTACTTGTTCATTACCTGGACCTTTTGCAGTGCATAACATGGAGGGAGGATGCTGTTTGCAAGAAAATACAGTCTGTCGTACAACCCCTGGTAAAAAAAATATGGAATCGCCACTCTTGGAAAATGTTCATTCACTTAATTGTGTAGAAAAAAAAAACTAATCAGACATGCCTCAAAACTATTTTCATTTATCATTCCAACCTTCTGGCTTTAAGAAACACTTAAAAAAAAAAAAAAAACTAGTCGGTTGCAACTGTTTTTGCAGATCAAGCAGAGGAAAACTATATGGAATCAATCAATTCTGAGGAAAATATGGAGTCATGAAGAAAAACACTACAGTACACCACTAGTACTTTATTGGACCACCTGTGGCTTTTATAGCAGCTTGATTTCTCTGAGGCATGGATTTAACTGTTGATAAACAGTATGCTTCATCAGTCCAGCTCCAACTTTCTCTTATTGCAAGGTCAGCTTTGAGGGCTGGAGCCTTGTCATGGACAATTTTCTTTACTTTCCACCAAAGATTTTCAATTGGATGGAGGTTCAGAGTATTTGAAGGCCATGCCATTGACATATGTCTTTCTTGAAGGAAAGTTTTCACGGTTCTTGCCCTATGGCAAGATGTCTTATCCTGAAAATTATGTCATCACCAAACATCCTTTCAATTGATGGAATAAGAAGTGTCAAATCTCAATATAAACTTGTGCATTTATTGAAAATTTAATGATACCTAACTCGCAACCCCATATCATCAATAATTGTGGAAATTTGCAAGTTTTCTTCAGGCAGTCGTCTTTACATACATTCCATTGGAATGGCACCAAACAAAAGTTTCAGCATCATCACCCTGCCCAATGCAGATTCATGATTGATCACTGATTATCACTTTCATCCAGTCATCCACAGTCAATGATTGCTTTTCTTTAGCCTACTTGTAACCTTGTTCTTTTCTGCTTAGGTGTTAATGATGGTTTTTCTGTATGAAAATCCCATTTCCTTTAGGCGTTGTCATACAGTTCGGTCACAGACATTGACTCCAGTTTCTGCCCATTTGTTCCTCATGTTTTGCGCATTTTCTGTTTTCAAGGCATATTGCTTTAAGTTTTCAATCTTGTGGCTTCCTTGGTCTACCAGTATGCTTCCCTTTTATAACCTTCCCATTTGATTTGCACTTAGTCCAGATTTTAGACACAGCTGACTGGGATCAACCAACCTCTTTTGCAACATTCTCTGATTTACCTTTGTGAAGAAGTTTTATAATTCTCTTCTTTGTTTCAACTGACATCTCTCGTGTTGGAGCCGTGATTCATGTCAATCCGCTTGGTGCAACAACTCACCAAGGTGTGCAAGCACTTTTTCTTTCTTACTACAGACTAATTAGCAGATGTAATCTGATGAAGATGTTTGCTTTAGAACCGCAGAGTATATGGTGTTTCCGTAATATTTTCCTCAGAATTGAGTTATTCCATTTTTTTTTTCTCTGCTTGATCTGCAAAAACCGTTGCAATTGACCAGTTTTCTTTCTCTTTAAGTGTTTCTTAAAGCCAGAAGGTTGGAATGTTAAATGGAAATAGTTTTGAGGCATGGCTGTGATTTTTTTTTTTTTTTTTTTTTTTTGTTCTTGCACAAACAATTTCTAAAAGTGGTGATTCCATACTTTTTCCCAAAGGTTGTCGAAGTGAACAATCTGTGGCTGAACTTGAGTTTAAAGTTCAATTTTGAGTTAGATATTCCATTTATTATGCTGTCTGTTATTTGTGACAGAGTGGTAAGCGGACACTTGGGGTCAGAAAAATTCCTTTTGCTCACTAACTCATTCACTAGGACTTTGCCAGTCATTTCACAAACAAGATAAATGCAAGTTAAGGGCACCACAGTTGCTTAGTGGTTAGCACTTCTGCACTTTGCATTGAGTTTGCATGCCCGCTTTCTGCTTGTGTGGTTATTCCAGTTTCTTCTTGCAATCAAAATACATACTTGCTTGCAGTTTAATTGATTCCTGTCTGGATTGGCCTTGGTGACCATAGTGTCTCCTATAGTAGACTTTGCTATCCCTTGGTTGGTTCATGCAGCTCTGGTACACATTTTAAACATGGAGCTACAGAAAAAAGTAAGGTTCAGAGATGTGCCATAGATTGCAGCATGATGATCGAGGACCAGTATACTGATAAAAATGTACAAATATTTTTTGGAATGGAGTAGGAATTTGTGCACACAGGGGAAGCATGTAGATTGATTTGCTATGTCATATGGTGGGTGAAAAGGAGTGTTGACCCTAGCATCTTAGTGCTGCCAACAACAAATGCAGATTTACAAAAAAGATAAAAAGCATCACTTTTTTAGATCATTTGCAGTCATTAACCACTTGCAGATCGCCCACATGCAATGTTCTTCGAGCGGTGGCCTGTGCAGGCACAGCGACGAACCTGTTCATTGCCAGTCTCTTCTGAGTACAGAGTGCTCCCCTGCCCATCGGCTCCCTCTTTGATTGTACCAATGATTCATAGCCAGGACCTGAAAATTATCAACCTACAGAGGACTGAATTCAAAGACACCCCGAAAATCAAAGTGAAAAAATTGTGCAACAGGCTAGTCCCATTTTGCTAAAAATTTCATTGCAGCAACTCAAAATGGTACTCAGTAGTTTTGTATGGCCCCCATGTGCTTCTATGCATGCCTAATGAGATTATGGATGGTGTCCTGGGGTATTTTCTCCCATATCTGGACAAGGGCATCACTGAGCTCCTAAACAGTCAGAGGTTCAACCTGGTGGCGTTGGTTTGCCGGAAACATGATATCCAAGAGATGTTCTATTGATTTTAGGTCAGGCGAGCGTGGGGGGCCATTCAGTGGTATCAATAATTCCTTCTTCCTCCAGAAACTGCTTACTCTCGCCACATGAGGCTGGGCATTGTCATGCACCAGGAGGATCCCAGGACCCACTACACCAGCGTTGGGGTCTGACGATGGGTCCAAGGATTTCATCCTGATAACTAATGTCAGTCGGTGCCATTGTCTAGCCTGTAGAGGTCTGTGCGTTCCTCTATGGATATGCCTCCCCAGACCATCACTGATCCACCACCAAAACGGTCATGCTGAACGATGTTCTAGACAGCATAACATTCTCCATGGCTTCTTCAGACTCTTTCACATCTGTCACATGTGCTCAGGGTGAACCTACCCTCACCTGTGAAAAGCACAGGGCAGCAGTGGTGGACCTGCCAATTCCGTTGTTCAATGGCAAATGCCAATTGAGCTCAATGGTGTCGGGCATTGAGTGTTGGGCCCTCAGGACACCCTCATAAAGTCTTTCTGATTGGTCAGAGACGATCACACCATTGGCCTGCTGGAGGATATTTTTTTGGGCTCTGGCAGTGCTCATCCTATTCCTCCTTGCACAAAGGAGCAGATGTACCGGTCCTGCTGATGGGTTAAGGACTTTCTATGGCCATGTCAAGCTCTCAAGTAACTGCCTGTCTCCTGGAATCTCCTCCATGCTCTTGAGACTGTGCCGGGAGACACAGCAAACCTTCTGGCAATGGCATGTATTGATGTGCCATCCTGGAGAAGTTGGACTGCCTGGGAAACCTCTGTAGGATCCAGGTATCGGCTTATGCTACCAGTAGTGACTCTGACCCTAGCCAAATGCAAAACTAGTGAAAAAGTTAGAAAAGATGAGTAGGGGAAAAAAAATGTCAGTGGCCTTTACCTATAAAACAATTCCTGTTTTGGGGGTCGTCTCATTGTTGCCCATCTAGTGCACCTGTTAATTTCATTAACACCAAAGCAGCTGAAACTGGTTAACAAACCTCTCTGCTACTTAAATGACCGGATCAATATCCCAAGCGTTTGACTTGATGCTATACTCTAGATTTAAAAAGTCTTCCTTTAATTTTTTCGAGCAGTGAATAATAAATCCCAGTGGTAATCAAATGTCTCTGAAGAAAGCTCTACTTGCGTGAAAAACAAAATTATATACATTTTTTATTTGGGTACAATGTAGCATGTCTGTGCAATTCCCAGTTAAAGTAGCGCAGTGCTAAATGGCCGGGTCATAAAGGGGGTAAAACCTATCAGTCGATTTCTAATATCGGGGGATACAGATGGTGTAAAGGATTGGACAGAGCCACATTCTAGCTAGAAACTAGGCTTTGTAGTTTTGCAACCGCTATAAAGCTGCAGACTGTATATGTTTACGATTACCAAGAACCTATTATATCTGTTGTAGTTTTTGTGTGTAGGATTTATTTACTTTACATGCATTATGTATGTGCATCAGCATGTGGCAAGGCCATTCACTTTGCATGGCACCACATGCGCTAAGGCAACACAGCTCCGAAGCACATGCATTGCAATGAATGACAACATACGGTGCTTTGTTGTGTACAGCATTGAGCTGTGTGTGTGGTTTTTGTTTTTTTTATTTTTTTATTTTTTATTCTTGTGCATTGGCAGTCCGTTTTTTAAAATGAGTGGGTTGTCTTACTGCAATGCATGTTAACACGTGATACAAAATGGGTTAAGGTAATGCGCAGGAACGGACTGGTCTTTATACTGTATGTAGCGACAGAATGAACAAAACATAATTAGAAAACAGTTTTAATCAGTAATGATTTGTAATGGTTACTTTTGCAAGCTTTGATTGTATGTGGCCTATTTGTGGTCTGGCCAAGGCAAAGTTATTGTATAACACAACATTCAGGAGCCTGGTGTAATAAACGACTGTTGCTTTATTTACGTTTGCAGTCTGTTATAACTCTTCTGAACTCATTCATTAGAATATTGTCCTGTCTGTAAGTCTAGGTTCACACTCGTGCAGCTGAGTCTTGATCTGATTTTTCAGTGTGATTTTTTTTTTTTTTTTTTTTTTTTTTTTTTTTTTTTGTAGTGCATTTTTCAAACTGATGCATCTTTTTGTAGGAAACTGCAAAGCTCTGCCAAAAAACACACTAACCATGTAGGTACAGTTGTGTTTCCATTGACATCTATAGAGCACAAAACCTGCTGTGTCACACCCAACATAGTACCTGTACCTTCTCCAAAGTCGTATCACAGTTGCATTTCATTAATGTGAATGGGCACCACTGCACCAGTGTGCTTTCTATTGTCAAGTGGTTTTGTATGACCCAAGTTGCATCTGAAATCGCACCAACACGAACCAGGCCTAAACTTTAAAGATGTCATTTATTTTCATGCATGTATATTTGATCTAAGGATACTTTGTTTCCATGCACATAATGTTGCTTGATTGTTGAGATGTCATCTTAAAGGCAAAGTTCAACTTTTGAATAAAACTGATCATGCAATCAAGGGGCCCCAGTAGGGAAAAAAATCACGTTTAGAAAGATCTTGCGGAGTTTAAATGCCATACATGTAGTCCATGTGCGATAACCCCACATCCCGTCTGGAAAATTGTCATAAGCAGTCAGCCCCATCCCGCCCAGATCTAGGGCACTGCATATGTTGCACGCTTTCTCCCCAGCATCACAAATGTGAGTACTCTACCATTCACCCGTGCTTGGCAGTGCCCTCTTACTCTCTGAAGTGGCAGAGCCCAAATTTGGGTTTGCTGCTCATGACCCTGAAATGTGGCATTTACACAGGACCTTCACCCTCCCCTTTAACTTTTCTTTGGGGGGGGGGGGGGGTTTGTGTTTCGTGCACAACCTGGCTATAGAGAAGAGGGGAAATGAAATTCCTCTTTAAACTAATTTTCTCTTTTGGTCTGTTAAATATACCATTGAAAGCCTTGTGTTATATCTGATCGATGGGTGCAAAAAGTAGCTATTCATCGAGCCGGAAACCTTGAGCTGTGAACTTCCTGTACTCTCTTCTAGACTGTTACACCTCCCCTTGTTAAGGAGAAGTTTGTCCTAGGGTGCCCAGTACAGTTGTCACCCCAATACATCACATCTAAGGACCAGTAGGCTGCAGTATTGTCAGTTTTTTGTTGTTGTGTTTAGATACATGTTATGCAAGTTCTAGATTGAGGATGATGTTTTGAACCTAATGTTACTTCTTTAATAAAGTGTATGTATTAAAATGATTACAGTCCTTGCATTCAGTGTTTAACTGTGTTCTGTTGTTTTGTGCTAGATCTAAAAGGAGTCGTAGCTACCATAAAATTGTGTTATGTGATTTATTTATGAAGTGTGACAAATGTCACGTTTTGCTAGCTGAATTTAGTTTTTTGGTTTAAATATGGTCACTTCTTGTAAAAATGTGTTTTTTCTCCTCCATTATACCATGGGCAGGTATTCGAATACATAGGATGCTTGAATCCATTACAAAATCTTGTTTATATCCTGTTGTCTGGTCTAATTCTCAGAACTTGCCCTCAGGCGTTTTGAACAAGATGTAATATTATAGTCGCTGTTTTGTAGTATGGATTATCTATGCATACTAGTCATTAATTGGAAGGGTTAAATGACATTTTAATCTTGTATTACTAAAATAAAAACACCAGCTTTCTAATTTTTATCTTGTTTCTGTTATTTTTCCTATTCTCTTGCTTAAAGCGTAACTTTACTCATAACAATTGATAAAGTAATGTTCTTTATCAAGGAACACACATTCCACATTAATAATTTATGCTGCCAAAATTAGTGTGTGCTGTAAATTGCCTCAGTAATGTTCTTGTTTCTTCTTGCTGGAGGCTGCCATTTTGTTGAACCCCAGAGCCCTGAGCAGCAGTTAAAGCAGAGAACTAAACCATCCTATCCTTTTCAGCCAAGGAAGCTGCCATCTGTTTGGTGCTGCACTTATCAGTTATAAAACACCAGTCATTTGATGGTTTGACAGTTTGTTTGAGAGCACAAACAAATGTGGCAGTTAGCATTCCTGTTCTGCTTTAAGATTTCGACTGTCAAGAGATCGGCCTGTACAATCTCAGCACAGTGCCTAAAAGTGGAGAGCAACTGAGCATGTGCAGAGCAGGGTGAGACCGTGTATTATTGGATTTTAAATAGTATAGATTTATTTTTAATGTTTTACATAGCTATACATACAGAAAAGGCCAGACTGAAGTGATCTAGCAAGACTTAATTTTCTGACTTTTTAAGTTACACTTAAATAGGTTTTGAATATGTTGTTCTGGCAAAAAAATTTAGTGTGATAGATGAACGGTTTTAAATATGCAACATACACTGGATATAAAAAGTATACACAACCCTGTTAAAATATCAGGTTTTTGTGATGTAAAAATTGAGACAAAGAAAAATTCAGAACTTTTTTCCACCTTTTTTGTGACCTACAAACTGTATAACTCAGTTGAACAACAAACTGAAATCATTTAGGTGGAGGGAAGTAAAAATTAAAAAAACTAAAATATGGTTGCATAAGTGTGCACACCCTTAAACTAATACTTTATTGAAGCACCTTTTTGTTTTTATTAAAGCACTTTTTGGGTATGAGTCTCTTTCAGCATGGCACATCTTGATTTGGCAATATTTGCCCACTCTTCCTTGTGAAATCTGTCAGATTGCGAGGGCATCTCCTGTGCACAGTCCTGTTTAGATCACACCACAAATTTTTCGATTGGATTCAGGTCTGGGCTCTGGCTGGGCCATTCCAAAACTTTTAGTCTTCTGGTGAAGCCAGTCCTTTGTTGATTTGGATGTATGCTTTGGGTCGTTGTCATGCTGAAAGATGAAGTCCCTCTTCATGTTCAGCTTTCTAGCAGAAGCCTGAAGGTTTTGTGCCAATATTGACTGGTATTTGGAACTGTTCATAATTCCCTCTACCTTGACTAAGGCCCCAGTTCCAGCTGAACAAAAACAGCCCCAAAGCATGATACTGCCACCACCATGCTTCACTGTGGGTATGGTGTTCCTTTTGATGTGCAGTGTTGTTTTTGTGCCAAACCTATCTTTTGGAATTATGGCCAAAAAGTTCAACCTTGGTTTCATCAGACCATAACACATTTTCCCATATGCTTTTGAGAGACTTCAGATGTATTTTTGCAAAATTTAGCTGGGCTTGGATGTTTTTCTAAGTTAGCAAATGCCTCCATCTTGCCACTCTACTCATAGCCCAGACATATGAAGAATATGGGAGGTTGTTGTCACATTTACAACATGTGCTTAATTCTGAACACCTCCCTAGTTATAAGAGGGTGTGCACACTTCTGCAACCACATTATTTTAGTTTTACTCCTCTCTCCCCCCCCCCCCCCCCCCCCCCCAAAAAAAAAAAAAGAGAATTCAGTTTTCAACTGAGTTGTACAGTTTGTCACATTTAAGGTGGAAAAATTTCTGAAATGATTTATCTTTTGTCTAATTTTTTTTACATCACAGAAACCTGACATTTGAACAGGGGTGTGTAGACTTTTTATATTCACTCTGTGTATATATAGTTAGGGTCTGTATTGGTTTCCATAGCAATAGCTGCTTTGTAGTCTAAAAATATTTTAATTTATGTTTCTTGTGTTGGCTAGAAAGTGTTAGTGCATCCAGTTCTTTAATTATGTTTTATGATTAAGCGTTCATCTATTTTTCAAGTGAGTAAAAAAGTGTAGGGCAGTGGTCGGCAAGCCGCGGCTCGCGAGCCACATGCGGCTCTTTACCCAGTCTAATGCGGCTCTTCTGTGTGCCGGGCGCCTGCTCCCCTCCCTCCTCTCGGTCGGCCGCTCCCCTGCCTCCTCTCGGTTGGCAGCCCCAAAAGTCCGCGCGGACCTTTTAATCCGGCCTGCGGATGTGGCTGTCAGGATGTGTGTAGGCGGGGCAGCGTGCCGAACGTGAGGGGAGGGGAGCTAGGCTCCTCTCACAGTCCGCCCTGAAGACCCGAACGGCGCGGGAAGACAGCGAGAGGAACGCAAAAGGTAAGTGAATTGACACGGGGGACTTGGCTTACTAGAAGGGGGGGGGGGGGGAATAGTACTGTGGGGGATGAAATACTATATGAGGGATGAATTACTTTATGAGGGATGAAATACTATATGGGGGGATGAAATACTATATGGGGGGATGAAATACTATATGAGGGATGAAATACTATATGAGGGATGAAATACTATATGAGGGATGAATTACTATATGGGGGGATGAAATACTATATGGGGGGATGAAATACTATATGAGGGATGAAATACTATATGAGGGATGAAATACTATATGAGGGATGAAATACTATATGAGGGATGAATTACTATATGAGGGATGAATTACTATATGAGGGATGAATTACTATATGGGGGGATGAAATACTATATGAGGGATGAAATACTATATGGGGGATGAATTACTATATGAGGGATGAATTACTTTATGAGGGATGAAATACTATATGGGGGGATGAAATACTATATGAGGGATGAAATACTATGAGGGATGAAATACTATATGAGGGATGAATTACTATATGAGGGATGAATTACTATATGAGGGATGAAATACTATATGGGGGGATGAAATACTATATGGGGGATGAAATACTATATGAGGGATGAATTACTATATGAGGGATGAATTACTATATGAGGGATGAATTACTATATGGGGGGATGAAATACTATATGGGGGGATGAAATACTATATGGGGGGATGAAATACTATATGAGGGATGAATTACTATATGAGGGATGAATTACTATATGAGGGATGAATTACTATATGAGGGATGAATTACTATATGAGGGATGAAATACTACATGGGGGGATGAAATACTATATGGGGGGATGAAATACTATATGAGGGATGAAATACTATATGGGGGGATGAAATACTATATGAGGGATGAAATACTATATGAGGGATGAATTACTATATGGGGGATGAAATACTATATGAGGGATGAAATACTATATGGGGGATGAAATACTATATGGGGGATGAAATACTATACGGGGGATGAAATACTATACGAGGGATGAAATACTATACGGGGGATGAATTGCTATGGGGGATGAATTACTATATGGGGGATGAATTACTATGGGGGATGAATTACTATATGGGGGATGAATTACTATATGGGGGATGAATTACTATATGGGGGATGAATTACTATGGGGGATGAATTACACTATGGGGGATGAATTACTATATGGGGGATGAATTACTATGGGGGATGAATTACTATATGGGAGATGTATTTTCAGTTTTAAAAATGTGGCTCTCAAAATAAATTTCAATCATGGTTTTGGCGAGATTTGGCTCAGTTGAAAAAAAAGGTTGCCCACCACTGGTGTAGGGAGTAGGATGCTTTTATTTAGTGAGATACATTTTGTGAAGACAAGCTTTAGAATTATCATAATATTTGGAGAATCTGGAATGGTCTCCTGCTTGTGTTGCTTTCTTGCAACTGTTACCTTGTGTTCATGGGCTTGTTTCACTTTCGGAATAGCTTCAGTAGCACATGTATGTCATTTGTCAACAGAATACCCTGTGTTCACTTGTGTTTACCTTTTACAGTGCAAACAAGCAATTACTAGTCCTTATCAGCTGTTTGTCACTGAAAGGGTTTTTTTTTCCCTTAACACATGCTTGCTAGCTTACATAGATAACCCTGATAGATAGCTTGACCTACTGCAGAACGGGGTAATTTACTAAAACTGGTGCAGCCAGAATTTTTTGTATTCTTTGACAAAGTTGAGAGGGAAAGTATGAAGTATATCCAAATCCATCTTTCTTAATTTTGGTTAGAGCATGGTTTAACCTTTTCAGAGCAGTTTTTTGCAGACATATTTAAAAAATAATTTTAGCCCTGAAGAGTGCATAAAATCCCCAAATTGTCATATTCTTTGAAAGCAGTCACCCTACAGAGTAAATAGCGGTTGTGCTAATTTTTTGTTGCACAGAGGTCTAGGAAGTGAAACATTTCAGTAAAAATACACTGGTTAATTTTAGGGCACACAAAACACAACAAATTGCCCAGTTTTTTGGTAAAATATAAAAGATGAGTAAACCTCCAACATGAAACTGTGCTACTCTGGGAAAGTGATGAGGAATTTCATTTATTTTTTTACATACTTATTGCTTATAACCGTAATAATCACTGCAACCAAATTTATTAATGATATCCATTCAGTACTATTGTGAAGCTGTGATTGGCCACAGCTATCACATGGGACAGTTGCACTGTGACCCTGTCGATACCATGTGATCACGGTGACCAGTAACAGAGATCCAATACAATAGTACTCAATGCATGGCTATGAATGGAAACCATTCATTGTATAAAATTGCCAAGTGATCTGCTGTGATTGGTTACAGTGATCACCCGGTACCAGCAGTCCAGTACACTGATCTGTCATCTGCTGGGTCCGGTGGACACAGCAGGCGACAGATTACTCCGCAGCATGATCCAATCCTGGAAGGACGTCTTATGGTGGCACTGCTCCTGCTTGGCTGTCTTATTATAGGCTGGGTGAGAAGAGGTTAAAAAGTAACTGCTTTTTTGAAGAAAAAAAAAGCCTTCCCTGTGGGTGATCAGTGTACATTGCAGGAATTTTAACAAGCTGTTGGAGATTCCTACCTGTTTTTCTGCTCCGAAGAAATAGCTCTTTTTCAGACAATGTCTTGTACAGGACTGATTCTGAATGGGAGTGACTAATTCATTGGAAACAACTGATGCACTTAGTTCTGAAAGATTTGCAGTCTGTAAAGAAAACTTCAAGGTTGCCATATTACACTGAAGCTATAGAAAACTACAGCAGCTGCTTATTAAAAAGGAAAAATAATTCTTAACATTAAATTAAAATACAGCTTATGTAGCAAATGTATATGTTTGTTTGTTTTTTTTGTTTTTTTTTACATGGTAGTGCAGTTGCCCTAAGAGCTGGTTCACACCAGAATGCTGTGTGGGAAGGACATGTTCCCTGTGTGATTCCTGCACTGCGTTCAAAACGCACTGTTTTTGTGATCTGCTTTGGGTGCCAATACATTGTTAATGACACCCCAAATGCAGTTTGCAAACAGTGCATTTGCGTGTTCCTGATCACATGGTATCCCAGTACCATGCAATTTGGTGTGGCATGCTTTTCAAAAATGGTGCATTCTGATGTGATTTGCAGCATATGCAAATTAATGGGCTGCAGAATTGCACTGCAGAAAAATACGCAGGAATCGCACAGGACTGAGATTGTGCTTTTAACCAGTCCTTGGTGTAACAATGTGTTCATGGGGGTTTTTACATCATTTAAAGATCACACACCACTTATGGACTCTCCTGTGGCTTGCGCTCAGCTCATCGCAGGCTTGTCACTAAGCTGAATCTCCCCCAGGGTCAGGCACCAGATCACCCCATGCCCACACAGTGCACAGGCAACAAGTAGCTGGCATCTTGTCAGCTGTAGGCTGTAATATTAAAGTGGTTCTAAAGGTTCAAGGGTTTTTTTACTGTCATTCATTCTATACATGAAGGTAAAAAACCTTTGTGCATCAGGCACCTCAGTCCCCCAATACTTGCCTGAGCCCTCTCTCAATCCAGTGATGTCCTCAGGAGTCATTGGCTCCCACTCCTGTCAGTCACAGCCAGTGAGCCACTCAGGAGCGGGAGGGGACAGGGATGAGCTGCTGCTCCTGTATGTCAATGGACACACAGAGCGCCTGCTGGGGTGCCCCTAAAGCAAGCTGCTTGCTCTGGGGCAGTCAGCAGGGAGGGGCCAGGAGCACTAGCGGGGGACCCATGAAGAGGATTGGGGGGGACTGCTCTGTGCAAAACCACTGCAGGGATGTTGATTTTTTTCTCGCCCAACACCCGGGTCATGTAGTTCCAGGTGCCAGGCAGGTAGGTTGTGTGGGGTTTTTTTTTCTAGCCCTGCTGCTTGCCTGTCAGATGGAAGAATTGCTTCCACATAGCCTACTACAGTGTCAGCCTCTGCCATCTGCCCCCAATGTGAACCTCCCCATGCATTATGTCTATTGGGCTCCGCTTGCCCATCCTTTGGGCCCGGGACCGATTCACCACCATTGGCTAGAGGAGAGGGTCCCCGTTGACAGATTACCAGCTATAGAGGCCAGGAAAGCATATAATACAGTGCAATCTGCATTACATTCAGTGGAGCACAAGGGAGACATCCAGGCTCTCACCATATCTTGCAGGCAAGGTACCAAGAGATAGCTGCAGGGAGTGGGATGCACATGTGACGTCATTGGTTGCTGGGACACCTGCGGTCCCAACAACCATTGACTGCTGAACGGCAGGGAATATGGCATTTTAGACTTACGGTCTGGACAGGAGCATTGCTCAATCTGTGTTTGGACCACGGTCTGCCATTTGATGGCTGCATTAGTGTATCCAAGGTCCA
Organism: Staurois parvus; assembly: GCF_062004578.1. Lineage (NCBI taxonomy): Eukaryota > Metazoa > Chordata > Amphibia > Anura > Ranidae > Staurois > Staurois parvus. Next base: position 3,097,890 of record NW_028317857.1, on the reverse strand, counting down.
AATTTTAAGATTATGTATTCATTTCTATATTGAATTACGATTATTTCTGGCCTGCTTCTATTACTCTGAATGATCTTAAAGTTTGAAAACTTGAAGAATCCTACACATTTACTTCCTTGAATACAGTGATGTAGTTTCATTTGCCATGTGAGTAGGCACTGCTTGAGTCACACATTTGACAGAGCCTGCCTACAGAGGTGCTGAGAGGAGGAGTTTCATGATGCGGAGTCAGTAACAGAAACATCTAACTTTTTAGTGTGGCGCTACTTTAGCTGCTTCCTGATCGCCCTATAGCAGATATAGTGCTACAGGGCAGCACGGGTACGCAAAATCGTGTGTGTGTGCGCGTGTGTGTGTGTGTGTGTATGTATATGTGTGTGTGTGTGTGTGTGTGTGTGTGTGTGTGTATATATACACACATAACATGTAAACATTCACAGTGCAGGGAGGAAAAAGTATGTGAGGCCCTAGCTTAATGACTTCTCCCAGAGCTAATTGGAGCCAGAAGTGAGCCAACCTTGACTCCAATCAGTGTGATGATATTGGATGTGTTGCTGACAGCTGTCCTGCCCTTAAAAAACACACACCTGTTTTGGGTTTACTGGTTTCAAGAAGCACTGTCTGATGTGAACCATGCCTCGCAGAAAAGAGCTCTCAGAAGACCTACGATCAAGAATTGTTGACTTGCATGAAGCTGGAAAGGGTTACAAAAGTATCTCCCAAAGCCTTGATGTTCATGTGTCCACGGTAAGACAGACTGTCTACAAATGGAGAAAGTTTAGCACTGTTGCTACTCTCCCTAGGCGTGGTCGTCCTGTAAAAATGACTGCAAGAGCACAGCGCAGAATGCTGCATGAGGTAAAGAAGAATCCCAGAGTGTCAGCTAAAGATCTACAGAAATCTCTGGCACATGCTAACATTTTTGTTGACACATCTACAATAAGGAAAACATTAAACAAGAATGGAGTACATGGGAGGACACCATGGAGGAAGCCATTGCTGTCCAAAAAGAATATTGCAGCACATTTGAAGTTTGCAAAAGAGCACCTGGATGTTCCACAGCACTACTGGCAAAATATACTGTGGACAGATGAAACCAAGATTGAGTTGTTTGGGAAGAACACACAACACTATGTGTGGAGAAAAAAAGGCACAGCACCCCAACATCAAAACCTCATCCCCACTGTAAAACATGGCGGAGGGAGCATCATGGTTTGGGGCTGCTTTGCTGCCTCAGGGCCTGGACGGATTGTTGTCACTGATGGGAAAATGAATTCCAGAGTTTATCAAGACATTTTGCAGGAAAACGTACGACCATCTGTCCGCCAACTGAAGCTCCGCAGAGGATGGGTGATGCAACAGGACAATGACCCAAAGCATACAAGTAATTCTTCAAAACAATGGCTGCAACAGCACAGAATACGCCTTCTGGAGTGGCCCAGTCAGGGTCCTGACTTCAACCCGATTGAAATGCTGTGGCATGACCTTAAGAGAGCGATTCACACCAGACATCCCAAGAATATTGCTACACTGAAACAGTTTTGTGAAGAGGAGTGGTCCAAAATTACTCCAGATCGTTGTGCAGGTCTGATCTGCAACTACAGGAAACGTTTGGTTGAGGTTATTGCTACCAAAGGAGGGTCAACCAGTTATTAATTCCAAAGGTTCACATACTTTTTCCTCCCTGCACTGTGAATGTTTACATGTTATGTGCAATTAAACCATGGCAACATCTAATGTTTGTGTAGTATTATGTTCAGCAGACTGTGTTCTTCTATTTTTGTGACTTGGATGACGTTCAGAACACATTTTATGCCCAATTCATGCAAAACTCCACGTAATCCCAAGGGGTTCACATACTTTTTCTTGCAACTGTATGTATATATATATATATATATATATATATATATATATATATTTATTATTCGCCAGCGCCTGGTGATTGTAGAGGGTTTCTGACGGGGAGGAGAACTGTATGTAAACAGTACAGTTCTCCCTGTCAGCTTGTGCACACTGCTTTTGGATGCACAGCCATCCAAAGCAGTGAGATTTACAGTGAAGCACAGACACACAGTCCAAAGTAAATCCTTTTATCTCCTGTCATGTTAAATCCTTCCTGCCCAGGGCCAGTAGTACAGTGTCTGTGTTTTTTTTGTAGCACTGATCACTGTATTGGTGTCACTGGGGATGTCATTGACACCAAGTCAGTTTCCCCTAGTCCCGCTATAAGTCACTGATCGCCGCCATCACTAGTAAAAAGGTAAAAAAAAAAAAAAAAATCCATTATCTATACCGCTATTACTTTTACGTAAACCATTTTAATTTACGTATTGGGTTTTTTTTTTTTCTAGCAAAGACATGTAGCAGAATACATTTTGGCCTAAATTTATGACGAAATATGATTATATATAATATATAATTTTTTTTTTAATTTCTTTACGGTACATGTTTGATGGCAAAAAGTCAAAAATATTGGGTTTTTTCCCTCAAAATTGTTGGTCTATTTTTGTAGCGCAAAAAAATAAAAAATGCACTGGCGGTCAAATACCACTGAAGGAGCTCAATTTGTGTGGGAAAAAAGGACGTAAATTTCATTTGAGTGCAGCGTTGCATGATCGCGCATTTGTCAATTAAAGTAACGCAGCGCTGTAACGCAAAAAATGGCCTGGTCAGGAAGGGGGGGGGGTAAATCCTCAGGAGGGCAAGTGGTTAAACAGACTTAGTGAATATTGTGCTAAAACTCCTAAAGTGTTATAAAACACCTGCATCTAAATACATTATATGTGCATCCTTGAAACAAATGCAATGGATGTGCAACGAACTATAGAACACCTCCTTCCACTGACATACCAAATGCAGGCAATTTATATAGAATTTTCATATGGTATGTCAGTGGAAGGAGGTGTTCTATAGTTCGTTGCACATATATTGCATTTGTTTTGAGGAGAATGCACATATAATGTATTTAGATGTTAATGATACACTCATAAGGGAGGAAGGTGTTTTTATAGCAGAATCTTCAGCATGTTTATTTAAAGTAGCGCCACACTAAAATGTTTGGAGTTCTGGCATCTATATCCACTTGGGGGTATAAGAGGAGTGGTAGGCAGCTACACTATTTTCATTATTGGTCCATAAGTGTGGATAATATACTTGTATCAGAAACATACCACATCATATCCGCTTTCAGTCAGCAAGGTACCATGATATATGTGGGCCTTAGAAATCAAAAGTAAATCAAAGAAATGACCCACAAACCATTCTGGGAATCCAGGAAGTTTTGGCAAGAACTGGTCAAATATTAGGAAGCAATCATGTTATGGGAGATTTTTCAAGTTGGCTCATATTGGATTGTCAAATATAACTGTAGTATGTATTGTTATTAAAGTATCCCTAAGGCTGCTTTCACACTGATCAGTTTTTCTTCCACTTTTGCGTTTTTAAAAAAAGCAAAAGAAAAACATGTGAAAATGTATTCCTATTGAGCTCATAACACTGATCTGTTGTGGGTCTGATCTGTGGAAAAAGTGTCAAACGCACCCACAGTGCATTTTGGTGAATTTTTTGAGTCACGTCTTGTAAAAAAAAGCCCTAACAAATGGTAAAAACGTGTGTGTTTTTGCTAGGATCAGTGTGAAAGTAGTTTAAAGGTAACACTTTTTCTAGTTTTTGATAGTGGAGAGAAATTGGAGCACCAGTCAGGTTTTATTGCTGTCTTGTGCCCATTAGGAAGATTTCACACACTTTGTCCTTTTTTTGTAGCTTTTTTACCAAGTGTGATAGTTAAAAAAAAAAAAACAAATATGAAATTTTGGTTGGTCACTAGATAAGGAATGGGAAATAAAGGGAAATCTCCTTAATGGGATACAGATGGCAAAATAAAATGAAGGGTTATAGCTGTCCCTCACTCTGAAATGAGAAAAAAATTGCCTTTAGTGCTACTTTCAATGAAAGTCTATGGCATAGAACTCCTTTAACCACTTGCCCTCCAGAGGATTTACCCCCCCTTCCTAACCAGGCCATTTTTTTTTGCTGTTCGGCACTGCGCTATTTCAACTGGTAATTATGCAATGCTGTACCCAAACGAAATGTTATGTCCTTTTTTTTTTCACACAGAGCTTTCTTTTGTGTCCAGAGCAATTTAGGCTAAAATGTATTCTGCTACATGTCTGTACATGTAAAAAGAAAAATCTCAATACTTGTATATTAATTGATTTGTGTGAAAGTTATAGCATCTACAAACTATGGTGTATATATATTGGAATTTTACGTAGCTTTTACTTTCTGACTCCTATCACATGTCTTGAGGTGCTAAAATGCCAGGGCAGTACACCCCCCCCCCCATTACCCCTTTTTGGAAAGTAAACACCCCAAGGATTTTGCAGAGGCATGTGGAGTCCATGGAACTTTTTTTTTTTTTTTTTTTTTTTACACAAAGTTGTCACTTTAATGATATATTGCTCATGCATGCCATTGGTATATGTGGAATAACACCCCAAAACACATTTTCCAACTTCTTCCGAGTATGGGGATACCCTGTTGACAGACTTGGGCAGCCTAACTACATACAAGCCCCCAAAATCCAATGACCACCTCCTAGGCTTTCAAAGGGCATATTTCCTCATATCACTTCCCCACTACCTATCCATTTCAGAGGCCCTAAAATTCTAGGATAGTACAGACACATGCTCTGCAAAACACTTACCTTGCCTCTTAGCAAATACCTTGGAGTGTCTATATTCCAAAAAGGGGGCATTTATATCATGTATATTTTCTTTTCTTTAACGGAGTCCCTAGAGAATAAAGCAGTGGGTGTTGACATTTTTTTACGTCGCACAGTATTTGCGCATCGATTTTTTTCAAATGCAAATCTTTTGGGAATATACTTTTTTTTTTTTTTTTTTTTAGTTTTATCAGACTAGTACAATGTTACCATAGTAACACTGTACTACTGTGGGGGGAGTTGAGCTGCTGACTGGGGGAGGGTGGGGCCCTCCGACCCCTTACAATCCTGATCTGGGGCCCGGAAACCTGCTGGGGCCTGTGTTTCCCCCCCCCCCCCAGGGGAGAGGACGATCGGCCTGTTCAGGAGGCTCTGTGGAGGGGTGGCTGCTGCCTGGTTGGGGGACCATTGGAGCTGCCTGTGTACCTTTTTGTCTCCTGAGGGGCTCTGGCGGCTCTGTGCATTGGTTGGGCTCTGAAGGGGGTCCGTACCTGGGCTGCCTGTACCTGTGCAAGGGGCTTTACTATCTGTCAAGGCTCTTACATTCCTTCCTCTTTGAAGAGCTAGTGTCCTGAGATTTCACGGGCAGAGTTGCTTTCCTCTGAGGTGGGTTCAGATTCCACCTAGTTTATACTTCAGTCATATGTGGGGGTCCGCTCTCAGTGTTCCATGCCAATTGTTATAGTAACCATTTATTCAACCGATGCAAAAGAATATTGGGGATGACTAGAGGAAAGCCTGCGATCGCTTCACTGGCAGACCAAAACTACACAAACTGTGAAGACCAGCAGGCCCTTGGGGGCAAAAGCGGGGACCACCATGGCCGCATCCCCATCCCAAGAGCCCAATACACCTTCTGCGCCAATGGGCTTTAATCATCTCATGATGGCGATTTACAACTGTCAGGCGGTGCTCACCTTTAAAATGGAACACCTGCAGACCTGATGTGGGGTTGATTGGGAGGGATCTTGAATCATTCCGAGGCTGAGTTGCAGCGGTCGCGCAGCATGTTAGTGATTCAGAGGCCACTATCCGTGACCATTCGGCAGAGCTGCATACTCTGCGGGTTAAGGTCAAATACCCCGAGACCAGAGCAGAGGATGCGGAGAATTGCAGCAGCCATAACATCATCTGCCCCTTCAGATGGGACTTCTTGAAGGGGCAGAGGGTGACGATCCGCCTCTGTTTACCGAAAACATCCTTCGCTCCTTGCTACTGCGAACCTCCTTTGCCGCTTGCTGGGCGGCCAGGGCCCAGGGGAAACTGCACTATGAAAATCACAAGTTAATGCTGTTTCCTGACTACTCGGTCGATGCCCAACGGCAGCGTTGTTCCTTTGATGCTGTTAAGACTCAACTACATGCAAAAGGCCTTATTTATTGCATGTTGTTCCCTGCGAAACTCAGCACTCAAGGTGGTGAAACTACAAGCTTCACTGTGCTTGAGGAGGCAACATCCTGATTGGAAACCCTACGATCTCAGCGCTGATCTTGTTGCATCCTCTCCTGAAACGTGTGGGGCCTCAACTACCCCGTTAAGCACACCTTGGTTTTTCAATTTCTCAAATCCTGTGCCCCACCTATTTGTATTTTGCAAGAAACCCATTTGACGAGCCGTAGGATACTGGGCCTCAGGAGAGCTTGGGTTGGTCATTATTATAATGCTATATACTCTTATGCTCGAGGGGTTAGTGTTCTTAAACACAAGTCGTTGTCGTTCACTCTCCTTCATGTCCAGCTGGATCTCGAGGATAAATCTGTTCGGATCCATGTGATGATTAACTGCTTTGAAATGGTAATTGTGGGGCTCTATATTCTGCCTCCACGCATTTGTTGGCTGCCTTGACCCCGCTCCTGGCCTCCTATCCCACATCCCATGTTCTTCTTGCTGGTGATTTTAATCTTACTCTGGACCCTAGTGTTAAATTATATCCGGACGTCATCGGAGAGTCAGAGTTGGCCAAGTAGGCAGAGCTTTACCAGTTCATGGATGTATGGAGGTGGAAAAATCCTGGGACCAGGGCATACACTTGTCACTCAGCATCACATAGAACTTTGGCTAGAATTGACCTTTTGTTATGTTACACCTGCACTTTTAGCGAAGGTTTGGGAGATTTCCATGCTGCCACAAGGGATTTCTGATCATGCTCCACTCCTTACATTATGCATTACTGATGCCCGGGGGGAAAAGTCTGGAGGTTATCTTGGTATTGGATCACTGATCCTGATGTAGAACCCTCTATAGGGAAGGCATTGGAGCATTATTGGGACTCTAATGAGAATACTTCTGTGCCTACTACTACCTGGGAAGCTTGTAAGGCTACTCTTGGGGGTCAGTATTGGATCCCGATAGAGGGGCTATAGGTTAGACGGGGGGAGGAAGTGGACTTGGTGGACTGGAGGGTGCAGGAAGCTGAATCCAATTTATGTGCGCAATCCAGGTCCTGTTAGTCATCACGACTTATAGCTGGCTACTAGGGATGCCTTGTTGCTACGCACTGAGGCCTCCTGAAAGGCTGTGCTGCACCAAAAACAACATTTTTGAATAGGGTGATAAAGCAGGCTGCCTTCTGGCTTGGTTGGCTAGGGAACAATTTGCCCTGTCCAGTATTGCCCTTGTACATGCCGAAGACGGTTTCAGGATTCTTGATCCACTTTCCATTAACAGGCGGTTTGTTGAATACTATGCCAGTTTGTATTCCTCCAGAGCTGCCTTCATGCCACAGCATTTGTCCTGATATGAGGACCATGTTGACCTGCCGTCTCTCTGCGGTCCAGAGGGGCAGTGGTCGGAGGCACCGATTTTTCTTGGAGGAGATCCAGCAGGCGATTAGTGCTCTCCAGTTGGTGAAACCGCCAGGCCCGGATGGCTTTTTAATTGAATTCTATAAAACGTACATTGAGCAAATGGCTCCCCGTTTTCAGACACTTTTAACCACTCCTTGAGACAGGAACTCTGCCCTCTGACATGCTTTAAGCGGTCATGGTGGTGATTTTGAAGCCCGAGAAGGACCCAACTCAATGCTCCTCATATCGGCCAATCTCCCTCCTAAATACTGATGCGCAGGTACTCGCTAAGGTGCTGGCTGGGAGACTGGGTTCGGTTATCTCTGCAGTGGTGCATCATGATCAGACTGGTTTTATGCCGGGGAGGGGTACGGATATTAACATACGGAAACTGCTTCCCCATATTTCTGCGGCTCGTGACAGGGATGAACCTGAACCTAAATTTATCAAATTTTTTTTTTTTTTTTTTACATACTCCAGTGCATAGCCTGCAATTATTTTTCCGTTGTGTGGATGACTTTGTCTCTGGGTTTATTTGGGCTGGAAGGGCCACTAGTCTTTCCAGCTCCATGCTAAACTTACCTATTGATCACGGTGGCCTGGCATTTCCTAAACTGTTTTTATATTACTGGGCGGCCGTTCTGGTCACGGTGCGATGGTGGCTCTCCGGGCCTAGGAATAATGCTTTGGTGATCCTGGAGGCGGCAATATTGGGTTCGTATGCTGAACTTCGTAACCTAATTCATAGAGGGCCAAAGTCCAACTCTGCCATCACTCTTCCTATGCTGACGACTGAGGGTGTGGAGTCAGGCTAGAGTTCAGTTTCGGGTAAATAACTCCTACTCCCCTCACGCGCCACTCTGGGGCAACCCTGCCTGCCTGCATCTGCATACGATGCCGAATCCAGAGGTGTGGGCTCAATATGGCATTAAAACGTTGCACCATATTTTGACTAGTGGCATCCTGCTGGTATTTGATGAACTCAAATGCAATCATGGCCTGCCTAACAGAATGTATTTACAATTGCGTCATGCGGTGGCCACTCAATTTCCTTCTCAACTGACCATTCAGACGGATCTGTTTAGAAAACTTGTTAATGGAGGACTTGCCTAAGCTGATGTCTGCTCTCCATTCCCTGTTGATACCCCTCTCTACCTCTAAAATGCAGGTGCTTTTTGATAAATGGCACACAGACCGCCCTTTGCTATTGGAGAACGATTGGGAGGATTGTCTTCTACAGTGCCTCTCTACCATGATCTCAGCCAGGGACTGCTGCATACAGCTTACATTTATCCATGAGTATATTACACCCTGCGGCACTTGGCTGTGATATATCCTGATAGATCGGCCACATGCCCTCGCTGTGATATGGAGGTGGGCACATTTCTCTATATGTTTTGGGAATGTTCCAAGCTTCTCCCCTTCTGGGTCGGGGTGCCAGATACTATTAATGCTGTTAGTAAACTGTCTATTCCCATGGGTCTGCTGATTTGTGTTGCTAGGTCTCTTGAACCTCGTGGAGATGTCTAAGCATCATAGACTGGTCGTCTTTCTACTATGCTAGAAGAGAAATTTTTTTGAAATGGAAACTTTTTATGTACCTTGCTTTGTTATATTTTTTGTACTATTTTCAATAAACGCAACTGTTAAAAAAAATAACTGCTGCAAATGGCATGGCGGCCAAACCTGCCACGATCACGTTCTGTTGTGTTTTCGGCAGCTTTTAAGCTGTGGAAAGATGGTAGTTTAGAGCACATGACCAGAAATCTATCTTGTTGCACTGGAGATGCCTCCGCCATCCTGGTCGTCATGCCTGTGAGTTTTTGAACACTGATAACCAAGTAGAAAGTCACAAGACTAAGTGAATCCTTTTTTTTTTTTTTTTTTTTTTTTCTTCCTAGCATGTTGGCATGCCATTATAAAGTAATTGGATGGGGATGTTTGCACAGATCCCTACAATTTTATCAGCCAAAATCCATTACAAACCTAACCTGTTTGTGTTTAGATACCTGCACAAATAATCTGCTTCCTAGCTACATTAGGGAAAAAAAACTTGCTGCAGTTACATATCCTCTTATTGTGCTCTTTCAAGTCACAGATCTCTAGCAACCGCTACATAGCCGTGAAAGTCTGTATGAAAAATTACTTTTACTTTCTTCATCACTCCTTTCCCCATGGGTTAGATTTTCCTATTTATTTTATTTTTCAGTTGGCTGACTTTTACAGTCGGAAAAATATATAGTTCTCAGTGCCAGCTAGGCATGGGGGAAGATGTCATTGTATCCGGACAGTCTGTGTAAGGAAATTGACTTGATAACCTGTCATTTTACAGACATTTCTGGTAATCTGTGATACGGAAGTTATCAGGTGGCTTTGCAGCTGTTAGATCGCTTCCACACACCCAGTTACTCCTCGTCTGCCTATCGACACCCCTTCCCAAATTTTTGGGGGGTTTTTTTGCTAATAAGCAGTACTCCAGTTCCCAACAAGTAACTCAGTTAGGCTCAAGTGTTTGTTTTTTGTTTTTTTTGTCAGGGACACAGAGAATGTCATAAGTCTGCTGCAGGCAGAATGAAAGCAATTCCTTTACCATAGGGATCATGCTCACCTGAGCATTGTAGCATTCTGGCAAGTCGAACTAAGGGCAGTCAGTGGGATTTTAAAGCTTTTCCTCTCTGGGCTAGGATACTAGTCTAGGAAGTAGATGCTGACCCTGGATAATGACATTAACGTTTGTCATTGAAGATAAAAGCATTGACAGTGGCAATATTGTAAACTTTGTGAGAGGTTGTTAACCACTTCCCGCCCACCACACCCGCAATGTACTGCAGACGGGCGGTTGCTGCAAGTAAAGTGACATAACTGTACGTCGCTTTGCTCTGCCGGGTTTAGACCGTGCTGACCCCCGCTGTCAATCGTAGGAAATGCATGTCAGCAAAAACAAATCTTTATTTCATGATGGAATAACCTTTGGATGGTAATATATTTTCCTCCAAAAAGCATTTTATTTAAAAAAATCCGATTTCAATAAAAAAATTCCGATATTTTTTTTTTTTTTTAAATAAAAATCATTGATTTTTATCCACCCTGCACATGCATAAAAGCAGCACACTGTACCCACACACAGCTACCGTTAGATTGCCCGCACACTATCGCACTCACGCTATTGGTCGCTGATCAGCGTCATTACTAGTATAGTGTTTATACGGATCAATATATTGATCACAAACAAAACTATACCAGTTCCTCCAGTGTTAGTCTCCCCAAAAATGCAGTGTTAGCAGGATCATCCCCGTTCGCTGCCAGGACTAACATTTAGCCCTAATGCTCCCCTCCGCTCTAACAAGAAGTGTAGTGTCAGTATCATTTCTGATCACTGTCACCTGTAATACATTGCACACAAAACCGCAGTGTTCACAGAATCAGGCCTGATCTCTGTTAGCACTTGCCAGTAAATTTTTTTTTTTTGTAGCGGTTCAAGCAGTCCCTGACAGGCAGGTGCTCTTTTCCCTGTGAGTCGCACTAGGTACCTGTAAATGTAGAGTCCAAAATGTCCAATTGAAAGGTACACTAGTGAAGAGGCCTACAGTATTCTGTGCATGTCAGGTGAGAGTGAAGGGGAAGACTCCCTGACACAATCAGCCTCAGAGTATGAATCTGTAGACAGCAGTGGCACCCTGACATAGCTCGGACAATAGAGAAGAGGTCTCTATTAAGATCCGGCGTACACGACCCCATGAAGCTGAAGTGCTAGGATCGCATGACTTGTCTCATATGCCGCAGAGTGAACTGGCGAGCACTAGTGGCCTAGTATATCCTGGTCTTTTTTTTTGGGCAGCACAGTGGCTAAATGGTTAGCACTTCTGCCTGGTAGTACTAGGGTTGTTGGGTCGAATCCTAGCCACGGCACCTCCTGCCTGGAGTTTGCATGTTCTCCCTGTGCCTGCGTGGGTTTCCTCCGGGTACTCCGGTTTCCTCCCACACTCCAAAGACATGCTGGTAGGTGAATTGGATCCTGTCTAAATTGTCCCTAGTATGTGTATGTATGAATGTAAACTAGTGCTTAGATTGTACACCCCTTGAGGGTTAGGGACTGATGTGAATGTACAATATATATGTAAAGCGCTGCGTAAATTGATGGCGTTATATAAGTACCTGAAATAAATAAATAAAAATACTAGCCAGTGCAGTATCACTTGGTGACGTGGTGAGTCCCATATGTGCACTACAAGCTGGTACGGTGGCGAGCTCAAGTAGTGTCCCGCAGCCACTAAGTATTCACACACAGGCCCATAGAGCCCCTAGTGTCCTTCTGGACGTGCTCGCAAATCCTGATTGGCAGCCCACAGATTCTGCAGCACCCATACTCCTTTTTTTTTTCTTTTTTTTTTTTCTCCCGTGAGAGATCATCACGGCCCTTTTGTATCCAGAAGGTGTTGTGGCCCAATCCTCAAATTCAAACACTTTTTCTGGCACTTTTTTTTTTTTTTTCCATTCAGCCCACAGACTGCATAAAGAAAAAACATACCATGTACACCCAACAAGAACCAGCAATGTACATCACTGGATTTTGAGTGGTTATACCAGGATGATGCCTGCAGCTGCAGGCATCATCCTGGTATAATTCTTTTCAGCCAGTGATAGGCTTTCATGTAAAAACAATCCTAGTGGCTAATTAACTGTAGGATTGCTTTTACAAGCAGCGGAAGAAGATGCCCCCCTCCCCCACTGCCTTCCACAGCCTTCTTGGGCAGTCCCGTGCCATCGGGGAAACCTGAGAATGCAGCTGGTGTTTTTGCCAGCTGACCATAGAGCTGATTGGAGACCGGCTCAAAAAAGTCCCAAAATGCTGGTTTACCACGTCTTTCAGTGTTAAAGCATTTTTACAGCTAAAAAACTCCTAGAAACCCACTAGTTTTTTTTCCAGCCAAGAAACACACCAGCCAAAAACCGCTGATTACAGCCTATGTGTGCATGGGCACATAGGATAACATGCTGGGGAGTTCACTGGCTGTAGAAAAAAATTCCAAAAGCCAAAAACAGCCGCTGTAAAAACGTCCAGTGTGCATGAGGACTATATAATATAATATATTTTTGTTTACAGCAGATCATGGGTGCAATGTCAGGCTCCAACTTTAGCTTTGTAACAGAGTCTGAATAGATGGATGGGCATAGAGTAGGAGTGAATAAACTAAAAGTGTGCTGAGTAGCGCATTTGCTGTTCTTTGAAATACAAGTCTGTCTTCCACGGTGGCAGATGGTACTTTTTGTAGTTTTTTTTTTTTTTTTTCTTTGTTTTGTTTTTTTCTTTCATTCACAGATTCCTGTGAATAAATGACATGGCTGTATGAAGGAAGTTCTTTACAGCCACGCTGTTTTTAAAATGTGACAACAGGGATTTTCCACTTAACACCACCTTCTCCCTTGCTGTCCTAATTTTGGACCACTTAGGTCATCGAAGCGGAAGTTCTCACCACCCCCGCACACTTTTTTTTTTTTGTTTTTTTTTGTAGCTGCTGACTTTGTAAAAAAAAATGGAACTGAGGTTTAGATACAGTTTAACTGTTTTCATATTTAATTTTGTTCTGTAGATGGTTTCATTTTGCTTTTCTTGAACTGTAGGTAAAACCTGATGCTCTTTACTAACTGTACCTTTACTGTGGGTTAACAAACAAAACCCCTAAAATCTCATTTGTGCAGCTTAAGTGGCCTGATATGATTACCTACATTAAGAGAAGTCCTGGAATGCACAGATGTGTTTAATAATCACATGCATATGCTCTATTTTTATCCATTGGATTGTTATATTTCTAGTACTGGTAGCTATATGTGTATTTATTTATTTTTTATTCTGTGCATAGATGATAGTTGCATGTACCGATGTACTGTGGTGTTTTTGTTTTTTTGTTTTTTTTTGTACTGCACACGCCTTTTGTTTACAATATACTATTAGGATGTTTAGCTCTTTGTGATGTCCTTGCTTTTCTTAGAAAATAGCCCCTGCCCTAAATTATGAGCAGAAAGTTTCCAGTTTCCCAAAAAGACTTAAGTGTTACTAAACTCAGGACCCTGCACTCATTATATCTGGTCTCCCACAGTACACACTACATAGAAATGCAATTATTTTAGTAAAAATAAACTGCTAAATACATTTTCTCATCAGCAGTTAGAGCAGTCTTGTGACTTCTATCAGTGTTCAGCTGAGCACTGGTTAAAGCTTGAAGGAGGAGGTTTTTTTCTGCTTTACGAAGATGCAGAACCCCTGAATTCTGTCTGGATAGTGCTGATTGGTCCTGTGCTGATTATATGCACTCTCCCAAGAAAAAAAAAAAAATCTCTCTAGCAATATGCACAAAATGAGATGTCTTATCAGGAGATAAGAGGGAGATACTGGACGAAGGGGACGATCAGAGAAGTCAGGATCAAACATTTTTAAACAATGCAGACAATTAACCCTTTAGGTTCCACAGTGAGTATAAGATGCATGCTTTACTGCATATACAGACTGATTTTACTGTTGTGGGTTTAGTAACACTTATTGGGTTTGGTTTGCGCTGCTTTTTTTCCTTATTCATGGAACCAGAATCTGCTTCTGTGAAAGATGACACGTCTTTTAAGACCTGGTAACTAGGTTCATCTCTCTACATGCAGTAAAATTGTGGGCACTTGCATTGGAGCAGGCTAAATTACAGATGTGTCCAGCAGGTCTGCTACAGCTGAAACCCGTTATGCAAAATGTGCTCTTGCAGTTATGTTAGATTGTGATTTGAGTCTGTTACATGATGTGTTTAACCCAGACATTTTCAAACAGGGTGTGCCTTCAGGTTTCTTCAGGGGTGCCTTGACAAAATGCCCAAAAATTGTGTACAAGCCAGCAGGTGGCTCAAGCCTGATTTTTAATGACCCAAAACCACAGGTTTTCATTGTGCACTATTACAACTTGTAGCAGCAACATGACAATCAATGATGTCATCAATTGATAAGAAGGACATAGGGCACCTGCACAGCATCCTTGCTTTCCCCTTCCCTGCCCCTCTCTGTAAGCACTGGGGTCACACTAGCTGAGTGAGAAAGAAACTGAGGGAAAAGAGAAACAGTGGAATACTAGTCAGTACCAGTGTGCAAAAGTGTATTTTGATTTGGAAGAATAAATCACCTCTAATGTTGGGTGTCCTACATGTGCAGGTTCTGTAAAACTATTTGAGCTGAAATGTAAAATGTTGTGGCGCCGCTCAGAAGCTGAGTGTCAGAGAAATTAGCTCACCAGCAAGTGCAGGGGAGCAGTGCCCAAATGTTAGTCCAGTCGCTTACGATAGGGAGAGGGGGAGAAACACCGCTCTCACCACCTGTGTATAGGGGATGGCCTCTGGTGTTGAGAAACCGCTATAAAGATCATGTGTGGTGTTGTTTTTGGTTTTTTTTGTTTGTTTTGGGCCTCCATATTGAGTAGATAACCCTTTTGTGATGAATAAATAAAATAGTTGCAAATCCATATTATAGTGCCCTGAAAAAGTATTCATACCCCTTGAAATATTCCACATTTTGTCATGTTACATCCAAAAACGTAGGATTTTATGTGCTAGACCAACACAAAGTGGCACATAATTGTGAAGTGGAAGGAAAATAATAAATGGTTTTCAAAATCTTTTACAAGTAAATATCTTTAAAGTGTTGCGTGCATTTGTATTCAGCCCCCCGGAGTCAATACATTGTAGACCCACCTTTCGCTGCAATTACAGCTGCAAGTCTTTTTGGGGATGTCTCTACCAGCTTTGCACATCTAGAAAGGGACATTTTTTGCCCATTCTTTGCAAAATAGCTCAAGTTCTGTCAGATTGGATGCAGAGTGTCTGTGAACAGCAATTTTCAAGTCTTGCCACAGATTCTCAATTGGATTTAGGTCTGGACTTTGGGTCATTCTAACAAATGAATATGCTTTTATCTAAACCATTCCATTGTAGCTCTGGCTGTAGGTTTAGGTGAACATCCGCCCCAGTCTCAAATCTTTTGCAGACTCTACCAGGTTTTCTTCTAAGATTGCCCTGTATTGGGTTCCATCTATTATTTCCATCAACTCTGATCAGCTTCCTTGTCCCTGCTGAAGAAAAGCATCCCCACAACATGATGCTGCTACCACCATGTTTCACGGTGGGGATGGTGTGTTCAGGGTGATGTGCAGTGGTTAGTTTTCCCCCACACATAGCGTTTTGCTTTTAGGCCAAAGGGTTCAATTTTGGTCTCATCGCACCAGAGCACCTTCAAACTGGACTTCTTTTGGCTTTCTTTCAACAATGGCTTTCTTCTTGCCACTCTTCCATAAAGGCCAGATTTGTGGAGTGCACGACTAATAGTTGTCCTGTGGACAGATTCTCCCACCTGAGCTGTGGATCTCTGCAGCTCCTCCAGAGCTACCATGGGCCTCTTGGCTGCTTTTCTGATTTAATGCTCTCCTTGCCTGGCCTGGCAGTTTAGGTGGATGGCTAGGCCTTGGTAGGTTTGCAGTTGTGCCGTACTCTTTCTATTTTCGGCTGATGGATTGAACAATGCTCCATGTGATGTTCAAAGCTTTGGATACTTTTTTGTAACCTAACCCTGCTTTAAACTTCTCCACAACTTTTATCCCTGACCTGTCTGGTGTGTTCCTTGGCCTTCATGATGCTGTTTGTTCAGTAATGTTCTGTAACAAACCTCTGAGGGCTTCACAGAACAGCTGTATTTATTCTGAGATCAAATTACACACAGGTGAACTCTATTTACTAATTAGGTGACTTCTGAAGGCAATTGGTTTCACAAAATTTTAGTTAGGGGTATCAGAGTAGAGGGGGCTGAATACAAATGCACGTCACACTTTTCAGATATGTATTTGAATTTTGAAAACTTTATCGTTTTCCTTCCACGTCACAAATATGTGCCACATAAAATACATTTATATTTTTGGCTGTAACATGACAAAATGTGGAAAATTTCAAGGGATATGAATACTTTAGGGCACTGTATGGGTTTTCTCTACTCATTTACAAATACATGTAGATAAACATGTTTTTTTTTTTGCGTTTTACACTCGCAAAGGTTTTTTTTTTTGCCTAAACGCTGCTGCTTCTGGACACACTAGGAATTGAAGTTTTTTTTGTTTTTGTGGTGGTGGTTTTTTTTTTTTTTTTTTTTTTTTTTACAGCTCCTAAAAGCCTTTACCACTAAAAGCTTCCAAAAGTGTGTGCATGATGGCCACATAGAATAAGATGAAGGGGAGTTTGAAAGTGTAAAAAAGTGGGTGCAAAAACATCCTGTGTGCATGAGGACTTATATTTTGGTACAACAAAATGAAAAAATGTAAATGGTTCTAGAAAAAAACAAATTTTTGTGACAATTATCAGCAATGATGGATTAACACTTGTGTGCAGTATCTGCTTGTAGTTAAAGCCATCTGTTCTGACATTTCTTTGTTTTTCTCATTTTTTTCTTTGTGTGCTTTCAAGCCCCACTATATTAACATTTCATTGTTACGATTCAGTGTCCCCACACAGTTCTTACAGCAGTGCAAATCTGTTTTCAGTATCTCCTGTACCGATTTTTAAATCAACCTCAGGTTTGTAGATATTCATTCTCCATTTAAACTACTTGTGTTTGAAAAGATCGGATTTTTTAGATTGGTCCTCTTTTAGTTGTATATGCCAGTGATTAAAAAAAATCTTTGCATATGGGTGTTCTAGGGTTGCATATTGACTTATCTTAAAACTGTTTTTGTTTTTTTTGGTGTTTTTTAAATGTTTGGATAGTGTAAGGGAGAGGTTTTTTTGCCATCTGTGTCATTGGGGAGATTTTTTTGCTTCCAGTCCCATGGCCAAAACAGGAAGTAAAAGGGAATACCTGGCTGTGTCCCCCTTCAAAACGTTCCCCTCTATTCCACTCCTGAGTGACAACCCAAAATTTGGGATTTTCTTTCACTTTCACGGTTAGTAATAAGGATAAGCAGGATAAAATAGAGACAAATAGAGAGGGAATCTCCCTAACAGGGCACAGAGAGCGATACAAACCTGACAGGTGCTCTAAAATCACTTTCCACTCTATCCAAAACTAAAAAAAAAAAAAAAAAGTTTGCCTTTAGTTATTCTTCAATACTGTACAGTAGCCTTTTTCAACCGGGTGCCTACAGATTTCTTCAGGGGGTGCCTTGGCAAAATCCCTAAAAATTCTGTACAAGCCAGCGGGTGGATCAAGCCTGCCTTTTAGTTACACAAAGCCACAGGTTTTCATTGTACACCATTACGACCTTCTAGCTGCCAGTGACATAACCAGTGATGTCATCATTTGAAAAGGACAGCTGACCCCTGCACAGCATTCTTGCTTGCCCCTCTCTATCAACACTGGGGTCACATTAGCTCAGTGTGAGAAAGCAACTGAGGGAGAAGAGAAACAATGGCATACTAGTCAGTACCAGTGTGCAAAGGTCTATTTGCTTTGGAAGAATAAATCACTGGGTGTCCTACATGTACAGATGCTGCTGCGTTCTGTAAAACTATGCATTTAGTTTTTTACATTTTGGAATGAGTGCCTCAAGATTATTCTGTCAAGGCACCCATTAAAATTCTGCGCAAACGTTGAGAAACACTGCTATAGAACAATAAAATAGTAGCTATTAGCTTTTGATAATGTGTCCCACCCAACCTGTGTTTCTCTATATAGTACTTAATATCTGAATGGCAACAGGACGTTTCCTTATGTAATTTAAGTGGCTGCATATCTGCATTCTTTGGCAACCAAAAAGGGCTTTCTCTGTTTATTAAGGGATGATGGAAAAATGTGGAATTTTAGTAGTCAGGCAATGTTTAACCAACAAAAGACCAGTCACTGTTAAATGCTATTATGTAACTTGGTTTAGAGGCTGACCCTCTAGATCACTCCTGGAGCCCTCAATCAAAGCAGGTCACATGACCGTTGTATAAGATGGATGGCTGCCTCTCACGCCATCCATTGTATAAAAGTGTGTCTAGCTGTGAATGATCACTTGCACAGGCTGGGACAATCACAGCCCATCTGTGTTATGTGATTAGCCGTGGCTAATCACAACACAAAACTTGAATGAATCGATTGCATTCAGCTAAATGTTTGCTTATAGCAAATAAATTATTTGCTAAATTATTTGCTATAAGCAATCAAATTGTGTAAAAAAAAAAAAAAAAGTCTATGGTAACATTATACTACTTTGGTCATAGTGTAATATGAAAAAAAATATTTAAAAAAGGGGGGAATGTAATCTTATTTTTTTTTTTCGTACTGTCACCAGTCAGTGTCCCTGATCACCGCCACACCAGTTATATGCTGACGCTGTACTGCACTGGTGTCAGTATGTAGAAAAAAAAATTGTGATTATTTTATTTCGTTCATTTTCAATTATGACAAAATTTAACTTCAAAAAACTCGCCATGCTTCTTATGAAATACATCAGACTTATGAAATACATTGGACTATCTATTTTGCAAAAAGGGATCATTTAGGGGATATCTGTACTGTTCTGACATTTTTGGGCCTCAAGAAATTAGGATTGGCTGTCAGTACGTCAGGATTTATCAATTTTCAGATATATCCCATAGTTTGTGAACTCTAGAACTTTCCTACAGACTAAATACTAATTTGGGTTATTTTCACCAAAGAAATGTAGCAGAATACATTTTGGCCTAAATTTATGAAGAACAATAATTTATTTGCAAACATAACCGTAACAAACGTGGGTTTTTTTTATTTTTCATTTTTGTTAATTTAGCAAAAAATAAAAACCCCAGTGGTGATTAAATACCACAAAAAAAAATCTCTAGTGTGAACAAAATGATAAAATTTTAGTTTGGGTACAGTGTTGCATGACTGCGCAATTGTCATTCAAAGTGCGAGAGCGCTGAAACCTGAAAATTGGCTTGGGCAGGAAGGGGGGGGGGGAAAGTGCCCAGTATTGAATTGGTTAAAATGAAGGATTTTGTTCCCTGTAGGAAAACTAATGGCTATAAAATCCTGATTGCACTTCTAAAACTTTTTTTTAACTCTCCAAATTAAAGTATCTGGCACAGGTGTATAAATAGCACACGTGGCTGGACAAAATTGCAAATCCTTTCACAGATGAGTTTTGTGTGCCTATACAGTATTTTATCTGAATTTTAAAGTAAAACTATGGTCACCCATTAACCCCTTCACGCCTAAGGGTAAAACAAATCTTAATGCCTAAGCACAATTCTGCAACGTTGACGTGTTAGTAAAACCGTACATATCGTCACAACTACTTTGTACATCCAGGTGGATTATACCTTGTTTTTTTCAGGACAAATTGGGCTTTCATTTGGTGGTAAATGGTAATGGATAGCTCCTAATTTTTTTTTTTATTATTAAAGGAAAACTGGGCCAAAATAGTAAAAAAAAATCATTTTTTTTAAATTTAACTGTGTGTTTCTTGTTACGACCATAACCTACCACCAAAGAACAACCCAAAATACATTCTCCAATTCTTGACGATCGCAGCGATACCATATATGTGTATGTTATTTGTTGTTTGTACCCATAGTACAGTCCAGAAACAACAGTGCGCATTTTGTTTTTGTCTTTTTTTTTTTATTTTTTTTTACATAAAACACACTTTGACCCTGACCTTTGCCCTTGACCCTGACCTTGACCCAAACACTAACCCTGGTACTGAACTAGATCAAACCTTGATCTAGGTATTTTTCTTTTTTATTTTTTAATATTTATTTATCTTTTTTTTTTTTTTACAAACTTTTTTTTTATCTCTATGTCAGGAGTTTGAGAGATACAATGTATCTCTCTTCTCCATTCATAGAGAGAGAGAAAACAAGGGGGCCAGGCTGCACAGTGATTGATCACTGTGATAGCCAATCAGAGGCTATCACAGCGATCACGTGACCTGGAATCGGGAGTCCCGGGTCCCGATCGTTAGAACGGGACCCGGGGCTCTCAGTGACACTGCGGTCTTTGTGCTGGGAGCACGCCGAGCGGCGCGCTCCCAGCACAAAGACAGGTACGCAAATATGCGGCCCCACGGAAAAAAGCCCAGGTCCGTGAGGCCGCATATTTGTTACGTCTGCGTCAAGGGGTTAACAAAAGTATGTGCTACAGCATCTGCGTTTACAGTTATCCCTTAAAGCAGGGCTTAAAATTTCAAGTCCTGAGCTACTAGCCAGGCCTTAGAGTTACTCGCCACCAACAAACACAGACACACGTACACACACTAAAAGTTGCAGTACGTCGTTGTTCACTCACAGATCCGGGTACTGCATTCTAGGGGGAGGCAGAGAGCACAGCACACACTCCTTGCTTTGCTTTTACTGTGCTCAGCTATTGAGCAATCTGACAGCTCCCAGTGCCAATGACAGATCCGGCATGAGCTCCGAGCCTGCTCAGCAAGACGGCCCTGGGGGGGACACTCGCCCCCACCATAATTTCCATTCGCCATTGCCGAGCAGGCGAGTGGAAATTTCAAGCCCCGCCTTAAAGCGCCCTGAAAAGTCTGCACTCTGTCACACAGGTGCTGGTTGCTTGCACAACAGTAGAATGTAAAAATGTTGAAGGGAGTCAGAGATCTTGCATTGTCACTGCTGATTTGCATGCTTGCAGCTTGTCAGTCGGCAACTGGACCCACCTAGTCCTGGACTGCTGTTGCTGAAATCCCCCCAATGTGTGCTGCATTGTCTTGGAAGGGGGAAGTACAGTAATGTGCAAAGGCCTCATAAACACAATGAGAATATCGGACGAATGATCGTCCAGGTTTTTTTTTTTTTCTTTTTTCAAGCTGGGCTCGTCAAAAATAAATAGGTTATCAGCATTATATAGTTTCTTGTAAGACCGAGTACAACTCCCGCGATGATGTATTCTTTTGTTTTTTTTTTTTAACGGATGAATATTGTACTGATTGAAAATCATTCATTCTATTATCGTACAAGAAAAATGTTCATGCTTATCCCTTTGGAAAATTTCTCATAAACTGTTATGATTGGCTCTTGAAAGCTGTGCACCAATGACCAGATTATCAGACGATCGCTCCGAAAGTGGTACTTTTTTTGTCTGATCTTTCTTATCGTATGTATTAGGCAGGTGTGAAAGTGCTGTCACTTAAGAATGCTTTCAGAAATAGAAAAGTTAATTAATATACTTTCATTTTGTTAATAAAAATAAGCTAACAGAAGAGAAATCCAATTGCTATTTGGTGTGACCACCCTTTGCCTTATAAAATGGCATCAGTTCTTCTAGGTACACTTGCACACGGTTTTTGAAGGAACTTGGCAGGTAGGTTGTTCCAGATCTCTTGGAGAATTAACCAAAGATCTTCTATGAGTGTAGGCTTCTTCAAATCCTAATGTCTCTTCATGTAATTCCAACCAGACTCGATTATGTTGAGATCAGGGTTCTTTGGGAACCTAATCATCATTTCCAGGACTCCTTGTTCTTATTTACACTGAAAATTGTTCTTAACTACTCGCCAACCGCAGATAGCCGAATGACGGCTACACTGCGGCTGGCCAGTTCTGGGAGGGCGTCATATGACGTACTCCCAGAATGCGCTCGGTGCACATCCGGCGATCTCTGTGATCGCTGTGTCCTACGGATACAGCTGATCACGTGATGTGGTAAAAGGCCAATCACAGCTGCCTTTTACCACGTGATCAGCCATGTCCAATGACACGCTGATCACCGGGAAATGCAATTGCCGGTTCTCGGCTGCACTTTCCTCACACTGTCAGAGCGCGAGGAAAGTACTGCCGAGAACCGGTAGTTGTCAGAGCAGGGATCGGCACCGATCATCAGGGCCCAGCAGTGCCACCCACCTGTGCCCAGCAGTGCCACCCACCTATGCCCATCAATGCAGTGCTGCCAGTCAGTGCCCAGCGGTTGTGCCAGTCAGTGCCTAGCAGTGCCACCAGTCAGTGCCACCTTTCAGTGCTGTCTATCAGTACCCATCATCAGTGCTGCCTCATCAACGCACATCAGTGAAGGAGAAAAATTACCTGTTTGAAATACCACCAAAAGAAAGCTCTATTTGTGAAAAACAAATTATAGAAATTTCATATGGGTATAATGTTGCATGACCGCGCAATGATCAATCAAAGTGCGACAGCGCTGAAAGCTGAAAATTGGCCTGTTAAAGAAGGGGGAATAAGTGCCCGGTAGGCAAGTGGTTAATGATACTGGCTGCATGTTTGGGGTTGTCGTTCTGCTGCAAAATAAATTTGGGGCCAATTACTTGCCTATGGTTAAGTATCTGCTTGCGTCTCTCAGTATTGAGGACACCAATGATCTTGACCAAATCTCCAACTCTTCATTTGCAGAAATGAAGCCACAAACTTGCAAGGAACCTCCATCAGTAGTATTATTATATGGCGCCATCAATTTACACAGCGCTTTACATATATATTGTACGTTCACATCCGTCCCTAACCCACAAGAAGGCGTACACTCTAAGGTCCCCAACTCTCATTCATACATAAACATACTAGGGCCAATTCACCTACCAGTTTGTTTTTGGCCTGTGGGAGGAAACTGGAGTACCCGGAGGAAACCCGCACAGGGAGAACATGCAATCTCCAAGCAGGTGGTGCCATGGTTGGGATTCAAACCAACAACCCATGCTTCATTGTCCAGTAAAAATTTTAAATATTTGGGTGTAGAAGGAGGCAGTGTGTTCATGAAAGGCTGGAGAGCGGTGCAATGAGTGTCTGCAGGCAACAGTGAAGCATGGTGGAGATTCCTTGCAAGTTTGTGGCTTCATTTCTGCAAGTGAAGAGTTGGAGATTTGGTCAGGATCAATGGTGTCTTCAATGCTGATAAATACAGGAAGATAATTATCCTTCAGAGAGGCATAAAATTGGCCCCAAATATATTCTGCAGCAGGACAACGACCCTCAAACATACAGCCAATGTCATTAAGAACTATCTTCAGTGTAAAAAGAACAAGGAGTCCTAGAAGTGATGGTTTGGCCCCCACAGAGCTCTGACCTCAACATCAGAGTCTGTCTGGGATTACATGAAGAGACAGAAGGATTTGAGGCCGCCTACTTCTACAGACTATCTGTGGTTAGGTTGTTCCAAACCTCTTGGAGAACTTTCTGCTGAGTTCCTTTGAAAAACTGTGCAAGTGTACCTAGAAGAATATTGATTATGATTTATCTTCTGTTTATTTACTTTCTGTTTTAATTGAGAAAAATAAGCTATGAACACTTCTAGTTCTGAAAGCATTCTTAAAAAGGAACTACACTGCATCTAGGCAACACAAACCAAAAACACTAATTCATTCTTAATATTCAAAGCATATACTGCCATCCATAACCACTTGCCCTCTAGAGGATTTTCCCCCTTCCTGACTAGGCCATTTTTTGCAATATAGCGCTGCATTACATTAACTGACAATTGCGCGGTCATACAACGTGGCACCCAATGTTTTTTTTCCTCACAAAGCTTTCTTTCGGTTGTATTTGATCACCTATGTTTTTTTTTTTTTTTTTTGTGCTATAAACAAAAAAAGACGAAGAATTTTGAGGAAAAAAAACTAATATTTTTGACTTTGTGCTATTAAACTTGTCCAGTGAAAAAATGTTAAAAATCAAATGTCTTCATACATTTAGGCCAAATGTATTCTGCTACATGCCTTTTGCTAAATAAAATCTCAGTATGTGTAAATTGGTTTACATGAACGCTATAGCGTTTACAAATAGCGGGGTGTGTGTATGTATATGTGTGTGTGTGTGTGTGTGTGTGTGTGTATGTGTATATATATTTTTAAGCACTGATCTCTGTATTGGTGTCACTGGGGATGTTAGTGACACCAAGTTAGTTCTGCCCCCAGTGTCCGAATGTCTGCCGCAGTCCCGCTAAAAGTTGCTGATCGCCGCCATTACTAGTATGGGGAAAAAATTAAAAATACCAGTATCTATACCGCCATTTGTAAACACTATAACTTGCACATAAACCAATTAATTTACACGTATTGGGATATTTTTTTTTTTTTTTTAGCAAAGACATGTAGCAGAATACATTTTGGCCTACATTTACGACAAATTTTTTTTTTTTTTACTGGATATGTTTAATATCAAAAAGTCAAAAATATTGTGTTTTTTTTTTTTTTTTTTTTTTTGTCAGAATTGTCGGTCTTTTTTGCTTTTAGCGCAAAAAATAAAAACTGCACAGGCGATCAGATATCACTGAAAGAAATCTCAATTAGTGGAGGGAAAAAAAGACGGAAATTTCATTTAGGTGCAGCGTTGCATGACCATGCAATTGCTAGTTAACGTAACGCAGCACCATAACACAAAAAATGGCCTGGTCAGGAAGGGGGGTAAATCCTCAGGAGGGCAAGTGGTTAATGTGGTTAAGCCCAAGAGAAAAAAAAATGATTGTATTGCATCTTATCAGACCTGTGATGTGGTGGCTGCATAAGTTTCAGTTTTCAGGCTTTTTCATCTGGCGATCCTGCTAGTACTTGTGAAAACTTGCTGTATGTGTGGAGCATTTACTGTATGTACCTATTGTGTTTGCCTGGAGTTTAGCTTTAAAATGCCCCTATTTAGAGAAATAGTTTGGCAACCGTTGTATACTTTTTTTCTGAAAATGCTAGTTACTCTTCTGTCTCTGGCTCCATTACCTCTGTCATAGAATTGGAAACCAGGATGTAGCATGTACAGTATGTCAGAAAACTGCCAAAATTCCTTATGTTTGTACTTGTATTGGGTCAGTGATTTAGAATCTTGCTAAGCAGCAAGTCACAGCCATTTTCAGAATTGAAGGTCAAACATCGCAGCTTACATTTTCCCCCCTTGTGTTCAGAGTCTCAGTGTGCATCCTGTGTATGATTCTACTTTTAATTGTATATTTTCTTGTTTGTCTTTTGGTTATCCATTTTTCTCAAATGCTGTTCTTGCTGCATTCCATATCCTACCATGAAAAAAAAAAGAACCTTGGACCTCATATACATAAGCTTCATCTAAACTTTCTTACTTGGAACTAGTCAGGATATCTCTTTATCCTGCCCATAAATTAAAGAATCACCTAGGATGCCGTGAGCAGCAGACGTGGTTCATTTAGACACTATGAATACCTCTTAAAGGAGAAGTTTTTGCAAAAACTTTTTTTTGGCATCATTTCTCCTATGGATCACAGGAGTGCACTTCTTTCTGCTCTCCTGTGACACATTTTTAGCCAACAGTGGGCTAAATCCTGCTGACTTCACAGTTGGAATCCACACAGATGCCTGGACTGATAGCTGGCTCAGCCTCTCAGTGAGCTGCTGAGAGCCTGAATCAACCTCTTCCACCCCTTCCACAGCCCGTCACTCCAGGAAGCGATGGAGAGGCAGAGCAGTGATCAGTGACTGACAGTCACTGGCTCACTGAAGAACGAGAACTGAACAGTCAGCAGCCTTTTATCGCTCAGTTCTCCTCTTTTAGAACAACCTCTATGGGACTAAACTGCACAAAGTATGAGAGGGAAAATTTTTTTTTTTAAAGGCTTAGCTCTGGACCAGCACAAGTGCAGTTCCAGTACTAGATGCCAGAAGGACCCACAAAAGCCAGTGAATCCAGGTGCCATTTTATAAAGGCTTTGGGACAAACAGGTGCTGTCCCTGTGCCCATTGTAATAAGGAGAGAAAACACAACATAAAATTGCTCCAACAAACCAATCACTGCAGATAAACAAAAAACTGTTAGTAGACATCATGTTTTATTGATGGAATTACACAGCTGTACAGTGCTAATTATCACTTATGTGATTAGTCTTGCTATCGCATTCTACACACTGGGCATGCGTGTCTCGTTGTGCATTCACATGAAAACATTGCTGGCAGGTAATTTTTTTTTTGTTTTGTTTTTTGTTTGTTTTTTTTATTTACTCCAGAAGAGATGTGCAGAGTCTCTTCTGCAAAAAGAACCTGCATGTCAGTAATGTTTTGTAAACTTGAGTGTAATTCCACTATGAATGACTGTGATTTATTCCCCACCTGTGAATTTTGGTGAAAGTTGTATTCACTCCTTTATGATATGGAATCATAAATGCAAACCTATCCTATAGGATGATATTCATTTTAAAAGACAAGGTTTACTAGCAATATTGCTATTTTTCTGTATTGTGTAACAGTTGTATGAATGTATGTTTTGAATGTGAGTTCTTTCACTATCCTTATTATTTAGATAATTTTACACGGACGTAAACAGTATTGTAGACTGTTACAGAAGTTTCATGCAATAGAACAGAATACTCTCTGTGATATCAATAGCAGTATTGTATTTTTCTTCTAGGAACATCATCTCCAGCGAGCCATTTCAGCACTGCAGGTATATGGAGAGAAGCGGGATAACATGGTTATTCCAGTCCCGGAGGCAGAAAGCAACATCTCTTATTATGAATCTGTGTACCCAGGGGAATTTAAGATGCCAAAGCAGCTCATTCACATACAGCGTAAGTAACACTTGTATTGAATTTTTGGCCTAAACTGTTTATATAATGAAAATATCATGAAAAACTTTATGAAGCTGAATTGTGCAATAATGTGCTAAGCCAGCACAAAGCTTGGCAATGTTCTCCCCAACCCCATTTTGATAGTGCTTGGGACTGATGATTGCCTGTGCTTGCTTGATACACTTTATTAGTCCAAGTAGCGGGTATTTCTGGTGGAAAAGTAGAGCAGCAGGGAATGCATTTATTCACTTTCGCAGCTTTGTATTCCTTTTTCCTATTCAGGGCAAATTGTAGAGCTTCTCCAGAATAGCACCCTCACATTTCTGATAACGAAATTACATTATTTACTCCACAATCAGTTTTGTTTTCCTTGATCTTCCTTTAAAAATTTCTGTGTATGTTTCAGGTCAACTATTGGCCATGATATTTAAGGGTTCCTACCTCTCACAGAACAGCTCCTCAGGCATTCAATACTGCATTGTGGAAGGAAGGGAAGAAAATACCATGTTGTAGCTGGAAAACACAGGATAGTTGAGCTCCAGCTCAGGGAATAAGCTATTCTGCAAATTGTAATATATGTACATATATGCTTTGGTACATGTTTGTGCCTAATGCCAATTATTTTCATTTGCTATTATCCATATTGTATTCTATTGTATTATAGCATATTCTATGTGGCGCAAATTTTGTTTTGTTTATAATTTCAGCTTTTAGTTTGGATGCGGAGCAACCAGATTATGACATGGATTCTGAGGATGAGGTCTTTGTGAACAAGCTTAGAAAGAAATTGGACATATCTCCTCTTCAGTTTGAAGAAATGATTGACCGGTTAGAGAAAGGCAGTGGTCAGCAGGTAAAATAAATGGGTTTTTTTTTGGTGTGTGCGTTTGTTCTGGATTGCACACTCATTATATATGCGCATTTTAAAATTGAACTTTAGAGGCAGAAAAAAAACCCTTCTCATTTTGCGTTTTTGATTGGTTGTCTGGCAGAAAAAACCGCTGGACACTCCTAAACCCGCCTAAACATTGTACAAAAGCCCAAGGGAACTGGTGTTTAAGCCCAGTGTGCATGGAGCCTAAAACTTAGAAAATGATCAGTACTGAAGTAAGGTGCAATTGCAACCATAATCATAGTGTTTTTTTTTTTGTTGTTGTTTTTTTCCCTTCAGCCTGTTAATCTCCAAGAAGCCAAGCTGTTGCTAAAGGAAGATGATGAGTTGATAACAGAAGTATATGACTATTGGATTAAGAAAAGGAAAAATTGTCGTGGCTCCTCCCTTATACCAGCAGTGAAACAGGAGAAGCGGGATGGCTCAAGCACCAGTGATCCTTATGTAGCTTTCAGAAGGCGTACAGAGAAGATGCAAACACGGAAAGTGAGTTACCTTGATATTGTCTATAGCTTCTGTCCTAATGGCGTTAGTGTAGACTCTACTTCAAATATACAGTAAGTCTACACCTGTTAGACCATCAGGTCTTCATTTGAAGTTAGAACTGTTCTTGTTTAAATTTGAATTCTTAGTGGCTATAAATGGCAGGAATTGAAGTTGATGTGACATACATGCTCTCTTACCTACGCTGATGCAACATGTCTTCGCTAAGACCATGTTGACAGTCCTGCTGCCACTGGTAACCCCCAGAATATACTTGCCTTGCATTTCTGCGGGCATTTACTCGGTATCCTCAAAAGAAATCTCCTATAGGGTTGTCATCGAAGTCATCCTCAGCTCTGTCCTCTCCATGTTGATATGGATCCTCATATCCACTTAGGACTTTTTGGCTGTTTGTACTGTTATTGGGGTACTCTAAGCAAGCTCTTGCACTTCCCTCTGCAGAATCTCTCTTTCACCCCTCTAAACCCTTAGGGTGAAAGGGACCAAAGGCCAGCATGATCTAACTCACATTCAGAGTTCCAGCAGTCTATTTCTGAAGATACTTTTTTGGGTTTAGGAGCTGTACTCCATGCAGACACTTGCTTGCGATAATCTTCTGTCTTCCAGTACTGTTGAATTCATTGTGGTATATGGTTCCCGTTAACATCCCACCTCTCCAGAGGTCTCCTGACCTACAGTATCAACCTGGACCCAGTTCTTTGTGCCCCCTACCTAAGCAAGCACCTTTCCCTTCCAAAGCAAGCACCTTTCCCTTCAGGGTCCTTCAGAGACACCATCTTTGGTCCTATTCACATTGGGCAGTTAGCTGTGTGTCCTGTGCAGGGCTGCCTTTTACCAACATTTACGAGCTGGTGTGCTGGTTGCCTATTGAGATATGAGGCTGCACAGATGCAGCCGCTGCATCCCAATATTAAGTGCTGGTCTCCAAAGTTCCAAAGTTACCTCCAGTAATATGTGGGGGAGTCCCCCTGCAACAGAGCAACTGACTTGTTCCCTATGGTGAATGATGCTATGAGTGCTACACCAAAGCCAAGCTGTCCAGCAGGGTGGAGAAGGATCCAGCATCTTAGAAACTGTGCCCGGGCTGAGAGGCTCCTGATTGAGGTCTGCCAGCCAGGGCTAAACTCAGGTATATGAGCTACAACCAGGGGCACTTTATATCCTCAGCTAGAGTAATGTCTCTGGAAACTAGAGCTGTCTGCTCACCCTAGATTAGGAGGACTGTGGGTACCTACAGTGGATATAAAAAGTCTACACACCCCTGTTTAAAATGTCGGGTTTCTGTGATGTAAAAAAGAGACAAAGATAAATCATTTCAGAACTTTTTCCACCTTTTAATGTAACCTATAAACTGTACAACTCTGTTGAAAAACAAACTGAAATCCTTTAGGGGGGAAGTAAACATAAAAAACTGAAATAATGTGGTTGCATAAGTGTGCACACACTCTTATAACTGGGGGAGGTAGCTGTGTTCAGAATTAAGCAATCACATTCACAACCATGTTTAAATAGGAGTCAGTACACACCTGCCATCATTTTAAAGCGCCTCTGATTAACCCCAAATAAAGTTCAGCTGTTCTAGTAGGTCTTTCCTGACATTTTCTTAGTCGCATTCTACAGCAAAAGCCATGGTCTGCAGAGAGCTTCCAAAGCATCAGAGGGATCTCATTGTTAAAAGGTATCAATTAGGTACAAAAGAATTTCCAGGGCATATACCATGGAACACAGTGAAGACAGTCTTCAAGTAGAGAAAATATGGTGTAACAGTGACACTTGTCAAGAACTGGTCTGGGAGGCCGCCAAGAGGCCTAGAGCTACATTAAAAAAGCTGCAGGAATATCTGGCAAGTACTGGCTGTGTGGTACATGTGACCACAATCTCCCGTACTCTTCATATGTCTGTGCTATGGGGTAGAGTGGCATGACGGAAGCCTTTGCTTACAAAGAAAAACATCCAAGCCCAGCTAAATTTTGCAAAAACACATCTGAAGTCTCTCAAAAGCATGTGGGAAAATGTGTTCTGGTCTGGTGAAACGAAGGTTGAACGTTTTGGCCATAATTCCAAAACATATGTTTGGTGCAGACCCAACATGGCACATCATCAAAAGAACACCATACCCACAGTGAAGCATGGTGGTGGCAGTATCATGCTTTGGGGCTGTTTTTCTTCAGTTGGAACTGGGGCCTTAGTCAAGGTAGAGGGAATTATGAACAGTTCCAAATACCAGTCAATATTGGCACAAAACCTTCAGGCTTCTGCTAGAAAGCTGAACATGAAGAGGAACTTCATCCTTCAGCATGACAACGACCCAAAGCATACATCCAAATCAACAAAGGAATGGCTTCACTAGATGAAGATTAACGTTTTTTTTGGAATGGCCAAGCCAGAGCCCAGACCAGAATCTGATCGAAAATCTGTGAGGTGATCTGAAGAGGACTGTGCACAGGAGATGCCCTCACAACCTGACAGATTTGGAGTATTTTTGCAAGGAAGAGTGGGCAAATATTGCTAAGTCAAGATGTGCCATGCTGATAGAATCATCCCCAAAAAGACTGAGTGCTGGAATAAAATCAAAAGGTGCATTGACAAACTATTAGTTTAAGGGCATGCACACTTATGCAACTATATTATTTTAGTTTTTTATTTTTACTTTCCTCCATCTAAAAGATTTCAGTTTGTTTTTCAGTTGAGTTGTACAGTTTATAGGTCACATTAAAGGTGGAAAAAGTTATGAAATGATTCATCTTTGTCTCATTTTTTTACATCACAGAAACCTGACATTTTAACAAGAGTGTGTAGACTTTTTAGATCCACTGTATAATAACTGCTTAAGTAATGTTCAAAAATCATGTAGCCAAACTATAAAAGTGATCATGGGGGATAAAGAGTAATTTTTATGCTAATAGCTGTAACATTCGGCTTATTGTCTATCCTCTCTTCAAAACATACGCAAACATTTTAACTATACAGACCAGAAAGCAGTATGATGCAGTTGGAAATTCTGTCCTTTAGTTACAGATAAATGTGGATGCAGGTTATTTTTTTACAGAATCCTTTAATATTTCAACTTTATTCTTATAGAACCGAAAGAATGATGAGGCTTCTTATGAGAAGATGCTGAAGTTGCGCCGGGATCTTAGCCGAGCAGTTACTATTTTAGAAATGATTAAGAGGAGAGAAAAAAGCAAGCGAGAATTATTACATCTAACACTGGAAATTATGGAAAAGAGGTATACCGAACTTTATAAATTTTGTATTGTTACTTACATAAAAAGGACTGTCTGAAATGTAGACTAGTATTATTTCCAGTTAATGGCCCTAAATAGTTAGGAAAAAGGAACAAAACTTATTTCAGTGACAATGGTTTGCCCTTAATCAAATAACCTGTCAGCACCCTTTAACTTCAATGGGCATTGTCCATATATTCTTTTTTGAGAAATCTGGGGTCTATCAGACTCTAGATATCTCCTCTGCCCTTACATTATCTAATCTCACCAAGATCGGTGTGACCAGATGCTTTCCCAATTTACAAATGGCGCTGTTTATATCCTGCGAAACTGAAGTGATGAAATGCTCGTAGCTTCCAATTTATTAAACTATAGAGAGGAGTTCCTGTTGCTGTCAGAAAAAAACAGGTCGGTGCTGCAGCTGAATGACATTCCTGCAAAGAAAACAACAATGGTTAACAAAACAGTAAGAAATCAGTAAAATCTTAACAGTAGAACAGTAACAACCATGACAAAAACAATAACTTTTTGGGTTTTTAAGAAATTTTTTGGACTTGAACTTTTTATTTTTTAAAACAGATTGTAGGGTCTCTCAAAATGCGATAGCCAGTTTCCTGACTACCTAACATCTTTCGAGACCCTGTGTAAATATGTGCCCTAAATTGTGCCGTGCTTTACCCTATACTAATACTCCACTAGTGTATGGTAGCGACAGAAGCAGTCCTCGAGGCAGAGACCAGGTTGGCCAAGACAGGAGGGACAAAAAGAGTGAGTGTCGCGTCTTAGTCCGTGTCTGGTACAGACACAACATCTTCTTTGGGGTGACCTTTGGGTTGGAGTACCAAAGAGAACATCCAGAAAATGCCTCTCTTGCAGCAGGCTAACTGCATCTGGATTTGAGAATTGGATCACAGCACCTTCTGGATACAAAAGGGCCGTGATCACTTCCTGGAATTTTAGGAAGGATCCACTTCTTCCAGTTGCTTTGTAAAGTACGAAAGCATAGCCAATTGAAATAAATAGACACCTTTTTGTACCAGTGTCGAGCTTTCCGGGAAACTAGGTACAGATTTATCATTTGGTCGTTGAAGTCCACCCTTCCCAAGTTAAGGTTATAGTCATGGACACAAAGGGGTTTCTCAACAACGCCAGATACCATGTTAATTTGGACTATCACATCTGCGCGAATGAAAGACAGGACGAAAACATCCCGTTTTTGTCCTTCCATTTCACTGCGAGCAATTCATCATTCCTAAAGCAGACTTTCTCCCCCTTCTAAGTCGTTTATTTACAAGCTGTTTTGGGAAGCCCCAGCGATTAGGTCACATGGTGCCAAATGAGCCAATTCCAAGATTGTACAAATGTCTAAATAGTGGCACGCTTGTCTACAAATTGTCCGCGTATAAGTGGTACCCCTTACAGAACAAAGACGACACCAAGTCCCAAACTATCTTGCCACTGCTCCCCATGTAGTCTGGGCAGTTGGGGGGGCTATACTTCGCTGTCTCTTCCCTCATAAACCGTACATTTGTACGTATAGCCTGTGGCCCTCTCACAGAGCTTATACAATTTGACCCCATATCTGGGGATGTACTGTTTGAATGTAAGGCGTCCAGTAAAGTGAATGAGGGACTCATCCACACAGATGTTTTGCTGGGGCGTATACACATCTTCAAATTTCTCAGTGAGGTAGTTTATGAGGGGCTGAATTTTGAAGAGGCTGTCATGTTCAGGGTCACCCCGAAGATGACAGCGTGTGTTATCACTGAAATGCATGAATCGCATTATCGTCTCATATCTATGCCTGGTCATGGCAGCAGAGAACACAGGAATATGATGAATCGGGTCTGTGGACCAATACGACCGCAACTCATTCTTTTTTGTAATGCCCATGTTTAGGGTTAGGCCCAAAAAAGTTTTACATTTGGAAACCGTAATAGGTTTCCATGCGAATGGTCTGGCAAGGTTTTGAATTTGGGTTTGCTGCATATATTGTTGAGCATATAAATTGCATTGGCCCACAATCAAATTGTCCAAATCTGTGGAAGACAGCTCCATAATATCAAGGGGAGTTAAATTTGCGGTTTCCACCTGAATTCCGAGTTGGGCAGTGAATGGGGGGAAATACGGGTGCTGCAGAATCTGTGGGCTGCCAATCAGCATTTGCTAGCACGTCCAAAAGGACACTAGGGGCTCTACTGGCCTGTCTGCGAATTCTTGGTGGCTGTGGGACACTACTTGTGCTCGCCACCTCACCAGCTTGTATTGCACTTATGGGACTCACCACATCACCAAGTGATACTACAGTGCTGGTATAAAAAGACCAGGATTTACTAGGCCGCTTGTGCTCGCCAGTTCACCAAAAGTTAGTGCGGCACTAGTACTGGCACTCTGCTGCATATAAGACAAGTCATGCGATCCTAGCACTTCAGCTTCATGGGGTCGGGTACGCCTGATCTTTATAGGGACCTCTTCTCCATTGTCCGTGCTACCTGTCAGGGTGCCACTTCTGTCTATAGGTTCGTTTTCTGAGGCTGATTGTGTCAGGGAGTCTTCCCCTTTACTCTCACCTGACATGCTCAGAATCCTGTAGGCCTCTTCACTAGTGTACCTTTTGTTGGACATTTTGGACTCTAAATTTACAGGTACCTAGTGCGACTCATGGAAATAAGAGCATCTGCCTGTCAGGGACTGCTTGAACCGCTACAAAAACAATTTAACGGCAAGTGCTAACAGAGATCAGGCCTGGTTCTATGAACACTGGTTTTGTGTGCAGTGTATTGCAGGTGACATTGATCAGAAATTATACTGACACTACACGTCTTGTTAGGGGTGGGGGAGAGCGTTGGGTCTAAAAGCTTGTGCTGGCAGCGAACGCGGATGATCCTGCTAACACTGCGTTTTTGGGGACACTAATACTAAGGGGTACTGGTATAGTTTTGTTTGTGATCAATATATTGATCCGTATAAACACTATACCGGTAATGATGGTGAGCAGCAACCTATAGCGTGAGTGCGATAGTGTGTGGGCAATCTAACGCTAGCTGGGAGGGAAGCTAACTTACCCTGACGCTCTCTGACATCACTAGTGGTACTAATACAGTGATCAGTGAAAAATACTGTACTAATGGCACTGGCAGGGGGCGTTCAAAGGGTTAAATGTGGCAATCAAGGGGTTAAAATGACTCTAACGTGTGTGGGTGCAGTGTGCTGCTTTTACTCACGTGTGATGTCTTTCTTCTCTCTCTGGAACAAAATGGTTCAAGGGAGAGAAGAACCAGCTAGAGCTGGTGCCTGTTTTTACAAATACAGATACAGCTCTGCATCTCCAGTCGCTGTAGGAGATCGGCAGAGTCCCGGTCTAAACCTGGAAGAGCAAAGCGAAGTACAGGTATGTCGCTTTGCCTGCAACTACCGCCTGTCTGCAGTACATTGCGGGTGAGCGGGAAGTGGTTAAAATAACTGTTTCAGCAAGGGCTCATATCCAGCACTATTGCTCACTGTCGTTGAGCCACTGGAGACTGCGACACTTGGAGAGGCATGTTATCATGCATAACATTGCAGATTTCATGTTCCCTTCAAATGTTAACATTCTTTAGTGGTGGATAGCTGATTTGGTGCCTTTTTACTGTTTTATTTTTATCTGTCTTCTTCATGTTTAGTTAACTAGCTCTGGTCAATGATGTAGTCCTAAAAGTGATGTAAACTAAAATTATTTTGTAGCCTTGATGCTCAGGCTCATCAATAGTATTTCTTTTGCTGTTGCAGGTATAATCTGGGTGACTACAGCGGAGAGATATTGTCAGAGGTAATGGCACAACGTCAGCCGTTGAAACCCACCTATGCCATCCCCATCATACCAATTTCTAGCAGCCCCTTCAAACATCAGGACACTATAGAGATTAAGGTTAACAAGGTATGGTGGATCTGTTGGCTCTGTTTTTGTTACTGTGAAATAGAGAAAAAAACCTTTTATGTTCTAAAGACCATTTTGGATAAAGCTTGTTCACGGTTACATGCATTTAATACACATTCCCTGCTAATGGGGATTTATACCTTTTTACTAACCTGTTACATCTGTATGCAGGGTGTAACATATCTCTAAAGCAGCAGCCCTACACCAGGCTGCCTGCACTGGTGAGCGCCCTCATAGTCTCTTTATTATTCCTGCTCTTCAGGAACTGTCTGTCTGTATAGGTAGATGGTTATATTCAGTGTCTGCAGGAGCCTGGCATTGCACCTGCAATCTACTTATAGGTGCAGTGCTTTGCAGGTTCCATTGTAATAAATAAATGCTCATTTATTGCAAAATCGTGCAGTTATTTATTTTTACAAAAGGTGAACGTTTCCATTAAGTAAAGTTATTATTGCCCTTTTAAAGTTTTTATTTTTTTTTTTATTTTTTAGACACTGCTGTAGCTAGTGAACTAATTTTATATCTATAATTTCAATCAACCTATGTCTAAGTAATATTTTCAGAAATGTAATTTGTTTTTCACTGAGTCAAATAGAATTTATGAAATGTTCAATTTCTGAATGTTTTCCAGCAAGAGAAATCTGATGTTGTACGACCGAAGCGAAAATATGAGAAAAAGCCCAAAGTCTTACCCTCCTCCCCTGCTGCTCAACAAACAAGCCCTGCTGCACTGCCAGTGTTTAATGCTAAAGATCTGAATCAGTATGACTTTCCTAGCTCTGATGATGAACCCTTGTCACAGGTATGCAGATGTTTTCCATGCTGCATCTAGTAGACAACTAGAATTTTAACAGAATTGCAAATTTTGGCCTTTTTAAGATAGAAAAATAAAAGTAGTACATGAGGTTTGTGGTATTATACTTGTCAGTTTCTCTGTATAGTCGCCTCCATAGAGTTACATTTCATAACCATCATTTTATACATGTGCTGAACACAGCTTGGGCAGACAATACTCATTACTTCTAGGTTCCATCCCAGCTTACTGCAGCTGTTGTAAAGCCGTACACAACCAACTTTCTTGGGATGAGTTCATATCTAATAGCCCTACCTTCTGCCACTAGCAATTAAAATTACTGATTTTTTTTTTTTTTTTTGCAAAATGGTTAAGAGTAAAGCTGGTTACTCACATAGATCTAATTTTACAATATCAGTGAAATCTTTAATTCAATGACGGAGTAATTTGAGAGACTACTTGAACCATTAATGCAGTTTATTTGCAACCAGATAGGCCCTCACACTACAGAGTTGTTGGTAAATTTAAATCCCAGCAATTAACTTCTCTTATGCTCCCTTTTGGTCTTTTTAAATATACAATTGGAAGCATTTTGTCATATCTGTTTTGATTTTTGGACATAATAATTTTTTTCCCACTCAGAGCTTTCTTGTGTCCTTTTGCACACTACTGTTGTTTTCTTGGACTGCAGAAGGAGTTGTAGCGATTTGAGAGTAGGAATAGTTGAGCAGTTTAGCAGAAGACAATGGGCAGGGCTGATACTGCTCGGTTTTCTGTGTGTTGTCAGCCCACAACAGAACTTTTAGATTTGAGTGCATTTCTGGCAGATCAGCGGGTATTTTTCTGTACTTGCAGATTTCACAGGGATGAAACATGGGAAAATGTGAATGTATTATAGAACTGTACTGCATGTTGTTGGGTTTTGTAACTTCTCACAGGGATCAAAAAATCGGTTTTGGATTTTACGTGTTGCTCCACCTGCAGGTGAGAGGATGGAGAACAGCAAGCTGACAAAGGGGTTATAAAGCCCCGAAGCAGAAGCTAGCAGTAAACCCTGACTTGTTTCACTTGTCTGAGTGACTGAGTTACTCCTGAACAAGAACATGGCTTGTAGACTTATAGAATGTACACATTTTTGTTTCTCTAGTTTTCTAGCTTGGGCATCATGCTTGATTAAAATATTCAGACATGAATAACTAATGGTTTATTTTTAACTAACTCTGTCAGAAAATGTTGTTCATCACTTTGCATCCCAACATATTCCTAACCCTCTTTGATTTTAGAATTACATACTTTTTGTATTTTTTTTTTTTTTTTTTTTCTCTGAGGGTTCTCTGGCACACTAACAACAAAAACAGAAATCTGTTCATGTACTATTGAATTACAATTAGAATATCTGTTTTGTTTTTTAAATGTCTGCCATCCCTCTGAGGTTAAGGAGCTATGGCTTACATTTTACACTAAATCACTTCAGGAGCTATATACTTGCTAAACACTTTTATATTCATATAGGGGTGCAGAAAATGCACTAAGAAATGTTGGGTTTTTTTTTTTTTCCTTAGGTTATGTCAGGTTCATCAGAAGCCGAGGAAGAAAATGATCCAGATGGTCCCTTTGCTTTCCGTAGGAAAGCTGGCTGTCAGTACTATGCTGTAAGTTTTGGAACCTTTGACATTAATAACTTTCATTTTCCAATATGATATGATTAATTGGATGCTTCTGCTTTTTTTGTTTTTTTTCCCCCCCAAGCCTCATTTGGACCAAACTGGCAATTGGCCATGGTGTAGTCCAGAGCAAGGAGGATTGGGAGACACTCGCTATAGATACTGCCTCACTACCCTCACTGTTCCCCGCAAGTGTATTGGGTTTGCACGAAGACGGGTTGGGCGTGGTGGAAGGTAAGTTTTGTGAATTAATAAGCCATGAACACAGAATGCTGTGAGTGAATTATTTTGGAACTTTATATAGGGCTGTACACTGTGCTACAATAAGTATATACTTTGCTCAGCGTATGTAGATCTTTAAAGCAGAACTATACTCACCTTGAATTGAGCGATGCACTTTCCCCAGAACTCCCTGCCAGCCACTGACATCTTCGGGCATTCTGCTTCCAGGTTTCAATAGCCGGCCGGGCAGAGGTGATGTCACTCACATAAATGCTCAGTCATCATTGCCAAAATTGCACAGTGAGCAGCGCTTGCGCAGCTTACTGTGCAGGGCTGAACAAAGCCAGTAAGCAGCTGTAATGCAAAAGAGGCAACGCATGTCTCTTCTGCATTAAAAATCCTGCCTGTCTGCCAATTTTCAAATCCAAGCCTAAAGTTCCACTTAATTGTAGCACTGCTGTGTACTGGTAACATACACTCGGATACCAAAACAACTAACCCACCACTGGACTTTATTGTATAAGTTCCACCTTTTTTTTTTTTTGTCTGTTTTCATAGTAAAGTATATAGTAGTGTTTTTTACGATTGTTCAGTCTACTGGTGAAGCCATATCAAAGTGGTTCTAAAGGCTTAAGGTTTTTTATTCTGTTTTTTTTTTTTTTTTACTTTAAAACATTCTCTGCATAAGGTAAAAAATCTTCTGTTAACGTCCCACCAGACCTGAGCCCGATCTCTATCCAGCTCTGCCTGAGAGCTGCGGCTGTCTCCTCATAGGGCAGGCAGCAGCAGAAGCCATTGGATCCTGCTGCTGTCAAATTTAATCCTGAGGAGCAGGTGGGGATGAGCCGTGCTGTCTGTCTGTGGACGCAGATAGTGAGGCTTGGGATCAAGTAGGTGGCTTGTTATTGCTATGGGTGCACTCGCCAAAGAGGAGGAGCCAGGAGCACAGGACAGGTAAGTGTGACAGGTTTGTTATTTAAAAAAAAAAAAAAAAATCTTTGGAATCACTTCTGTTATTGGGAAGTTTAAGATTAATTTTTTGTATGGGTCTCAAAAAAAGCCTTAAAAATATTGTTGCCCCTGTAGTTTTTACTTTCACGGTTCAGGTTATGTATGGTAGAATTTAAATGAAGAATATGAAGAGGCTCATTTTTTTTTTTTTTTAATAAAGCAGTGGCTATGACCTAAACCATTCATTCATTCACTGCAGGTGAATCAATCACTGTTCCTTTTAAAGCACATGCACTGAGAAGATACACCTATAATTATTTACAAATATATTCTGGGAGTTTAGGAAATCTTTGAAATAAGTCTTTTGCTAATCTTTTACTGTGGATCATAGGTAAATGAAAAATGTCAGATTTCATTGTAAGCACAAGTTTTCTAACATGCACCCTTATGATATCTCTCTGCAGGGTGCTCCTCGACAGAGCGCATTCGAACTACGACAGTGCTTTTCGTCAGCTGGACGTTGACATGCTTTCCTCTCCTGAACACACTTCAATCAATTTATTTGCCAATACCTCAGAAACGAATACCTCGGATAAATGTTTCTCTAAAGACCTCAGCCAGATATTAGTCAATATAAAATCATGTAGGTGGCGCCACTTTAGGCCACGGACAACATCCCTACATGACAGTGACAATGTTGACTTTTCCTGTAGAACGTTTCACAAAGGTATCACTCGAACAGGCACAGCACAACCTGGGACCCAGACTTGCAGTACCTCGACATCAAGTAAAAGTAGCAGTGGTTCAGCACACTTTGGTATGTGGCCTATTCACTCTACTCAGTCATTTCCATGGAAACATGCATGTCACTGCGGAGAAATGTTTGCCACCTTACACATCTCTTCTACAGAGAGGATCTACTTTTCAGTTTTTTGTCACGGCTTTGCGGTAACATACAGCTGTTGGTTCTGTTGGAACATCTGTTTTAGCTTTCATTTGTTTCATGTTTCATTCATACAAAAACAAAGAATGCATCTGCCATTCAGAGAAATATGTAGTCACTTGTCATCCTTTGTCAGTTTCTATTTAGGAGATATGAATGTTGAAAAGATCTGTGGCAAAGTGGTAATTGGAGGAATTAATGATTTTCTATCATTTATATTTCTGTTTACCTGCTGAAAATTACAGCATATGTATGGTAGAGGTAAAAGTCCTGTTTTGGTGTCTGTTTGTTTTTTTTGGGGGGTTTGTAAATTACATTCAGGATGTGGATTTTTGATGCATCTGAACTTAAAAAGGTGAACCATATATTCAGTATGAAAAGATGGGCTCTTAGAGCAAGGAGAAATAAATGGCCTGCTAGTGTGCTACATTTTCTGTACTTGTCCTCAGGAAGCTGTATTTAGAAGCCAGTGGTAAAGCTAATAAAAAAAAACAAAAAAAAAAACTTTAGGTTTATCACCAGATTTCACCTATGCGGGAAGTGTTAAACTACACTGCTCAAAAAAATTAAAGGAACGCTTTTTAATCAGAGTATAGCATCCAGTCAATTAAACTCCTGGGATATTGAACTGGTCAGTTAAGTAGCAGAGGGGGTAGTTAATCAGTTTCAGCTGCCTTGGTGTTAATGAAATTAACAACAGGTGCACTAGATGGGCAACAATGAGACGACCCCAAAAACAGGAATGGTTTTACAGGTGGAAGCCACTGACATTTTTTCCTTACTCCTCTTTTTTGACTGTTTTTCACTAGTTTTTGCATTTGGCTAGGGTCAGTGTCACTACTGGTAGCATGAGGCAATACCTGGACCCTACAGAGGTTCCACAGGCAGTCCAATTCCTCCAGGATGGCACATCAATACGTGTCATTGCCAGAAGGTTTTCTGTGTCTCCCAGCATAGTCTCAAGAGCATGGAGGAGATTCCAGGAGACAGGCAGTTACTCTAGGAGAGCTGGAAAGAGCTATAGAAGGTCCTTAACCCATCAGCAGGAGCGGTATCTGCTACTTTGTGCAAGGAGAAAGAGGATGAGCACTGCCAGAGCCCTGCAAGATAACCTCCAGCAGGCCACTGTGCGAATGTCTCTGACCAAACAATCAGAAACAGACTTCATGAGGGTGGCCTGAGGGCCCGACTTCCTCTATTGGGCCCTGTGTTCACTGCCCGGCACCATAGAGCTCAATTGGCATTTGCCATTGTACACCAGAGTCGGCAGGTCCGCCACTGGCGCCTTGTGCTTTTCACAGATGAGAGCAGGTTCACCCTGAGCACATGTGACAGACATGAAAGGGTCTGCAGAAGCCATGGAGAACATTATGCTGCCTGTAACATTATTCAGCATGATTGTTTTGGTGGTAGGGCAGTGATGGCCTTGGGAGGCATATCCATGGAGGGACGCACAGACCTCTACAGACTAGACAATGGCACCCTAACTGCCATTAGATATCGGGATGAAATCCCTGGTCCCATTGTCAGACCCCAACGCTGGTACAGTGGGTCCTGGTTTCCTCCTGGTGCACGAAAATGCCCTCTCTCATGTGGCGAGGGTATGAAGGAAGTTTCTGGAGGATGAAGGAATTGATACCACTGAATGGCCCCCACGCTCGCCTGACCTAAATCCAATAGAACACCTCTGGGATATCATGTTTCGGTTAAACCAACGCCGCTAGGTTGCACCTCACTGTCTGGGCGCTCAGTGATGCCATGGTCCAGATTTGGGAGGAAATACCCCAGGACACCATCCATCGTCTCATTAGGAGCCTGTCCCGACGTCGTCAGGCGTACATACAAGCACGTGAGTACCATTTTGAGTTGCTGCAATGAAATTTCAGCAAAGTGAACTAGCCTGCTGTATTATTTTTTTCACTTTGATTTTCGGGGTGTCTTTGAATTCAGTCCTCTGTAGGTCGTTCATTTTCATTTCCATCAAACGATGGGGCATCCTTGCTTTCCTAACACATTACCCAGTCCATATCAATCTAGATATCCAGCATGAGATTTTTCCCCATTGAGATCTGATGTGTTTTCAAAATCTTCCTTCAATTTTTTTGAGCAGTGTATATTACATTCATAGCAAAGTGCAGATACAGCAAAGATTGGTATACAAGTTTTTGTATTTAAGAGGCGTATGTTCATGCGCACCTGTTGCTAATTTTGGTCAATTCAGAATAAATTGTTGGGGTGGGTCAGGGCAGATGTTGGTGTATATAGGGGGAAATGTAAAAATGACATATGGTGTATATGTGCACAGATACCTACATTGTGCTTGATCATTTGCTTAAGCACTAAAGAAGCAAAGAGACATGGCTCTTTGACTTTTTTTTTTACAGTACTTAGTTGTATGTTCAGTGAGTTAAAGATGGTTTAGATCTGCTTTAGTGTAAAAGGACAGCCTTATGTCAGAATGACCAGTAGATCGAGAGATGTAAAACTGTTCTTTCAAGGGGCTGTCCATCATATTTGACGTGTATGTAAACCCCAACAATGAACTTCTCGTGCTCTAAATTGGTCTGGTAAATACAGTGGGGCAAAAAAGTATTTAGTCAGCCACCAATTGTGCAAGTTCTCCCACTTACAAAGATGAGAGAGGCCTGTAATTGGCATCATAGGTAGACCTCAACTATGAGAGACAAAATGAGAAAAAAAATCCAGACAATCGCATTGGCTGATTTAGAAAGAATTTATTTGCAAATTATGGTGGAAAATAAGTATTTGTTCACCTACAAACAAGCAAGATTTCTGGCTCTCACAGACCTGTACCTTCTTCTTTAAGAGGCTCCTCTTGTCCTGCACTCATTACCTGTATCAATGGCACCTGTTTGAACTTGTTATCAGTATAAAAGACACCTGTCCACAACCTCAAACAGTCACACTCCAAACTCCACTATGGTGAAGACTAAAGAGCTGTCGAAGGACACCAGAAACAAAATTGTAGACCTGCACCAGGCTGGGAAGACTGAATCTGAAATAGGCAAGCAACTTGGTGTGAACAAATCAACTGTGGGAGCAATAATTAGAAAATGGAAGACATATAAGACTACTGATAATCTCCCTCGATCTGGGTCTCCACGCAAGATCTCACCCCGTGGGGTCAAAATGATCACAAGAACGGTGAGCAAAAATCCCAGGACCACATGGGGGGAACTAGTGAATGACCTGCAGAGAGCTGGGACCAACGTAACAAAGGCTACCATCAGTAACACACTACGCCGCCAGGGACTCAGATCCTGCAGTGCCAGATGTGTCCCCC
The DNA here is from genome assembly GCF_062004578.1 of Staurois parvus. Lineage (NCBI taxonomy): Eukaryota > Metazoa > Chordata > Amphibia > Anura > Ranidae > Staurois > Staurois parvus. Next base: position 3,054,522 of record NW_028317857.1, on the reverse strand, counting down.
TGCTTAAGCCAGTACATGTCCGGGCCCGTCTGAAGTTTGCTAGAGAGCATTTGGATGATCCAGAAGAGGATTGGGAGAAGGTCATATGGTCAGATGAAACCAAAATAGAACTGTTTGGTAGAAACACAACTCGTGTTTTGGAGGAGAGAGAATGCTGAATTGCATCCAAAGAACACCATACCTACTGTGAAGCATGGGGGTGGCAACATCATGCTTTGGGGCTGTTTCTCCGCAAAGGGACCAGGACGACTGATCCATGTATAGGACAGAATAAATGGGGCCATGTATCGTGAGTGCAAACCTCCTTCCATCAGCAAGGGCATTGAAAATGAAACGTGGCTGGGTCTTCCAACATGACAATGATCCCAAACATACCTCCCGGGCAATGGAGTGGCTTCGTAAGAAGCATTTCAAGGTCCTGGAGTGGCCTAGCCAGTCTCCAGATCTCAACCCCATAGAAAACCTTTGGAGGGAATTGAAAGTCTGTGTTGCCCAGCGACAGCCCCAAAACATCACTGCTCTAGAGGAGATCTGCATGGAGGAATGGGCCAACATACCAGCAACAGTGTGTGCCAACCTTGTGAAGACTTACAGGAAACGTTTGACCTCTGTCATTGCCAACAAAGGATATATAACAAAGTATTGAGATGAACTTTTGATATTGACCAAATACTTATTTTCCACCATAATTTGCAAATAAATTCTTTCCAAGTAAGCCAATGCGATTGTCTGGATTTTTTTTCTCATTTTGTGTCTCATAGTTGAGGTCTACCTATGATGCCAATTACAGGCCTCTCTCATCTTTTTAAGTGGGAGAACTTGCACAATTGGTGGCTGACTAAATACTTTTTTGCCCCACTGTATATCATTGAAAGCATTTTGTTATATATGTTCAGCAAGTGCAAGAATGCCTGCTGATCTTGCCAGAAATCTAGTAAACTTTTGGCTCTGTCTATGCTAACTGTTGTCCATTAGCATTGTTCCTGGATCTCCCTGTGGACTACAGGATACCCTCCCCACTATGTTATGGAGAGGAGGAGATGTTTTGCAGTCCTAAAACATTTCTTCTCTGAAGGGAGATCACTCCTTCATAAAGTACAGTGTGTCAGCATTGTCACCCTAGAACAGGATGTTACTGGAAAGATCACAAGCTTAAAATATAAATAAAAAAAAGCTTGAAAAAAGAAAACTAGTGCAGCCACCACCAAAAATGACATGTAAGTCACAATATATAAAATTTTGGTCTTGTGTTTAGGTATGCTTTTAGGCCCTACTCCCACTTGTCCATTTTCATGTGTTATTTTGCTGCCTGAAAATGATTTTTATATTTAGTCAGAAAATGAAGTCCTGATAGGTTACTTCAGGCTGGCCCCATTTGCAGGTATAGCTATTTAAAGCATTCAATAAGTACCTATACAGTTTAAAATCCAGTAATGCCCTGTCTCACCCTGCTCTGCACATGCTCAATTGCTCTTTATTCTTTACACTGTGCCTAAAATCAGAGCTACTAGAGGCTGATCCTCGGAGAGCTTTGAAGTGGAACTACGCTACATCTGAGCACCACAAACCAAAAATACAATTTCATTTTTAACATTCAAAGCAACCGCCCCCATCCATGTCTCTATGCTTTATTTTGCTAAGAAATCACTTTGAAAAACACCCCCTATCTTTTTCAGCTGTGGCCACCTTGGGTAAGGGCAGATGATTCATGTAGCATTTACTTCCTGGAATCCATTTGCCCTTAGCTCAGGCATGAGTGTGCTTGGCTAAGAAAACCCCTCTTCCACTCCTGAAGACTCCTAGGATGTATGACATAATTTGCCTAGGCATTAAAACCAGGAAGTAACTGAGAAATGTAAAAAAAAAAGTTTAAAACAAGTAAACATTATATACTTTCCTATTTATTTACTAATGCTAGCAGCATAAGGATTAAAATATTCGATGTTGATTGAGAGAGTGAAGTTCCGCTTTAAGATTTACTTATACTGAAGGGGGAAGCAAGCAACAGGAATAACAGTCTGTGAGAAGGTAACAGATTAGAGAGAGGGAAAAGAAAAAGCAAGCAGGGACAGAATAAACTCTGCTGCCAGGGAGTCACAAGAGTTAAACTTAAGACAGTCTTATCTCTCTTTAATTCTCTCCTTTCTCCCTCATCTGCAGCCTGTAAAGCTGCTGTCAGCCTTCTTCTCTGAGCAAAGACATACAATCAAGGCTGGATATGTACACATTTTAATTGAAGAAAGTGGCAGTTTCTGAGACATGGGAGTGGGGAAGAGTTTCCAATAAGGAAGTGATGGCTCTGGGCTTTAACAAAATGGCTGCCTACAGCAAGGAGAAATGCTGGTTCACATTTATGCGCTCCAATTTTGGTGTTTTTTTAAAGGAAATTCTGGGTTCCGTTTACTTTTGTGTGTGCTTTACTAACATGCTTGCGTAGATGTGAATGGACCCTAAAGAATAGGCAGGATGGTGTTGGGATCAAACTCAGGGAAACTTAGTTTTCCCTTTAAACTGCTGAACAAAATTGTTCTACAATTCAGTTGATCAGTCCTTGTGTGTGGTTTATTTTCACCAGAAAAATCTACCATTAAACACATTGTGTCCTAGGGGGACAACAATCACTCGCTGCACTGTATTTATGGGTTAGCAGTGCTGTCACCCTGAGTTGCTCTCCTGGTTTGGACTAACAAGCACCTCTTCTCTCCATTACATAGAGAGAAGCTGTTTTGTAGTACACAGAAGATGGCTGGGAAGGCAGATAACATTGTTTTGAGATTTTAGTGTTGTCCCCAGGACAAGGACATTGGAATTTTTAGCATGATTAAAAGGTATTTCCTTCCTCATTCAATGATGTACACAAAAAGTCATTCACTTTCAGGTTATACTGCTGCCTATTGGAAGATTGGACACTGGAAAACAAAAACTCTAGGCCTGCTCTAGATAATCCCTTCTACTACTGTCATGTCTTAGGAAAAAGACATCCATCTGTCTAGGAGCAAAGGCCTAAGCTCGGATATGTAAAAGACTAATTATCTTTGCTAGCACCATTTTTTTTTTTTTTCCCTTCAATATTTACGTGGCTGCTAGATCTGGTCTTTTCGATGACAGATTCCTAGCGTGGGTGTTCCCAGCCTGGCTTTATAGTGCTGCATCTAGACCCCACTGAATGGTATATCTATCCTGCAAAGTGGCCTTTAGAAACAGGGTTATTTGCAGGGAACCTTGAAGACCCTGTTATAGTAACAAGGTATCAGCAAAGTGCTTTCAAGATCCAGAACTGTTGGCATTGCCCAATTTCTGAAGACTCGGTGACTAGACCTATTGGGCTGAGCATTGGTAGTTACCTCATGTACTTGGTCATTGGGTGCCTTTACATTTTTCTGGTTTCCACTCCCATCAGTGTTAATGCTGAAGGACTGGGCGCTGATGTATGTCGTTGGGTGGAGTGTTGTATGCGCACTGCACTCTTTCCTGACATTAAACATGAGGATGCATCTCCCTGCTGCTCTTGGCTTGTAAAAGAGTCATGTGGAACTCTAATCTTTGTGCTGCCTGGCTGCATTGACCATGGTCAACCTGGACATCCACTGCAACATGTCCGAGTTTAACTGCTCCAGTACTGCTTGCAGCTTGCCCAATGATGCAGATGCCTTCTGCAGTCCAGAAGCCATGTTGCCGTCTGATCCTAGAGTCTATTCTATCTTGTGAGTCTTTCCTAGCTGTCGGGGCTTTCTTTTGCCCTTTTGGCTTAGGTTTTTACTAGGTTTGTAAAACACACTAGGAGATCAAGCTGTTGAAATAAACCATTTGACTGATGAAATTTAGTTTTGTTTCAGCAGCTTGGTCTGTTGGTTTGGTTTTAGTACTTTTTCTAGTAACCAGTTAGTCTTTTTTCAGCAGCTTGTTATTTAGTACTTTCTTGCACATTTTCTTTTTGATGCAGTTAAGTATATGTCTACATTTATATATCTGCTTTCTTTGATGTTTTACTATGTATCTGGTTTGTATTCTTTAAAATGTATTCCTTTGAGACAACTGAAGTTCATTTGACAATTTTGTTGTGTGGTGTCTTGCGGTTTCTACTCATGTACATGCCTATTCAGACATTTTTAATCATTATGACAACAGTATATTTTATGTTCTATGCTTCAGCCCTGATAAAGGGGTAATGGAGTCGTGCCCAAAATGCATTGGGTTTTTTTTTTTTTTTTATTACTACAAACAATTAATTATTTTGGACTCTCTCATCTGGTTTCCGTCTGGTTCTACTTTCTGTATTTTTATGGTTTGAGCTTCTGTCAGGTGCCCATTAAGGGAAGCCTAGCTGTGTAGGAACCACCTCTCAAGAGCTATTGGGCTTGTTTGAAGTTTTAAGCTTGCACTTGTAATATGATGAAAATTTCCTGAGCCTGCTTTGGGCATGTTGTTCTGGAGCCCATCATGGATCCAGCAGTGTCCCAACTTAACAAGGTGATCAGAATTCCAGTGGAAGATGCACCACTCCTTTTTAAGTCCTTCTGCTTATCCAGTCTTTGTTGTGACCCTGCTTTACCAAACCTTGTTTGGTTGGACTAAGCCCAATAAAAGGGATCATATTGCTACTGTGGTTGATGCCATGGGCATAGAACATTTTAAACAAATGGCTGTATCTTTAAGCTAAGCATGACAAGCTACTGGAGGTTTCCCACCTAATGGGACCGTATACATGTACTGGATACTTTGGCTAAAGTTTTATACTGCAAAATCTGCGTCTGAAAAGCGTGAAGGCAGAGGGAACAAAATATGTACACCCAACATTTTATATTCCTGGTATGTGTTTGCTATACCATGTACGTCTATGAAAGTATCCTGTACTCTGTCTTGCTTCCTTTTTGTGAAGTCCCTGGTGTTACTGCCAGACCCTCTGCTTTCCTATAGAAAACTAACCACACTAAGCATGAGAGCAAAGCATGGTTGGCTTTCTGGCTCTGCTGGGAGCTAATCCAATGATCAGGCTTATGCTGACATGGCTTCCCTCAAACCCTTCCTCCCCCCAGCACAGCCATTCACTGGAAAGTTCAATATGCTGCTGTTTCTCCTCCCCCACAGCTCTCTAAGCTCCTGCTGCAGCTGAGGTAATGGTTATGTGGTCACTTATAAAAAAAAAAAAAGGTTTTATATATTTTTTTATTTCGTCTTTCATTTCTATTTGTAACCGAATGGGTTGTCTTACAGGGTGAGGGTTTACACGTGCTTTAACCTACGCAGACATTTAGTTTCATTTCAGGTGCCTGAGTGCAGGGGCTAGGGTTTCACTCCCAACTCCCTCCTCAGCTCTCACCTCCAACCTTTGTATCACCACACAGATAAGCAGATCTTCATCTAGTTCTCTCAGGCGTTCTGGATCATGGTGGTGGTGTTGTCCTTGTAGTGACAGAATGGGTTTAGGGTTTTTACTCCAACCTTTCACAGTTGCTGAATCCAAAAGGGGCATGCACCCCATCTTGCATCTTAAGGCTCAGAAATTCCACATGTAAGCAGCCAGATTTGTCATCCTGGCTTCTGTGGACATAAAGGATGTGTAGCTGCATGTCCCCAGCTTTTCAGCGCACTAACATTTCCCACACTTTGCTTTGGGCCCCCTGTGCTTACAGTTTGAGACCAAGGTTCTTGTCCCAATACTATCCTTGCTGTGCTTTCATAGCAATCCCCCATTGTGGGATCACCTCTGTGGGATCAGTCTGCTCAAGCTCTGTCAGACAACGTGCCCTTGACTGTTCAGACATTGCAACAGTTCAGATGGGTACTGAGTCTTAAGAAATCTGAGCTGGCACCAACATGTTTGGCCTGAGCTCTGTCTAGGAATAATCCCATATATTCATCCATCCCTCTGCCTGCTGTTTACCAAAAGGGAATTCCCCCCCCCCCCCCCCCCCCACAAGACCTTCGTGTGCTTTGTGCTGTGAGTCTGTATTTTAGCTATGGTTTCCTATGTAAAATCCGAGTCCCTGTTTTGTTACCTGGATGGATCCCGTAAGGGTGTACTGACTTTTTAATTCACCATCTCTAGGTGGCTCAGGCAGACTGTCAGTTAAGTTTTTATAGTCTTCAAGACCCAGTGGCACATTTTACGAACTCTGTCAGTGGTTCTTGGGCTTTTTGGCATCAAGCTATGGTTTCCCGGCTTTTCAAGGCTGCCAGGTGGATGTAAGGCCTCATCTGATTCCGGCGACAATGCTTCCGGTGGGCCTTAGCTGCAGCAGGCAGTCCCCAGTCTGTTTGTGGAGTTTTTTTCCCCTTGGGTCTCTTTGCATTTGTTTGCCTTTTTTTCCCCCAATCCTTCTGTTGGACTGTTTTCGGATGTCTCGAAGGTGAATGTTACCCTTTTTAAAGGATGATATTCTTCTTTTACCAACCATAAAATATTTGTTGGAATTCGTTGAGAGACACTGGTCCCCTTTTTTTTTTTTTTTTTTTTTTTTTTTATGATCATGCTCTCGGTACTGCTTTGCTACAAAACTGAGGCATGCTGGAAATAGATGTGGTTATCCTGTGCTGGCATACAGTTTTCATTTGCCAGTATCCAGTTCTCCTGTAGGCAGCAGCACAACCATAAAAGTGAATGACTTCTTGTGTCCATCAGTGAAAGAAAAGTATTTCACAGCAAGTACAAAAATCCTGCCTGAAAAATTAATACTGGCACCAGATCTAAGAACTGATAAGCTGCAGTATACAGTAATTACATTATTTTGTTCTTGGGTTTAGATATACCTTAAGCTTTTTTTTTTTTTTTTTTTTTACATACAGTTTTCCACTGAAGATAACAATCTATGCTTATATATTTTTATTTTTTTTTTTCAGGCGTTGTCCAGTTTTTGTTGTCCAGGTTTGTGACATGTTAACTATTAAATAAATGAAGTTGAGTACCTGTGTTGAGGGTTGTATATTTGCTGTTCTGATGGGGTGGAAGCTGCTTGCAGCCACTACAGTATAATGCTTCGGAATAGAGGGGTAGAACATTTATCAAGCAAATAATGACAGACACAAATTGGGCTGCCCCTTGCTTGGCAAAGTCTGTGAGTGGTTTACAGTATTCACGACCTGTTTCTGTATACCTGGGCAGCCAACTGCAACAGTTTGCAACGGTCTGCAAGGTTTTTTTTTTTTTTTTCCTTCTTCATTGAAGATGATCGAGATGAGCTAGGTTCCCGTAGATATGTGATGGCTTGAGAGCTGAAAAGAGCTTTTAATTAATGTAATTCTGCCATTTTTGTAGCTTTGTTGGCTCATTTGCATATTTTTGAATAGTCTGCTTTAACAACTGTAGTTCCTTGTCTCTTTTAGTCTATCTTTGAAGTTGGTATTTTATATGTAGGCCTCGAGGTGTGTTGTACTTAATGCTACATACAGTTTCAGACTAGGGAATCCTGAGTATTTTAATCAGGTATCCATAGAAAGTGTTTTGAAAGTTGATGCTTTCTAATATCTACTGTAAATTATTTTACGTATAACTATACTTAGGTTTTTTGCTTATTTTTTGCTTTGTTCCCCTAGCCCTGCTGAGTGCTGCCCACCTGAAACAACCTTCTGCCACAATCCAAGGAGCCTCGCTGTGCAGCTCTGCTATGCAGACATTTCTCCGAAAATGGCCAGTTTGTACTGTTTATTTGCACCGCTCCCCCATTTTCTCCCATGAGAAAGCCATACTCCAAACCACTGCTTAAGGCATTCATTCCTACGGGGAAGCCATATGAATGAATCTGCAGTGCGTATGTAAAGTATAGTGGCCATCTTTGGAGAAAGTGCTGCGTGGCTCTAAGCAGGGTTGCACAGCAGAGATTAAAGCATAAGTTCACCTTTTAACAAAAAATGATAAATGCTAATTTTTTTGCAGGTTAAAAAAATGTGCATTTAATTTTTTTTTTTTGTGTGTGTGTTTGTGGATCCTCCACAGCATTGCAGATCACTGGTGCCATGCAGGTCTCCCCCTGACCTGTCAGTATATCTGCTTGCTCGTACATCCCGTACAAGCAAGCAGATACTGTTGACAGGAAGGCTCAATGAACTACCAAGGCACTTTGCAGCACCGTGGTAGTTCATTTGAAACTACAGGCTGCCAGCTGCGAAGGCTGACGGGACTTGTGTTTTTCCCACTCACAGAATACTGTGAATGAATGACTCGGTCAGGCGGAGCACAGCCACGTTTTTTTTTTCACATTTTTTAAATTGTGAAAGCTTGCGAGGGGAGCATCGGGGGCCAGTCAGATAGTTATGGATGTAACATGTTATGAAAAAAAAAAATGTTAAAAGGAAAAAAGAAACAAACCCATTGAAAGTACAATTGTCCTTTTTAAGGTGGACCTTACTATCCTAAGCATATAAGCGTAGTTGTAACTGGCAACATGTGTTTTATCTGCAGTGCCTTTCAAATTGTACAACCCAGGAAGAACAATAGATCTGTTTATGATTTATAAATTTGTACTTTTTCAAAGTCCGCAGCTAAACTTCTCTCCATCTCTAAGCACTCCTGCTGACTTATGTCTGCTGCCCTGAAGAAAGAAGTGAGCCACAGTTGTCATAGAAAAGGGCCGTGTGGGCTGTGATTGACAGCCTGGCTTCACCTCTGTGTGAGAGGCAATATGGCAGCACCAAAAGGGGAAATAACTAGGTCCTGGGTAAACACTGAAGCACTGTTTATGTAGGTGAGTTTATAAGACCAATGGTTGAATTTGACCTTTTGATTCTACAAAAATTTGGTAAATGAAAGGTTCATTTTAAAACCACTTATGGGATTTTGCTAAGAATTTTCATTGTGATCTAATAGTTGTTATAGTGAGCTGCCATAGGAATGAGTGCTGTGTATTATCATGGCTATACTCTCCTCCCCCATTTTTTAAGTGTGTGAGATAAGTATATCAATCTACTTTGTATACTCTTTTACAGACATGAATGTTAACCACTTGCCTGCCAGAGGATTTACCCAATTATGCAGAGCCATACAAAGCAGTGTGCAGGAGCTGAGAGGGGAGAGATCTGTATTGTTTACATACAGGACTCTCCCCCGTTAGAGATACTCAACGATCACCGGCAGGGACCTGGTGATTGACAGCCGAGGCCGCAAATGATGGCGCAGAAAGGGCTTGTGCGCACCCCCTACCTGGAACAGCAAAATTACGTATATATACGTGATCTTGCGCACCCCTGCCGCCCTGTAGCAGTATGTCTGCTATAGGGCGGAGGGGAAGCAGTTAAAATAGAAGTACAAGTTTCATTACACTTTAGTTTGCTTGGGCTCCGCTAACAAACGATTCCAAATGCAGAAGGATGTGGCTGCTGTGTGCTGTAATGGACTGTAGTAGCATTAGCTGCAATACAGAAAGTGGCACTGCATTTCAACAGCAGTACAGGTGATTTCCTGCCTGTTGCCACAATAGTCCGGTTAAGTACTTCTCTGTCTTAGAGAAGCCTTGTATTTTTATCACTGAATTCAAGGCTTACTCTGATTGGCTGATAGGAAATCTTGACCTCATCTGTCAAAAATAAGCCTTCTCCTGAATGGCAGAGAAGCACTCAGCCCAACTCTTAATTCCCACAGCAGACTGGAAGTTGGTCTAACTGCTGCCTGAATACAGCACGGCCTACTGTATGTAGCTAATATTAGAGCACACACAGCAGTAACATCATTTTGTAACAGAAATGGTTTGTCTGGTTCAGCTTGGGTCCTAGCGAATTATTAAAAGTGAAATAAAACCTGGAGTTCTACTTTAATGCTAGAATTGTCCAATTTTACCTTTTTATTACCACATGACTAACTTGCATTTGAAAGCTATGAGATTATGAGCAAAGAAATGTTTACATTCTGTGTTCTTATACAGTATAATCTTAAAAATTAGGGCTGCAACTTTTATTTTCATAATCGATTAGTTGGTCTATTATTGTTTTGATTAATCGGATAAAAACATATAAAAAAAAGCTTGGTGTATAATTTAGTTATGTAAATTTAAAAAGACAATTTTTTTTTTTTCTTGAATCACTATATGCAGTGATGAATACAAATAACCAGCTATTTGGTTAGGGAACAAAACCTCTAATCCACTCGGAGAATAACAGTCAAAAGACACGTACACACACGTACATATCATCAAACTCAGATCAAAATTTTTGTTTAAAGGAAGAAAAAAAACACCTAAAATGCTATTTTGCAGATTTTCAGACAGGATGATAATGTAATATTCATGGCACTCTCCTGCCATAGGCAGGTAGCTTGATGCAAGCTACCTGTGCCTCCTGTCAAATTTTTTTGTTAGAAAATCAAACGAAAATTTTTTTTTAATGAAATTTTCAAATAGTGGTGTCAAATTGACAGTTGTTTTCTCCCACAGTGAAATTTACGAACAACATTTGTCCATTCATTGAATGTACAAAGAATTTTCAAATATTTGTATGAATATTCTCACCAGACATTAATCTAAAACACACACGAGCGAATGATGTAACTGGGAGTCAAACATATGAAGGGTTGGGGGGAGAATATAAATCTTTTTTATTAAAGTAGTACTAAGGGCTGAGACTTTTTATTTTGCATGGATATAATCATTTTTAAATATACTGCACAATACTGGTAAAGTTTTACTTTAAATGTTATTGTAATTCTTTATATTACCCCCAGCTTCTCTGGGATCAGATGCTGATCCTCTCTGCATAGAGCCCTTAAAATGATTAAAAAAAAAAAAAAAAAATCCAATGTTTACAAACAACAAACTTGACATATATACCTGCTCTGTGGAATGGTTTTGCACAGAGCAGCCCCGGTTCTCCTTTTCTGGGGTTCCCCACAGGTGTTCTAGAGCCTCCTGCTTTCACAGTACCCCATACCACACTGTACAGTATAGTATAGAGTACCCCATAGCAAAGTAAAAAAAAACTTCTGTCTTTAGAATAACTCACTTCTTCCTTATGCCCAGGACTACATGTCCCATGAAGCATTGCTCCTCACATTCAAAAGTCTTCAGGAATTAACTTACATGTATGAACAGTGTACTGAGCTGTATGTGTGCTGCATTGTATTTCCTAATATGTAAACAAATAATGTGTTCTGTAGGCAGGCCAACTAACCAGCTGACCAACTAATAGATTCTGAAAATAGTTGGCAACTATATACATCGATTATGTCAATTAGTTTCAGCCCTATTAAAAATATCTCTGTAAGATATGTTATTAGTTGCTTTCTAGTCTGTGAAATATCTCCCTTGTCTGTGGATACCAGCAGATATTAAATATACAGTGCTCAGCATACATGTGTACACCCTTTTGAAAAGTAGGGTTTTAATCAATATCTCAATGAACATGAGCTATTTCCAAAATTTTGACAAAACTGAGTTTTATAGAACATTCAGTTCATTTAAAGTAAGGTTAATAGAACTTGGATTCCAAAATAATCACTTTTGCTCAAATTATTTGATGAAAAAATGAATACACCCCACAACAAAAACTACTCCATCTAGTATTTTGTATGACCTCCATGATTTGTAAGGACAGCACCAAGTCTGCTAGGCATGGAATGAACAAGTTGGCGACATATTGCAACATCTATCTTTTTCCATTCTTCAAGAACAACCTCTTTTAGAGGCTGGATGGAGAGTGATACTCAACTTGTCTCTTCAGAATTCCCCATAGGTGTTCAATTGTGTTCAGATCGGGAGACATACTTGGCCACTAAATCACTTTCACCCTACTCTTCAGAAATGCAACAGTGGTCTTAGATGTGTGTTTTGGATCATTGTCATTTTGAAAAAGTGCATGATGACCAAGGGCACAGAGTGATGGTAGCATCTTCTTCTCTTTCAATATAGAGCAGTACATCTGTGAATTCATGAGGCCATCTATGAAATGCAGCACTCATGCAGCTCCACAAAAGGACAAAGCCACCATGTTTTACTGTAGGCACCATGCATTTTTCTTTGTACTATTCACCTTTGCGACGCCGTACAGTTTTGTAGCCATCATAAAAACATTTATCTTGGTCTCATCACTCCAGAGTACAGAATCCCAGTTGTATTCTTTTTTTTTTCAGCATGGGCCCTGGCAAATTCTAGATGGGATTTTTTGTGCATGGGCTTCAAGAGAGGGTTTTATGTAGATTACACCCATGCATGGCATTCCTCTGCAGTGTATGCCGTATTGTGTCACAGGAAACAGTCACCCAATTTGGCTTTTTACTTCTTTACTTAACTGCAGTGAACTTGCATGGCGATTTTCTTCAACCCTTCTCAACAGAAGACACTCCTGTCGAGGTATTAACTTCTGTGGACGGCCTGGACATCTCTGTGAGATGGTTGCATTTCCATCTTTGTTAAATTTTTGTATCACTTTTGCTACAGTATTATGACTGATAAGTAAAGCTTTGCTGATCTTCTTGTAGCCTTCAACTTTCTTGTGTGAAGAACTTATTTTCTTTTTCAGGCCTTGTGACATTTCTCTTCCATGTGGTGTCATTGCTAACAGCATGAAATGGGAATGCCCTTTTATAATCAACTGTCAGCGGGACACCTGTTTAATGAATAATTAGACTCACCCGTAGTTGAATTCTTGTTAGTTAGGATTTTGTTGTCTAAAATTTAGCTTTGCTCCTAAGACTTTCATTGGGGTGTATTCATTTTTTGCGATATGATCTTGAATGAATTTATTAGGAAAAATACTTTTGTGTGTGCTAATTCACAAATCTTGTTTGCTATTAATGTCCCGCATTTGTGGGAGTATTTTGTAGTATAGTGTCCCATAGAAAATACTGATTCTAAAAGATAAGTAAAGGTTTTCTGGCAAATCTTGTGGGGATTACTCATTTATGCTGAGGTGTGTGTGTATATATGTATGTATGTTTAGTGACTGCGGGTAAATTTAGTATGTTGTAAATGTTCAAAAGTGGCAAATCGGTGGTTTTGACACAAACACCTAAGTAGTAGCTTTTACCATTCAAGGTAATTTGTGTGTTTTGGAATAACTGGTGTTGAGAGTTAGATGAGAGGTAAGGGATCTGATTTTAAGGCAAACTTGCAAAATAATATAACAAGGAACATGAACCAAATGCACTGTAAATGCCAAAGACGCATTTATGGCACGTTACCATAGACTGAATAGAAGGAGTTTACAAACTTCAACTCTTCCCAGACTTAACACTATGGGGTTGATTTACTAAAACTGTAGAGTGCAAAATCTGCTGCAGCTCGGTTTGGTAGCCAGTCGGCTTCTAACTTCAGCTTGTTCAATTTAAGCTTTGACAAATAAAAAAAAAATGGAAGCGCATAGGCAGGAAAACATGGCTGAAACTCTGTGTGCTGATTGATAGGTGTGTGTATATATATATATTTATCTCCCCACAGGAAACTACAGCAATAGCTGAAGTTCCTAGTTCCTTGACAGAAAAAAAAATCACTGCAGTTGCCGGCTGCTAATTAATCCACTGCTTTGGAACCAGTTAGTAAATGGCACATGGGTCGGATGGATGCTTATCTCAGAGCCTAATCACACAAGTGTTTTTGTGACATAATTAAGCCTTGTACACATGATGAGAATACTAGAGTAATGACATGATGAGAATACTAGACGAATTATAGTCCGTGTTATGCATTTATTTTTTTGCATACTAGTCTCCTATTGAAAATTAATAGGTAACTACATTTATGAAAATTCTCATAAAACAGAATACAACTTCAGAAGCGATGTAATGTATTTCCGAGCATGCGCAGTCTGTGTAAGGCACAGTTTGTGCTCGTCCCTTTTGGATATTTTCACACAAAATGTCATGATCTGCTCTCAAAAGCTGTGTACGATCGGCTCTCGAAAGCTGTGTACTAACGATCAGATTATCAAGCGATCGCTCCGAAAGTGGTACATATTTTTGTCAGATTTTCTCTGTGTGTACTAGGTTTTACCTTCAGTAAACCCATAGTAAACAATAGAAATTGTCATATGGTAAAGACATGCACAGTAAGTTGTAAGCATTGTGCTATCTGTTTTCTGTATCCCGCATTTACTCTCAAAACTTCAAGGGCATGCCTCCACAGGTTTTAGTTGACTTTCTTTTCTCCCTATACAAGCCTGTGGGAATGCTGAAGTAGATGACCTGTACCTGCAATGAATTTTAAATAAAGTGTCTGAAATTAATGTCAAAATTACTTTGAATTTTTCCCATCAAAGCTCAATTCCACAGGCTTTAAATGGAGCTCTAAGATTTTTTTTTTTTTTTTTTTTTTTAAATTTAAACTGTGTATTTTAAGGTGAAGTGAAAGTCCAGCCAAAACCTTTCTTCGTTTTGGATAGAGTGGGAAAAGGTTAGAACCCTTGTCAGGTTTTTACTGCTATCTGCCAGCAAAACATTAAGTGAGGTAAAAAAACCTTCTGGAATGCCAAAGTTTTATCAGACAGCAACACAGACGGGAGAAAAAAAATAATTTTCTTTAGTAGCAAAGGAAAGGCTAGACTCCCAATCACCTCTTTATTTTTGTCTGCGTCCCTGTTGCAGATTTTCCCTCCTTTCCTGTGAAATCATTGCCAGTAGGACAGGAAGTAAAAGTAAATATCGCTAACAGATTTCTGGATAGATGTGAAAACTGACAGGAGTTCTAATCTCTTAGATCACTCTATCCAAAACTAGACCAGGCTATGTTTGACTAATCTGTTTATGCAATGTAAATTTTCAGTATCCAACTTTCACACATCTTCAAGCTGCTTTCTGGCAAGGTTATTGTAATGTTTGTATTGATATACTTTCTTGTGGTCTGAAAATATGAATTTTCATAGTATTTTTTTAATCCTTTTCTGATGTAGTACTGTTATTTTCAGCATTTACAGCCGAACAATACCAGCAACATCAACAACAACTGGCACTAATGCAGAAACAGCAGCTTGCTCAAATACATCAACAGCAGGCCAATAACAATTCTTCTGCCAACACTTCACAGGTAATGCAGTTTTCTTGTATCATGTTATCCAATTCTCATTCCAATTAACATAGACCAAAATAGCTGAAGGTTATGTTAGGAAATGTAACCTATAACTACATTTTCATTGTGTATTTGTAATTGGGTTTCTAGATAATAGTACATACATTGCCACATACTGTACATAAACATCACAGGCCTATTTATTAGTTTAAATTCGCATAGGATTACTTGCCTGTTATTTTTATTTTGAAATTTTCTGCTTTAAGTTTTGCCACCTAATTTATGACGTACATGGAAGTGGGACATGCTCTGATGCTTTGAATAAATGGACTGCATGCCGTGTTTTTTGTTACATGATCCCCTTTCAAACAGCTGTGTTTTCAGTTTGCTAGTATGTCCCTTGCCAAAAACTTAGGTTAGCCTTTTAGGACCCATTTATATTTTTGTGTAAAAGTACATTGCGTTAAGTAAACCCATTAAAAGCAATTGGCTGCCGACTCAATAACACGTCCAAAAATCAGACGAAAAGCAGAGTTTGTAATGGAGTGCTTGTGCATTGGGGTGTCATTCAAAATGACCATGAAATGTACATGGTACATTACCACAACGCAAAGATATTCTTTGGCCATCGCAATTTGCAGATTATGCCTGTTATAGTGGATGTCTATACAGGTTAGACATGAGCAAAGCAGGAATACCCTCCATTGTAATCCTTAAGGGAGTACAGAGGTTATTCTGATTGGCTATTTTGGTACAAAGCAGATGCTTTTGTATTTCTGGGCAATTTTATTTATCAAATCTGTTTTGTTTTTTTAACTACCAGTGTCCTCTTCCTACAACAAATACATGAAGCATGAAAACGCGTCAAAAGCAAGCTACAAAACACATTGAAAAACACATGCTTATGGACCAGCATTATTGTGAACCTAGGCTGTAAGAAATCATTGAAGCCAAAGCATACCTATAACAGCCAGCAAACTAGCTTTTGCAGACTTGGGTCAGCAGTGACAGTCTTCAAATTTCTCTTAGTAAAAGCTTCCCTTTTATTTTCAAAATTGCATACTAAGAAATTTAGAGATGGGAGAGTTTCAGAAGGTAGTAAAATATTGTCAGGTTAACATAATAGTTCCATTCAAGGTGGTTCTGCATGGTGTAAACAGACAGAAGGATGAAAAATACAAACTCTGCTTTAAGTATGACATAGTACAGTATGGGTGTACAGGAAGCGATAAAGGGCTATATTTTAAATCAAAAGTTAGCTCCACTTCTGTAAGGCCAGTCTATTGTCAATGCCTACAGTCTACTCTTGAGCTTGCATCAGAAAATACCTGATTAACAAATACTGGTTTCCTGGCTTTATGCTGACATCTTTTTACTTTAATTCTGTTGAACCAGTAGTCCTAGAATAAATGTACAGATAGCGATTTTTAACTTCACACTTTGCCTAGGTCAGTGACTCAAAGTATTGAAGTTAGTGAGTTATAACATCCATGCAACTAGGATTTTCACAAAGAGATCAGCAATGGCATCCCTTGTATTTCTCCCATTACAGGTTTTCATTAAACCTTTGACATTCCATCATTGAGAGAGTACTGTATATCTCGCTGACAAACTTTTTAAAATAAAATGTATTGGTTTTGGATTAGCTTTGAAAACAGTGGCTTGAGGCTTGGATATTGCATCCAACTTTTTAGTGTGACTGTTAAAGCTGAACTCTGAGAATAAAATGAAATCTACCCTTGCAGTGGCCCTGCACTGCAAGAGTTAAATGCTTGTTTGGTCTGAGTGTGCAGTTAAGGGCTTATAGACCTGCATTGTATTTGTTGATGCAGAGGAACCACACAGTTTACCCAGAGCTTGAGAACAGTTCTGGAGACTGGAATAAGGTAAGTAATACACCTTATACCTGTACCCCTAAACCAAATAAGCATTTACCCTTGCAGTGTTTTTTTTTGTTTTGTTTTTATTTATTTTTTTTGGGGAGGAGGGCAGGGTGTTAGTTTGATACTTAGACTATTTTAATGTTTTTTTCTCTTCCATTTTGTAGGGTTTTGTTTCAAAGACCTTGGACTCTGCTAGTGCACAGTTTGCTGTTACAGCTTTGGTAACGTCTGAGCAGCTGATGGCCTTCAAAATGAAGGAAGATGTTGTCCTTGGAATTGGAGTGAATGGCATCCTTCAAGCCTCAGGTACTGACTGTGATAGTTGTTAGTTTCTGGAGTCTTTCAAGATCTTTATTGATCTGATGTTGACGCTAGTTTTTTTTTCCTTTTTTTTTTTTTGTGACAGGAGTCTACAAGGGCTTACACCTCAGTAGTAATACGCCTGCAGCACTCGTACACACAAGTCAGTCATCATCCTCGTCATCTTCGACTGGTTCAGCATTGCTACAGCCTTCCAATATAACACAGACTGCTACTTCCCACAGCACTCTGAGTCACCAAGTAACTGCTGCCAATTCTGCAACAACTCAGGTCCTGATTGGGAATAACATCCGATTAACTGTACCCTCCTCCGTTGCCACTGTAAACTCTTTGAACACCCTTAATGCACGCCATTTACCTAGGACTTTAAGTGCTGTTGCCCCATCTGCCTTAAAGCTGGCTGCAGCAGCAGCAGCAAACTGTCAGGTACCCAAGATTCCAGCAGCAACTTCTGTGGATGGAGTACCGAGGTAAGAATTACTGTACACAAGCGCTCCATGTTAATTTTTATATATTTGTAAAATGTGATGGTGGGCAGTCCTTGGGAAGCTCCAACACTGCACATATACATGAATTGTATGACACAGTTTGTTTTTGTGGAGCTAGCCATACTGTATTAGAAGTGTTGGGAAGCCATTTAAAAATGTTCCAGACACATGGCACCATTCTGGTGTAGCCCCAGAAATGTTATAGATTTTACAATGGATGCAGAAACTTGATCCACATACGTTCAAGGAGCAAATGTGAACTGTTGCAGTTATCAGGCCCCTTTCATAGTCTGTTTCCAAAACTGAAGGTACAAAGTGGAGTTATCTAACGTTGTCTGTAGTTTTTATGGGTGCACATTAGAGAGTGAATCCAAGGTCAGATTGGTGATTGTGAATCACAGCTCCTCATTTCCTTTGCTCAAGTTTTTAGGCATAAGCTCCACACCTCTTCAAAGAGATCAAATACTTCAACATTTTGCAAAGGCTGAACTAAGCACTCAGCAAGTCTACTGTAATATTGCTTTGCCTAGATGTGATGTGATGTTTGATAAATATGTACATAATTACTTGTGCAGTTTACGTATTAGTGCTATAAACACAGTGCAGTGTGTGTGTTCTATGTATAAGGAGTGAAAAGGATTTATCTGAATTGTATAGGACACAGGAAAAGTATTCATAGACCCTGAGTTGTAGGCTCGTACCTTCAGGTGATTGGACACTGCAAAGCTTTTCAGGACATGCCCACTGAGCGTCTCCCTAACCCTGTCCCTGACTTCTCAGTTTTGTAGTGACCTAAGGTGATGGAACTCTTCTTCCTCGCAGAGAAATCATCACTATTGTCTTAACTACTTTTTTTTTATTATTTTTCTTTATTATTTTTTCTTCAGGTTCTTCAATCAGTTCCTCACTGTCTTCTAATGCCACAATTGAAAGCGGTGTATCTGGACTGGCGTAACCTTGGTAAATCTTGGGAGCTGGACCCCATGCTGTTGGGACTGCCTGTAATGTTGCTCTGGGCACTGAATCCTGCATGGGCGCTCATGTTTTCACTTAGTGCAACATGTGTAGTTGGCCGTAGGCCGCTATACAGGTCCAGGGCAGTGGTCCATCTTATGGAATCCAGTCCCTGTAGACTCCTTCAGGGGTATGTCCACCAAGACAAATGAAGCCTGTACTTTATATATTGTACAGCATTGTGGACAAGTAAGACAGGATCACCCTGTATGCGTCTGACTGTTAAGCAGGCCATAGACTATGCAAAAAATTGTCAAATTGTTAGCTTTTCGCATCATTATGCCAGCTGCGACTTGCGATTTTCATGCCACAATTTAAAGTGCCTGATCCAGCATGATGGCTTTTTATTAGAACAAAACAATTGATGGCACAATCCTATAAGCTATTTTCTTTTTTCGCTCAACTGAACTTTCGGATTTCGACTTCCCTATGACCTTCCTTAATGTAAAAAATCAGCTATATTTGAATTCACTACAGTGTAAACTTTTCAAGCTTAGAGTTAAAACTCAACCACTCAGCTTAGTCTCAAGTGGGTGACCCAGGTGTTACATTACACGACAGGTCACACATTTTATCTCCATTTTTGCTAGAGTCCTTATAAGGTATTCATCTGCTTGTCCTGCCTTTTTGCCACAAGGTTTCAGTGCAGGGCGGGTTACACCCGGGATGTGGTGGTCTGATTCTAGACACCCTGTATTCCACACCCTACTCCGCGAGTACCCCACAGAGGAATACCCCCACAAGTAGCTGTGTTATAGACCAGGTGAAAGGGAGCCGTTGCAAAAGTGCAGACTAACCTTCACTCTGCAGACGGCCCACACAACACTGAGTGACTGGGCACCCCTTACATTCAAGCAAAAGCTGACATTAACACCGGTCTCTGCATCCGATTTTAGCTCTATTTCAGGCATGCAACAAGCAGCCTACCAGACAAAAGCAGAATTTCTTTGACAAATAACCACTTTAACACGGCCATCTTTGACCATGGCTCAAAAAGGCCACACCTTTCTACTTCCATTTCATTACCTGAGTTGGATCTCCATATGTCTGCCCTGGAAGTGGCGGACACAGAAGGAAATGTAGAGGTCATTGAGGCAGTATTAAAAGAATGTGCGGAAGATTTTTCTTCCCCAGCTTGCCGAATTGTTAAAGAGAGAGATTCACGCAACATGCTTGCCAATGCCAACAAAACTTTTCTGTTCCTTCTTTCAAAGATTCTGCAGATTGAAAGTTTGAAATGCTCTTACTTTGGCAGGTCTAGCCCAAACAAGATCTCCCTGAAATTTCAGTATGAAAAACTGCAGCTAACTGGACCATAAACAACCAATGAAATCCTGTTTTCCAGAATTGTGCTTTAAGGTGGTTGTGAACCTCCGACGTGAAATATTAAAACATATCCCTCTATAGTTTATATAATCCAGAGCACTTAGTGTCATTTCTGTGTTCTGTCTCGTTCCTCTATCTGCACGCGTCACTTCTGACAAACGTTCCTCACACCAAGAGAGAAAGAGGAATGGAGAGGGAGATCCAGCACACAGCCTGTGATCGACAGCCTCCGTTCTATTCCTTTGTGCTGTGAAGGGGATGTTTCTCTTTCCTCCAATGAGCTCTCATCACTGAGCTCTTCCGTTTCCCCACCCCCTACTTTCTTGAAGCTCCAACAGGCTGTATATATTCTGCACTTTTGATGTAGAGGGGAGAGGACTACAGATAAACAAGTATAACTTATTTAGGGGAATTTGTTTCATATCGGTTTCATCTGTGTATCACCTGAGGCCAGTCACTTCACTGGATATATACTATATTGCCAAAAGTAGTTGGACACCTGCCTTTACACGCACATGAACTTTAAAGGCATCCCAGCCTTAGTCCATAGGGTTCAATATTGAGTTGTCCCGCCCTTTTGCAGCTATAACAGCTTCAACTCTTCTTGGAAGGCTGTCCACAAGGTTTAGGAGTGTCTATGGGAATGTTTGACCATTCTTCCAGAAGTGCATTTGTGAGGTCAGGCACTGATGGCGGACGAGAAGGCCTGGCTCGCAGTCTCCACTCTAATTCATCCCAAAGGTATTCTATTGGGTTGAGGTCAGGACTCTTCCCAGGCCAGTCAGGTTCCTCCACCGCAAACTCGCTCATCCATGTCTTTTATGAACCTTGCTTTGTGCGCAGTCATTTTGGAACAGGAAGGGACCATCCCCAAACTGTTCACACAAAGTTGGGAGCATAAACCTGTCCAAAAATGTCTTGGTATGCTGACACTTTGAGTTCCCTTCACTGGAACTAAGGGGCCAAGTCCAACCCCTGAAAAACAACCCCACACCATAATCCCCCCTCCACCAAACTTTACACTTGGCACAATGCAGTCAGGCAAGTACCGTTCTGGCAACCGCCAAACCCAGACACGTCCCAACTGATTGCCAGACAGAGAAGCGTGATTCATCACTCCAGAGAACACGTCTCCACTGTTTTAGAGTCAAGTGGCGGCGTGCTTTACACCACTGCATCCAACGCTTTGCATTGCACTTGGCTTGGATGCAGCTGCTCGGCCATGGAAACCCATTCCATGAAGCTCTCTATGCACTGTTCTTGTGCTAATCTGAAGGCCACACAAAGTTTGTTTTAGCTGTTGACTGCAGACAGTTATTTATTTATTTATCGAGTTTATATAGCGCCAAAGGGTTTGCTCAGCGCTGTACAACAGAGGGGGGGGGACAATACATGAAACAGTACAGTAACATCAAACAGCACACAAGGGGTAAGAGGGCCCTACTCTTTCGAGCTTACAATCTAGGACAGTTGGCGACTTCTGCGTACTGTGCGCTTCAGCATGCACTGACCCCGTTTTTTACGTGGCCTACCACTTCGTGGTATTATAACAAAGTGGAAGCAACTGGGAACAACAGCAACTCAGCCACGAACAGTTGACTGTGGAATATTTAGTAGCAAGGACGTTTCGTGGATGGACTTATTCAGGTGGCAGCCTATCACGGCACCACACATGAATTCACTGAGCTCCTGAGAGCGACCCATTCTTTCACAAATGTTTGTAGAAGCAGTCTGCATGCCTAGGTTCTTGATTTTATACACCTGTGGCCATGGAATTGATTGGAACAACTGAATCCAATGATTTTGAGGGGTGTCCCAATACTTTTGGTAATATAGTGTATGTAAGGCTTTACAACCACTTCAACATAGTAATAATTTTAATTATCTTGTGTGCTGTTTTGTGTGGATTTGCTGTAACCGATACATTTCCATATTGGCCCTAATCTCCATTCACATGCTCAGTCTTGTGGCTGAAAGCCTGGACAGCTGAAGCTGCCTGTAAAAAAAACACCTGTTTGGGGAGGCACTTGACCAATTAAAGTCAGAGGAGGAACGGTTTTTCTTGCAAAGCAGAAGATCCCAAAACCCCCTGCCTCAGGAGCCTCTACCTCTGCAAAACCTCGAGCCCTTCATCTTCTCTACACAGACTTCAAATTCTAAGCCTAAGGGTCCTTTCACATTGATCAGTTTTTCAGTTAAAAAAAAAAAAAAGCAGATGCCAAATACATGAAAAGTGCATCCCTTCAAATCCTATGGAACACTTCACACTGGTCAGTTACGTTTTTGGCTGCTTTCACACTGCTCCATAACAAAAAACGGTAAAATTGTATGTACTGTAGTATTATTATTATACAGGATTTATATAGCTCCAACAGTTTGCTCAGCGCTTTATAATATAAAGGGAGACAATACAGCAACATTCTAAGATACTGTATATGTTTTTTCTGATGTTTTGATGTGCTGCAGTGCATTTTCTGGGTGTCTTACTCAGCATGCACCTGTGAAATTGGACATGCATTTTTCATGCGTTTTTGATTTCCATGCATTTTTGGTGTGTGTGGTTGTTGGGGTTTTTATTGTTTTTTAATACATGCATCAAACCTTTAAAAACGCAACTGACTAGCGTATAGTTTCATGGGATTTAAAGGGATACATTTGTGTTCCGCTTTTTGTAACTGAAAGTGAGTGTGGACCCTAAACGTTCAGCACATGACTTGGCCCTGTTCATACTAGTTTTTTTATCCTATTTTTATTCAACATGTTTTCACAGTAATAAAGCCCAAAGGGGGGTTGTGGTACTCATCCTATTCCACACATAAAATCACTCGACAAATACTGAAAATTTCACATGGATTCCTCAAGGTCATTAATTGCTTTTCTGAAACAAAGGAAATAAATGGCATCCAAGATACCTATCTGCATATTCCCGTTTATCTTCCTCATCAGCACTTTCTGTGCTTTGCAGTGGCAGACAAATCACTTTAGTTTGTCGCCCTGCCTTTTGGCCTATCCACTGCTCCCAGAGTATTCAAGAGGTCTTGGCACTACGTCTTGCCCTTTTCAGAACATAGGGTATCCAGATCAGATTATTCACACAGCTTTCTCATGAAGGATTTCTGTCCTTTCCAGCTGTTGCTAAATGTCCATGGAAGAGTTCAGATGCTCCAGACTTTCAGTTGGGTGATCAATTAAAATTTTTTATATATACAGTATCTCACAGAAGTGAGTACACCCCTTACATTTTTGTAAATATTTTATTCTATCTTTTCATGTGACAACACTGAAGAAATGACACGTTGCTACAATGTGACGTAGTGCGTGTACAGAAGATTAGTGCACCGCATACTATCACATTATGACACTTCTCTTTTAAGTGTTGGGCTGTCACCGCAACCAGCACGTCAATCTTCACCCAGTCTTCCTTCCAGTTTCATGCTCTCCAGCCGTTTGTGCATTTGAATTTGGTGTTACCTAATTGCAGCGCACACTGCACTTGTATAGTGATGTCATTAGCTGCAGCCAATGTGAATATCTCCTATCGAGTTTAGGAGATATTCACAGTACATACAGGTAAGACTTATTATCTTACCTGTAGGTACAAGTTTTGAATTACAGTTTACTAGCAATTTAAGCACTCCAAAAAGATAGGTTTCAGCTTTGTCCATTTTTCTTCTTTGTAGACTTTTCTTCAAGGTGTTAAGCCCCTATTGCTGCATCCTATGCTTCAACTTGGTTCTCTCTACTTTGCAGAACTCACTCTTTGAACCCATAAGGGGTATTCCCTTAGCTGACCTCTCCTACAGAGTAGCCTTTTTAGTCGCTATGATGTCTGTCAGGTGTGGTTCTCTAATAAGGAGTCTTTCCTCATACTTCACAAAGAGGTTGTCTTACACCTCAGTTAGCAAATTCATTACATGGATATAGTCAGAGCCATTAGGCCCCATTCACACCTGAGCATTTTGTAGCGTGAAGCTCCACTGAGGGAAAAAAAAATTATTCTCCACTCCAAGTCACCTGAAGCCAACCGCCTGCAGCTGAAACAAGTTCTGCAGCTTTATTTTTTCAAAATCTGGCAGATTTGTGCATTTTTCTTAGCATTCTTTTATTCCATGTAAATGCACAATTTGCGCATTTTTGGGTGGTTATGCATGATTTGCCCTTCTTTCTTTTTTTTTTTTTTTTTTTTTTTTTTTTTTGAGCTTTTGTCTGCTCAAATGTAAAAATGTAAAAAAATAATAATAAATGAATAAATAAATGTTAAATACATAAATAGAAATAATGAATAAATAATTAACCCCTAACCTTAACCCCCTAACCCAAAAGAAAAATAATAAACATCCTAACAAAGTAAGTAGGACAGTAAATAAAATACTAACCCCCAACCCTAACAAAACTCGACAGTGTGAATGCAGCCTTAGTCTGCCTCAAAGCCACAGCTTCAATCATAGAGATGGGATTCCCTATTTGTCTTGTCCTCAGGACCTTGCAAGGGACACGCTGCTTCTAAGTCCACCATCGCAAGATGGATAAGAAGTCTGGTCATTAGAGCTTGCACTCTCAATAACAAATCTCTGCTTTTATGCACCTATTTCACCAGATTGGTGGATTTTTTCTGGGCTTTTTTGGCACTGGGGCTTTATAGCCCAACTTTTGTAAGGCTGCCACCTGGTCCTCTGTTCATACTTTTTCAAAGCTCTACCAGGTGGATCTCCAGTCTTCTGTGGATACAGGTTTGGCCACAAAGTTCTTGCAACAGCACTCTGAAGTTGGGTACATGTTGTTGTTGTTGTTGGAGGACCAGTTCACACAGTTTTCTTTGTCTAGATGTTACCCACCCATCTCTTCTGAATACTTTACTTGTGTCCTGCAATGTATGATTTAGATGAGAGGAATTTTGACTTGCCTGTAAATTCCACATCCTAGACTACAGTACAGAACAGAACAGACTACCCTCCCTTCCATCCCTTGGTTAAACTGAATTGCTTGCTGCATACCTGAGGATTCACAGAATAGGGTAGGGTTATAGGGGAGACACCCAGTAGGCATGTCCTTGAAAGCTTGCCTGTGTCTAATCACCTGATGATGCAAGCCTAATAACCCAAGGTCTATGAATACTTTATGTACTGTGCAAGATATGGAATTTACAGGCAAGTCAAAATTCCTTTTAGTCAGGTGAATTGGATACCTTTCATATGAAATTTTAATATTTTTATTTCAAGCTGCAGACAAGGCTCTAGTCCTTTTTTTTTTTTTTTTTTTTTTTTGTGTTTGCTTTACTAAAAAAAAAGTCTGTGTAAAAAGCATAATAGATCCAGCATTAATTTGCTAACCCAACTTTAATTTTGATGTGATTTTGTTTAAATGTTTGACTGGACTATAGGTTTGTATAGGAGTGGAGAGGGATTTGAATACTTGTGGTTTTTTTTGTGTTTTTTTTTTTTTTTTTGTTTTTTTTTGGGGGGGGGTTGTTTTTTTTTTCATTTGTGGCCGGTGCCTCTGTTAGGGAGAGTCACCCTCTGTATTAGTCCTGTTTACTGTTCTCATCGAATGTGAAAGTAAAGCAAATCTCAAATTTTGGGTTGACACCAGAACAATAACAAGAAATCTGCCAATGGGGTCACTAGTTCTGGTGACACCCTGGGATTCCCTCACTTTTAGAAGGGATTTCCTCTCACTTTCACTTTTGACCATGGAAAAGGAAATCTCCCCTATGGTCACAGATGGTGAAAGGGATTACAACCCTACCTTACTCTATCCAAAATGAAAAAAAAAGTTTTGTCTTTAGTTCTACTTTAAGCTGAATTACTCAAGAAGGGATTGTTGGCGTTTTTTCTTCTTCCTCTCCAAAGACTGTAGATTTTCAGTTTGCAAGAGTGGTTATAAAAAATGCAAAGCTAAAGTTGGCCATAGATGGATCGAATCTCAGCCAGTTCAGAAGGGACTGGCCAAGATTCGAGCCTTCTATGGGCAGGCTGATTGTACCCAAGTTGATCCATTGATTGACGGGTAGAAGCAGCATGTCCGATTTATAGCATGCGATTATTGCCAGCGGCTGTAGTTTTAGCAGTAATTGTGTTCTCCAAGCAGGGACAGCTCCCTGCACCCCGACCCCTGTCTATGGGGGAATCGAGGGAAATCACAGAAGCTGTGGCCTGCCTATCTAACTTCATTGGCTATTGTCATCTAACTAAAGAAATGCTAAAACTATCCAACAAGCCTCAGGTTTGGAAACTGAAGAAATACACACCCTGCCCTAGATATTTACAGCAGTCCAATAAATGTAAAAAACTTTGATGTCCTGCATAGAGAATAGTTGCCACTAGATACAGCACATTGAAATATTGTCCCTAGGAGCCTAGTACCCAAGGTCTTTTATTTCCTGCGTTGTCTTTGTTGTCTTTATTTTCTTTATGCATTATTCATGAATTTATTTTTTTAACAGGGAAAACCATGACACAGAAAAGCCAGCATTGAACAGTATAACGGACAACACAGTAGCAATGGAAGTGACGTAGTTTCCACAGGAACAGGACTGCAGCCTTGGGAACTTGTTTAGGTGCTATGCATCAGTAGCATTATGAATGCAAGGGATGATGGGAAGCAGCACACACACTGCGTTTCCATGGCAGCTGTGGGGACTCAACAGCAATGCACATCTCTCATGCTTTGATTTCTTTTCTTTTTTTCGTACTGTTAATAGGAAAAGAATAAAACATCTGTAAATTATGAATACAGCAATTATCTGTACAGTACTGCATATTTGTAATACCCTTGTATATATGTTACTTGAATACAGAACTGTTCATTTGTGATGCTTTGCACTGGGGGGGATAAAAAGAAAAAAACGGGAAACAAAAACTGCAACAAAGTAAGAGTGTGAGATTGTATAGAGATGAGAAGTGTCATCACATCATGTGCATGGTGCGGAACCTGCTGTTTTATCTATTTATTGTGCCGTGTTTACAGTTTTTTGTACACTGTACCTTCATTGGTTCCTGTGCTGTAGTAAATGTGTTAGGTAGCTGTGGACTCCTTGGTATTTTGTAAATGGTATAACATAACTTGGTTCCCCACCGGGTCCCTGAGTTCTCTGTGTATCATGTGAAGAAATGGTGACATACATACAGATTCTTAAGAAAAAAAGGCATCATTTATTAAATGGGGAATGTACTCAATAGGGATCTTCCTTTTTTGTAATCTCAGAAGTTACAAGATAATAATGAAGTCTCAAATCTTCCCATCTCCCATTCACCTGTACGTCACGTGGGTGGTTTCTGGTACTTCAGGCACTAAAAGGTTTTGTTGCTGCTTTATAAACAAGCCCCCTCCTCCTGCCCCATCTCCTCCTACACCAAAAAAGTGTTAAATCAAGTATGCAAATGGAGTCCATTCAACTGGAGTTTTTTTTTTTATGTTGTCTGCCCTTTTTTTAAGAAAAAAAGAAAAAACACTTTAAAAAATTGTATTTTTTTATTGTGTAATTGTTAAAAGACTTCATTCTTTACTTGTTCTTAAGAAAAAAAAAAAAAGGATATAAGGGAGAAGAATGCAGTAATTGCTGTACGTGTATCATCATTCCAGTTTCTAAAATAGCCAGCTTTTTTCCTTTTTATTTTTTTATTTTTTATTTTTTTTGTTCCCCGATTTTTCTCTCCAGAAGGCTGCAGGGCCAGAACCACAACTATCGGGTGCCTTCCTTCGGAAATATGAGCTCTCTTCTGTGAAGAGCATGGTACTTTACAGACTACTAATGCTTTGTCAGTAGCGAAGTCTGAATGCCCAGTTCCAATGGCATACATGATCCATGAGGTTTTTTTTTAAATCCTGGAACACATTGTGGAAAAAAAAAAGAATTCTCACTAAATAAAAACCAGGGCATTACATGTTGACAAAACAGAAAAAAATGTGTGGTGATGTTTCTTTTTTTCTGTATTAATTTCTGCTCTAAGTTCATTGTCAATTTCAATTCAATGTTCTGCACTTGTTTCTTAAATGGAAGGACAGAAAAGCTCCCACTAAATTAAGGAAAATATTAAAACACGTAAAAAAGAATCTGTTGTCGTGTCTACCTTTTTTTTTTTTTTTTTTAATCGTGGTTTTGTTTTTTGCTTTTTTCCCCTTGAAATATGTAGTGGCGTTAAAGTGGTAGTTGTTTTTTTTTTTTGGCATGTTGGATTCCTTCATCCTCCACTAAGCACTGTGGCTCCATCTGCTGGCCCCTGCTTACAATGTCATGTATTAAGTGGAGGCCTTATCATCCAACATACAGGACATTTGTCAGATGTGAAGATGTAAAGCTCTTGCTGGAGGTTGTAGCGTGAAGAGAGCACAGATTGGAGGAATGGACTCATTTGCAGTACATTCAGTTCAATGTACTACAAATGAGCTTTCTGTGAACAGTTAAAGGATAGCTGTCTTTTGTAGAGCATAAATGCAATTGCTTATAGCCTTCGGCTAGGGATACAAAGTTTAATATTAAAAATTGAAAAATATCTTCCCATTTTATAGTTGTTTTGAGGTTTTTGAGCAATTTAAGAGGTTTGTGATTTAATGGTAAAGACTTTTTTCAGAAGGTAATTTTTATAAAAAAATTTTACGAACAAACTTTTTGTGGCATCAGAATATTTTGCAAAACAGAAACATGCTGATGCGATAACAGTGGGTGGTGGGGAGAAAGACATTGTCAAAGATATATTTCGGGGGGAGATTCGGGAGAATAGCTGTTGGTCTCTGGCATGGGCAAATACTCTTATGTATGATATATAATATCATGGGGGTGAGAGAAAACAAATGTGGAGCAATGATAGCTGTGAAGCAATTCTTCCAATTGTAGAGGCCTTCTCTTATTACTAGCCTAGTATGCTGGCATTTTAATAATTGATACTGATTGGGTCACATATGAGATTTTGGTTCTTTAGGAGTACGGGAGGTTGGAGAATTGGAAAAGAGGAGTGAGGGAATCGAGAGTTAAGAGGAGAATGGGGATGGAAGGTAAACAGGTGTGGGGCTTTTTAAGTGCTACTGTATTTGCTGACCTAGGAGCTCCACACTGCTCTACTCCAAGGCTCGTCACTGAGATGCCTGCATGGCTGTGGGGGTGAGGGTAACCTGAGAGTAGTATAGTCATCACTGTGGCAGGAGGGTTTAGGTGCCTCTTGGGTGTAGGAGGTTTTTGTATGTATTTGAGTAAGTGCCGTCTGGTCCAGGTGTTTAGGTATTAGGACGTTACCCTGACTTATGTGAATCAGTTCCTCAATTTCAAGTAGTGTCTATAATTGGTGGATGGGGGGATTGTCAATGTCTTGGGATGACTGATTTTGCACATTCAATGGGTATAATAGTAGAACGCATTTTTATTGCTCTACAGGTAGGTCAAAATAATGAAGTAATCATACTAGTTTAAAGTGCAAATGGTGAAAAGAGCAATAAGACTATATACTTCTGACTAGAGAAATTGGTTTTGGTGAGATGGCCAAAAGAGATGCAGAAAGGTGCTCCAAGTTTCCAGCACATACGGGGACAGCACCAACTGGATGTGTTCCCATTCATCTGCTGAGAATTGTCTGCCTAAGTTGGTTTCCCAACACTAAAAAGATGGCAAGTCTTTCAGATGGTGAGCTGAAGAGAGAGGAATAAATTGCACAGGGGGTTAGTGGTTAGAAGTAGGGTCTGCAGTTTGGCTCCGCCCAAGGAGGCATGCCTCCCTGCCATTAAGTGAAGAAGCAGAAAGATTAAAAAAAAAAAATACTTATGAGTACAGATGTGACTATAATCTTTTGAGCTGTAGGGGTATTATTATTAGGCTAATTATACAGTCAGGTCCATAAATATTGGGACATCGACACAATTCTAAAATTTTTGGCTCTATACACCACCACAATGGATTTGAAATGAAACAATCAAGATGTGCTTTAACTGCAGACTGTCAGCTTTAATTTGAGGGTATTTACATCCAAATCAGGTGAACGGTGTAGGAATGACAACAGTTTGCATATGTGCCTCACACTTGTTAAGGTCCCAAAAGTAATGGGACAGAATAATAATCATAAATCAAACTTTCACTTTTTAATACTTGGTTGCAAATCCTTCTCAGTCAATTACAGCCTGAAGTCTGGAACGCATAGATGTCACCAGACGCTGGGTTTCATCCCTGGTGATGCTCTGCCAGGCCTTTACTGCAACTGTCTTCAGTTCCTGCTTGTTCTTGGGGCATTTTGTCTTCAGCAAGTGAAATGCATGTTCAATCGGATTCAGGTCAGGTGATTGACTTGGCCATTGCATAACATTCCACTTCTTTCCCTTAAAAAACTCGTTGGTTGCTTTTGCAGTATGCTTTGGGTCATTGTCCATCTGCACTGTGAAGCGGCGTCCAATGAGTTCTGAAGCATTTGGCTGAATATGAGCAGATAATATTGCCCGAAACACTTCAGAATTCATCCTGCTGCTTTTGTCAGCAGTCACATCATCAATAAATACAAGAGAACCAGTTCCATTGGCAGCCATACATGCCCACGCCATGACACTACCACCACCATGCTTCACTGATGAGGTGGTATGCTTAGGATCATCAGCAGTTCCTTTCCTTCTCCATACTCTTCTCTTCCCATCACTCTGGTACAAGTTGATCTTTGTCTCATCTGTCCATAGGATGTTGTTCCAGAACTGGTGAAGGCTTTTTTAGATGCCGTTTGGCAAACTCTGATGTGGCCTTCCTGTTTTTGAGGCTCACCAATGGTTTACATCTTGTGGTGAACCCTCTGTATTCACTCTTGTGAAGTCTCTTGATTGTTGACTTTGACACACATACACCTACCTCCTGGAGAGTTTTCCTGACCTGGCCAACTGTTGTGAAGGGTGTTTTCTTCACCAGGGAAAGAATTCTTCGGTCATCCACCACAGTTGTTTTCCGTGGTCTTCCGGGTCTTTTGTGTTGCTGAGCTAACCAGTGCGTTCCTTCCTTCTTTTTAAGAATGTTCCAAACCGTTGTTTTGGCCACACCTAATGTTTTTGCTATCTCTCTGATGGGTTTGTTTTGTTTTTTCAGCCTAATGATGGCTTTCTTCACTGATAGTGATGGCTCTTTGGATTTCAACTTGAGAGTTGACAGCAACAGATTCCAAATGCAAATAGCACACTTGAAATGAACTCTGGACCTTTTATCTGCTCATTGTAATTGGGATAATGAGGGAATAACACACACCTGGCCATGGAACAGCTGAGAAGCCAATTGTCCCATTACTTTTGGTCCCTTAACAAGTGGGAGGCACATATGCAAACTGTTGTAATTCCTACACTGTTCACCTGATTTGGATGTAAATACCCTCAAATTAAAGCTGACAGTCTGCAGTTAAAGCACATCTTGTTTGTTTCATTTCAAATCCATTGTGGTGGTGTGTAGAGCCAAAAATGTTAGAATTGTGTCAATGTCCCAATATTTATGGACCTGACTATATGTCCTGTAGAAGCATTGAGGTGGCAAGGGTAAAGCAGTATGATCACAGACAGTACGGTCAAATATGTTCCACAGGATAACACCAGCATTGGTCATATTGAAGTGAAGTGATTAACTAGTACAGAAAAAAATAATTAAGTTTGGAGGTATTAAGCAAAACTGTCAATGGCTCTATTGCTGTAAATCTGCCTCGCATGGGGAGGCAAGCATCCTAAGGCCAGCAAAAGAGGAAGGTATTTGGTACAGTGGATGTACAGTAGATGTGCGTATAGTTGTGCCTCAACCGGTATTAAAGACAAATTCAAACATTTATTATATTGCAGCTTACCAGTTCTTAGATGTGATAGCTGCATTGGTTTTCTTTTTTGTAGGATTTCTGTCATTTTCAGCTGGTGATCTGACCAGTAAGTCTGTTTGTTTTTCAACAGAACAAGCGCTCCTGCAAATTAGCAGTTAGTGTTGAGACAAACCATTTACCACTGACGGGTGCTTAAAATTATCTTCCATTATTTATTCATGTAAAACCTTTATCCCAAAAGAGAAAACTTGATGCAACTCCAGTGTGAGCTGGAGTTTGCCTTCGATTTGTTAGTGTATCTAAATCTGCTAGTACATCTAACACTCCCCTCCCTCCAGACTGCTAATGCTGCTGTCCAAAGGTGCCCCTGTGCGTCTTCATCCAGAGTGAGGCACTCGAATGCAGGAGGTATGTTACTGGCCAGATCACCAGATGAAAAAAAGCCTTAAAAAAGGAAATGAATGCAGCCACCACATCTAATGATTGGTAAACTGCAATATATTTAATTTTTGTTTTGGGTTTAATACTGCTTTTTAAATTGCCACAGTAAGGTAGCAGAGGAGGGAAAAATGATTAGTTCTGTGCAAGCCCTGGGTTGCTGGCATCCTCTACAGGCAGGGCAGTATGTCAGCACACACCTCTAAGTGGTAAAGTATACAGTACAGTGGGGCAAAAAAGTATTTCGTCAGCCACCAATTGTGCAAGTTCTCCCACTTAAAAAGATGAGAGAGGCCTGTAATTGGCATCATAGGTAGACAAAATGAGAAGAAAAATCCAGACAATCACATTGGCTGATTTGGAAAGAATTTATTTGCAAATTATGGTGGAAAATAAGTATTTGGTCAATATCAAAAGTTCATCTCAATACTTTGTTATATATCCTTTGTTGGCAATGACAGAGGTCAAACGTTTCCTGTAAGTCTTCACAAGGTTGGCACACACTGTTGCTGGTATGTTGGCCCATTCCTCCATGAAGATCTCTAGAGCAGTGATGTTTTGGGGCTGTCGCTGGGCAACACACGTTCAACTCCCTCCAAAGGTTTTCTATGGGGTTGAGATCTGGAGACTGGCTAGGCCACTCCAGGACCTTGAAATGCTTCTTACAAAGCCACTCCATTGCCCGGGCGGTGTGTTTGGGATCATTGTCATGTTGGAAGACCCATCCACGTTTCATCTTCAATGCCCTTGCTGATGGAGGTTTGCGCTCAAAATCTCACGATACATGGCCCCATTCATTCTGTCCTGTACATGGATCAGTCGTCCTAGTCCCTTTGTGGAGAAACGGCCCCAAAGCATGATGTTGCCACCCCCATGCTTCACAGTAGGTATGTTGTTCTTTGGATGCAACTCAGCACTCTCTCTCCTCAAAACACGACGAGTTGTGTTTCTATCAAACAGTTCTATTTTGGTTTCATCTGACCACATGACATTCTCCCAATCCTCTTCTGGATCATCCAAATGCTCTCTAGCAAACTTCAGACGGGCCCGGACACGTACTGGCTTAAGCATGTATGTCTTCCATTTTTTAATTATTGCTCCCACAGTTGATTTGTTCACACCAAGCTGCTTGCCTATTGCAGATTCTGTCTTCCCAGCCTGGTGCAGGTCTACAATTTTGTTTCTGGTGTCCTTTGACAGCTCTTTGGTCTTCACCATAGTGGAGTTTGGAGTGTGACTGTTTGAGGTTGTGGACAGGTGTCTTTTATACTGATAAGTTCAAACAGGTGCCATTGATACAGGTAATGAGTGCAGGACAGAGGAGCCTCTTAAAGAAGAAGGTACAGGTCTGTGAGAGCCAGAAATCTTGCTTGTTTGTAGGTGACCAAATACTTATTTTCCACCATAATTTGCAAATAAATTCTTTTCAAATCAGCCAATGTGATTGTCTGGATTTTTTTTCTCATTTTGTCTCTCATAGTTGAGGTCTACCTATGATGCCAATTACAGGCCTCTCTCATCTTTTTAAGTGGGAGAACTTGTACAATTGGTGGCTGACTAAAAATATTTTGCCCCACTGTATATAATATTTGAGTTAGTTGGCTGGTATGTATTCAGCTCCAAGTCAAATATACAGTAAGAGTTATAAGGACCCCTGCTGTTCATTGGAAGTAATTGGCTACCTGAGATGCCCAGTTTCCCCAATCCTGGGGAGGAGACTTATGGCAAGGCTAGGTCCAGGTAGCAGTGGTAGGTGAAGCTGATGGTGGGCATTCAGGAGAGCCTCCATATTGTTTGGACATGGCTTTGTTTGGAAGTTGTCATAGGCAGTAATGAAGTGGTGTAAGTTCTCAAATGCAAAGGGGGTTGGGTTGGAGAGCTGGTGGTGGAGCAGTCATTTATGTTACATAAGAGACAGATCACAAACATGGTAGGAGTCTGAGCAGGGGTAACCTGTTGAGAAGACTGACATGTGGGGGTGTTGTGAGCAGTTGGTAAGTAGGACAGGGATTTGTAAATATTTGAGGTGTAGGAAGCAAGTCACTACATAGAGAAAGCAGTAGGCTGAGGCGGTAATTGCAGTGCTGTGGTGAGCAAATGCTCTATGTTTGGTGGCCCCTCAGAGAACAGTACAAAAAAGTGGCAACCATCCCAACCTATAACTAACCTTTGCAGTAAGGTGAACATGGCAAGCCAACACTCAACACAAACACAGATTTCTCAGCACACCTACTAACTAGGTGTGCTGAAAAAAAACCCAAATTGACCCCAACAATTGAAAGCAGAGGGTTTTGTTTGCACACATTTGCAAATACATGCATAAGCCGCAATGTCAACATCAAGGCTCCTCTGTGTACTGCAGTCCTAACTATAGTTTTCCGAGTCTCCAAAGGTGGAGCACACATAGCAGTTGATAGTTTAATGGCAGGTTTGCCTGAAGGGAGCCCACTCCACACAGTAAGAGCACATTGGTAGCTGAAGGAATCCAGTGCATCCCTCCAGGAACATCCCAAGCAGATACATTAGTGGGTAAAGGTGTATGTGCAGATCTGGGTCTATGAGGCAGAAAGTAACCTAACTCAGATAAACATTCAAGAATAAAATATAACAATAGCACTTACAGTGTCTGGCTTTGATAAATGCTATGACTTGCACTGCTCTGTTGGTGTCCACTTGGTTCTTCAGTTAGGTAGCTGGGGACCATGGGCTCAGTGTGTCTAATAGCAACTTGGAGCAGGCCAGTGATTTGCAACAAGATGTTCAATGCCATTGAGGTTTAGGAGAAGTGGTGGATTTTGTGTGGCCAAAAGCTGTGTGCAGAGGTGGTGGAGGTCATCTGGGGTTTTGAAGTGAACCATGCAGCCTATATCTGTGGAAGAATGAAAACAGGCTGGATGCCTCAAGCCTTGAGACTGTTTAGTAGTGTAAGGTGATACGAGGGGGTCCTAAAAGATTTTTGCTCTTGCTCCATTAAATTTAAGGTGTTCCTGATCGGATTTCCTCTAAGCTAAAAATTGATGAGGCAGCACACTCTACCCTTCAGTCAGTCTGTATAATGTCCCCTAGACTGCCAAGTTCTGTGTGGACCTTCAAGTGCAATTGAAGGTTGAAGCTGTCTAGATTTGAATATAGAGAGGATGGTGGGCTTCAGCTCATCTCTTTCAACAGTTTCTGGGGACTCCATTGGCAAGAAGATTGTCTGTGTCCCCTATTGTTCAGGTCCTCTAAATGCCTGAGCACCTCTAAAAGGCAAAGTGTGTGTTGGACATGTGTTACTGTGGTGTAGCAGGTGTTTGCTTTCTCCACCTCTCCAATTTGCATGGCCATAGCATTGGATCTGAAATTGTTGCAGGTAAGGTGTGTTTCATGTCACTTGCAACAGATTGGAGACAGTTGATTAAAAAAATGTGAGGAGGTGGTTTTCTTTGTGTGTGGTGGCATGCAGTGCATCCTGGTTGGAGCAGCTTCCAGGTGAACATTTACATGGGTGCTGAGGCCATTGAAGTAACCAAGGATTTTTAAGCTCTGGGATTGTTTATACGTAGAATACCTGGAAAAGACGTTTTACTCACCCGTTCTTCTTCACTGTTAGACCTGTCCCCACAGCCTCTTCTCCCTAGCATTCCAATGGTCAAGTGTCCTATGAGGTCATTAAGACCAATGCAGGGCCCATAGCCTGGATTGGATGCAAGTACACCAAGGAACAGTCCATTGCCAGAGCATGGGGCAGCACCATCTGCCAGGGAAGCAGGAATCGGGTAAGTATAAGTGATTTTCCCTTCTGCTAGGCCTAAACAAGCATTTACCCTTTGCAGGGCTGGCCCAAATTCCACTATAAGGGATTTTTTTTATCTTACCTTTCCTGAAATTGGGCTTTAAAAATTAGAATTGCTTCTCAGTTTGGATGTCAATGGAACAGTGTCAACTGGGAGAAGTTCCACGCTGGCAGGATTGCAGGGAATCACTGGGAGGTGAAGCTCTTTCATTATGTGGACATCGGACCATCACACCTACCTATAACCAAAGTCTACAGACATCCCTTAAAATGACTGAATTAGAGTGTTTCCAGTGAAGGTCGCTGTTAATGCTACAGCATGTGAAGAGGTCTTAGGGCTATTGCACATGGATGTATTGTTGGTGTATGGACTCTTGCACATGGCCGTATTTTCTGAGTATGGGTGTACAGCAAGGGTGCTCAACCTGTGGCCCTCGGAGTCCTCTGATGTGGCCCTCAACCTCAATGCAGGAATTTTGGTACGCTTTCAGAAAATGTACCACACCTGCAAGATATTATAGACGTTTACGGCAAGGTGCAGCTAACCCATAGGAAAGACGCAGGGGCACTGTGCTGCAGCGCATCAGTGTGAAAGTGGCCTTATAGGGGGCTCAGGACAGTGAGGGCTATTTACCTTTTGGGGGGGGGGGGCAAGTTGTTTTAACCACACACCCTCGACCACTGGTGTAGCCACAAGAGTTGCAATGGTGGCCCTGCCCCATGCTCCAGGGGGACTTCCCTGTCACATTCTGTTTTACCTGCTTCCCCTCCCTCCCAACAGCATCCAGCAGCTGCAGGGGGAAAATGTTCATTATGCTTTTTCAAATAAAAATGTGAAATTCTGAACCATTTCATTTCAATGTGGTCTGCGGCTTGTTACCAAATCACTTAAAGCGGAGTTCCACTCAAACTGTAAAAAAATAAAAGCAGCTACAAAAACTGTAGCTGCTTACTTTTATAAACCAGCCACTCAGCGGCTGTCCTGTGTTCCAGGCGCCGGCATCTTCAGTGTGGGCACCCAGCTGTGACAGCTTGCAGCTTCACAGCCTGGTTCCCACTGCGCATTTGCGAGTAGCCCTGCATTTCCAGAATGGCCCCGTCGTCTTCTGGGACCTGTCAAGTGCCCCAGAAGACTACGCCCCCTGCTCCCCAAAGGTGCCAATCCTTAATGGGGAGTGGGGGACCAGTCTTTAACCGCCTCCCGCCCGCCATATAGGACAATGATGGGCACAAGGCGGTTCTCTCGTTCTGGGAGGACGTCATATGACGTCCTCCCATTCTAACCGCGCAAGCGCGGCTCCAGGAGTGCGCGGCAATCGGCGGTGCGCTGTGTCCCTCGGACACAGCGGATCACCGATCAGCGGAAAGAGCCGAAGATGTCGGTTCGATCATGTGACCAGCTGTGTCCAATCACATGTAAACAGGGAAATGCCGGTTATCTGCATTTCTCTCCCCACGGGCTGTCACGCTGACAGCTCGTGAGGAGAGGAGAGCCGGTAATCGGCATTCCTCGGAGGTGAAATGTACACTGATCATCAGGGCCCTGATGATCAGTGTAGCCCCAGCAGTGCCACTTGCCAGTTCCCATCAGTGCCACATTTCAGTGCTACCAGTACAGATCAATGCCACATATCAGTGCCCATCTGAGCTGCCTTTCAGTGTCACCTATCAATGCCAGTCAGTGCTGCCAATCAGTGCCGTCAGTGCTGCCTATCAGTGCCGTCTAACAGTGCCAGTCAGTGCTGCCTATCAGTGCCCATCCATGCCACCTACCAGTGCCTCCTCATCAGTGCCCATCACTATAGTCTCATTAGCGCACATTAGTGAAGGAGATAAATCACTTATTTACTTATATACAAAAAAATTTTAAGAAAAACTAAGAAAAAAATTTTCAGTGGTTTGTTTAAGAAAAAAGAAAAAATCCAGAGGTGATTAAATACCACCAAAAAAAAAAGCTCTATCTGTCTAAAAAAAATGATAAAAATGTCATATGGGTACAGTGTTGCATGACCGTGCAATTGTCATTCAAAGTGTGACAGCGCTGAAAGCTGGAAATTGGCCTGGGCAGGAAGGGGGTATAAGTGCCCTGTAGGCTAGTGGTTAAAGAGGAACTTTCCCTTTTGGGTGGAGCTCTGCTTTAAGTGGCCCTCACTCTTCAAAAGGTTGCGCACCCCTGCTGTACAGCATATTTTTTCTATACACCCGCCTTACAAAATATGCCGTACGCAACTATACATGATCTTGTGCAATTGTGCACTTCCAACCTTGTGATGACAATTTGGGGAAAGTTCTTTTCCATCCCAACATTAGGGCTCATTCCCTCTGCACCTTTGTGAATGAGCCCTAAGGCTACATTCCCACCAGTGATTTAGGCCAGGGCAAATTGCAGTGGCAGGAGTCTCCGTGCCTGTTCATTATGACAGGTCACTGGTGATACTTTGTGCGCATCCAGCAGCAATAACTGCAAGGTGATCAGTAGGCTGTGTAGATAGCTGCGACCATCAGCGACCTGTCATTGTAGTAAACAGGGCCAGCGGCCACACCTAGCCTCGTACAGCAGCGATCAGCTGATTCTTGCCGTGGCGATTCACACTGTCCTCAATCGTTAGTATGAATGTCTCTTTATTGTGTCCTGGTTTACAAAGCCAGATCCATGAGCTATGGCCTGACAAGTTTGGCATGGAAGGAATGGAATGGCCTGCACAGAGCTCTGACCTCTTCCAATATCAGTGCCAGCTCCATGATAATGTCCATGATTTTGGAATGAGATGTACAACAGGCTCTCATAGGTGTAATGGTTCAAAAATGTTTGGCTATCTATTGTATGTTACACTTCTCTTATTATTATTCTTTGTGCAAGTGCAAATGTGTCAGCTTGCCTAGGCGGAAGCAGTAGATACTTTAGGTGGCTCTTTTTTTTTCTCCAAAATTGTTCTGCAGGGCTGCTGATTATGGTGTGTGATGTATGGCCACTAGAGGGAGACTTTTTCAAATCTCATACAAAATCCTGCCATGAGCAGCAGGCATACAAAAAGTCACCTGAACAATCACTTTCCCTATTGCATCACAAATAGCGTAGGGTGCAAAGCGCCTCCTTGACCCCTAGAGGCATGTGGGGTACCTCCAGTGACAGGGTGGGCTAACACTTGCCCCAGGGCTAAGTCCTTGGCTGAAAATGAGGGATGTGTAACAATTGGGTGCCAGTCATTTTAATGCCACAAAGAGCAACTCCCAGGGAGAGAGGCATAGGGAATTCAAACACTTGTGTTACAAGTCCATCGTTACAGTTCAGCACAGGCAAAAGGGTCTTTAAGGTGAAACAAGCACCCTGTACCTTTTCCAGGAGCAGCAGCCTTGGGGAACCTTAAGATGGGTCCCTAACCTCTGCACGTTCATTGTCCCCAGGATCTGCAATGGCAAAGTCACCTTTAACCTCCTCCCTGCATTGATGGTCAGCGGTCTTGCTGTTAACCCCCTCTCTTCATTGATGGTCTATTGCAGGGCTGTTAACCCCCTCCTTGCATTGATGATCAGTGACCATGCTGGTAACCGCCTCCCTGCATTGATGGTCAGTGGCAGTGCTGGCAACCCCCTCCCTGCTTTGATGGGTCAGTGGCGGTACTGTTAACCCCCTCTCTTCACTGACATTCAGTAGCAGTGTTGTTGACTCCCTCTCTTCATTGATGGTCAATTGCAGGGCTGTTAACATCTCCTTGCATTGATGGTCAGTGGCAGTGCTGTTAACCTCCTCCCTGCTTTGATGGTCAGTGGCAGTTCTGTTAGCCCCCTCCCTGCTTTGATGGTCAGTGGCAGTTCTGTTAACCCCCTCCCTGCTTTGATGGTCAGTGGCAGTGCTATTAACCCCCTCCCTTCATCGATGGTCAGTGGCAGTGCTGATAACCCTCTCCTTGCATTGACGGTCAGTGGCTGTGCTGGTGACCCACTCCATGCATTGATGGTCAGTGGAAGTGCTGGTAACCCCCTCCCTGCATTGATGGTCAGCGGCAGTGCTATTAACCCCCTCCCTGCATTGATGGTCAGTGGCAGTGCTGTGAACCAGCCCCTCTTAAAGTGGAACTTCACTCTCTCAATCATCATTGACTATTTTCAATCCTTTTGCTGCTAGCGTTAGTAAATGGATAGGAAATTATATAATATTTACTTGTTTGAAGCTTTTTTTTTTACATTTCTTCAGTTACTTCCTGGTTTCCAGGCCTAGGCAAATTATGTTATACATCCCAGGAGTCTTCGGGAGGGTTCTTAGTTCAACCAATTCCTGAGCTAAGGGCAGATGGATTCCAGCAAGTAATTTCTGCATGAATCATTTGCCCTTACTCAAGGTGGCCAATGCCAGAAATGGCAATATTTTACAAAAAATTTTATTACAAAAAATAAAGCATGGATGGATGGCTGAGTTTGCTTTGAATATTAACAATGAATTAAATAGCATTTTTGGTTTGTGGTGCTCAGAGGCAATGCAGTTCCACTTTAACCACCCTGAGAGTTTACTTACCAGATCACATGCTTCTGCACTAGTGTCTTCCTGATGATAATGTGCTGGAATTATACTACTATTGCTGGGTAGAGATCACTCCATTTGATAGTACTGGATTCATTTTAGAGAGCATCCCAGCAGCTGGTTTCCCGGAGCCACTCTGCGAAATGCCGAACATACGGAGGGCCACATAGAGAGAGAGAGCTGGCAGACTGCATGTTGGGTTAAATGCTTGTTTGGCAAGGGAGGGAAGGAATAAGTATAAATACTTACCTTATTGCTTAATTCCCTGGCAGCCGACTCTCTCCACTGCTGGCCTACACTCCAGGATGTGGCTGAACCCTCACCGCCCCCCTGTAAAGTGCAGGACTGCTGGTCCTTCATTGTACTTGATGATATCACAAAGCTAAAACCAGCTAGGCAGCTGACCAAAGTGTTTTTGGGGAACCAGTTGCCCAGAGCGAAGGAAGCCTGCAGGAGTGAGGAATAAGGTACGTATTTCACATTACTCCTCTTCTCCTAAATTTAACCCATGCAGTGTGGTGGAAGGGGACCTCGCTGCATGGGTCCATTTAACAATAGCCCTGAGTGGGCTGTAATTCTGATTTGTATACTTGTTCTTTGTTAGGCTTCATGCTTACTTGAGCTAAGTCAAAATACAATGCACCAGCAGGGGAGATTCCTCCATCCACCACATACTGTACAGTATGTGTGGATGGAGGAATCTGTACATTTTTTTTTTTCATTCAGCTCACTGGCTGACTGATAAAAAAAAAAATAATCATCTAAGGCTAGCTTAAGGGCTCCTTCACACCAAGGTGCAGAGACGTCAGTTTTTTTGCACGCATTCTGCAAGGGCACAACAAAATCAATTGTTCTCTATGTGCCCTGCTCACACCACAACACCGATATCACATGCAGGTTGTTTCTGCGCAGGAATCTGCAACGCGTATAAAACTTATTGAAGTGTGCATGAAAACTGATGTAAACTGATTGTAAATTGTCTCAAGTGAAATCTGCGCATCCGTTTCCATCAGTTTTTCTGCACATATGGTGTGAGGGAGGCCTAAGACATACAGTTGCAAGAAAAAGTATGTGAACCCCTTGGGATTACGTGGCGTTTTGCATGAATTGGGCATAAAATGTGCTCTGAACGTCATCTAAGTCACAACAATAGAAGAACACAGTCTGCTGAACATAATACTACACAAACATTAGATGTTGCCACGGTTTAATTGCACATAACATGTAAACATTCACAGTGCAGGGAGGAAAAAGTATGTGAGGCCCTAGCTTAATGACTTCTCCCAGAGCCAACCTTAACTCCAATCAGTGTGATGATATTGGATGTGTTGCTGACAGCTGTCCTGCCCTTAAAAAACACACACCTGTTTTGGGTTTACTGGTTTCAAGAAGCACTGTCTGATGTGAACCATGCCTTGCAGAAAAGAGCTCTCAGAAGACCTACGATCAAGAATTGTTGACTTGCATGAAACTGGAAAGGGTTACAAAAGTATCTCCAAAAGCCTTGATGTTCATGTGCCCACGGTAAGACAGACTGTCTACAAATGGAGAAAGTTTAGCACTGTTGCTACTCTCCCTAGGCGTTGTCGTCCTGTAAAAATGACTGCAAGAGCACAGCGCAGAATGCTGCATGAGGTAAAGAAGAATCCCAGAGTGTCAGCTAAAGACCTACAGAAATCTCTGGCACATGCTAACATTTTTGTTGATTGGAGGTGATTGGAACATCTGAATCCAATGATTTGGAGGGGTGTCCCAATACTTTTGGCAATATAGTGTATATGCCCTCATGTACCAGAGTCTGCAAAAAAAAAGTAATAATTTAGAAAAAAGGAGGTTCAGAGAAGAACTGCTACCAAAACTATTGGATAGTATGAAAATGTATTCAGTGTCAGCTTATTGCTGTTTGCATCTCTTTTGAGACTTCCCAACACCAGGCCTCCTATCCATCATTACGGAGACAGAAAATAAGAGAAAATCCCAAATCCCAAGGTCTACTGACAAGAAGGTGAGGAAATTTCACCAACAAGGAGACCTGTCAAAGGTGGGACCTTTCTGCCATCTCTCTAGAATAGGAAGTGAAAGAATCCTAATCCTACTCTTCCTAATGAGGATTAAGGCAGGACTAAAAACCTTACAGAGTATCCCTTCCCAGCTCTATCCAAACAAAGGAATTTAGCAAAAGGTTCATTGCATGGGGCAACATAAACCACTTACAGAGCTGAAGTGTCCAACATTTCAGGTTCCTCCAGTTTATTAGATCACGAAGTATAACTACGTTAGACAAAGCGTTTTCCAGTGCTTCTCATTACAGGGTGTATATTACTTAACTAAAACTTTCCATAGAATTATTCAAAAGCTTGTCTCTCTGAACAAATAATGATTACATCATGCAGTTCTCTATTTTTTTTAATAATCCAGTAAGGATACAGTATTGACCACCTGGGAAAAGCCGGGGACGTAACTAAAGCAGACCATACATGGGTTGAATTCCGAACGATTTTTTGATCGAAAATATCTTTCATTCTGTAATCTGATGGTGTCACCAATAATTTTGAAATTCGGTCGTTTTTCACAAATTTTCCAGCATGCCCGATAAACGAAATGTGGAAGAACCACGAAAATCGTCCGGTGCCATTGCTCCACTAGCAGAACGAAAATCAGGCGATTATTCTTAGGTTTGAAAATCGACCCATGTATGGCTGGCCTTAGACAAAAAAATAACATCAAGATTTTATTTAGTGCAAAATAATAGACGTATATTAGCTTACTCTTCACATTACTTTACTGAACACACTTACTGTACCTAATGGATTGCTATGTATTTAGCTACAATTCCCAATGTAGTCAAAACAACGGAAATGAGAAAATCCACTATATTTGAAAGGATCTGATCTCACCAATGTGCTGCATTATAATGCCTTGTATAAAAAGTTTAACCTTTTTTGTGTATTATGTTGATGTTTCCCATTTAAGCCAGTTGAATGGAGAAGACCTTGAAGGATATATGACAAAACATGGCAGCTCACATTAGGGTCTGCTTCTTCAAGGTCATCTAGTGAGGTGGAGCTGTATTATGTTGCACAGTGTAATATGGGTATGAGTTCCCTCTATAGTGAATACATATTGATGCATTTGTGAGTGTGTGTATATATATATATATATATATATATATACATACACTGTATAGATCAGTTTACAAAAAATTAACTCTAACTATAGCTTTCCTTTTAAATAAATGAAGCCCTCCAGTATTAATTAATTGAGAATTTGATACCTTGTGCCATTTTGCAGTAGTAAACTACTTCCCCTGTGACTGGATGGTGTTGTCATTCCCTTGCTACTGAAAATGCTGCAGCATGTAAATTTCTAAATGTCTTCTTCATTGAGCCAGTGAGTGTTTCACCTCTCTGCTGTTTCCTCCATAGTGATCCTGCCACTGGTGAGTTGTCACCAACAGCATGATCGCCA
Source organism: Staurois parvus (assembly GCF_062004578.1). Lineage (NCBI taxonomy): Eukaryota > Metazoa > Chordata > Amphibia > Anura > Ranidae > Staurois > Staurois parvus. Next base: position 3,010,619 of record NW_028317857.1, on the reverse strand, counting down.
GTGACATCAGCTTAAAGGATAAGTTCACCTTTTGGAACATATTACATATTCCATCCGTATAAAGGGTGGAACATGTAACATGTTCCAGCAGCTGCAGCCTCTCCCCCTACCCCCCTTCCCCAGTGACAAGTAGGGGAATATTGTCCCCATCTCCGCAGTCACTAATTTCCTGTGAATGCATGAACTACAACTACTGTCAGCCATTGCAGCTTGTAATTATGAGTGGACTGCGAGGGTGCTGATGAGTGGCCTCATAGTCCATTCACAAGTCCTGCAGGTTGTAAACAGTCATCTCGTAGTTCAGGGCATGTCTGCAGGAGTCTGGCATTGCACCCCTGATCCACTGATCACAGGTACAATGCTTTCCTGGTTCCATACTGAAAAAATAATAAAATACTGCTAAAATATGTGCATTTATTATTTTTTTCCAAAAGGTGAACTTATCCTTTAAGGACAAAGCTTGTTGGGGAAGAGGGGCACTACACCCCTGTATAAGGATCCTCCACCCATGCTACACAATGTATTTGTCAACATGTGTCCTCTTAATCCAGCACCATGGAATCAGAAACTTACCTTAGTAGACATGGCCCAGTAGCTAGTTTCAGAAATAAGATATACCTTTGCTCATATCCCAGTAGCTTATTCATGTATATAACTAGAGATGAGCGAATTTCTCAAAAATTCGATTTGGCTGATTCGGCGAATTCCAGTGTGAAATTCGATTCGATGCGAATTTCTTCGCTACGAAGATGACTTATAAAAAGGGTTTCTAGGCTTCAGAGAGCCTTTAAATTAGTGCAGAACACTGTACCTTTAATTTAAATGCCCTTGGAGATGAGGAAAGAGAAGGAGAAGGAGAAGGAGAAGGATGAGAAGAAGGAGAAGGATGAGAAGAAGGAGAAGGAGAAGGATGAGAAGAAGGAGAAGGAGAAGGATGAGAAGAAGGAGAAGGAGAAGGATGAGAAGAAGGAGAAGGAGAAGGATGAGGAGAAGGAGAAGGATGAGAAGAAGGAGAAGGATGAGAAGAAGGAGAAGGAGAAGGATGAGAAGAAGGAGAAGGATGAGAAGAAGGAGAAGGAGAAGGATGAGAAGATGGAGAAGGAGAAGGATGAGAAGAAGGAGAAGGAGAAGGATGAGAAGTAGGAGAAGGAGAAGGATGAGAAGAAGGAGAAGGATGAGGAGAAGGAGAAGGATGAGAAGAAGGAGAAGGATGAGAAGAAGGAGAAGGATGAGAAGAAGGAGAAGGATGAGAAGAAGGAGAAGGAGAAGGATGAGAAGAAGGAGAAGGATGAGAAGAAGGAGAAGGATGAGAAGAAGGAGAAGGAGAAGCAGAAGGAGAAGGATGAGAAGAAGGAAAAGGAGAAGGATGAGAAGATGGAGAAGGAGAAGGATGAGAAGAAGGAGAAGGATGAGAAGAAGGAGAAGGATGAGAAGAAGGAGAAGGAGAAGGATGAGAAGAAGGAGAAGGAGAAGGATGAGAAGAAGGAGAAGGAGAAGGATGAGAAGAAGGAGAAGGAGAAGGATGAGAAGAAGGAGAAGGAGAAGGATGAGAAGAAGGAGAAGGAGAAGGATGAGAAGAAGGAGAAGGATGAGAAGAAGGAGAAGGAGAAGGATGAGAAGAAGGAGAAGGAGAAGGATGAGAAGAAGGAGAAGGATGAGAAGAAGGAGAAGGATGAGAAGAAGGATGAGAAGAAGGATGAGAAGAAGAAGGATGAGAAGAAGGACAGTTCTGTGACAGTTTCTGTCTATTTCTGACAGTTCTGGGACATTCACTCCATACAGCTGTTTCAACCGCTGTATGGAGGGAATGTCATGGAACTGTCAGAAATAGACTATTAATGACAGTTCTGGGACTGTCCTTCCATGCAGCGGTTGAAACATTGTATGTATTTGTTTCCATAAATGGATCCATTTATGGAAACAAATACATACAATGTTTCAACCGCTGTATGGAAGGACAGTCCCAGAACTGTCATTAATAGTCTATTTCTGACAGTTCTATGACATTCCCTCCATACAGCGGTTGAAACAGCTGTATGGAGTGAATGTCCCAGAACTGTCAGAAATAGACTATTTATGACAGTTCTGGGACATTCACTCCATACAGCGGTTGAAACATTGTATCTATTTTTTTCCATAAATGACATTCTGCAGATACACTTAGAGGAGCGCTGCAGATACACTTTTTGCCGGCTTGGAATTATTCTTATTTTCATCCTACTTCTTCTTTTTCTTCTTATGAGGATGAGGATGAAGAAGAAGAAGTAGGATGAAAATAAGATTAATTCCAAGCCGGCAAAAAGTGTATCTGCAGCGCTCCTCTAAGTGTATTTGCAGAATGTCATTTATGGAAAAAAATAGATACAATGTTTCAACCGCTGTATGGAAGGACAGTCCCAGAACTGTCATAAATAGTCTATTTCCGACAGTTCTGGGACATTCACTCCATACAGCTGTTTCAACCGCTGTATGGAGGGAATGTCATAGAACTGTCAGAAATAGACTATTAATGACAGTTCTGGGACTGTCCTTCCATACAGCGGTTGAAACATTGTATGTATTTGTTTCCATAAATGGATCCATTTATGGAAACAAATACATACAATGTTTCAACCGCTGTATGGAAGGACAGTCCCAGAACTGTCATTAATAGTCTATTTCTGACAGTTCCATGACATTCCCTCCATACAGCGGTTGAAACAGCTGTATGGAGTGAATGTCCCAGAACCTCATCCTCATCCTCTTCTTCTGAGGATGAAGATGAAGAAGAAGAAGAAGTAGGATGAAAAGAAGAATAATTCCAAGCCGGCAAAAAGTGTATGTGCAGAGTTCCTCTATTTCTGACAGTTCTCTCACAGCTTCTTCACATGAACAGTGGTTGAAACATCTGTATCCTAAATGTAAACTAATAGATACAATGTTTCAACCGCTAAACATGTGTTCCTTCTGTCAGAGAACTGTCAGAAATAGCGGAGCTCACTGCAGGGACACTTTTGCCGGCTGATCGGGAAATGTTCGATTCGCGCACCCGAAGTAGGCAAAATTTCGGTTTCGCCGCGAATCGAATATTTCCTGAAATTCGACTCGAATTCCGGTTCGCCTGGTTCGATTCGCTCATCTCTATATATAACCCATGAGGTGCTAAAGGGCTGTGACCACACGTTAACACTAACAATTCTGGATGAACCCTCTACAAACCTCTATACACCCTTTCTAGCAAACTTTGTACACAATCAGGGATTTTTAGTTCACAAATATTGCATGTTTAAGCTAGTCAACTGCATCAAATGGCCTCTATGGCCAGTGTTTAAATAGCTTGGCCAGCTTGAATATCTATTGCAATATGTGTGAGCTACAAATGATGAACTTCACTCGAGTCGTAAAATTTTAAAAATCAGCAGCTACAAATACTGTACAAATACTTGCCAGTCCATGGAGCCCAGTGCTGTCAAGTGCTCACATTATGTGTTATAGCTCACTACAAGATGTTACTGCATGCTATTTACATAGCTTACTCATCTCTTTAGTGATCAGTTGCTACTTTTAGTAGCAGGATTGAACTTCAAAAAATCTCCTGGTTAAATCTAGCCTAATTAGGTGACTTCGCTAACAAACACACATTTTCCAGCACACTCACCAGCCAGCCTGAAAAACAACTGAATTGACCTTAACAATCACATTAAAACAGAGGCAAATATATGTGTAAGCCACAGTGTCCACATCAAGGCAAACCTAACTCTGTTCCCAATTCACGCTCCAGCAACCACCCACAATACCCTGAACAGGCCTTACTGGCCATTTAAACTTCAATTTTTTTTAATGGTAAGTTTTGCTGCAGTAGGTTGTATACATCGTACATATGCACCACTTGACCGTTCGGTTCAAGATATCCCCCAGGCTTGTTATATTAAGGAATTTAGCATTTTAACATTGACCATAAAGCATTATTAAATTTGCTAATCACCACCACACTGAATTTGGCCAGGCCAGCCCCCATGGAATTTGTTTGACAATCCCTTATCTATTAGTCTAGAAAATGGCCATTACATTTTTTTAACATTCGGCTTCCATTGACTTCAATGTGGTTCAGATTTGGCACACAAACTCTGGTCATGTTCTGCGAACTGGCCTCAAACCAAACCTAGGTACGTTCTTTTCATCTCCACTAGCAAATTTGTATTTTCTATGTTCATTGCAAGGCATATACAAAATGTAGTGTAAAATTCCATTTCATTCCCAACATATGTAGGATTCCGGTAACGATGTAACTTTTGTGTGCATATGCAGGACTAACATCTTCAGTAGCCATCCAACGGCAATATAGAAACGATGTGAGACCTGGAAGAAGCAATGGGAGACAGAACAATGACTGTAAGCCTAGACCTGTCATGGCTAGGCACACTAGGAGCTACGTGTGCCATAAAGTTGCAAGACCCCACCCCAACCCAGTGGAATTTTATTCTGCTTTAAAAATCACCCGTGTAGCTTAGCCCTTAGGCCCCATGTACACGGGACACTTCTGAACGATGGAAACCAAATGCTGGAAAACGTAGATTAAAAAACATCGTGCCTTAATGGAGTTGTGCCCTACTCCCCCGAGTCTTTTTCATTCTAGTATGTTTTTCGGTGTAGCCCTGCAGTCCGTATTGGGGTGCGACTGGTGGGATCATTCTGCTGGGATACTGAGGGATGGTCACCTTGTTTCCACTTGTTGCTGTGTCCGTCTCCCGACCCACTCCCTTTGCTTTCCTCTCTTCCTTCAATATCTTTACATCTGGTGTCTCCCTTCTCCCTTTTCCTCCCCCCTCCCCCTTTTTTTTTCTCTTTCTTCTCTCCTTTTCTCTCTGTCTGGGTGTATTTTCTTGGTTTTATGGAATTATCTCCTTATTGTTGAATATCGCCTGTCTGGGGATGCCCCCCTTGTATCTATGTTTGTATTCATATCCCTTCATCCCCATGGATCATACTGATACCTATGTTGCTTTTTTTTTTTGCCCATTCCATTGTCAATGTTCTTATTATTTTCTTGCTATGTACTGTTTAATTTGATACAAAATCTAATAAAGACAAATTTGCCTTTAAAAAATGTATGTTTATCATTTACATAATGCGTTTATGCACGTTTACGTTTAGAAGCGTTTTTTTAAAGATAAGCACAGGAGAACCTCCCAAATGCCCAGAATGCACTGAAAAGTGGTAAATTATTAACTATTTCAGACTGTTCCAGAGAAATACAGAGTAACAGCAGAGACAGCAGTATGTGTTGAGATTAGCTTAGGTGTGAGTTGCTCATTAACATTTCTTTTGTTTCCAATGGTGGGAAAGGGGTCTGGTGGAGTGAGTCATTAAGGCCACCTGGCAGGGGTCTTCATGAGGAATTTGAGGTCTGAATGTTCATTAACATATCGTTTGTTTCCAAGGGTGGGAGAGGTCTGAGATGTGAATTGGTCATTACAATGTGTGACAAGCTTGGTAGGAACATCCTGTGTTCAGTGTTTTGCCCATCTGAGTACCTTGAAAAAGCTTTGCATGCATTTTTCATGATGAAAAAAGGCTCTGGACAGCATTGGGAACTGGAAGAGTAAAAAAAAAAATTTCAAACACTTATAAACCTGATTTGCTGCGTTTACAAGTGTTTTGTGTTTGAAACACTGATAAAATCGACTGCTGAGTTTTACAAGTTGCAATAAATGTAAATGTTCAATTTCTTTTAATATATTATAACATCTTTTAATATATTCTGATTTACTTGTGTCACATAATGCTGCAAGATATTATATAGTTAGGTGAGTGCAACCCTAAGCTGAACTAACGTTTCTCTGAATTAACGTTTCTCCCTCTAGGTGTCTCTTCTTCAGCCTGGCTCTCTGAGTATGCCATGTCTGGTATGTTGGTGTCATAAGGAACTCGAATTATATGCAGTGCTTTATTGTTTGAGAGCTTCAGCCTACCACAAAGCCTGTGATGAAAGAAATGAATGGGTGATTGAGTTCTTAGGCAAAGCTGTACAAAACATTGCACTCAAACTGCTATGCTAAAAGTCACACAAAGAGGAGGATGACTTTTTTTCCAAATCTGTTTTCAAAGGTTTGGATTGTCCATGAAGGAATTGTGTGCCTTTATTATATTTCATTCTGAGCATCACTGTAATTGTTGAAGGTCTTTGCATCACTGACTCATCTCCATTCGCTGCACATCCCACAGCTTTTATCTTCAGAGCAATTGTCTATTATACAGCGCTAACAGTGCTGGACTTAGAATAGACCATAGTCCTGCCATGTACATAGAACAGTATATGACAGCTCACTTGTGATCAAAGTTTTAAGAAGATAAATGCAATGGTGGGCATAGGTTACAATGGGGCCCTATTGTAATAAACATTTTGGCCCCGCTTTGATAGCTATCCATGTTGTGTTACATATTAAAAAGCCGTGCCTTATTGCCACCTTGCCAAAATCTGTCTTACTCAGAAACTAAAAGGGCATATACAGTATGTTCCACCGGATGCTGAACATTCTGTCTATGTTCCCTGCCATGTCTTTTCATCCAAAACCTAATAGCCTGAAGCTGCTCCCTACACCTCCACATATTATGAAGTACGACCTTTTCTTCCTTGCCCTTCTGCTTTGATCAGGCTCCAGAAGTCGAGAAAGGAAACCTCATGTAAGCTATACATTGTGAGCTTTCACAGGGCTAAGAACTCTCTCCTTGATCCTATGTGACAGTGTGGAGCCAATCTCATAACATAGGTGACGTGTTCCTTAGTTCACAGAGGAGAATGGATAAGGCCTCATGTATACTGCTGCTCCTAAATATGAGTTTAGGAGCGTTAGGGACTTTTTTGCCAAAGATCCTGAACTCAACTCAGTAAAAGCCTATGGGGTTTATTTACTAAAACTAGAGAGTGCAAAATTAGACTCACTTCTACATAGAAACCAATCAGCTTCTAATCTCAGTTTGTTCAATTACGTTTTGACAATAAAACCTGGAAACTGATTGGTTTCTATGCAGACGTAAGCCTGATTTTGAACCCTCCAGCTTTAGTGTCCATGCACAAATAGGCTTTTATCAGAGTTTAGCAGTAGCAGAGTTTAGGGATAGTTAAATGTCCCTTTCATTTTGGGCAAAAAAAAATGCCAAACACGGCAAAAAAGCGTGTAAACGAGCCTAAGTGCTAGCCACATTTAGTGCTTGGGTGTTTATTCATTTCAGTGGCAAATACTCTGGCCAATGAAATGAATAAACATCCAAGCACTAAATGTGGCTAGTAGTATAGTGTATGACTGCAACAGTTAAGCTGGTCAAGATATGATCCATATATATGGACAGGCTGATTGTACCCAAGTTGATCCATTGATCGACTTGGATACAACCAGCCTGTTGGATTGCTCTGTGTGTGATTACTGCCAGCGGCTATAGCCACTAGCAGTAATCATTGTGTTCTACCCACTGGGAAGGCTCCCTGCACCCCTCCCCACCCCCACCAGTAGTACACAATAGCATTCAAGTGATTTTTTTTCCTTCCATCTATGGTGGAAGGAAAGAAAATCAAATTATCCATTGGCTGCCTTAGGAGGTCCTTGGGATGAACATATGAATACTGGGAACCAGGTGGAAAATATTTGTACTAATGGAATTACATAATACACAGGTCTTTTTTAAGACTACAATATTATATTATCTCCCTCTGCAAAGCCAATATGGTATATTACTGCCAATGGTAAGAAGGAAGAAAACTAAGTCTAGTGGCTGTAGAGAGGGTGTGGAAAGGTTGTTGAACCATGTACCATTGAGTCACGAGTGAAACATGACTTTTTGATCATGATTTTAACTCCTTAGAAAGCTCTTGAGAGTTTTATCTGTTGCCAGCAGAACTCATTTAAAAATGGGTTAAGGCACGTAAGAAGCCCATAACAGCTCTGGCATATACCAGCCTTTCTGGCAAATGTCAGCTATCCCTTCTGGCTCCCTGCCATATATTTTATCTGGCTGATTCATAATGTGATCACTGTAGCCTTCTAACCAGCACTTCAATAGGCACTGCTCCATTGTACTGTAGAGATCTATGCTTCTTGCTTGTTGCTATCACTACTGGGATTTTTCTCGTATTTATATCATCTTCTGCTTGCAAAATACTGTTTGATTAACAGGCAATAATCGGACCTACAGTATAATACACCTGTGTATATACTCAGCTTATCACAATTCTGTGCCTGCTTACCCTGAAAACTCTTAAATCCTGTGCAAATTAGAATTATACTAACATAGGGGAAGCCTGTATGTTTTGCCCCAGATAGAGCCAAGTAGAAGGATGCATTAAAGTGTTTGAGTGTCTGCTGCATAGTTTACACTGTGGGTCCAGTGGTAAGTAACCACTGACACCTATGATATTTTAGCTTTCTGCACTCTTCTCACTGGCCACCATGTAAGATGTTGTCTTCCTTTCATTGGCTACCAATGCAAAGGCATTGTTCCTCCAGCTGACCACTATGTAATTCAACTTTCTTCTGCTTGTTGTCCATCAATGTGAAGAGCATTCTTCTTCTCTCTGACCCATTTGTAGGCATGTGCAGTCTAGTTTCTCCACTGTAGGTGGTCCTCGACCGGAGAGGTACTGCAGCTGGAGAGGAAGTCAAGAGTAACTTGGTTTGTCTATGGTTTCCTTGGTTCCCTGAGGAACATTCCGGTTGGCTATGCTGCATCCAGGTGACCCTGGCGGCCATCTTCGGCCACCAGAGCCTTTTTTAAAGTGGAGGTCCACCCAAAGGGGGAAGTTCCACTTTAAGGACTGGTCCCCCACTCCCTGTTAAGGATTGGAACCTTTCAGAAACGGGGGGGGGGGGGGGGGGAATTTGACAGGTACCCACTTCCACTGTAATCGCCTAGGCAATCCGCAGCAGAAGTTGTCCTCCCCCCATAGTCTTCTGGGACACGTGACAGGTCCCAGAAGATTACAGGAGCATTCAGAAAGTACAGTGCTACTCACGTATGTGCAGTGAGTACCCAGCTGTGAAGCTGCAAGCTGTCACAGCCGGGTGCCCACACTGAAGATGCTGGCGCCAGGTACACAGGACGGCCGGTGAAACGGGCTACGGGGAGGACACCACAGTGTTACTAGAACTCCGCTTTAAGTCTCTGCCTCCAGGCTTTGGACATGGATAATGTAGGGAAAGAGCACCCCTCTATCAGGAAAAGTGATTAGCGTCAAGGAAAGGTTCCAGATGAGTAGGGATAGGCTAGAGACATGTCACTCTCATCGGAATCCTCCCCATTGGTCTTGGACTGGCCAGGCCACCTTCCACCCTCATAGACAGAGGCTGTCGGTGCGCTAGAACCTGCTCTACTCTGCAAGTTTACACAGAACTGTGAGTGCTCTCAGCTGGGTCCCACTGGCTTTTTTGCAATTTTGGGCTGTTCCTTCAATATAAAAGCCACTATGAATAATCGCATTTAATATCCAACAAGCTGGTTGTCCCCAAGTTGACCGATCAATCAACTTGGGTACATTCAGCCTTTCCATACATGGTTTGATTATCGGCCGTTCCCTGCTAAACTGGTCAAGATTCAAACTGTCTTTACATAGAACTACAATAAATCCTTAAACTTATTTTGATATGGGCCACCTGGTTTCCCCACCCCACAGCGGGATTCAAACTGGGAAAAGGGGGGGGGGTGAGTCAGGTTCAGAGCGAGATGATCTGTGTGTACTACACTGTTGTCTGCAGGGTGCTCCTGGACCTGGCTATGTTGTTTGGTATGAGTGGCAAGCACAAGACTGTCAGAGCAGACTTGCACATCTGTTGGCAACCAGCAAAACAGTTCCTATATATGTTTTTCTTCTGTGTATATAGCTGTTTGTCTGGAGTTTACCTTTCAATAAACCCACTTGAAGTGCTAATCTGTCATTATTCTCCAAGCTTTGTGCTGTTGATGACTGTATATTAAAGAAATGTGAATGTAGTACATTAAAAGACATCCTGTATGAAAGCATTTGGAACAAACCATGATGGGTATTGTAACACAAGGTCATTGAAGACAGCACAGAACATGATGTGCTCAGAGACCAGCTCTTCCAGGGAATTATTATATAATCGGTAACGTTGCATATTGCTGGAGGTACCCACCAATCGTCGTAGGTTAATATTTGTGCAATACGCCATGATAACAGGGGCGGACTGACCATTTGGAAACTAGGGCACTGCCCGAGGGCCTGAGGTCAGTAGGGGGCCCCATGAGATGCCCCTGGTACCTTTTTCATAGGCTTTTTTGAGTTTGGGCAAGGACACAGGGGCCCCATGAGCCCCTTTTTGCCCGGGGGCCCCATGAGTTGTCAGTCCGCCCCTGCATGATAATATCATATTCTAAAAAAAAAAACTCTGCACAAGATTTGAAGAAAGACTATAATACTTTTGGATTTGTTTTTTAATCTTTCTTTTTTAAACTTAATTTCAAAAGATGATGTCCACACAAAGCTATAATATGTAGTCCTCTTCCTCTAAAAAGTTCCTTTTCCTCTTGTAGTTAGGGGTTCCAAGGCTGCTGTTCCTGACTCCCTGCTTGGGGATGTCTCCTTATCCAGCTGTGTGCTCCCTCCCTGAGCTGTGTGCCCGCTCCCTGAACCTGTGTGCTCCCTTCCTGAGCCTGTGTGCTCCGTCCCTGAGCTTGTGTGCCCCCTCCCTGAGCCTGTGTGCTCCCTCCCTGAGCCTGTGTGCCCCCTCCCTGAGCCTGTGTGCCCCCTCCCTGAGCTGTGTGCTCCCTGCCGGAGCCTGTGTGCTCCCTCCCTGAGCCTGTGTGCTCCCTCCCTGAGCCTGTGTGCTCCCTCCCTGAGCTGTGTGCTCCCTCCCTGAGCTGTGTGCCCCCTCCCTGAGCCTGTGTGCCCACTCCCTGAGCCTGTGTGCCCCCTCCCTGAGCTGTGTGCCCCCTTCCTGAGCTGTGTGCTCCCTCCCTGAGCCTGTGTGCCCCCTCCCTGAGCCTGTGTGCTCACACCCTGAGCCTGTGTGCCCACTCCCTGAGCTGTGTGCTCCCTCCCTGAGCCTGTGTGCTCCCTCCCTGAGCCTGTGTGCTCACACCCTGAGCCTGTGTGCTCACACCCTGAGCCTGTGTGCCCCCTCCCTGAGCCTGTGTGCTCCCTCCCTGAGCTGTGTGCCCCCTCCCTGAGCTGTGTGCATCCACAGATACTCAAATGCCTCTGATTCCTCCACCCAAATGTTTGACTGATGGCAGCAGGAGCCTATCACTCCACTGCCCCCAATGTCCATTTTTTAAAAATTGCTCGCTTCTGCCATAAAAGCATTTTGCTTGCCTGCTAGCGGTTTTTCCGAATAATAAAACAGTATGCTGAAAGTAAATGCCAGAGTGAAATGCACAGGAGTTATCGCCTCCCTGGTGGGCTAATAGAGAAAAGTGAAAATGTCAGATGAAAAATGAGAAGAGGGAAGATCCAGAAGTAGACCTGGAGAAGATGGCAGTGGAAGCAATGAAGCGACAAGAGGGGTGGGGGTGCAAACTTGCACACCATGGCAAGCGTTCTCGCGGACCCCAGATCTGTTTAGTTCAACTTTAAGTTTTTGCAACTGATGTTTAATGTCACACATGTGGAAGAATCTTCATTCATTCCTATGAAAAGGTTCTCTAATACAGTATGTGCCACAACAGTGGTTAGCTTTTCCATAGGAATATAGACACTAATACAGATGTAAACCTAAATATTTAACATGCCAAAGTAAGCTGGATCATAAACAGTTTTCATTTTTAAAAATAACTTAAATTAAAGAATACAGTAATTTTTTTTCTCCTTATTCTCATCTTTTGTTGCATCTCAGTGCTGCTAATTTCCTTCCAACTCTTTTTCAGACAGTACTTGTCTACATGTACTCCAGTTTGTAGTTTGCATGCATGACACCGCAAGAGCAAAATTGGGAGATAGGGACAGAGCGTTGTCACTGTTACAGTACTTGCAGGATCCCTGGTTGGTCTTACAGGATTCCTAAGGCTTTTTTTTTTTTTTAATTCAACTAGCGGGTTGAATGGGAAAAAAAACAAATCAAATGTGTGTATGCGGGAATCACTCCTGCAGAATACAATGATCAGTGTTGTCGGCTGCAGGCGGCACTGGTGGTTCGGGAAAAACCTGACAGCCTGGTTGTACAAAACTCGATCAATAGATTGACTTGTGTACAACCAGTTAGCCCATACATGGATGGACATTTTTAGCTTAAGATCTCCACTCCCTCCAAGACTTCCAGAGCTCCCAATAACAATGCTGGGTGTTTCCTCTGACCAGAAGAGTATTTCAAGCCTTTCATTTACCTTTAAAGTGGTTGTAATACCCAGTGAAGTGACTGGCCTTAGGAGATATTCAGAGATAAACCAAATCCTCCTACATACGTTGTACCTGTGTATCTTCTTTACAGCCGTTCAAAGTGCCGTATTTATACAGCCCGTGTGAGCTTCCAGAGGCAGGGGTCAGGGAGCAAAATTTACTCTCTGCAGAGTTCAGTGAAGAGGGCTGAGAGCTGATTGGTGGGAAGGGACAACCCCCTCCCCTCCACACAGCTCACAGGAACAAAGCTGAGACTGTTAATCACAAGCTGTGTGCTGGAGCTCTCTTCCCCTGTAACCATTTTTCTCTTGAAAACTTGTCAGAAGTTACTCATGCTGACAGCAGAAAAATATGACAGAAGTGTGAAATGACTCTTAGTCCTCTGGATTGAGACAAGTACACACTACAGATGATAGAATTGTTCAAATTTTACTTCTGAGATTTACAACTACTTTAAATTGTTTGTTTGGACCAAACTGGTCTAAACAAACTATTTCATTCACTAACACATACGCCCCCTCTCAGCTCTTTATAAACTGTATGTAGAATCAGCTACTGTACAAAGAGCATACAGCTATGTGTTTCGGTTGTGGTATGAGGACTTCTGATGAATAAATACAAGGCTTCCTTTGATTGGCAGAGGTGGCGATCATAATGTCATCCTTTGGCTTTCATGCATCCCTGTGCAGACAGTCCCATTGATGTCTATTGGGACATACTGTAGCAGTTGCACAGACACAGCCACTATGTCCCAATAAGACTTCCATTAGGTGCATGTTCCCAAACACACACTGTCTACATTTGGGGAGACACTTCTGCTCCCCCACGCACCCACATGTGGGGATGAACACCTGCGCATCCCTGTGCAGGTAAACATGGCCATGATTGGATGTACAGTATTGTACACCCCATATGAATGAGGCCTTAGCAATAAAGCAGGACATAGGGGTTGCTAACTGGGCTGTTTTAAAGTAGGGCTTCCAGGGGGGCCCAAATGGCCTACAGGTATGAAAAGTAACATTTATGAATGTTTTACAAAGCTGCACATCTGTTTTTTACTGGAGAAGGTGAACTTATCCTTAAAGTTATTATTATTATTATTATTATTACTACGAGTTTATATAGCGCCAAAGGGTTTGCTCAGCGCTGTACAATAGGGGGGACAATACATGGCACAGTACAACAACAACAAACAACGTACGAGGGGTAAGAGGGCCCTACTTTTACGAGCTTACAATCTAGGAAGTTAAATGAAACCTGGAGTTAGGACTTAAAGGATAAGCTCACCTTTTAAAAAAAATGCAGGTAAAAAAATGTGCATTTACTGTTTGTTTTTAGGAACCTGTAAAGCATTGCACCAGCGATCATCAGCTGACTGTAGACTGTCAGTGTAGGCTGTCTGCCCGTGCATCATACAGGCAGGCAATTCAATGCTGACAGGAAGAATCAATGAACTACCAGACAGCTCTACAGTGCCTTTATAATTTACAAATATTGACAATGACTTCTGAAAACACATTAACATGTTAAAACTTGAAATTTTAGAGAATGGGACTACGTATACTTTAAATATGAATAGTATAAGTAACACTTTCAGTATGATTACCTTTTTTTAAATAATTACGAGGCTAATTGTATGTTTTACAGTGCTGATTACAAAAATCAAAACAGGCATCTGACAAAATGTCTATAGAAGCTCTTGTTATTTTCTTCATGCAGAAGCTGTCATCATATTCCCCAATCAATGTAACCATTCTCGAGTATTGAGATGTCTCATCTGTTAGAGCTAAAGCTTTCTGGATACTTCCCAGGGAGTGTTAAAGCTGAACAACTGTAATACTCATCACTTCAATGAGTGATGAAGGATTAAAACGTAATTTTTCTAAGCATCAAGGAACAAAAATAACAACCAGACATTTACAGCCATGATCAAAAGAAATGCGGTAAGAAAGATGATATCTCATTTGCAATACACATTCATCATCAAAATCAGACTTGTAGCCTTTAACAGTTAATTCCACGCCTTCAATACCATTCCAGATAGCACTGATGAAGTATTAAATGTCTGCACTGTGCACGTTGTGCTTTCATTGTGTGTGTTGTGGGGTTTACAATATTCTGCCCTGTCAAGTATGCTTAGGTGTATTACTGGGTCTTGGTAGTGCCTGCTGTTTATTGCAAATAAGACCTTTCACTCTTATTTCCTTTTCTCTCTCCCTCTCACATGTTCCTATCTCCTCTCTTTCTCTCTTCTCAGTGCACACAGTCTTTATGATGAAAGCAGTACCTAGTCCCATGGAGCATACAGAATGAGAAGTGTACAAATGCTGTAAAGTGTGTCCTCTCAGGGTGCCTCTTCCTAGAAGCAAAAGGTACAAATAGTTTCCAAATGTATCAACTGTGGACAAGGGTCCTAAATCATTATGGAACAGAGAGGAGATCATCTGCTAGACCAAATGCAGTCTCTATATTGCTACTTTGCAGTAGAACATTCTCAACTTAGAGACAGAATCTCAGCCTGTTCAGCAGGGACCGAGCATGATTGGAACCATATCAAAAATAGGAAAGAAAATACCCAGTTCAACTTGCCAGCCAACAACCAAATAAACCTGTCTAACAATGTAGTTAGCACACATTTGCAAATACATACGTAAGCCACAGAGCCACGTCATGGCTGCCATTGTGCTGTATGCTGGGTGTCCAGTGCGCTCCCGTGCTGTAAGGGAATTCCTGTGAGACGGTTGGCGAATAGAAATGCTCATGCGCACGGAAATGTCCGAAGAAGAGTGGCCAGTCGTGCGCATGCGCACAGAAATGCGCGATTGCACATGGCAAAGATTGGCGCCAGACCGACTATTTAAAGGGTGCCTCTGCCTATGCTAAGTGCTGACTGGTCTTCAGCTGTCCCCATGTCCTACTTGTTCCTGTGTGATTCCCTTGTTGCTGACCCGGCTTGTTCCTGACTTGACTCTTGTTTCCTCCTCTGCTTGATACTCGTTCCTGACCTCAGCTCTGCTCCTGACTTTGGCTTGCTTATGATTTGGTACCTCGCTGTCCGCCCATTGATGACCCCAGCTATTCCTATGACATTGCTCCTGTCTCCCATCCCAGCTTCCTGCTTTGCTCTGGTGCACGCCTGGCGATCTACCATACCAGCTCTGGATATCGCTACTGTTCCTGAATCGGTGGTTCATCAGTCTTTTAAGGACTCCAGCTGCAAGAGCTGCAAACAACATCTTCTGGCACTCTTGTCCCCCTGGTCCCTAGACACCCTCTGTTTGGTCAGGGCTAAGGTCATTTTAGTCTCCAATCAGGTATGTGACACATGCCTTTAAGGAGGGGTGAGCTCCCTCAGGTTCCCCTGCCCTTAGTCTATAGATTAAATGCATGTGCCTCTACTATGAGGGCTCTCAAAATTTGTAGATTTAGGACCACAGAATATCGGGGTGCCGTGATGTGGCTCTGTGGCTTATGTATGTATTTGCAAATGTGTGCTAACTAAACCCCTGTTTTTAAACGCACATTTTTAGACAGGTTAATTTGGTTGTTGGCTTGCTGGCTGGCAAGTTAAACTGGGTATTTTCTTTCCTTTTTTTGATATGCGATGCCTGTCCATGTTCCTTGCTGTAAAAGCCAGTTATAGACTGGGGCAGTGACCACCTTTTTGTATGATTGGAACCATGTATGGGCAGGCCAAATGTACCCAAATTGAATGGTTGATCAACTTGGGTACAACTAGCCTGTCAGATTATACTGTGGTTATTGATAGCAGTTATTATACCTGCTAGCAATAATCACTGTGTTCTCCCCGTGGGGATGCCCCTCCCTGCCGGGAGATCACAATGGCTTCACAGAGTAGGTTCCCCCATCAGTGCTGAGTGTATTGATGGGGGAATCAAACTTTTTCTTACCTGCAACCTGTAGTTGCAGGAAAGAAATTTGGTCCGTCTATGGCTGGCTTTACAGTAACTAACTGAAGTAATCATTCAATATTCTAAGTGCTTAAAACTCATAGCAAATAGTCTCCAACTAGTTGCTTTAATCCATGTATTTATGTATGTCCTTATGCATAAGTACATCTCTCTGTGTAAGTGGTCTTCCACAAGTGTATAGGAGGTATAGTCTTTGCTGCCATCCCATCTGACCAGATGTAGTATTGGCATGTGGGTGGTTGCAGCGTGGTGCAGCAGCAGTAAATACACTGTCCGGTCGCAAATAACAAAGATTGTATTGGAGTAATGGCCCAAACATGCAAACAGCTCAATGGGAAGGCATTCATTTGGGAATACTCACAGTTTTGTATAGTAATGTAGAGCAGAGCAGATTATGATGTGCTGACAGCATCTGTCTCTGAAGAAGGAATGTTGCCGGGTTGGTCTGTGCCCAATTAGGAGGATTTCTGGAGAAGATAGTGTGTCCCTATCCTTGCCCTACCACTATGCACTTTCCCTGACAGACGTGTAACCTGTCCCTACACGGTCCACTTGCAACATGCGCACCAAGTCTTAAATAGACTCTGCCTGACCCAAGATAGCCGCCAGAGTCACATGGGGCAGCAGCATCCAAAGGATCACTTCCCCAGTGGCCTATGAAACCATAGAGAAGTATATGCCTCCTGACATCCTCTCTCTGTGGAATGCCGCTTCGGTTTGAGCTCCACCTGCAGAAGGCGGGAAGGAAGAGGAAGAAAAGCAGAAAGCTTTTTCACATTTTGAATCTTCCCGAATGTTCTCTCCTCTGCATAGTTGTGCGCTAGATGGAGCTGAGTTTGGGAAAGTTCCTCAACTGCTGAGTCTATGCTACTCTGGACTCAAGGTTGAATAATATAGAGAACTCCTATGACAAAAGAAAAGCAGTAAAGAACAAAAAGAAAAGAGCACACAAACCTTGCGCATTACCTCAGTAAACAATTCATGTATTTATTGATAAGTTATACTCACAAGAGTAGCAGTATAAAAGGCATATAACATCCAAAACCAACACAGGGTTAGACAACACGTGCAAGTTCCATCCGGAAGAGAGATAGACTCTTGGTCAAGCTGATGCATTTCAAAAGGGGATCCCTTCTTCCTCAGAGCTAGTCACAAAGCGATTGGTTACCCCTAAATATAGTGTTCATCTATGGCCTGGCGCGCCCCTGTGAGTGGGATGGCCTCGTAGGAGGAGGGGGAACGGGTTTTTATGGGGGACTAAACGTGTCACTAAAATTCACAAACATTCATAACATGCAAAGTGTACAAAGTAAATGTATAAATATAAACACAAATATAAAAATGAAATATAAATATATAATATATAAAATGATAATATGATATGATCACAAATGGAAAAGGATAAAAGTACAATAATAATGTTGCTATGTTAGCATAAATAGACATAGTGATTAAAATGAAGACTTGATAAATTAAACGTTGAAATATAAATGGGAAATTATGTTAAAATAATGTCAAAATAAAAACGGGTACCAAAGTTTATATTAAACATGAAATTAGAGATATTTATAAAAAGCAAAAATTCAGAACGAACTGAATGAGAGAATAAAATATATTATATAAAAAAAGGAAAGCACCTGTGGCTGCCCACAAAAGGTGAGCAAAGCTGAACTGGCCATATGACGGAAGCATGCATTAGAACCTGCCTTCTGACCTACAGATTTGGAATGTCTAATGTGCAAATTCATACTATGTTTATATAGGACCTGTACTTAGGGTTGTCACCTCATCCCTTTAAAACTGAACACATATTAATTACACAGATTCTGTGGCTGATCAAGGTGGTAATTAAACTCACATAGTGCCTTATCTGCATCAAATTAGCCTCAGAACCTGTGTAATTAATATGTGTTCAGTTTTAAAGGGATGAGGTGGCAACCCTACCTGTAAGCAAGACGTTTCTACCTGTAAGAAGGCCTTCAAGCTGCTGTACAGATGATCTGCTGCACAGAGAAAGTACCGTGTTCTTGTGTGCCCTATTTCTTCATCCTCTCTCCCTTGTATGTGTTCAGCAGTAAATCTACAAAATCCAACTAAAATGACTGGTCCCTACTAGGCCACTTGAGGGTCATCTCGCATAACACTGAGGGCAGTGTTACATACATTATTTTTCCACATATTCCAGTATGCAGTTTAAAATTCTATGCGGGATCCGGGGATATCAACTGATTTTGCCATATTTGGACTCATTTACCATTTGGTATATAATTGCCTAGCATGTCCCCAGGGGTTTTCTCTAATTTCCTCTGGATCCACCAAGCAGTAATTCCTAAATTAGACTTGAAGGAACCTGACATTTCGTGAATTAGTCCCAAAAACTGCACCTAATTTGGGACTTCCCATTGACTGAAATGGGAATCATAGTGACTTAAAGTTTATCTATTGGTTTGCTAAATAAAGATATTCAGATGTGAATTTATATCCTTTTTTGATTATGCAAGTCCTGTTAGACACCCTACAATGCCTACTGTTAGCTTTTTTTAGCTAGCAAAACAATTTTGGTAGCTTCCACTTTTTAGTTTAGATTTAGTTTCACTTTGTATTTGAGATGGCCAAATGGCAAATAAAGGCACTTTCAGTCACCTAGTTTCAAGGGCTTTTCAGTGCCATTTTACAATCCAGAATAAGCTCACAGATGAAGCACACATCAGTTCTTCTTATGGCTCAGACATAGACTTCATGAGATGTATGCAACTTGGTTCTGTTCTTCAATCCCTTCCGGATGAATACCAACACACTTGAGCATTGAAACACTCTGCATTGAGGCTGAGCCTGTAAGACATGTGCTTTGTTTATCATACTCCATGTTGAATTCAGGTGAACATAATAAGGACTCCAAGCTAATAGTGAAATGGAAACAAGAACTTCACACAATTTTCTCCCAAGCCCAAAAAGACTGCATCTTCCTCTTTGTGCATAAGACCTAATTAGCAAGGATACACCAGGAAAATGGTAATAAACTCCTGACGCAGTGGTATAAGACACCCCAAGTATTACATAAAATAAATCCCAAATTGTCGTCTCTTTGTTTGCAATGTCAGAAAATGGAAAGATAACTTCTATGCATTTTTTGGGACTGCACAGTATTGACCAATTTCTGGTCTGGGGTTAAAACTGCTGTCAAAACTCCGACCAGGTGGTCTCTTGTGAATGAGTCGGGTATATATCTCCTAAATAACACACAGATCTCACTTAAACAATATAAAAAATTCTTAAACATTTCCTAAATCCAGCCAAAGCCTGTATTTCTGTGTTTTAGAAAAATACAGGCTCACCTACCATTAAGAAATGGTACACTAGAGTTTATGACATCCTATTAATGGAACAACTAACTGCCTAACAAAGAGACCAATCAGAAAAACACTTTAAAATTTGGACAGTGATTTGGAATGAAATGCCACGGAGTACCCTTTCCTCATACTCCCCACCCTCCCCCTTTTTTTCTTTTCTTGAGTAGCATTACCCCCTTAGGATATGCTAGAAGACCTGGGTCCCCCTATAGTCCTGCACAGCCAGGCAACACGCAACTTCACAAAGACTTCAGATATCAGTCCTTGAGCTTTGGTTTTGTTCTTTTATTTAGGGGATTTGAACTGGGATAGGCTTAGGGGTGTACAGGATGCCCAAGGGAAACTGGTGAACTGAGGACAACTTGCTGGAACTATTCACAAGCCTTTACTGCAACAAAGTCTCTGTTGGAGAGCTAGCCAGTGTCTCCTATTGTACCACCCCAGACCCTAGAACTCCTCTTCTCCACCCAGCAATCTGGGGGTATCCCTGAACAGGGGATCCTATTTTACCTTCTGGCTCTTGCACCCAGGTTGCTACTCAGCCCTCCTTTCTAACAATTAGATTCTAGCTCCGCCTAGCTAACTTGGAGAGCGCTACACTTGCATTCCTACTTTTTATTTCACTCTAAGAAAGACCCTCTTCTTCTCTGCCAAATTAAAGCAAAAAATGCTCATGAAGACTCCTGGGGTGTATGAAATAATTTTGGCCTAAGCCAGAAACCAGGAAGCAACTGAAGAAGTGAAAAAAACAAGTGCATATAATATACTTCCTATCAATTTACTAGCAGCATAAGGATTAAAACCAGTTAATGATTATTGAGAGAGAAAAGTTTTCAGCCTGGACTTTTTCTGCTCTCTGACTATGTACCACACTGCCTGCACTTTGTTGACCTCTGCCTGCTCCTGACATTGATTCTCATTATTATTTGGTGCCTTGTTGCTCATTTGTTACCAGTCCCAGACTATGACCTCACTTCTCCTTTGCCTGGACCTGGTACGTCCTCAGCTGTACTTTTTCGCACCAGATACCAACACTCTCGAGTTCTAGTTTCCATTTCCTTGGCCTAGCCACTTCCATTGCTCTTGCAGGTCTTGTCTTAGATTCTAGGGGTACTTTACTAGGAAATTGTGCAAGAGGCTTCCTTGTCATCTCGATTTCCCTTACAGGCACATTATCTGCTGCTAGAGAGGATTTCACATTTGTAAATTTAAAATAGAATCCAGAATCACCGTCTTCCATTATGTCCCAAAGCATCTAATTTGCTGTAAAGGTGATCTCCAACATACGTCTTTGAGAGACTAGGGAAAAGTTAGAGTCACTGTCAGGCTTTCATTGCAGCCTGTGCTACTATTGGGGAGAGTCCCCTACCTTCCTGTGTGATCACCAAAGCAGGAATTTATTATTCCAATAAGAACACGGACTGCAATAAAAAAAACAGCAAATTACCTGATGCCAACATGGCATCATACATATGATATAGCTCCGTGCCAACTCCACCCACAGGACCTGTTTAAATCTATAAAAGAAAGTAAAGAAAAACCCTCCCCTATTCTCCTTTATGTCTTTAAGATCCACACAGAAGACCATGGTGCTGCAATAAGTCTGTACCTGCAGATCAGAGTTCGCCTGGATTCAGGTTGCTAAATGCACCAACAAGTTGGGGAGCCCTTTCTGGTGGTCTTTTGGGGCCAAGGAGTTTTCAAACTAGAGATGCCATGTCCTCTGGTGGCGTATCTAAGCTGGTGTCCTAGCGCTGTTTTTTGTGCTGTTTTTTCTATTCTCCCACAAGTTTGTACTATCCCTTTTTGTTTTTCCTCCTTTGCCTCTATTTTTGTTAGGCTTCACCATTTTTAATTTTTGGGCCTTCATCTGGTTCTCCTACTGGTTTGTACTATTCCATTTTGTTTTTCTTCCTTTGCCTCTATTTTTGTTAGGCTTCACCATTTTTAATTTTTGGGCCTTCATCTGGTTCTCCCACTAGTTTGTACTATCCTATTTTGTTTTTCTTCCTTTGCTTCTATTTTTGTTAGGCTTCATCATTTTTAATTTGTGGGAGTGATTTGTGTTTTTTTTCCTTTTTCTACAGTTTTATGCTGCAGAAGGAAGACCCAAAACATACAGTCAATGCCATTAAGAACTTTTTTCAGCTTAAAGAAGAACAAGGAGTCCTGGAAGTGATGGTATGGCCCCCACAGGGCCGTGATCTCAACATTATTGAGCCTACTCCCACAGATTTGTGGTTAGTTCTCCAAGATGTTTGGGACAACCTACCTGCCAAGTTCCTTTGAAAACTGTGTGCAAGTGTACCTAGAATTGATGCTGGCTTGAAGCCAAAGGGGAGCCATACCATATATTGATTTGATTTAGATTTTCCTTCTGTTTGCTCACTTTGCATTTTGTAAATTGATAAAAATAAACAATTAAAATGTACTGTATATTTTTTAAAGTATTCTTACTTTACAACATTTCTGTACACCTGCCTAAAACATTTGCACAGTACTGTACCTCTAAGGCAGTGCTGCATTCAGCGACAATGAAGAGGGCTATAAGGACCCAATTAGTCAACAGACCCGTCCTCGGGCAGAGTGGTCGGAAGTGCCCGTAGGAAGGCAAGTATTTTTCCCCTGAACGGAAGTTGAATGTGGCTATTCCTTTTATAAACTATTTTTTATTGACAAATGAAAAATAGTACAAATGACCTGAAGGGTCAGGATCATAAAAACATTACAAAAGAGAATAAGAAGTTTTCAGGAAATACAATCAGTTCAATATACAGCCATATGGCCATATCTTCATAGAACAATATATGGATGCAAATAAAGCATGCCTTATAGCATAAGATGTACATTATATAACATGAAATAGCTAGCTCAACATATGGTAATATCAGTAAAACAACAGTCATGACTGAAAAAAAGAGCAGGAGGTCTTCCAGGCTTTCCATTAGGCATCAAAGAGGGGCATTGTATCAAATAACATATGGTGTATTCCATGAACATTACAGAATCTACTCAATAATCAATTATAATCGAATCAATAATAGAAGAAAATGAAACTACATTGAATTTCCAATGAAGGGTTATAGCCCAAATTGTTGCACTGCAAACAGTGTGGACAAGGTGTTCCTCATGGCATGTGGCGCTGGGAATAGAGTTAAACAGAAAACACACAGAAGATGTCATCTGAAGTAGGCTACCCAAAATCTTGGTAGCTTTCTCAGAATCCCTATGAATCCCTATGCCACACAGGTTGCAACACTTCATAGGACCAGTACATATGATACAATGTGCTTGGAGTAGGACAACCCTGAAAGCATAGTGGTGAGGAGTTAGGGGAGATACAATGGATGCGAACCGAGGGATAAAACCATTTACAGTAGTTAAAAGTGTGAGTGCCATCTCCAAAACAGTGAGAGATTGTGTACATGCTAAGATATTGTCTATCATTGTATTCCAGTCTTGCAGAGTGCATTGTAAAGTACAATCCTCTTCCCATTTGAGCTTAAGAGGAAGGGACGCAGAAGCTATAGTACTAAGTATTAAAGAAACTATAAATGTCAAAAATTAGGCCCTTTCCTTTAGGGGTAAAACTTCAGATACACTCATAAAAAGTTTTAGGAGAGGTGGGAGTAAGGGTCATGTGGCTATTCCTAAGGCAATCAATGGTTGGTCTGGTCTTCCTCCTCATAGATAACTCACTCTGGTGAGTTACCTCTGTTAGGAGGTTGGGGAGGAGCCTGTACTCACATCCAGGAACGTTTTTTGGATTGGGCGTTAGCCCAATCCGCCCAGGGTGTGGGGGTGCCCCTGTCAGTTTGTGTACATGGCAGTCACTAGTTTTCTGGGAACATCCATCATATACATGTGTCATGCTGGACAAATGGGTATGTAAATAAAATGGGATTAAATCAAACATCTTCTTTTTGTGAGGCCTATCAGTTGGTGGTACTTTAGTTTAGTCGTCCAGCATATATAGTATATAGTGATATATTGGATATATTTATGTTTTTAGACACTTTAATCATGAGATTGCCCATGTATTTTATCCATCCTAGGTATGCAACCAGTTTGGCCACAGTGGTAAGGTTACAGTTAGTAATGGAGATATTTATGGTTTCCCTTACTTGGGTTTATATTTAGTGTGTGTGGCATCTAACACAGTCTCCCCACGGGCCGGTGAGGGATCATTACTTTCCCTCTAATGGCAGGTTAGACATACATCGTGGAGGTGGCAGAAGGGTAGAAATGTATAATTATTTAAATTCATTAAAATGTGTATATATATATATATATATATATACACACACACTTTTTTTTAGGTTATTGGTTGTTCGTTTAATCTCATTTATCACATATATTGGTTTGTAATTTGGATGTACATTTTTTTTCTGTTTATCTTTACAGTATAACAACTTCCAACAAAATCATCTGTGAAGGTCCTGAAGAAGCTGTTTATCCAGTGAAACGTGTAGACCATAACAGATCTCTTGTATTTGCAACTTAGCCTCCTGTACTATGTTGTTTTTAGTGGTGGGCAGTCCTGAATACACTCAGCATTCTCCGATGAGACCAGGTTGGCATGATGAAGCACCCTCAGGAAGCATGTCAAGGTGGCCACCTTTCACGTTTGTTGGGGACAGTGCAGACAGGTGCAAGTCAGTATTGCAGAAAAATATGTTTTTTTTTATTTTAAAGTCTGCTGGACATTTTCTTCAAAATTAAAAAATAATGCTGGAGTTCTGCTTGATAACAACCACCACTGGTCTTCCAGTTTTTTGCCCTGTCATTCTGGTCTCCATTTGAATGTAAACTTTGTTTCCATTGTTTCTGTGACTTTATTCTGGTGTTGTTTCAAAGGTCACCGTCTGGTCATGAATGTCTGCTAGACTTCTAACTAATTAAAGTGTTTCCACAGTTTATCACATTTCCACACAGCTTCAAGAAAATGTTTTATGGTGTCTCCTGGGCTATTTATCTGCAAACACAGTCTTTCCCGCCTGCTGTGCTCAGAGTCTGGAGCTATTTGTTCAGCTGTCATAATGATAGATTTCTGATATTATGTTCCCCATTTTCCATAAGCATTCATATGCTTTTATTGTAATTAATCACTACAAAGAAGAATTATATAGTATTTTTTTAACATATATATTGTCCTTATTTATTATGTTCGGTGAGTGAAAACATCCATTTTTAATTACAATTTATAATTTTCTTTAATCCTTTCGCGAGCCAGAGCTTTTTTTTGTGTTTTTTAGCACGCAACGTTTAAAAATAGTTTTTGTCCTGAAGATTAGTTAAAACCCCAAACAGTTTATATTTTCTGAAAGTAGAGACAGTGGAGAATAAAATAGTGGTAGAACCAAATTTTTTCGACATGAATGTAATGATTTATCAAGCGCACATTATATTGTACATTCAGGTTACTTTCAGTGCACACAAACACAATATATCACCCAATTTTTGGTAAAATATAAGAGATGAGGTTGTGTTGAATAAATAGAACATGTCAAGCCATAAAAGTGTGCACACCTGTGAAACCACAAACTTTGGTACCCAAAATTGTCCATAGCCGACACTTAAAAAGTCCTTACAGCTCATCACTTTAAAGCTAACCTGTCACGTTCCATTAGCTTCTCACCCAGGGCCCCAGTGAAAGTGACAGGTGTATACACAAGTAACATAATGAAGGTTGCTTCTGTGTTCATTCTAGCTAGATCAGGGGTGTCAAACTGGTGGCCCTCCAGTTGTTACAAAACTACAAGTCCCATCATGCCTCTGCCTATGGGAGTCATGTAACTGTCAATCTTGCAATGCCTCATGGGACATGTAGTTTGGCAACAGCTGGAGGGCTGCCAGTTTGACCCCTGTGAGCTATGGGAAATCAGCAAACAGATGTTAACTGGTCTCCCTCCTCTCTATTCAGCGGCAGGTGGGACAGTGGAGCCTGGGAAGCATAGCAGGGGAGCTGCACGAAGGGGGGTAGGTTGGATGGGGGAAGGGGTACACTACCTGTACTCTGTTGAAACAATTGGGAGGCTGTCCAGAGGCCAGATAGATTCTGACAGCCAACAGCCATTTGACATCAAAGGAAAATCCGGAAGGCGACACTGAAACACTCACCCACTTTATTGTATCCAAAAAAGGCATAAAAACACCATACAGTACAATGTACCAGTGGAGGAGAACGATTCACGCTTTTCTTGCTAACCTTAGTGCTTAATCATAACATAGGTTTTGCTTTTCTCCCCCTCCCTGCAGTCCTCTGGGACACTTCTAAGGTCCCAGAGGGCTGTGGTCCATTCACAAAGCACAGCGCTTCACACATGCGCAGAAGGAAACTGGCCACATGGCTTCACTGGCGGTTTCCCTTAGTTAAAATGGAGGTGCCAGCACCCGACAGCCGATTGAAGAATCGGCTCAGAGTGAGGACACCTCTGGATGGATGGAGAGGTAAGTGCCCTAGTATTAAAAGTCAGAAGCTACAGTATTTTTTTTTTTTGGGAGGTGGCGGGGGCCATAAATTCGCTTTAAGTACCCCACGGGGGGGATTTTTACTAAATAAGTCGATCTTTTATTTAAAGCTGAACTCGGCAAATCAGGCAAACCAGTACATACACAGATGAAATACATATAAGGGAGCTGTTTATCTGCCAAAGATATTATATTTTTTTCCAGCCAGTACTGAGATTTTCAAAGCTCTTCTACGCAACACCGTCCTAATTGGCAGGAATGGAGTCCTGGTTATTCTCTGCTTCTGTATTTTCTTTGGGTCTCCTCCCTACACCCAGTCTGTGATTAGACAATGAAAGAAGAAGCAGTAGAATGATGAGCTCACATCTCTGTCATTCTGCTCTCACCTCCTACCAGTATGCTTTGTGCTTTGCAGTACCAGGGCTGCTTTTGCAAGAGGTATTTAGGCCATATGTACACATTATTATTATACAGGATTTATATAGCGCCAACAGTTTGCGCAGCGCTTTACAATATAAGGGAGACAGTACAATTACAATACATTTCAGTAGAGAAGGAATATGAGGGCCCTGCTTGTGGAGCTTACAATCTAAAAGCACATGAACTCCCCTGGAAATTTAGCTCTCCTGGCAGCAGAAAAATGCTAAATGTGGCAAAAACACGTGTAAACGTGGTACCACGTTTAGCGTTTGGACCAGTGGTGTATTTACCACAAGGCAAAAAAGGCATTTGCCTAGGGTGGCATTTTTCAGGGGGGCAGCACCACCCCCTGGAAGAAGAAAAGGGACACACACAGCATGGGGGCAAAGTGGGGTCCGAGAGAGGCTGTGGGCTGCCTGACGGTGTATGCAGAGCCTGACTGTCTTTCCAGGGGATGTCTGGAGCTGTGAAGGTGAGTGTCTTTCTCTCTCTCGCTGGGGGGTGGGGTAGCCTGTGTATGGAGGGTGGTGGTAGTGGAAAGGGGGGGGGGGGTTGGTATTGATTGGTGTCAGGCTCTCTCTTGGGGGGAAGGGGGGGCGGACGATTTTTGTGTTGCCTAGGGCAGCACAAAACCTAAATACACCACTGGCTTGGATGTTTATTTATTTGATTGCCCAGAATATTTTCCATTGCCATGAACTATTTCCATTCCATTTCCATTCCAAGCACTAAATGTGGTTAGCTAGCATTTGGGCGTATTTACATGCAGTTCTGCCGCATTTAGCACTTTTTGGCCAAACATTCCTCTTCTAAACGCAATTCTTCCGCATTCAGGAGAGAGACATTTAACTGCCCATAAATGCTGCTGCTGCCAAACTCTGATAAAAGCCTACAGTCATGGCCGAAATTGTTGGCACCCTTGATATTTCTCCAGGAAATCATGTATTTCTCACGAAACGTATTGCATTAACACATGTTTTGCTATACACATGTTTATTCCCTTTGTGTGTATTGGGACAAAACAAAAAAAGGGAGGAAAGAAAGCAAATTCGACATAATGTCACACAAACCTCCAAAAATGGGCTGGACAAAAGTATTGGCACCCTTTCACAACTGCGGATAAATAAGAATGTTACAAGCATGTGATGCTCCTGTAAACTCACCTGGGGCAAGTAACAGGTGTGGGCAATATAGAAATCACACCTGAAAGCAGATAAAAAGGAGAGACGTTCACTTAACCTTTGCATTGTGTGTCTGTCTGTGCCACACTAAGCATGGACAACAGAAAGAGGAGACGAGAACTGTCTGAGGACCTGAGAACCAAAATTGTGGCAAAATATCAACAATCTCAAGGTTACAAGTCCATCTCCAGAGAACTAGATTTGCCTTTGTCCACAGTGCGCAACATTATCAAGAAGTTTGCAACCCATGGCACTGTAGCTAATCTCCCTGGTCGTGGACGGATGAGGAAAATTGATGAAAGATTGCAACGCAGAATAGTCCGGATGGTGGATAAGCAGCCCCAAACATGTTCCAAAGACATTCAAGCTGTCCTGCAGGCTCAGGGAGCATCAGTGTCAGCGCGAACTATCCGTCGACATTTAAATGAAATGAAACGCTATGGCAGGAGACCCAGGAGGACCCCACTGCTGACACAGAGACATAAAAAAGCAAGACTACAGTTTGCCAAAATGTACTTGAGTAAGCCAAAAGCCTTCTGGGAAAACGTCTTGTGGACAGATGAGACCAAGATAGAGCTTTTCGGTAAAGCACATCATTCTACTGTTTACCGAAAACGGAATGAGGCCTACAAAGAACAAAACACAGTACCTACGGTAAAATATGGTGGAGGTTCAATGATGTTTTGGGGTTGTTTTGCTGCCTCTGGCACTGGGTGCCTTGACTGTGTGCAAGGCATCATGAAATCTGAGGATTACCAAAGGATTTTGGGTCGCACTGTAGGGCCCAGTGTCAGAAAGCTGGGTTTGCGTCCAAGATCCTGGGTCTTCCAGCAGGACAATGACCCCAAACATACGTCAAAAAGCACTCAGAAATGGATGGCAAAGAAGCGCTGGAGAGTTCTGAAGTGGCCAGCAATGAGCCCAGATCTAAATCCCATTGAACACCTGTGGAGAGATCTTAAAATTGCTGTTGGGAAAAGGTGTCCTTCCAATAAGAGAGACCTGGAGCTGTTTGCAAAGGAAGAGTGGTCCAAAATTCCGGGTGAGAGGTGTCAGAAGCTTATTGATGGTTATAGGAAGCGACTGATTTCAGTTATGTTTTCCAAAGGGTGTGCAACCAAATATTAAGTTAAGGGTGCCAATACTTTTGTCCAGCCCATTTTTGGGGTTTTGTGTGACATTATGTCATATTTGCTTTTCTGCCTCTGTTTTATATTTGTTCCAATACATACAAAGGGAATAAACATGTGTATAGCAAAACATGTGTTAATGCAATACCTTTTTTGTGTGAAATACTTGATTTTCAGGAAAAATATCAAGGGTGCCAACAATTTCGGCCATGACTGTATGTGTGCATGGACACGTAGGCTTTTATTGAGCTACATTTAGGGGCTTTGGCAAAACAAACCCCACTAAAAGCTCCTGAACCCATGTTTAGGAGCAGCAGTGTACATGAGATCTTACACTGTTTTTACAGTTGCAGGAGGTATTTACACTTTAAAGGGGTTGTAAACTGTTACATACACCCAGCGAAATGACTAGCCTCAAGTGATACACAGAGATGTACCTGTTTATCTACATCAGGCTGTCCCCTACAGAGGAATGAGGCAGCAGACAGAAATGACAAGCTCAAGATTGAGACAAGTACACACCATGGAGAGATAAGCTTTGTTCATATTTCATGTCTGAGCTTTACAACCCCTTTAAAGGATTTAATAATTAAAGTGGAGCTCCGGGCTCTCCCCCAAAAAATTAATACAAATACTGTAGCTGCTGACTTTTAATATAAGGACACTTATCTGTCCCAGGGGTCCAGCGATGCCTTCACACAAGCAGAATCTTCAATAGGATTTGGGTGCTGGCACCGACATCTTCAGTAAGGGAAACCGGAAGTGAAGCTTTGTGGCTTCACAGCCAGTTTGCTACTGAGCATAAGCAAAGTACGCCTCACTTTGTGAATGCAGGGGTTAGGAGGATGGCTGAACTTCTGACTTGAACCACCACGGCAATCTGACCCGGAAGTGGGAGCGGGTACCTGTCAAAAACAGGTACCTGCTCCCCCCTCCTTCCCAAAAAGTGCCAAATATAGCAGTGGGGGTGGGGGCAGATAAGCAGAACTTCCCCTTTTAGGTGGAGTTCCACTTTAATTCAGAGCTGAATTAATATGTGTCTTTCATATTTGCTCAGAGTTCAGCTTTAACCAACTGAAGCTGTGTTTACTTTAACCACTTAATCACTTAAGCTACGGAAGATTTTACCCCCTTCCTGACCATGCAATTTTTTGCAGTTCAGCACTGCGTTACTTTAACTGGTGATTGCGTGGTTATGCAATGCTGTATGAAAACAAAACTTATGTAATTTTTTAACACAAATAGAGCTTTCTTTTGGTGGTATTTGATCACCACTGGGTTTTTTATTTGTTTGCGATATAAATTTTAAAAACTGTATTTTCTACTGTCTGTGATAAAACAGCTGATAAAATGTTTTTTTTTAAACAAATCTAATTTCTTCTTATATTTCTTCAATAATTTCTTCATAAATTTCTTCAATAAATGTCTTTTGTATAAAAAAAATAAAAAAAAACCCAATAAGTTTGTATTCATTGGTTTGCGTGAAAGTTATAGTGTCTACAAACTATGTGATATACACTGGAATTTGTATATATACTGGAATACTGGAATGACAAATCGCATCCAGTGATCAGTAAAGGAGCCGTTCTAATTGGTGCGACTCTGACATCGTTGGAGTCGCATCGATTTGAAAAATAGTTCCTGCACTACTTTTGCTGATTTTGGGTATGACTTGCATAGACATCTGTGCATGAAGTTGTACAGATGTCTATCAGGACGCACCCGAAGTCGCACTGCCATCCGATTTTGAAGTCACACGATTTCACAGTCAGGTCTAGTGTAAACTGGGGCTCATTGACACTTTGTGGGAACTGATTAACTGCCACTGAGATCTCCAGGGACACTATTACAGTGATCAGTGATAATAATATGCACTGACACTGTACTAATGACATTGAATAGGAAGGAGCTAACATCTAGGGGTGATCAAAGGGTTAACTGATTGCCTAACAGTGCTTGATGTGTTTACTGTGTGGTGCTTTTACAAATCGATGTGCCGGTTTTTATTCCCTGCTTTGCAGGGAAACAAAAACTGACACATCCCACTAACAGGACAGAGCTCTGTGTTGTTTACATTCACAAAGCTCTGTCCTATCATTCACTTTACCAAACGGCGGATCCCAGCCATCAATCATCGTCCCCGTTTCTGCTGTAACTAATCACAGCACACCCTGGACAGAGCGTGCGCACTCCCGACCCCGAAGAGCTGGATAACGTATTAGATACGTGATCCAGCGCAAGGATGCCGCTTTGTAGCCATACATCTATGTGATGCAGTCAGCAAACATTAAAGTGTTTTTCTCTTTTTCTTTATTTTCACCTGATGATCCGGCCAGTAAGTCAGTTATTTTTCCAAATTTCTAAAATAGACCAAACTGTTGAGCAAAAGTGACAGTTAGACGGTTGAGACAAACTATGTACCATGTGGTGCTTACTTAGGTCAGCTTTTATTTATGTATCATTTAGACCTTTACAATTTCAGTACGTTATATAAAAGTCATGCTGAATTGGGAAAAATTACAGCAAATGCAATTTCTCTCATTTATTATTTTTTTCCCCAATAAAAAACAAAGAAAATTTAAATTTAGGCATTCAAGTCCTAAAAAAAATAATCTTTATCTGTCCAAAAAAATTATATATACTGTATACTAGGATAGACTACAAACCTAAAAGATATAATATGTGGAAATATCACCAAAATGAAAAAAAAAATGGTTTGGGACCTCATGGGATTTAGGTAGAAAAAGGCCCGGGGAAGCAAATGGTTAAATTCACTGTCACATACACAGAATAAATATAGAAGGAATAAATATATATTTGACTTATAAATTAGGCTTGTTTGATTTTTCCATAAAAAAACTTCTTCCTGAAAACTGTATTGGATTTATATTTTTTGGCCATTTATGAACAAAAAAAGATGACTAGAAGTTCTGTGTTATGAATCTGTGTTTAGACATTTTCGATGATAGGTCTTTATGATCTAGGCTCTTATACCTCATAGTCTAATGCAGCATAATTGTCCGCTGGATTTTGTTGAGCTATTTAGAGCTTTCAAAACTAGTCTGCCTGACATCTGTTTTAGCCACCGGAATTTCAGGCACTGATTCATAGATTCCATAATGATCCAAACACATACTTCTACTCACATAAGCAGCTGGGTGAACAAATGCAGCTTGATTATCTGCTCTATGTCCTAAATATTCACAATCTACTGCTAGGCCTCAGAGACCTCTGCTCTCAAATATCCAAAAAACCAGAAAGTCGGGAAATTATAATAAATGTATGGAAAGCGTGTTTTCCTGTCTGAGTTTTAAATAGAATGTAAAGTGTTTTTTATGTAGTATACAGTATTTGAATATTTTTTAGATACATTTTAAGTATTCCATATAAATATATTACATTTAAGTGTGTGCAGAAACAATCTTGTGATCCTGGTGACAACCAGAGAATCCCTCACTTTGGAGGGATTTCCTCTCACATCCTCTTTTGGCTATGGAACAAGAAGTGAAAGGAAATCTCCCCATTGCGAAACAGATGGCAAGAAAAATATTTTGGAGGTTGTAATCTCACTCTATTCAAAATGAAAAAAAAAAAAGAAACTTTTGCATTTATTTCTATTTTAACTACTTGCTAACTGTTGTACGTGCATATATATATATATATATATATATATATATATATATATATACGTCCTGGCATCATGTGGTTATTACACATTCATGGCAGCTGCAACCATGAGCTTGGTGTCATTTTTTTAAAGCTGGCATCCAGCTTTTCAATAAAAGTGATGTGGGAAGTTCTATAGCCACCTGATCACTTTTGCACTGCTACAGCCAGGGAAACAGCTAGTCAAGCATGATCTGTGTTTGATTAGCTGCACTGGAGGGCAAGGAAGACATTTGGAGTCTAAAAGACCCTTGGGGGTTTATTTACTAAAGCTGGAGAGTCCAAAATCAGACTCCCTTCTGCATAGAAACCAATCAGCTTCTAACCTCAGCTTGTTCAATTAAGCTTTGGCAATGAAACCTGGAAGCTGATTGGTTTCTATGCAGAAGTGAGTCTGATTTTGCACTCTCCAGCTTTAGTAAATAAACCCCTTGATGTCTCCATAAAGTGTACCTGTCACCTGCCCAAAGCTATCACATAGGGGGCTTGTCAGCCCCCTTGTGGTAACAATAAAGTTAACAATACTAAAGGCTTATTTATTTTTCTAAAAAATAACAAACATGTCTATAAATACCTTCTGTGTGCAGTGGTTTTCCACAGAGCAGCCCCGATACTCCTCTTCTCAAGTCCCCCAAAGGCTCTCCTGGCCCCTCCCACCTGTTGGGTGCTCCCACAGCAAGCAGCTTGCTATGGGATCCATTCACACACGGAGCGTTGGCTCAGCCCCACCCCCTCTCTCTTCTCATTGGCTCACTGGCTGTGATTGACAGCAGTAGGAACCAATGGCCCAGGATAGCTAAGACTTCAGTGCACATCGATGGAGAGTGGGGGTTTTGGTGAGTATTAGGGGGGGCTGCTGCACAGAAAAGATTTTTCACATTCATGCATAGAATGCTTGACGGTGAAAAACCTTGAGCCTTTACAACCACTTTAAATGAAAACACTTTTTAAAAGTTTAAAAAAAAAAATTTCAATAATATAAAGATAACTTAGAAAACATTTAGAGCACCCCAGAGCATACACACAAATGCAAGCTTAGATCCAGCACACATATGTAAACAGCGATTGTGCCACGTTAGGTATTGCTGCAAATGCCAGAGTGAGAGCAATAATTCTTAGGCCATCATTCATAATTATTTGTTGCTAACCTGTAAAGACTTTTATAGCGTCACTGATGAAAATTGATAGGTACTGTAGTTTGTTGTCATTTCACAGGCACGCACAATTTTGAGTCTTGACGTATTTGATATCTATTTACTCGATGCAATGTAATATTTTATATTTTACCAAAAAATGGAGTTTATATTGTGCTTGTGTGCACTAACTCTCATTTTAGTTTATTTTTTCCTGAAAATGCATTTGATGAATGGCTGAGTAAATATTGTGTTACATAGGAAATTGAAACAGCCACCGTTTTATTCTCCAAGGCCTCTGTTTTAAATGTATAATGTGTCGGGGTTTTAAATATTTTTCTAGCAAAAATGCTGATTTTTAAAAAAAATGCCCCTGGCAGCAAGTAGTTAAAGTGTATCTAAACTGTCAGAAATTAGAAGCTTACCAGTCCTTATATGAAGTGCCTGCATTCGTTTATTATCTCCATTTTTTTGTCTTTATTTTCACCTGGTAATCCTGTAATCAACACACATTCTGTCTCTGCATGGCTACACTCGCTCCTTTACTGTATACAGGGGCGGACTGACCATTCGAGCACTCGGGCACTGCCCGAGGGCCCGGGGTCATTTGGGGGCCCCATGAAATGCCCCTGGTACCTTTTTTTAGGCTTTTTTGGGCGTGCTTTGACTGTGGGCAAGGACACAGGGGCCCATGATCCCCTATTGCCCGGGGACCCCATGAGTTGTCAGTCCACCCCTGACTGTATACATGTATCCATGGTTGCTGCCCAGGCTTGACTTTAGACACCTCACTAAGGGTTGGAATACACAATTAGAAAATCGACCGATCGGTCATCCGATGACCGAGAGGAGTTCGTGGATTGGTTGAAATCGTGGCCCACATTAACCAATCTAAGAAAATCATTTGTTGGGCAATACGTAGTGTTGACGTCTTCCGTACAAGTGGAAGTAATGCAGTGTACGTGTGACCTTGTAGCCACGCCCTTCCGGCCAGAACGAGCGATATACACAACAATTACCAGCAATGAGTATAATATCGTTTATTACATGACCTATATACATAAATAGTGATACATAAAATATAATATGCAGAATTCTGGGTTCATTATTTCATTAGGCCAATCTACTTTTAACATTTGGATTTTTCGTTTGTGTTTACGAAGATTCCCTGGACATAAACATCCGGGTCATCTTCTGTTTCCGCTCATGCGTGATAGCGCTCGATAGATTTTTTTTTGTACGACCGTCATACCACCGCATAGAAAATCGGTCGTTCGTATGCGAAATGACAAAATTTTTCACTGTTGTTCAACCAAATTTTTTTGTTCACAATATCGTTATCAGTTAAAACATCCTGCTCATCAACGAAGAGAAAATAGTTCGATCAGTAGTTACGTGAAATTTTTCGGACGATTTTCTTATCATGTGTACGGGGCATAAGGCTCCATGCACACTGGGCGTTTTAATAACGCTGTTAACGTTAGCTGTGTAAAGTCACGTTTTTCAGCATTTTTGTATTAGCGTTTTACCTCGTTTTTTCGTGTTTGCGTTTTTATTGTTTTTTTACCCCCCAAAATTTTTGGGGGTCAAAAAAGGTCCAAAAACGCCAGTTTGCTGTGATTTACCGTGTTTTTCAGCGTTGCACATTTTTACAGCTAAAATACTCCTCTAGAAACCCACTAGTTCTGGATTTTTTTCCCAGCCAGAAAACGCCCCTGCCAAAAAACGTTGATTACAGTCTATGTGTGCATGTACACATAGGATAACATGCTGGGGAGTTTACTGGCTGTAGCAAAAAATGTCAAAAGCCAATAACAGCCGCTGTAAAATTGTCCCGTGTGCATGAGGACTAAAATATACAACGCTATACAGTGCTAACCTATTATGATTTGGACTTCAAACATGCCTGCCTTTGTTCATCTTCATTACATGGGAGATGATGGGCTTAGTAGTTTACATTGTTTTTACTTTTCTTTTCATCTCTCAGGTAGTGACAAGGACACTGCATTTCTGGCAAGATCTACAGTTATTTTCTGTACTTTCTGAAAATGTTCTAAAGCCGGCCATACAAGGAACACATTTCAGCCAATCGAGTAGGTAGTAGACAAATTTTGATCCAGCTATGGACATCTATCAATTGACTTGTGTATGACTAGCCAGTCGGGTTTTTCCCAAATGATTAGTGCCACCGACTGTAGCCGTAATCATTGTGTCCTGGAATCCTCCCCGCTGAAAGAACACAATAGCGCAGCAGAGGGATTCCCTCATCAACAGAGATAGGGGTGGAAGGAAAGAAAATTGCGTAATCTATGGCCTGCCTTAAAGTATTACTGAACCCACAACAGTAAAATCAGTCTGTATATGCAGTAAAGCATGCTTGTTATACTCACTGTTTTCACCCGATTTATCTGATCCTCCCCTTCTTCCGGTGTCCCTCTCTGATCTCCTGATGAGTCATATTGTGTAGAGTCCCTCTGCACATGCTCAGTTTGGTGTGTATTGCTAGAGAGGTTTTTTTTACTTGGGAGAGTGCATGTGATCAGCACAGAGCCAATCACCACTGTCCAGACAGAGGTTAGGGGTCCTGCATCCTCCAAGAGCAGAATAAAAATTTATCCTACAAGCTTTAACCAGTGCTCGGCTGAAATCACAAGATTGCTCTAACTGCTGATTAGAAAAGGTATTTAGCAGTTTATATTTACTAAAATAATTGCATTTCCATGTTGTGTGTACTGTGGGAGACCAGATATAGTGAATATAGGGTCCTGGGTTTAGTATCACCTTAAGGCTGGTATACTCGGGCCAAATATCAGCCGGTGCAAAAGTAACCGGCCAACATTCAGCCAGAGTGTACAGCAGCCTGTCCGACAGAAACTGACCTAATGACTGGTTTAGTTTGAATGGGCATACTGGAAAACCAGAAGCTGATCGGCATCTGATGTTCTTGGAGGGGGTTGTTGGGCGGTCCCCCTGTCAGTCCACAATAGCACAGCGGGGACATCACTGTACTAACATCCCATAGTTACTACAGTGAGCTCAGGTTTTTGTTTGCTTTTTTTTGCTCAGCCTGTGCAGTGCCCTATTGTCAAGCTTCCACATTAGACGGTGAAGCCAGGGTTTTGTGGTCATGTGACCACACAGATTAATGATAAAAAGGGTAGTCACATTGCAATTTCTTAGAAAATGAATACTGGCCAATGGGGAGCACTAGGGAGGCAACATTTAAAGGTCAGTTTATAGTTTAGCATTTCTTGCCACTTTCACTTACTGAATTTCAAGCAGGATCAACTGCTATTTTATTGGGTTTGCATCTATTATACAGATAAAGCAAAAAGTTCTCAATGATATGTTTAAAGAACTCCGGGCAACATTTTTCTTTTATCATGCAGTGGAGCTGTGCCCGCACTGCATGGGTTAACTGTTTGATTTTGTCTAGAGCAGTGGTCGGCAAGCCGCGGCTCGCGAGCCACATGCGGCTCTTTACCCACTCTAATGCGGCTCTTCTGTGTGCCGGGCGCCTGCTCCCCTCCCTCCTCTCGGTCGGCCGCTCCCCTGCCTCCTCTCGGTTGGCCGCCCCAAAAGTCCGCGCGGACCTTTTAATCCGGCCCGCGGATGTGGCTGTCAGGATGTGTGTAGGCGGGGCAGCGTGCCGAACGTGAGGGGAGGGGAGCTAGGCTCCTCTCACAGTCCGCCCTGAAGACCCGAACGGCGCGGGAAGACAGCGAGAGGAACGCGCGGAGCAAAGGTAAGTGAATTGACACGGGGGACTTGGCTTACTAGAAGGGGGGGGGGAATAGTACTGTGGGGGATGAAATACTATCTGAGGGATGAATTACTATATGAGGGATGAAATACTATATGGGGGATGAAATACTATATG
This sequence comes from Staurois parvus, assembly GCF_062004578.1. Lineage (NCBI taxonomy): Eukaryota > Metazoa > Chordata > Amphibia > Anura > Ranidae > Staurois > Staurois parvus. Next base: position 2,973,134 of record NW_028317857.1, on the reverse strand, counting down.
AGGGATGAATTACTATATGAGGGATGAAATACTATATGGGGGATGAAATACTATATGAGGGATGAATTACTATATGAGGGATGAAATACTATATGGGGGATGAAATACTATATGAGGGATGAATTACTATATGAGGGATGAAATACTATATGGGGGATGAAATACTATATGAGGGATGAAATACTATATGAGGGATGAATTACTATATGAGGGATGAAATACTATATGAGGGATGAAATACTATATGAGGGATGAATTACTATATGGGGGATGAAATACTATATGAGGGATGAATTACTATATGAGGGATGAAATACTATATGGGGGATGAATTACTATATGAGGGATGAATTACTATATGAGGGATGAAATACTATATGAGGGATGAAATACTATATGGGGTGATGAAATACTATATGGGGGGATGAAATACTATATGGGGGGATGAAATACTATATGAGGGATGAAATACTATATGAGGGATGAAATACTATATGGGGGGATGAAATACTATATGGGGGGATGAAATACTATATGAGGGATGAAATACTATATGGGGGGATGAAATACTATACGAGGGATGAAATACTATATGGGGGGATGAAATACTATACGAGGGATGAAATACTATACGAGGGATGAAATACTATATGAGGGATGAAATACTATACGGGGGATGAAATACTATACGGGGGATGAATTACTATACGGGGGATGAATTACTATACGGGGGATGAAATACTATACGGGGGATGAAATACTATACGGGGGATGAAATACTATACGGGGAATGAAATACTATACGGGGGATGAAATACTATACGGGGGATGAAATACTATACGGGGGATGAATTACTATACGGGGGATGAATTACTATGGGGGATGAATTACTATATGGGGGATGAATTACTATGGGGGATGAATTACTATATGGGGGATGAATTACTATATGGGGGATGAATTACTATATGGGGGATGAATTACTATGGGGGATGAATTACTATATGGGGGATGAATTACTATGGGGGATGAATTACTATATGGGAGATGTATTTTCAGTTTTAAAAATGTGGCTCTCAAAATAAATTTCAATCATGGTTTTGGCGAGATTTGGCTCAGTTGAAAAAAAAGGTTGCCCACCACTGGTCTAGAGGATTGCAGAGCAGAGATATACCTAATCCACTGATCATCTGAGCGCAAGGCAAGTCCCCGCCACTCCTGCCCACCACACGCTAGCAGTCTTGTGAATGGGTTGTTCCAGACATCATCATAACCATAGACCGGCTCTGGACGTGAAGATGGCAAGAACAGTCCACCCCTGGACATGGGGGGGGGGGGCTGTTTTCTTGGAAGATCGAAGTATCAGGTAAGTATAGCTTTTCCGTGCACCCCTGGACAAAATGAACAAAACAGGCTCAGCCCCACTGCATGGGAAAATAAAGACTTTGCTCAAAGTTCTCCTTTAAAATACAAAAGGGAGAAAATAATAGACTAACAATTGCAGTCCCTAGGTCAAAATATTTGCCCCCTTAGCAACTGTCCTGTCCTCAGCCCCACTTATTCTGAATACAGCTTACCACAACAATATCACTCCGCTCTTATAAAGAGCATAAAATTCAGTCCATTTTGAATTATTCATGTTGTTTGCTTTCAGAAAGCGTTCTCTCAGCATTTTGAGGTATATTTTGGCTTTGAAGTAAAATCAATACAGAATTTCAGAAGTGGATTGGTAGTTGATTGAAAACATGCATGAATGATTTTGCAGTTGCCGAAGCTGCACAATATACTAGAACCACTCCTATTTTGTCTGATATAAATAAATATTAAAGGAATATTAATATTAAGGAATCCAATGTTTGATGGAAGCCGTGGCTCAGGCTGGTGGGAATAACAATATGGGAGCTGCCATTGCTGATTTAAAGCATATCCAAACCAAAACACAAAAATGTATTATATTGTAGCTTATCAATCCTTAAAGTGGAACTATGGCCAAAAAAAAACCAATGACATATATGGTACTGATTCTTTAGAATATCCGCTTGCCTCTCGGGGGATCAGGAAGGAATTTTTTTCCCAGCAGGAGCAAACTGGATCATGCTTTGCTGGGTTTTTTTTGCCTTCCTCTGGATCAACTGTGGGTATAGGATTATAACGTTTTTTTTTTTTCTATGGTTGAACTGGATGGACTTTTGTCTTTTTTCAGCCAGAGTAACTATGTAACTATGGTACAGTCTGCCAGTAGAATTAACACAGCGGTCTTTGTTTTTCAGAGTCTCCCTGTAATATACTGTAGTTTTATCTGGTGATCTTTCTTTAGCATAACAAGCTGTCCAGCAAAAATTGCAGTTGGAGGGTGGAGACAAACAATTTACCACTGACAGGGGTGCTCACGAGGGTCAGCTAATATTCACTTGCAACTGCTTAAAGGAAGTTGAAAAGGAACAGACTTTTTGGCAAGATCCTCAGATGAAAATAAAGACAAAAAGTATAAAAAAAGACAATGAATCCATATTTAAAGTGTAACTAAACCCTAAAAATGAATATATTATAGCTTAGCAGTCATTGGATGTGGTGACTGCATTAGTTTTCTTTTTTCCAAGCTGTTATTACTGTTTTGATTTGAGGGTGGGCCAGTAACACCCCTCCTGTCTTAGGATGACTGCACTCATTGTATCTATGGAGAAGCAATGTAGTCACCCATGGACAGCAGCATCATCGGTCAATGAAGAGGGCTGTAATTAGGGGCTTGCGATTGGCTAACTGTTTTGGTGCCAAGAGTACAAGACTCTGCACGGCTCCTCTCCCTCCTAGAACAGTGACCCTTCTGCTCTGGCTGTACCCTCTGCCATTTTATGCCCCACTCCATACCAGAGGCCTCCTCCCAACATTCCTGGCCGTTAACCTTTATGTTCTCAAAGGAAGGAAAGACCATGCAGAAATATGGTTGCTGCAATTTACTGGTGGTACTTATGAAATGGCACAAAAAGTTACATGACACCAACATACTTACAGTACACTGTCAATCACATTTAATGGATGGTCCGCAGTAGTAGTCACATGTGAAAGCATTGTGTTGCCATTAAAGTAACCATCTTCCCTTAACAGTCTCTCTCCACCTGCAGGATCTCTGCAGTCCCCTCCTCCATATGTACACCTCTCCTGGAACCTCCAGGCTCCTCCAGCCTCACTCAGGAAACTCTTGGCCTGGCCTAAAAGGTCTTCTGTCGCCCTAGCCCCCACCTTCAAAAGGGTCAGGAAGTCTACAGCTTGCTCTTCTGGTGCAGGTCTATCTCTCCCTGGCTTCCATCCCTGTCCAGGGCCTCCATTTGCTGGCTACATCCGCATAGATGTGGAGAGTTTGGCTCACATGGCACCAATTGCACTAGTGCTCCTCCCAACCTGGCTTATAACTGGGACCTGACTCATCCATGACATCACTACAGGAGGGCAGTAACTAGAAGGGACCTAACACCTGATGACACTGCTTTCTGAAACCAGACACTATTCTGGAACAGGGCCACCGAGTGGCAGCCTAGCTAACTGCACCTGCCTTCAGGATAGTGTTGGATGGACTAGTAGATTACGTGGATGTTACATAAATGACTAACAATTTAAAACCAAACTCAAGATAATGCTGATTAACTCTTTTGTTATCACATAGGGGGCTAATAGCCACTGTATGTGCCAACACCCACCATACCTGTCCAGCAAGAGGGGCAGTGGAGCCCAGGACGCATGACAGGGGTAGTTGGAGGAGGGTTGTAACTTGGGGGGGGGGGGGGGGCAGTTGAGGTGGAAGTGATTGGCAGTTGTAAAACAGAAAGCTGCACTGCCATCAACATGAGCAAAAAGGTTAACTCATACCTAACCCAACAACACAAATGTAATATGTGCTCCCTATTGGTCAGTTATATATGCATTTGTAAGTGAAATGTTGTTTGCTTGATAGGTTAACAAAAAAATTCCTGTTGATCCTGCCAGAAATCCAGTGATCTGATAACTTCCTGCCCTCTGTCCTGACTGTTCTCTGTTACATTGTTCTCAGCTCTGGTAAGGACTAAAGAAGCACACCTGTCTACTATGTAGAATGGGAGAGGGAGGGGGAGTTTTGTAGTCCTCTTTTGTGTCTCTCCTGATACATTCTCCTGAATGAGCGTTGTCACCCTAGGACAGGAAGTGCATTACTAGCCACTTGAAGACCACAATACGCATGTAAATGTTGTGGTCTTCAGGTGATTAACTGGGGTTATGGCTAAAGAAACCAACCATAACCCTGGCATTTTTTTTTTTCAGCTGACGGCCAGCTTACCCAGCAGCTCTCAGGACATGGGATCACTTTCCATAGCGGCGGGAGGGGATGTCCCACCCCCGATGCTTGCCGGTGCTTTTCGGGTTTACCTTTCAAACCAGCAGGCCCAAGAAACAATCGGACGGTGTGGCTGGCTGAAGATGGAGGCGATGGAAGACTTTATGGTTTTTGATTGCCTCTATCATGATGGAGGACTGAAGTGATGGTTTACATTGCTTGAATAGGAAAAAAGGTGGAAAAAAAATATAAAGGGGCAGTGTAAAAAAAGAAAAAACGTTAAAGCGCCCCATCCCTCTGTGCTTGCACGCAGAAGCAAACACATACGTAAATTGCGAACGCAAATGTAAACTGTGTGTACGCATATGTACAGGGCCATAGAAGGTCCTTAACCCATCAACAGGACCGGTATCTGATCCTTTGTGCAAGGAGGAACAGGATGAGAACTGCCAGAGCCCTACAAAATGACCTCCAGCAGGCCCCTGGTGTAAATGTCTCTGACCAAACAATCAGAAACAGACTTCATGAAGGTGTCCTGAGGGCCTGACGTCCTCTAGTGGGTCCTGTGCTCACTGCTTGGCACCATAGAGCTTGACTGGCATTTGCCATTGAACACCAGAATTGGCAGGTCTGCCACTGGCACCCTGTGCATTTCACAGATGAGAGCAGGTTCACCCTGAGCACATGACAGACGTGAAAGGGTCTGGAGAAGCTGTAGAGAACGTTCTGCTGCCTGTAACATCGTTCAACATGACCATTTTGGTGGTGGGTCAGTGATGGTCTGGGGAGGCATATCCATGGAGGGACGCACAGACCTCTACAGACTAGACAATGGCACCCTGACTGCCCTTAGATATCAGGATGAATTCCTTGGACCCATTGTCAGACCCTACACTGATGCAGTGGGTCCTGGGTTCCTCCTGGTGAACGACAATGCCCGGCCTCATGTGGTGAGGGTATGCAGGCAGTTCCTGGAGGATGAAGGAATTGATACCAATTAATGGCCCCCACGCTCACCTGACCTAAATCCAATAGAACACCTCTGGGATATCATGTTTCAGTCCATCCAACGCCACCAGGTTGCACCTCAGACTGTTCATGAGCTCAGTGATACCCTGGTCCAGATCTGGGAGGAAATACCCCAGGACACCATCCATCGTCTCATTAGGAGCATGCCCCGAGGTTGTCAGGCATGCATACAAGCACATGGGGGCCATACAGACTACTGAGTACCATTCTGAGTTGCTGCAATGAATTGCAGCAAAATGGACTAGCCTGCTGCATCATTTTTTCACTTTGACTTTCAGGGCGTCTTTGAATTCAGTCCTCTGTAGGTTGATAACTTTAATTTCCATCAAACGATGGGGCATCCTTACATTCCTAACACATTACTCAGTCCATATCAGTATAGATATCCAGCATGAGATTCTTCCCCATTGAGATCTGATGTGTTTTCAAAGTGTTCCTTTCATTTGAACAGTGTATTATGTATGTATGGAGGTCATAAGTAATTTTCCAATTTTCTAGCAAAAAATACTGATTTAAACTTGTAAACAAAGCATCCCAGAAAATACTTGGTCTTCAAGTGGCTAGAGCATCAGGTAAAAATAAGGTAAAAAGAAGCCTAAAAACAGAAAACTAATGCAGCCATTACGTTTTCTGAATGTTGAACCGCAATATATTACATTTTAGTTTTGGGTTTTAAAACTCAGTCTTGGTCTCTACAAAAATGGCGTCTGTGACTGGCAGCCGCTGTTCTAAATCGGAGACATATTGTAGTTGTCCTTTCTTCCTCTAGTGGCGGTAGAATGCGAGTCTCCGCCCCTCTCAGGAAGACGGTGACTGGACTTTCGCACATGCGCCGTGGGCCGAGGGAGCCCCGTGTGTAGGTGACGTCAACTTCAGTCCAGCGCCGCCAGGAGGGGAGGAGCGGGTATCGTCATCGCCGGCCTCCGCCATGGCTGCCATATTGGATGGGAAGTGAGCTGCCTCCCTCCGCCCACTGAGATTGGCGGCGCCGGTGCTCGTCCATTCACTGTGCCCTAGAGATTCCCCGGGCGCCGCCTGATAGTTGCCGGTCACACCGAGGGGGGCAGAGAGCCAGCAAGATGGCCGACCCGGCGGAGTGCAGCATCAAAGTGATGTGCCGCTTCAGGCCTCTGAATGATTCGGAGGTGATGAGAGGGGACAAGTATGTGGCCAAGTTCCAGGCCGAGGACACTGTGGTGGTGACGGTGAGTGTGGGGGAGGGGCACCGGGAGTACAACCAATGACTCCTGACAGGGTACAGCTGGGGCCCCTTCATTCCCTGACCCCGGGGCCCCCCCTTCATTCCCTGACCCCGGGGCCCCCCCTTCATTCCCTGACCCCGGGGCCCCCCTCCATTCCCTGACACCAGGGGGGCTCCCCCTCCATTCCCTGACACCAGGGGGCCTCCCCCTCCATTCCCTGACACCAGGGGGCCTCCCCCTCCATTCCCTGACACCAGGGGGCCTCCCCCTCCATTCCCTGACACCAGGGGGCCTCCTCCTCCATTCCCTGACACCGGGGCCCCCCTTTTCATTCCCTATCCGTTTACTGACCCTGGGGCCCGCCCTTTCCATTCCCTGTCCCACCTGGTCATTGGGCCCCCCTTCGTTTCCTGTATCCCCCTTATCACTGGGGCCCCTCCAGCTGTCATATTGAGTTGTAAATCTGTGGTGGTTATATTTGCTGCCACACCAACGTACCGGTCCATATTCCTGTGTGAAGGGCCATTTTCAGCTGCCCGGGATACACAGGTGTTCCATATACAGGGGTGTCCCGGTCAGATCAGTGACAGGCCGACCTCTGCACCCCCACACGGTACATATGTGTGGCTCCAATGTACGGGTCACAGCGCAGTGTGTCAGCCCCAGGGTGTGTGACTGAGGCCTTGTACTACGGTCCTACCTGACCTATATTTCTCTATATGGCCCTCTGCTGTTGTAGGGCCATCATGTCTAGATTGGTCCTCACACTGTCTTCCAGCTGAGGCCTCCAGAAGTCCTAAATGATATTGCTGGTTTTCTGGCCATTGGTTATGGATGACGTCTCAGGGAATGTTCTCTTGGCTTCCATTGGGTCTGTGAGGAGCGGTGTCACTGATGTCAGGACTGGTGTCATTGGAGTGTGTTATGACTTTTCTGTCCAGACTTTGATGCTGTTCCAAGGCTTCCTCTAAGTGGATTCTCTCTCTGGGCTGTGGACTGCGGATGTTCCGCTCTCTTGTGTCACCAGTTGCTGCCATTATTGGAGATCTTCCAGCTGTTTTCCATGCCACAGTTGGCAGTGCAGCAATGGTACCAGCCACAACAGACGGGCCCCAATTATCTCTGTGTCTGGTGCTGCTGGCTTCCCGCCAAGATGAAGGCCTTGTGCCTCTGCTTGCAGTCCTCTCCTCTCCGAAATAGCTCTTACCATTTGGCAGCTTTTATATGTAATTTGGTGTCATTGATAATATGGCTCCTAGTACCGTAGACTGTCATATTGCGGCATTACATAATGGGTTCCTTCTGGGCAGTGTTCAGCCTTGTCAGACCGGCTGGCTATGTGGGACATGATGGGACATGTAGTTCAACCAGAATAGTGTTTGTTACTGACTTTACAAGCTTCACTACAGAGAGGTCACATAGTAGAATGGTCGAAGTTTCTATTCGTCTCCCCAGGACGGCTCTGTAATTGTCATTTCTAACCTGATTCCCAGGACTGATTCAGTCTGCAGCATTCAGTTGTCTGTAAGGCTGGGTCCACACATATGCGGTGCGGTACATCACATGTGATTCCTGTGCGAATCATGTGCGGTGCGATTGGAGCCGTACATTTTGTATGGCTGAAATCGCACTGCATCTGCACCAAAAAGATGCAGGACCCTTATTTTGGTCCGCAGTAGAATGGGATCACATGAGTATTCACACCCATGCAATCCGATTCTTTACATCGCAGCGTGTTTTGTGGACCGATCTTGGGGTGTTGTTAACCTACACACCCACAGTGGTTCGCATGAACGGGGTTCAATTCTGATGCAGTGCGGAATTCGCACAGGAAAAGCTGCAAATTTTGCACCGCATCAGTGTGAACCCCGGCTAAGATTCGGTGGATATAGGCAATTGATTTGCTTACAGTGCTATCCCAAGATAAACATTCCAGCTTTGAAGTGTGGTCTAGAGTCTTTCTGATGGTTTGTTGTACTTTGGAGTGCACTATTAAACCAGATAACTATATATCTTTGTTGTGCAAGGAGTCTGTGATTCATGTGATCCTGTCCAAGAGCCTTTCATTGTAAAGGTGGATACACTTTCTGTATTTATAGTCAATAAGAAACAGGCCCCAATACATATCCAGACTTAGCCCAGTCTGTGTTCACAACGCATATATCTGCTTTGTTACTGCACACTGAGATGACTTTTTATTTTTTTTGCTGATTTTGTGCATCTTCTGTTGTTCGTAGGCTGTGTCTTGGCAGCTCTATTCTGCGCTCCATCATAAAATCAGGCCAATTAAGATTCTAACATTTCACAGGATACATAATGTGTTTTTATTCATCAGAAGAGATAGCAGGACCATGCTTGTTCTGTAGAAAAGGTTTTATTTTTTATATAAGGTTTTATGTTTGGTGGGTATTTTTATTATATCTTATTATTTACAGGGTCGATTACTGTAAAGTCAGTGCAGCCAACAAATCGCACGTGGGGCCTGATTTAAGGGCTCGTTCACACTTGGCAGTTTTACCAATGCTTGCCAAACGCCCCTATAGCGTTTGGCAAGCGTTGGTCCGGCGTTTGCGGAGTGTTTTTTAACGCTCCGCAAACGCCGCATGCGCGGTTTAGCGGCGGTTGCTAGGCGTTTGCCGAGCGTTAATAACGCCCCACAAACGCCTATACTGCAGTTTGAGTGGTGTTACCGCTCCGCAAATGCACCACAACCGCGTTGCAACTGCACCTGCAAACGACGGCCGGGTGTTTGCGGAGCGGCACCATAGACGAGAATAGGAGAATTCAATGCCTCCTGACTCGACCAGAGGCGTCCGTTTTGCCACGACGCAGACGCTCCCGTTAGAACAGCACCATGTGCTGTAATTTGCAGAATTGGCAGAGGCGTTTGGGAAGCGGTAAAAACGCTTCCCAAATGCCTCTCTGCCGCCTGCACACAACGCTAGTGTGAACGTAGCCTTATTCAATGATTGTTTAGTTGTTAACCAGAACATATTACTTGGTGTCTTAGGGCCCTTTCACACAATCGTGTTTGGGTCGCTTGTCAGATTTTCTGCTGGATCTGCAAAGAAGCTCGATGGGCTGGGTCTGAATAGAAAGAACAGAGAAAATGTTTTGTGCCCTTTTGGATCTAAACATGACAGATCAGAGCTAAACGTATGTTAAATGAAGCATGTTTGTTTACATCCACCTGCCCATAGAGCTAACATTGGAAAGTGACACTAAAGCCAGCTGTACATGGAGCAATTATTTTTTTTTTTTTTTTTTATTTCCTTTCCTGCAACCATCAGTGTTGGTGGGGGGATCCCTCCTGCTGAGTCATTTTGTTCTCCCAGCAGGGGGAGCCATCCCTGCCAGAAGAACAGTGGTTACTGTGATGTATTGCTTTAAGGCTTCATGTACATGGGCCTACCCTGACCGCCGACCACGGGAAACCACAAAACCACTGTACCGCGGTTTTGTGTTTTCCCGTGGTCGGCAGTCAAAACATTCCTACCCGTAACACAATTCTTCCGCATAAAGGAGAGGGAGGTTTAACCTCACCTAAATGCGGTAGGTCCTAAACTCTGCTAAAAGCCTATATGTACTTGGACACACAGGCTTTTATTGATTTAAGTTTAGGTGCTTTGGCAAAAAAATGCCTAAACTCAAGTTTAGGAGCTGCTCGTGTACATGAAGCCTAATAGGTGCTGGCAGTATTCACATGTAAAATCAGAGAGGCTGGTTGTTCCCAAGTTGATTGATCAATTTGGGTACATTCAGTCTGCCCATATCAAATCTCGGCTTGTCCCTGCTGAACAGTTGAGATTCAAATCGTCTATGACCGGCTCTAGGTAAGGCTATACATGATTTAATTTCTTTTATTCAACCAGCGTGTTGAACAAAATGAATTGATTCCCCCTTCCACACACTCAAGGTGGAAGGAGGAATCCCTCCCACAAAACGAATGTATTCTGATAATGGGGAAGCTTCCTCATCAGAATACACTTATCAGCACCGCCGGCTATAGCCGGGCACTAATGGAGCAAAAACTTTCCAACAGGCAGGTTATACAGAAGTTGGTCGCGAGACTGACTTCTGCACAACCAGCCTGCCCATAGATGGATGGAAATTCCTCCAGTCCCTGCTGAACAAGCCAAACTTCTATCCATCTATGGCCAGCTTAAACTGATCCTTATGCTCAACGAATAATCCACACACATCCACTACTTAAAGTGGTATTAAACTCTGTTTTGTAAAGTTTGCTGACAGGCTAGTCTAGAGACTCTAGAAGTCTGTCTGTCAGCTGTCATGTACACTGAGCCATGCATGCGCAGCTTGGCATACATTTACAGCACCTGATCTCTGCCATGATGATGTGACTCCGGAGTGCATGAACAGGAGTGATGATATTGTGGCTGAATAGAGAAAACCCAGAATTAAGACCGGGCAAAGATGGAAGTACCGAAGACCAGCGAGAGCAGTGATAGTGCAGTACTGGAGGGCACGTTATGACAGGTCAGTTTGTCATGCGCTAATATGTGGTATATACTACATTATGGCAAAAACCGGCAATAAAAAAAAGGGTTTAATTCACCTTTAATCTATTAATGGCCCTGCCATCCATTTTTCATGACATTATTTTTTATTGCCTCCTTGTGATGATGTCTGTGAGCTCCCTAACCTCTCCTTTTCCACTCACTTCTGTTTGTTTGGAACAAGCAGCGCATGTTCGTTGTGGTCATGTGCACTGCTCTATGCACACTTCAAATCCCAAAGTCCTTCTCAAGCAACGGAGGGTGGCTACATTTCTGTGTATGGAGGGACCATGTAGAGGGAATATAGCCACCCTTTAACAGGATGTCCGATCACAGTAAAACGAAAAATGAAAACTTAACCCACTTGCTGGATGTTTGAAGAGGTTTCCAGCAAAACACAACTTCCATCAAGATGATTTGTAGCGTGTGTAAAACACCATGTGTAAAATGTATAGGTGTGGATAGGCCACTAAAGCCGATCTAAAGTCTAGATACAGCTCTAGCTGTACCTCCAGTGTTCTAAGCTACCACTAAACCCACTGGGGACTCCAGATATTTCAAGAACTTCCACTTTTTTATTTACAATCTGATCTCTGCCACTGGGTGTTAGCTGATTGAATCTTCATGCTGGCCCTACCCCTGCTGTGGCTCATACCTGGAAGTAGCAATTTGCTGATAAACAATAAAGCTAGGTTCACATATGTGCGGGGGATGCGGCTGCGGATCCACATGAAAATCCGTGCAGCTGCACCACCCGCACAGAGAAATTCTGACCCACCGGCTGGTGCCATTAGTTCTAATGGCATGCTGCCCACACTGGAGAACGCAGCCGTACTGGGAACCGAGGTTCCCGTGCGGGCTGCGTTTTCAGAAGAAGTTCAGGGACTTCTTCCCTGCGTGGCACGGGAGTCTATTCAAATGAATGGGCTCTCCTGCCCTCGCAAAACGTGGCCCTCATGGCCACATATATGTGAACCGGGGGTACAAGAGGGATCTGAAAGATGAAGCCTAGTACACACGATCAGAAAAATCATCCAAAAAATACCGCTTTCGAAGCGATCGTATGATAATCTGATGGTTAGTACACAGCTTTCAGCCGAAATTATTTGAAGGGACAAGCATGAAAATTTTTCTCTTATGATCTGGTATTTTCATTCAGTCAGTACAGTTTTCGGCCAAAAATACAATACAAATACATTACATCACTTCCGAATTTTTATTTTGTTGTATAAGAATTTTCATAACTTTAGTAACCTCTTCATTTTCAATTTAAGACTAGCATGCAAAAAGAAAAAAAAACAAACAAAAATGGACGATCATTTGTCCGATATTCTCATCGTGTGTATTTGCCCTTAGCCTGGCCACAGGCGGCTCCAGTACCACCCATTTTCTGCTGAATTGGTAGAAATTTAAGCCGTGTGGGGCCGTGCAAGCACCCCGTGGCTCAACAAGTTTGTTTAAAAATCATCTGAGCCCAGTTGAAAATTTTTTGTGTGAACAGTGCCTATTCGATGCAGTGATTTGTTTGGCTGTGCTAATGTGTGCAATAGCCGTTGGTGGAGATTCCTCCATCTGTGCTACTTAGCATGGATGGGGAATGAGGACAAATGAAGCCCTGGTAACTTAGGTGGGGGAGTTGACTTTAGGTCCATGTAAGTAAAACACAGAATTCTGCCACACTGATTATTGGGCGATACCTGCAGCTATTACATTATAGGTGGCATGAATGATGCATTACTTGAATACAAAGGGAAGAGAGTGCCCTGTTCAGTAGAGCTTGACATTTTTATTGGGTGCTCTTGGGGGTTATAAATGCGATTCTGACTGTTGGAATTGTTGGTAGATTGATGTTTTCTTCAGTGTATTTTTTTTTTTTTTTTTTGCATTTCTTTTATGGAGATAAGAGGGTATGGCTTTTATTATGTGGACCACTAACATATGTTTATATAGTCAGAGAGCTATTTAGTTTCCAGCAGTAGATTTAAAAGGAGCAATAGTCATATCGTTTGAGGTTCCTGGGGAATTGCCTTCTCGGCACTGAATTTATCAGAATGCTGCCGGACACTATCAGGGATGTGCAACTCCTATCGCTTGATGCCCGGGCATTCAGGGGCAAGAGGTGTTTTTACATTCAGCTCTGCTGTGGGCAAGCAGCAGAGTTTAGAGCTGAAGTCAGTTCTCCTGTATAAGCAATGTGAGCAGCTAAGTAGCCCCCTTCCTGCTGCCTTCTGCGGGCTGTCCTGTCCCACTGAGAAACCCAACCAACAAGTCGGCACTTACATTTTCCCCAGATGCAAATGGCACCATTTTTAAAAATGAAAAGCATTTGATCACACTGATCTTGGTGTGAGCAGAGGCTTTTAAGGGCAGAAGAAGTAGCTGGGGTCTTTTTGACCACAGATCTCTTCACAAAGAGTACCTGTCACTGCCTTTTGCTGTCACAAGGAATGTTCTCATTTAAAAAAAAAAAATATTTCGAGCACCCCCGTCCCCCTGGGCTCCCGTGCAAAGGAAAATGCACGCTTCAGTCCCGCACGCACGCAATCAGTGATAGTCCCACACAGGTGAGGTATCACCATGAATGTCAGATCATGGACAGTAATTTTAGCACCAGACATCCTCTGTAAATCTAAAGTGGTAACCTGTAAAGGCTTTTAAAGCGTCGCCTATAGATAGTAAAATTGAGGTTGTTTATTGACGTTGCACAGGTGTGCGCAAATATAAAGCGTGACATGTTTGGTATCTATTTACTTGGCGTAACATAATCTTTTATATTTTACAATGGGTTATGTATAGTGTTTTTTGCTTTTAAATTTTTAAAAAGTGTATTTTGTTTCCCAAAAAAATAGCATTTGAAAAAATGCTACACAAATACAGTGTGATGTAAAATATTGCAACACCCACCCATTTATTCTCTAGGGCCTCTGCTTTAAAAATATATAGTGTTTGGGGGTTCTAAGAAATTTTATAGCAAACAATAAAAAAAAATAAAAGTTTAAGTTGCCATAAAGCCACTTTTGTTTTTAAAAGCCCCAGACATTCCTAAAATCATCTCTGCCTAAAAAGAAAGTCAGCCCTTCATATTTTCCATCCTTACATAAATTATTTATTTTATTTCTTTTTTTTAAGATTCGTAGATTGTCATGCGGTACAAGTAGATTGTGATCCTGGATTTAATCCCGTGGACAAGTAGTTTTTTAAAATATATGTACAAAAATTATGCAGCGCTAGAGAGTAAAATGGTTATACATATCTGTTACAGTGGAATAGCCTGAACACCAACGTTTCAGTGGCGCTCAATGATGGTGAAAAGCAATACGGATAAAAAAGTCTTATGTGTGAATCATAAAAGGTGCATATCGTGACATCTGTGATACAGTCAATATAACCATATGGTGCAAACATCTGTGACTCCTGTGGCTGTGTAAATGGATATATATTGCACTAACCAAATAGCGCAATCACTTGCGCATGGAGTATATAAAACCTACTCCTGGTATTCTGGATCTGGAACACTGCAGACGGATGGAGTCATCAGGGCAGCAGCAACCACCAGGCGTTATCCATCCATGGAAAGTTAAGCAGGCCATAGACGTGGGGACTATCGGCCGGTTTTTGTTTTTTTTAAAAGTCGTAAATCGGTCGTTCAGACTGCCGACGTTGCCACTAATTAGAAAAAAAGTCGGAGGGTTTTAGTCCCGTCTACGGCCATCAATTAATATAATAGCGGTGTCCCTGCATAGAGACCCGCTATTATATTTGACAGAAGAAATAGATTATGCAGAAGAAGAAGAGAAACATTGTATCTATTTGTACTTGAATAGAAACATCTGTATCCGAAATGCATACAAATAGATACAATGTTGCAACTTTTTTCTTCTCCGTCTTCTTCTGCAAAATCTATTTCATCTTCTCTTTTCTTCTATTCTTCTTCTTGATATTCTATTTTTTCTTCTCCTGCAAAATCTATTTCTTCTTTTTCTTCATAGTCAATTTATTGTCAAATGGGCCAGAAGAACGGCCAATTTGACCATAAATTACCGCGAAAATCGGCCGATCTAACAAATCGTCCCAGGATTTTCCACCTTGGACGATTTTCAAAATTTCTTAAAATTAGGAAAAACGGCCAACATTTTCCCCATTTTATCATTTTATCGGCCGATAATTCGGCAAGAAAATCGGAAATCTATGGCAGCCTTAACCAGTCTCCAGATTACAGGTCTCAAAACCCTTCTGTCCTTTGTTATGGAGAAGAGGGTGAGGTGTTTGTAGTCCTGTCCTTGGGGAGTGAATGCGGCTTCTCCACTAGTGAAATGTATCAAGTGAGTGTTGTCACCATAGGAGAGAGAGTTTTCACAGGGCCACTTACAAAAAGAAACCAGCCCTGTAAGGGCTCGTTCACACTTGACTGTTTAACCACGCTTGCCAAACGCCCCTATAGCGTTTGGCAAGCATTGGTCTGGCGTTTGCGGACCGTTTTTTAAGGCTTGATAAACGCTCCGCAAATGCCGCATGCGCGGTTCAGCGGCGGTTGCTAGGCGTTTGGCGAGTGTTTAAAAATGCTCCGCAAACGCCTATAATGAAGTTTAAATGGTGTTACCGCTCCGCAAACGCCCCCTAACCGCGTCGCAACGGCTGGGCGTTTGCGGAGCGGCACCATAGACTAGAATAGGAGGCTTCAATGCCTCCTGACTCGACCAGAGGCGTCCCTTTTGTCGCGATGCTAACGCTCCTGTTAGAACAGCATCATGTGCTGCAATGTGCAGAATTGTTAGAGGCATTTGGGAAGCGGTAAAACGCCTCTCTGCCACCTGCACACAACGCTAGTGTGAACATAGCCTAAAAGAGCCTCTTTACTTTTATCTGTCGGTACATGTCTTTAAAGTGGAACTAAACCCTCCTATCCTTTACAGCCAAGGAACCAGCCAGCTAAGCTTCTGCTTGATCTGTAGTTACCGTGGTGCTGCACGTGATCAGCTATGATATCAACCATTTGATGGCTTGACAGATTCAGTTGAGAACTAACACAAGCATTCTAGTAACTGTATTCACACGTGAAGTTGGGGGGTGGTAAAACCCTGCAGTCAATCTGTGGTTTTAATTCCCCCCACCCACCAAACCTCTACCCTTATGTAGCAGAGGCAGCGGCCAGGGAAATGGTTTGCTATGTGACTGCAGCAGCAATTATACCCCCATTGCTTTCTACGAGAGCCCCCCACAACCACATGCAGTGCTACTGTGGGGTACAGGGGAATAAAGCAAGTGGGAGGAGGCGATACAACACACACCCTCTCTGCCTGTTAAACTCCTCTGAAAAGCGATCCCAGTGAATGGCAACACAACAGTCTCTTCCCAGGGCCTAAATAATCAGTGACTTTGTCCTCATGCACACGGGACGTTTTGATAACGCTGGTAACGTTAGCTGTGTAAAGTCACATTAAAGACGTGAGTTTTTTTAGAGTTTTTGCACTAACGTTTAGCGGCGTTTTTTTTTTTTTTTAACCCCCCTCCCCCACAACTTTTTTTTGGGGGTCAAAACCATGTCCAAAATTTGCTGGTTTGTGGTGTTTTGCCACATTTTTGCAGCTAAAACAACTCCCTCCTCTAGAAGCGCACTAGTTCTGGGGGTTTTTTTTCCAGCCAAAAAACGTTGATTACAGTCTGTGTGCATGGACACATAGGATAACATGCTGGGGGGTTTGCAGGCTGTAGAAAAAATGTCAAAAGCCAAAAACAGCCGCTGTAAAAACCTCCAGTGTGCATGAGGACTTGATGTTGGTGTTTGATTGCATGAAAACAGGAGTGGAGTTTCTCCTCAGTCAGCAGACTCTTTATCTTCCTCCTCTTCCATAATGGAGATTGTCTGTCTGCTCTTAGGAAGAACAGATTGTGGCTGATCTGGCAGAGGAGCAGGAGTCTGGGCATGCGGAGTCCAGATGTTCCTGCATTTCAGCTTTGGAAATGAAGATCTGTACGTTGTAATAAATAGCTCTGTGAAATACAACACGTTGTGATCTATACAAATGCAGGACAGCAAAGCATTCAGAATTGGAAGGGCTGTGAAGCTGCTTTAGTCTGCACAGCAGATAATGTAATCCTTTTAATAATTGCTTTAACTGTAAAATCTAAGATTTAATTTCGTGCTGCCAAGCCTTTAAATCAGGCATGTCTGGCGCATAGTCATGTTCTCCTTTCAGAAGCTTTGATAGATTACTTCATTGTTGTTGTTTGCGGCTGTGAATAGCTGGTGTCACCTGTGGGATTTGATACTCCCTCTGCACAGTTCGGATAGCTGCTAGCTGGGTGCGCTTTGTTAGTCATCCCACTCATCTTGCTGGTTCTTGTAGAGTCACTCATCCAAAATCTTCCTCTCTGCAGACCTATTAGTCATTGTGGTGCTGGAGGTGACAGTTTAAAGGGAACCTATACTGAGAGAAATAGAAGGCTGCCATTGCTGACACTTTCCTGTTTATCCTAGGTGCTTGGCATTTTACCTCTTCCTGCCCAGGCCAATTTTCAGCTTTCAGCACTGTCACACTTTGACAATTACACGGTCATGCAACACCGTACCCATAGGACATTTTAATTTTTTTTTCACACAAATATAGTTTTTTTTTCTGGTACTTAAAGCAGAGTTCCACTCACCCTGTCAAAACTGTAGCTGCTGACTTTTAAAAAACAGCCACTTACCTGTCCCTCGGTTCCGTGGTGTGTCCCCCGCAGCCCGTTTCACCGACCTTCCTGTATTCCAGGAGGCCGGCATCTTCAGTGTGGGCCCCCGGCAATGATAGCTTGCAGCTTCACAGCCAGGTGCCCACTGCGCATGAATGGTCCTGTAGTCTTCTGGGACCTGTCACGTGTCCCAAAAGACTACATGGAGGGAGGATCGGCGATCGGACTGGAAGTAGGAGCAGGTACCTGTCAAATTCGGGTAAATGCTCCCCCTGCCCCCCAAAGGTGCCAATCCTTAATGGGGAGCGGGGGAGCAGTCCCCCTTTTTGGGTGGAGCTTTGCTTTAATCACCACTGGGTTTTTATTTTTCGCACTATAAATGAAAAAAGACCCAAAATTTTGGGAAAAGGTTTTTTTGTTGTATTATAAAATTTTGCAAACAGGTAATTTTTCTCCTTCACTGATGTGCGTTGATGACGCAGCAGTGATAGGTTGCACGGATAGCACTAATACGCAGCACCGAAGAGCACTGATGGACAGCACTGCTGGGCACTTTTGGGACACTTTTTTTTTATCAGTGCAGATGTAGGGGGGGGGTTGGAGCATTCACCTTCATGCGCACATACTTTCACATTATGGCAGACTGACCTTTTTAGTTTGCCCTCACTGCTTGGAATCTCTGGGTGTCTTCTTTCTTAAAACAGGACTACAGGCAAAACTTTTTTTCATTTTGAATAGAGTAAGGGAGGGCTGTAACCCTTGTAAGGTGTTTTTTGTTGTTTTTTTGTTTTGCTTTGTGCCATAGGGAAGATTTTTTTTTTTTCACTCCCTGTCCCATAGCCAAAGCAGGAAATAGGAGGAAATCTCTTCAAAGTGAGGGAATCCCTGGTGTGTCACCAGAGCTAGTGTCCCCATTGGAAGGTTTCTTCCTGTTCTGGGGACAACCAAAAATGTGAGAATTTTCATTTACTTTCAATTTTGATGGTAACGGTAACAGGACAAATGAAGAGGATGATTCTCCCTAACAGGGACACAGACAGCAGTAAAAGCTTGACCAGGGATCGAATTCCTCTCCACTCTATCCAAAACTAAAGAAAAAAAGTTTTGCTTTTTACTTGTACTTTAGGCCTTCGTCCTCATGCACACTTGACGTTTTTACAGCGGCTGTTTTTGGCTTTTGATGTTTTTTTCTACAGCTAGTGAACCCCCAACATGTTATCCTATGTGTCCATGTACACACACAGACTGTAATCCAAAGTTTTTTTTTTTTGGCTGGAAAAAAAACTCAGGACTGGTGGGTTTCTAGAGGAATTTAGCTATAAAAACACTCTGACACTGAAAAACACAGTAAAATGCAGCAAACTGGCGTTTTTTTTTGTCCCTCTAAATTGTTTTTTCTTGTTTAAAAAAAAAAAAACGCTAAAAACTGAAACCGCTAACGTTACCAGCGTTTTCAAAACGTCCCGTGTGCATGAGGACTTAAAGTGGCTGTAAACTCCTGACATGAGTAATGAACAAAGCACACCCTTCTTTAGTGTGTACTTGCCTCAATCTAAAGCACACCATGCGATATCTGTCTGTAGTCTAGTTTCTCTGCTATCTGTATGAGTCATTTCTGACAAGTTGTGCCAACTCTAATGGATGAGGACATGGGAGGGGAGCTCCAGCACAAAGCCTGTGATCATCAACAGCCTCAGCTGTGTATGATACGGTGTCGAGTGGGTGTGTGTGTCCATTTCCTCCTCTAAGGCTTTTTTTTTTTTTTAATGGTTGAACTGGATGGACTTTTGTCTTTTTTCAGCCAGACTAACTATGTAAGGCTGCAATCACACTTTGTAGCTCAAAGCTCCAGAAACACTCAAACTTAAAAAAATCAAATGTTCTCTATGCAATCAGGTGTGAACAGGCACCATAGATAACAACTGATTTTTTAAGTTTGAGTGTTTTTGGAGCTTCAGGCTACAAATTGCTGAAGTGTAAATGCAGCCTCAGGTTACACTCATCTCTCCTCTGCTCTACAGTATGTGACATCAGATCTCTGCCCCCTGCCTGCTACAGTTCAGACAAGCTATGGAAATTCTGGCCTTTCAGGATCCATGCATACTAGGAGTAGAGAAAAAATGCCAGAACCACCTGCAAAAAAACAGGATAAACAATTCTCATAGTAGCTTGTATTGCGCAAGAATTTAGGTGAATTTATAGACATTCTATACACCCTAATGTGTATGGACACATTTATTTTTTATTTATTTCAGGTACTTGTATAACGCCATCAATTTACGCAGCACTTTACATATATATTGTACATTCACATCAGTCCATAACCCTCAAGGGGTGTACAATCTAAGGTCCCTAACTCACATTCATACATACACATACTAGGGGCAATATTATTATTATTATACAGTATTTATAAAGCACCAATAGTTCGCTCAGCGCTGTACATTACAAAGGGGGACAGAACATGTGACAGAACAATAACAATACAATGCAAAACATGAGGGGATTGAGGGCCCTGCTCTTTCGAGCTTACAATCTAGGAGGGAGGGGATGGTGGCACAGGAGGAGATAGCTGTGGGGGATGGGGTGGTAGGAAGAGTGGAGGAGATCGGCAAGTTAGCAGGGGGTGGGGTAGGCTTCCCTGAAGAGATGGGTTTTCAGGGTGCGCCTAAAGGAGAGGAGAGTAGGTGATAATCTGATGGGTTGGGGCAGGGAGTTCCAGAAGGTCTGGGTGACACCCTGGAGAAGTCCTGGAGGCGGGCATGGGAGGAGGAGACCAGGGAACTAGAGAGAAGGAGGTCTTGTGAGGAGCGGAGTGTGCGTGCTGGGCAGTACTTGGATATTAGGTCAGTGATGTAGTTCGGGGCAGTATGGTGGACAGCTTTGTACGTCAGTGTTAGGATTTTGAATTTGATCCGTTGTGCAATCGGAAGCCAGTGGAGGGATTGGCAGAGGGGGGTGGCGGAAACGGAGCGGTTGGAAAGGTGAATGAGTCTGGCAGCCGTGTTCAGGATCGACTGAAGCGGGGATAGCCAGCGGCGAGGCAGACCAGTAAGGAGGGAGTTGCAGTAGTCGAGTCGTGATATGATGAGGGAGTGGATGAGCTGTTTAGTGGTTTCTGGGGTTAGGAACGTGCGGATTGTGGCGATGTTGCGGAGGTGGAGTCTGCACGAGTTTGTTAAAGATTGGACTTGGGGCTGAAAGGATAGGTTGGAGTCCAGAATGACACCAAGTACTCTGGCCTGCGGGCGGGTTTGATGGTAGCATTGTTGGATGTGACGGAGAAGTCAATGGGGGGTGGTGTCCGGGCTGGGGGGAAGACAAGAAGCTCGGTTTTGGAGAGGTTCAATTTAAGGAAGTGGAGCGACATCCAGTCTGATATGTCGCTCAGTAGGTGTGTGATTCGGGCTGAGACCAATATAGATAGGATTCGGTTAACTTACCAGCATGTTTTTGGAGTACCCGGAGGAAACCCATGCAGGCACAGGGAGAACATGCAAACTCCAGGCAGACACATAACCTAACATAGAGCTGCTTCTACAGGCTGAAAAAAACAAAAACACAACGCCTGAGGCCAGTCACTTCACCGTGTATGCAAGGGTTTACAATCACTTAAAAGAGAAGTATGGCGTTAAAAAAAAAAAACAATCATACTCCTAGATGGCTGCAGCATTGATCCCAGATGCAGCTGTCCCCTGTTGCCTCTAAGACTGAACACTGAGCAATCAAACACCACTTATAGCTCAGCTCTCAGTCTTCAGCCTGCAGAGTGCCAGTGACTGCCAGTCACCAGCTCTTTGATCTACCCCTCCAATGCTCACTGGAGTGCTGGGCTGTGGAGGGGGTGGGAGAGGCTGGCTCGGGCTCTCAGCAGCTCGCTGAGAGGTTGAGGCATCTGGGTGGATCCCGACTTTAAAGTCAGGATTTTTCCTATGCCCGGACCAGCTGGGTGGCTTCATCCGACTGGCCTTTAGGCTGCTTTCACACTGAGGAGTTTTTGAAGCATTTTTGCGTTAACAAAAGCACCTGAAAAGCTAAAGAAAAATGCTTCCCTATGTATGTGAATGTTTATGTATGTTTTCACACTGAAGCGTTGCGCTTGTGGTGCGGTGTAAAAACTCCTGCTTGCAGCATGTTTGGTGAGTTAAAAAAAAAAAACCCCGGAAACGCCTCTTCCCGTTTGAAATCAATGGAAAACACCTGAAAAGCACCTCAAACTCCTCTGGGAAGTGTTTTTGGAGCAGTTTTTAGTTCACGTGTTCTTTAAAAATGCTCAGATCATTGTGAAAGTAGCCTTAGCAGCATTACACAGGAGACTGAATGTACTGCACTGCTGTGATCCATAGAAGAAGCATAGCCAAAATAGTTTTGGCTATACTTCTCCTTTAATGTCCTGGGCAGCCATTGATGAAGTATTGAAAATGTGCATCACACATGTGCAGCAGCTTTTGCTACTCGCCTTCTCCATGTTGCTGTCCCCAAAGATTTGACATTCCTGGTGCAGCAGCGGTTCTCTGAGTTGAATGATGCCTGGCTTCATCTGATATATTTCCTGGAACTCCAGAGAGATGGATACACGTCCTTGATGTGTGTCAGCATGTCTCTCTGGACTTATTGCAGTGCTGCGGGTGCTGATGTCCTAAGGTCAGTGCTCTTTTCTGCATTAAAGACTGCTAAGCACTGGAGAAAAGGCATAAAAGACCCTGTGTGTGTCATGTGATCAAGCAGAAGCAAGCTGGAATAGGTAATATGCACACATTAAGGCTCTGTTCACACTAGAGTCATTTCACATGCAACTTGAGTTGCACAGAATCAAGTTACAATGGAAATCGCATTGTTTTCAAAGGTGCCTATTGACGACAATGCAATTTTTAGCATAACACTATTTTGGAAAATGTTCCTGTACTGGGTACCCACACAGGTAGGGTGTGGAAACAGTAAGGGGAGCTTAGGTAAAATGGTCATCTTTACTGAATTATTGTGACCTATCCAAGATACATATGGGCACCCCCATGACTGCATAAGAGGAGTCAATGAGTGGAGCAAAGGATAATAATTGGCACAGAACAAAGAGGAATAGGTAGGGGTCATTTGAATACCCAGGTAGTTAAAGGGGAAGTTCCGCTTTCAGTACTGCTCCCCCGAATTTGACAGGTACCCGCTCCCACTTCCAGTCCGATCGCCTAGGTGATTGGAAGCCGCAAGGTGTCCTCTCTCCCTCCCTGTAGTCTTTTGGGACACGTGACAGGTCCCAGAAGACTACAGGACCATTCGTGAAGCGCAACACTACTCGCGCATGCGCAGTGGGTAACCGGCTGTGAAGCCACAAGCTATCACAGCCGGATGCCCACACTGAAGATGCCGGCGGCCTGGAATACAGGACGGGCTGCGGGGGACACATCACGGGACTGAGGGACAGGTAAGTGTCTGTTTTTTTAAAAGTCAGCTGCTACAGTTTTTGTAGCGGCTGACTTTTATTTTTTGACAGGGTGAGTGGAACTCCGCTTTAATAGATGAGGTCCCCCAGCAAAATGGGAAATGGAATTGTGGACAAGTAACCAAAACCTGATCCAGAGTGACATTCAGGGCCATGGACTTGGCTAGGTTAACCCGTAGGCCCAAAAAATGTGTCAAAAGGTGTAGCAAATTAGGAAGGGTGAAAGTCTTTTCCAAATTATATCGCAGCAGTCTGAACCTAGACTGATTCAGTGGAGCTCAAAAACGCATGTTTAGTGCATGTTTGATAGGGTTTGGAGTTCAACAACCAGTCTCCTCCAAGAAAATGCAGAAGCATGAAAAGACATAAAAAAAACGTGCCGCAAAGTTTTTTTTCAAAAAGTGAATCAACCACATACATAGATGCAAATCTAGCCTTAGTCTAGGTTCACATCTGTGCGGATTGTTGCTGATGCGGATCTGCACAAAAATCCGTGCAGCCGCACCACCCGCACAGAGAAATGCGGACCCACAGGCGGGTGCCATTAGTTCTAATGGCAGGCCTCCCGCACTAGAAAACGCAACCGTACTGGGAACCGAGGTTCCCGTGTGGGCTGCTTTTTCAGAAGAAGTGCAGGGACTTCTTCCCTGCGTGTCACAGGGCACGGGAGTCCATTCAAATGAATGGGCTCTCGTGCCTGCACAAAACGCGACCCGCACGGCCGCATATATGTGAACCAGGGCTTAGACAGTATTTGACACCTTTTTAAGATAATTGAAAAAAACTCTTTAAACAAATACAATGACATTTTGATTCCAAACCTTTGTTCAGTAGTGTATATTTAGAAATACTTTCGATGTGTGCCGGGACAGACTTGGTGTGTAGTTGGTCTGTGGTCCACTGATTTAGAGCCACCATGAACGGTACAGGATGAAGATGTCCTTTATTGGGTTTTCTAAGACTGATGACTTTGTTGCTTTGATAGGTAAACTAGTTGCAAAAAAAAAATAACCTGGTGCTGTCCAAGATTTTTGTGATGTGGGTTACATACAAGTAGAGACTTGAGCAAGATTCACTTTTGAAGTTCAAAGAATCTGTATGCTGTTGAGAAAATACTGTCTGTAGTTTGTGCTTGTACTGCAAAGGTGCTCTGCAATCAGACATGTAAACTTGAGGAAAATCCACTAGGTAAATCTGATTATTAGTGGTTCCTAGAAGTATGGTCACTGATTTCAGCTCCATCCATTTTTCTCTTAGCCCACCAAACATAATTATTCCTTTTGACTTTTAATTATGTAATAAGATATTGACCATGCTGGAAGCGCATTGTTTGCTTTAAACTGACCCTGTCACTTCAGGGTCACTTTACCCACTAGGCCACGTGTAAAAGAAGCGTAAATATACTCGCCTTTCCAGCACCCCATGTATTGAAAAGCCACCAAAACTCTTCTGCCCAACTATTTGACTCATTGAATCCATCAAATACTTGAACCCCCTTCCTGCTAATGCTGATTCCTAACTTGTTCATGCCCTCCATCTAGCTGCAGTGGTTCCTCTCAATGACTCGCATGTCCTCCAGTAATGTCTGAGCTTGTAGTAGGTGCCACAGTAGCAGGAGGTGAGAAGCTGTGTTTTTTGTTTTTGTTTTTTTTGGGGGGGGGGGGGGTTGTATTTTATTGGCCCGCCGGTAAAATCAGTATATTCACACTTTTAGTAGTGACTTAGTGGGTGAAGGTCCTCTCAAGGTGACAGGATCACTCTTAAGTAGGTCACTTCAGACTTGCACTGTGACAAGGAGTAGCAAAGCACAAGCACTGTGTACCACTGCAAAACATAGCAGAGTCTGCATATACACAGGTCAGCCATGACATAACCACAACCACTGACAGGTAAAGTGAATAACAGTGATTATCTTGATATAATGGCACCTGAACGTAGGTGGGATATATTGGGCGACAAGTGAAAATGATATATAGGAAGTTATATAGAAAAATCTGCAAGTGCATTTTGACAAGGTCCAAATTAGAATGACTTGATCAGCCTTTTTAAACCAGGGTTCCCTCTGGGTTCTCCAGGGGTGCCTTGATAAAATGTCTAAAAATTGCCCAAAATTTGTGTTTAAGCCAGTGGGTACATTAAGCATACCTTTTTGTTACACAAAGCCATAGGTTTTCATTGTGCAACATTATAACCTTGAGCACCATGTGGGCCAGCCACCAGCGCCCTAACACCTGATATCATCAGTTAAGGAGAACATCTATCACCTGCACAGCATCCATTTACCCCTCTCTGTCGGCACTGGCTTCATGTTGGCAGAATGGTGGAGAGAAAATGAGTGCACACAAATGCTGGAATATAGTCAGTACCAATGTGCAAAAGTGCATTTGCTTTGCACAAATAAATCCTCTCTAATGTTGGGTGTCCTACATTTGTGGATGCCACTGCAGTATGCAAAACTAGAAGAGGAGCCTTAAAATTGTGCATAATTTTTAAGGGTGTGTTGGCTGGAAAAAGGTTGAGAAACACTGGACTAGATGAATCGGAGCTACTCCAGAACTGCAGCTCTTGTGGGATGTTCCCAGTGGTCAGGACCTGCCAAAAGTGGTCCAAGGAGGGAAAACTAGTGAACTGGTGACAGGGCCATGGGCGGCCTAGACCAGGGGTGGGCAAACTTTTTGACTTGAGGGCCGCAATGGGTTCATATATTGGACCCGGGGGCCGGACCAAGAGTAGATGAATGATGTGTATGTGTCATCCATAGTAAGTATAGTAATATTCCCCCATAGTAAGCATAGTAATTAATCCCCCATATAGTAATTAATCCCCCATATAGTAATTCATCCCCCATATAGTAATTCATCCCCCATATAGTAATTCATCCCCCATATAGTAATTCGTCCCCCATATAGTAATTCGTCCCCCATATAGTAATTCGTCCCCCATAGTAATTCATCCCCCCATATAGTAATTCATCCCCCCATATAGTAATTCATCCCCCCATATAGTAATTCATCCCCCCATATAGTAATTCATCCCCCCATATAGTAATTCATCCCCCCCATAGTAATTCATTCCCCCTATAGTAATTCATTCCCCATATTAATTCATCCCCCATATTAAGTCCCCAAGTCCCCCCTGTGTCAATTCACTTACCTTTGCTCCGCGCGTTCCTCTTGTTCCCGCGCCGTTCGGTGTAGCATGAAAATCTGTCTCCTATGAGGATCTGTCCCCCTCGACGTATCTGCGCGTGTGCCAGTTTCACGCATTAGCAGCCGATCGGCGATCTCCGGCACATGCGCAGATACGTCGAGGGGGGACAGATCCTCATAGGAAACAGGGCGGACTGTGAGAGGAGCCTAGCGGGAGCCTAGCTCCGCAGGCCGGATTAAAAGGTCAGCCGGGCCGTATACGGCCCGCGGGCCGTAGTTTGCCCATTGCTGGCCTAGACTCATTGATGCACATGAGGAGAGAAGGGTGGCCCCGTATAGTCTGATCAAAGAGAAGAGCTACTGTAGCTCAAACTGCTGAAAAAATGTTAATGCTAGTTCTAACAGGTGTCAAAACAGTGTTGTTACGAAGGTGGCTATGTAGCCACAGATTGGTCACAATGCCCATGCTGACCCGTGTCCACAATCAAAAGCGCCTACCATGGGCATGTGGTCATCAAAACTTGACCATGGAGCAATGAAAGAAGAAGTGGCCTGGTCTGATTCAAGAATGATTTGAGGAGCACAGCCATGAGTTTGAGGTGTTGACTTTGCCTCCAAATTCTCTGAATCTCAATTCATTCAAGCATATGTAGGATATTTTAGAAAGACAAGTATGAAATCTCCACGGAGGTACAGAAATGGCCATAGATGGATTGAAATTCCCTGCTAAACTGGTGCCATAGATGGATTGAAATTCCCTGCTAAACCGGTGCCAAATTTTGATCCATCTTTGGCCAGCCTTAAATTAGGTAGAAGAGACCAGCATGGACTCAAGGAGAATAATAGGAATATGCATGTTAAAAGTTTCACACACAAGTACTCATGGGACAGTTAGTCCTGAGGGCAGGGCATCGTGGAGTAATTGTGTGCATGCTCCTCAGCTGACCTTAGGGGAAATGCTGCACAAGCTGAAATGAGTACTGTGCATTTTAATTATATAGTTATAAAATGTTAAAGTGATTGGACATTGAGTTATTTTTATATAGCATTTAATACTACATTAAAGGATAAGTTCACCTTTCGTAACATGTTACACCCATATTTAGGGTGTAACATGTTACATTCAGACTGGCCCCTGCTCCCCCCCCCCATCCCCGCTTTGACAGGTAGTGGGAGATCTTCTCCCCTCTCACTAGCGTTCATATTGTAAAAAAACATAGCTGTGCTGGGCTCCGCCCACACTGCTGCGTCACTCATTTACAGTCATCTGTGAATGAGAGACTACAAGTCCAAATAGCCTTAGCGGCTGTCAGCTTGTAGTCAATGAACTACCATGGGGCTGTGAAACACCATGGTAGTTCATTTTTCCTGTCAGAATATCTGCTTGCTCATACGTCCCGTATGGCAAGCCGATTTTTTGACTGGTCTGCAGGAGACCTGCATGGCATCAGAGATCTACTGATTTGCTGGTGCAATGCTTCCCAGGCTCCTGCAGACAAAAATAAAAAAATCTCATTTCTTTTTTTTACCTGCAAAAAAATGTGCATTTATTATTTTTTTTCTAAAAGGTGAACTTATCCTTTAATGTTGCCTTTCAAGCAGAACATCCAAGAAACATTAATAAAAATACAGAAATCCCCCTGCGCTCCACAGAACCTAGTGAGTTAGCTGCTATCACCTATTCTATATACCGCAAGATAAGTGAAACAAAATAATATAAGTGGTGAAGCGCTCAACTTAAATACTCAAAAACTAGTGCAATATCCCCATATATAATAAATCCCTAGTGATACAATAATACACAAATGATACCTCTTAAGCTATGCAGATATACAAATAATACTAATAAATAATAATGAATGGAAAACTAGTGCAATATCCTCATATATATAATATATATCCCTGGTGATATAGTGATAACTAATATCTCTTAAACTGTGCAAAAAAGTGATACTGAAATGCAATTGACTATATCAATTTAAAATAAAAAATTAATTAAAATAGTGATGCCACACTGTGCAAAAATTATAACAAAGTGTTCAAATATTGCCACTCCATGCTGAAATAGTGCTCTTCGTGAAAATCTTGACGTGACTCCCCTCAATAGCAGAAATGCCCCCTCACCTTCCACATTCGACCCTTGCGGGTCACAGAGCTTTTTATATATATATATATCTCTGCCAGATGTTAATCTCCTCCACTGCCTCCACCGACCATGATCCTCCTCCAAGCAGTAAGTACCACTCCAATTACTCCCCTCACACAACGAACTCTGCCAGAAAATATTCTCCTCCACTGCCACCACCGACCAAGATCCTCCTCCAGGCAGTAAGTAATACTCCAATACCCCTCACACAATGGACTCAGGCATAAAGCGATTCATATGGAAAAACAAAAGCAGACCTCCATAGTGCAACACTGTTTAATGGACTAAAACGATACAGTGAAACATTACACTCACATGTCCTCAAAAACCGAGAAGCAGTTTCCCATATGCTATGGGTGTATACAGGAGTCCAAAGATGGCGTCCGCACCCGGAACCGGAAGTACGTCACCCCTACGTCGACGCGTTGCGCCACGATCACGTGGCTTCTTCAGGATCCTGAAGAAGCCACGTGATCGTGGCGCAACGCGTCGACGTAGGGGTGACGTACTTCCGGTTCCGGGTGCGGACGCCATCTTTGGACTCCTGTATACACCCATAGCATATGGGAAACTGCTTCTCGGTTTTTGAGGACATGTGAGTGTAATGTTTCACTGTATCGTTTTAGTCCATTAAACAGTGTTGCACTATGGAGGTCTGCTTTTGTTTTTCCATATGAATCGCTTTATGCCTGAGTCCATTGTGTGAGGGGTATTGGAGTATTACTTACTGCCTGGAGGAGGATCTTGGTCGGTGGTGGCAGTGGAGGAGAATATTTTCTGGCAGAGTTCATTGTGTGAGGGGAGTAATTGGAGTGGTACTTACTGCTTGGAGGAGGATCATGGTCGGTGGAGGCAGTGGAGGAGATTAACATCTGGCAGAGATATATATATATATATATATATATATATATATATATATATATATATATATATATATATATATATATATATATATATATATATATATATATATATATATATAAAAAGCTCTGTGACCCGCAAGGGTCGAATGTGGAAGGTGAGGGGGCATTTCTGCTATTGAGGGGAGTCACGTCAAGATTTTCACGAAGAGCACTATTTCAGCATGGAGTGGCAATATTTGAACACTTTGTTATAATTTTTGCACAGTGTGGCATCACTATTTTAATTAATTTTTTATTTTAAATTGATATAGTCAATTGCATTTCAGTATCACTTTTTTGCACAGTTTAAGAGATATTAGTTATCACTATATCACCAGGGATATATATTATATATATGAGGATATTGCACTAGTTTTCCATTCATTATTATTTATTAGTATTATTTGTATATCTGCATAGCTTAAGAGGTATCATTTGTTTATTATTGTATCACTAGGGATTTATTATATATGGGGATATTGCACTAGTTTTTGAGTATTTAAGTTGAGCGCTTCACCACTTATATTATTTTGATCCAAGAAACATTGTTTCCCTTTTACATATTTGGCTGACTTGTGGAGCATCCCTTTAAAAGGAAATCTTAGCAGGGCAATAAGGTTCAACAAAGTAAATTGAATGCTCCTCTGCTGTATCAGAACAATAACTTGTTTTCTGATCATTTTACAGCTCCTACTGATTGCCCTTCCTATTTTCTGGAATAGACTGTTCTTTGTTTCTTGTGTCTGCATCTATTTCCTATGTCCTATAAATATTTCTGTCATTGGCTCTGCTTTTCAGAGCTGCAAGTTTCTATTTCAGGGGGATGTCAGTTAGTGTTGACTCTATTAATAATCAGTACAGTTGGAACGTCTATATAATCTGTCTGCCCTGTTTCATTGTGATTTCTCTCCTACGGTGAAGGTGTGTCCTGTATTTAGAAAGGGTTTTTTTTTTTTTTTTTTCTTCATTATCCTGACTAAGCAACTTTGTGAAATGAAGGCTTGTGCTCACAGGGAGGATGGTGATGAAGGCAATGTTTATATGTTGTGTAATACAGTTTGCTGCAATACAGGTAATCACACTGATGTGTCTAGATATAGTAATGTAAGTATAGGGACTGTCATTGCTGACCAATTCCTGAAAATGCTTGAGGTAAGTTTTTTTGCCTCAGCTTTCTGTGACAGTGACTTGGAACTAACATGCCAATCAGGAAAGTCAGAGCACCTGCATTGAGCCCTGGTTCACACTGATGCGGTGCGGAATTCACAGCGTTTTCAGTGCGAATTCCACACTGCATCACAATCGCACCCCGTTCATACGAACCGATGCGGGTGTGTATGTTAACACCCGGACATCGGTCCGCAAAACACAGTGCAATGTGCAGAATCGTATCGCATAGGGGTGAATACCTATGTGATCCAATTCTAGTGCGGACCAAAAAAGGGTCCTGCACGATTTTGGTGCGGTGTGAATAGAGCCGTACAAAATGTATGGCTGTAATCGAATTGCATACAAATCGCATGTGATTTGTACAGGAATGCGGTGCGTTTCCTGTGCAAATCACATGGGATTTGCTGCACCACTGTAGTGTGAACCTGGGCTCAAAGTCTGTAGCCATTGGAGAAATATTGCAGCCAGGGGATTAGCAGCTTTAGTATGAGAGGCAATAGCAGCCTTTAATGGAAAAATATTGAGTATACTTCAGGATTACTGCTGTGCTACACTTCTTGTCAGATTCCTTTTAAAAGATGACGGGAAATGTGAATGGTCTGTTATTCAGACTGACAGACACTGTACAAGATGTAGCATGTTTTAAAAATAAACACAGGTATGAAATGTATAGTTCATCATCATGTAGCATTTTCATTGAATTGGCAACAGGCACACCCTTGAGCCTCAGTTGTGATAAGGAGATCTTTGTTCAGGTACAGGACTATGGGACTGATCACATAATATACACAACCTTACAGGAACTTCATTCGATTTTTAAAAAGCTAAAAGTCAGTGGCTATACGTACTGTGGATGCGGAGTTAAAAAAAACACACACACACATATACAAGTATAACTATAGGCAGGTGTGGAGAGGGATTTGAACCCCTGTCAGTTTTTATTGCCGTCTCTTCCCCTGTTAGGGAGATTCACCCTCTCTGTTTGTCCTGTTTACCATT
Organism: Staurois parvus; assembly: GCF_062004578.1. Classification (NCBI taxonomy): domain Eukaryota; kingdom Metazoa; phylum Chordata; class Amphibia; order Anura; family Ranidae; genus Staurois; species Staurois parvus. Next base: position 2,941,604 of record NW_028317857.1, on the reverse strand, counting down.
ATCATTGAAAGTATATAAAACTCCAAATTTTGGGTTGTCCCCAGAAACGTAATAGAGTAGAAATCTTCCAATGGGGACAATTGTTCTGGTAACCTGGGGGTCCCCAAGGGTTTCCCTTCATTTTCAGGGATTTCCTTTCTCTTGCTGTTTTAGCTATGGGACAGGAAGTGAAGGGAAATTTCTGAAATGGGACACTCTATTCAAAATGAAGGAAAAAAAGTTTTGCATATTCTACTTTAAGAACTTTAAGCTAATCATACATGGTTGTGTGTTGTGTTTTTTTTTTTTTGTTCAGCCAGTAGGCTGATCAAAAAAAAAACTGAACAGTTGGTGAATGGAGAATTCCTCTCCGCCGTTCTATTGTATTCTGACAGTGGGGACTGTCAGAATACACTGATCAGCACTGCAGCAGATTGGATTATTGAATTAAAATTTACTAACATTCCCATTCAAGAGGAGTCGGTCATCAGATCGTCCCTGCTACACCAGATGAATACACTGCAGAGGAATGCCAAGCATGGGTGTCGTCCACGAAGGAAGCCTTTCCTAAAGCCCATGCACAAACAAGCCCGCCTAGAATTTGCCAGGGCTCATGCTGAAAAAGAAGACAACTACTGAGACTGTACTCTGGAGTGATGAGACAAAGATAAATGTTTTTGGAACTGATGACTTCAAAACTGTATGGCGTTGCAAAGATGAGAAGTACAAATAAAAATGCCTGGTGCCTACTGTGAAACATGGTGGTGGCGTTGTCCTTCTGTGGGGCTGCATTTCATAGATGGCCTCATGAATTCACAGATGTACTGCTGTATATTGAAAGAGAAGATCACTCTGTGCCCTTGGTCTTCATGCACTTTTCCAACATGGCAATGATCCAAAACGCACATGTAAAGCCACTGTTTCTTTTCTGAAGAACAGGGTGAAAGTGATTCAGTTGTCAAGTATGTCTCTGAATGTCTGGTCTGAACCCAATCGAACACCTATGGGGAATTCTGAAGAGACAAGTTGAGCATCACTCTCCTTCCAGCATCCAGGCTCTAAAAGAGGTCGTTCTAGAATGGGAAAAGATAGATGTTGCAATATGTCGCCAACTTGTTAATTCCAGGCCTAGAAAACTCTGTGCTGTTCTTACAAATCATGGAAGTCATACAAAATACTAGATGTAGTAGTTTTTGTTGTGGGGTGTATTCATTTGTGCATCAACTAATTTGAGTAAACCTGAAGATTTTGTAATCCAAGTTATATTATTAACCTTACTTTCATGTAATGAGCTAAACGAATGTTCTAGAAAACTCAGTTTTGTCAACATTTTGTAAATTGTTCTTGTGTTCATTCAGTTATTAATATCTTACTTTTCAAAGGGTGTACACATTTATGCTGAGCACTGTAAATAATAATGGCTGGTCTCCACAAGCCCTTACTAGCCTATCAATGATGTCTGTATTCAAACCTTCCTTTGTCTTACTTGTTTATCAGAGCAGACCCCTTACCTGATTTCTCTGTTTTGTTTTACCACTTAGAGATGCTCTGGTTTCCCCCCTAAAATTAAGTCAGCAGCTAACAATGCTTTAACTGCTGACTTTTAATATGACACTTACCTATCCAGGGGTCCCATGCTGTTGTCACTTGGGCTAGTTCTTCACTCCTGGCCAGGTTCCAGGCGCTGACATTGCTAGTAAGGGAAACTGGAAGTGAAGACTTGCAGCTGCACAGCCGGTTTCCTACTGCACATGGGTGAGTCGCTCTGTGCCTTGTGATTGGACCCGTAGTCTTCTGGGACCTGTGAAGTGGCCCAGAAGACTGCGGGGGGTGGAAGGGTGTGGTGAACTGAGCTGGAAGTGGGCGTAGGTTCCTGTCAAAACTAGGTACCCGCTCCCTCTTCCCCCAAAACTGCCAATGTGGGAGTGGAAGGGGGGGTGCAAACAAGCGGAGCTTCCCTTTTTGGTGGAGCTCCGCTTTAAGTTTTAGCTGATCAAGAGCTTTAGGGTGCTGTAACTAGTAGTGGCCTATCAGACATCTACTATAGTTTTCTATTGGGGAAGAATCTCAAGACTTATTTTTATGCATATAAATTAGTGGTGCACCAAAATGAAAATTCTGCAGTGAAACCAAAAATTCAGGATGCACTTGGCCGAAAACTGAAATAGACCGTTTAAAAAAAAAAAAAAAAAAAATGTATTTTTTATATGTAATTTTATTTGACTTTTTAAATAATGTGAATTTAAAAATACAATCCAGTAACCTAAAATAACTTATTGAAAGTAACAATTGAACAGAAAATAAAATGAAATATATATAAGTCCTCATGCACACGCATAACGCTGGTAAAGTTAGCTGAAAAACACATAGGATAACATGCTGGGGGGTTTACTGGCTGTTGAAAAAACCCACCAAAAGCCAAAAACAGCCGCTGTGAATACATCAAGTGTGCATGAGGGCTAAAAGTAAAAAACTTAGAGACGTTTTTGCATTGAAGCCAATAGGACACAATTTAGCACTGAAGTAAATCATTCTGGGCACCCCCCCCCCCATTGGCAAAACCCAGATAACCCTATTGTTGGGCGATAATTATCGGCTGCCAATATTAGTGCATCACTATTATAAATAGGTTACAGCTCTAAAAATGTCAGTGTGCCTATAAAGCTTCAACTCCAGACAGATATAAAATACACAAAATAATGCAGCAACAATACATTCTAAAAATAGAACTACAATAATGGCAAATCATTTTTTTTTTGGGACTGGGGTTATTACCCCTGTCCATTTCCCATTGGGGAGCTTTCCCTTCCTGTCCCAAAGCCAAAACAGGACGTGAGGAAATTCCTGGTTATCACCAGGGTCACCAGAGCTAGTGTCTCCATTGGAAGATTTCCCCTTTACCAAAAATTTTTATTTTTTTTTTAACTTTCAGTGAAGTTGCTAAACAGTACAAGTAAAACAGGTCAATCTCCCTTACAGAGATGGCAATAAAGGCCTGGTTATATTATACTGGGGTCATGGTTGAGGCCAAGTATGAGTGATCTGCTGATCGTTGGTGCTTTTTTTTTTTTACCTGCAAAAAAATGTGCATTTGTTTTTCATTTAAAGGTGAACATATCCTTTAACCTCTATAGGTAATATCTTTGTACATAAACTATACCAGGGGTGGGCAAAGTTTTTGACTTGAGGGTCGCAATGGGTTCATATATTGGACCCGGGGGCCGGACCAAGAGTAGATGAATGATGTGTATGTGTCACCCATAGTAATTCATCCCCCATATAGTAATTCATCCCCCCTATAGTAATTCATCCCCCCTATAGTAAGTCCCCCCCTGTGTCAATTTACTTACCTTTGCTCCGTGCGTTCCTCTCGCCGTGTTCCCGCGCCGTTCCGGTCTTCAGGTCGGACTGTGAGAGGAGCCTAGCTCCCCTCACGTTCGTCACGCTGCCCCGCCTACACACATCCTGACAGCCTCACATCACGCTCCGCGGGCCGGATTAAAAGGTCCGCCGGGCCGTATACGGCCCGCGGGCCGTAGTTTGCCCATTGCTGAACTATACATTCAGAAAATTCTTTCACATAGTTGTGTAGTGTATTTTTTTAAATTTTTTTAAGGGGAAGTGATTCAATAAAATGGGAATATATTGGTGCCTGCACTTAAGCCTCACCGTTTAGCATTGTGTTATGTTTTTTTTTTTTTTGTTTGTTTTTTTTTACATTTTTGAAAGGTTGCAAATGACATTTCTTTCACTTCTGTGCACTGCAGTGGTTGCCTATTTTATACAGCTCACCTCAACAGTGTTGGGGTCAGAACAGGGCACAAAGAAAACAATTTCTGTGTGCCCTGGCATTGAGCCTGTGTTGACCTACGCAGATCAGTGTAGTTCAGCTAATGTGGTGTGAACGAGTCCTAAAACCTGTGTGAAATGTGTGTTCGATGCAGCTACAAATGAAGCAGACACAGTTGCTGTGTATAGGCTTAGTTTGCTTTTTGTTGCTTAATTGGAATGAGGTTGTTGATGACAATCAAGTGATACATTGTGGAAAATATGTTTACCAGGCAGGGCAGCACAGCCTAGGGTTGGTTCTTGAAACACGGCTTTGTTCGGGGAGTGCACTGGGATTGGGCATCTGATCACACAACATGGCTTCTCCCTGCAGGCATGCTTCCCCCTCTCCTAGTACAAATAATTCTCTAATAAATCGAATTACTGCATCACCACCATGCAGTTATCTTATTATATAGTTGATTTTAATGTTTTTAGGTCTTATCCATCTTGGTGATTTGATATTTTGTAGGCAGCTGAGGATGTCACTCCGGTGTGCTATTTGTCAGACAAGTTGGAAGTTTCCCTCTGGACTAGCTGCAGATGCATTATGATTAGGACTGAAGTTTAAAGGAGAAGTATAGCCAAAGTTCGGCTGGCTCTACTTCCCTGGTGGATCACTAAGCCAGTCCGGGCAGGGGAGAGATCCCAACTTTAAAGTCGGTATCTACCCAGATGCTTGGACTAGCAGCTTGCTCAGCCTTTCAGCGAGCAGCTAGGAGCCTGAACCATCCTCTCCACACCCCTCCACAGCCTTGTGCTCCAGTTATCACTGGAGGGGCAGAGCAGAGAGCCGGTGACTGGCAGTCACTCAGCCTGGACACTCAGCCCTGTTCTTAGCATGCTGAGTATGAGCTGGAATTTACACTGCTTGGCACACCTATGTTCTCCCTATGTTATAGGGAAGGAGCAAGTTAGATAAATTTTAAGAGTCCAGGCACACTAGGGGCAGAACAAAATGCTAAAACCTCTGGCAGAAAAAGTGGCACAAAGAATGCTCTTAGTAGCTCAACTTGCACAAGACTTTATGTGCGTTTTTATGGGCATTTGCTTTTATACTTTTTTGGGGTTTTTTTTTTCCCTAAACATTCCCCTCTGCTCATTTTTCAATGTACACTTGAAAACACTGAACGCTCCTAAATGCCGAGTTTATGCACGTTTTATGAGCGTCAACTGTTTTTCTGCCTAAAAGCTCCTCTCAAAAACGCACTCGGGGCTTGACAAATTTGCTTTGAATCTAGGAATCAGCTAAAAAAAGTTATGAGCCAAGCTACAGTACCCTTTATGCTCTATAGGCGAAACTTTAAAGTTCCCTAGGTCATCAGGTTAGCATTACGGAGAAGGTCAGGTGCTGGAATTATTGCTCTCATGTGTATCACAAGCGTCGTTTTCATACATTGGTGCCCCAATACGTGCATTTGTTTGCACTTGTGTATATGTGGAGGTGGGGGGGGGGGAATTTTATGTGATGAGTTTATTTACAATTAAAATAATTTTTTTTTTCTTCACATAGGGGACAAAAAGTCCTCTGTGATGACTTTTTGATGACAGGTTCTTTAATGAACATGCAGGGTTTAAAAGACCCTATATGTCTCCTCTATGCTCCACTGAATGTGATGCAGTGCAGACCGCATTTCATTACATTCTTTCCTGACCATGCTGGCTGGAGAAACTGTCAACGGGGACCTGGAAGTGACTTCATACAGGTCTCTTCCAGGTCAGGAACAAGATGGGGAGGAGAGCGGACGTGTGTCTGCTCTCCTTCCTCCCCTTTACCCTGCGGCACCCGCTATGCCAGTCCTGGGCCCGCAGATGGGCAAACGAAACCTGGGATACATGGCAGAGGGCACTTTTCCCGCATGTGTGGAAGCAATCGGTTGACAGAGGAGCTGCCATTTCGGAAGAAGAACGGTCCATAATACTATCCAATGTCACTTCAGTATCCTTATCCTCCTCCCAGAAACGTACCCAGCTTTTTATAATTCATTGTACTTATTGCACTGCACAGAAATGATTTTCTTGGCGTAGGAGGGACACTCCGTTATGCATGCATTGCACGGTTGAGAGTGGTACTCTTCTACACGCTCTGGAAGTGTTCCCAAGTTGGTGCGTTACTGGTCCTCTGTCATGTAATTGTTCTATAATATTCTCTCGCCCTACCCTTAGACCCGAAACTGTGTTGATTGAGCTGGCTGGATGGACAAGGAGAATTTTGATTCTCATTTGTATACTGCTATTCTCCATCTCTGATTTGTGGCTAGGAAACTCGTAGCTCAACATTGGCTGTCTCCTACTTCGCTCTTGAAATCAGGTTGGGTCAAACTGTTAACAACATGTTACATTGGGAGAAATTAGTATTTCAACATAGGGAGTGTGCAGGTAAATTAAACTTTGGGAGGCTTGACTGGGTGTCCCGGGCCTTGCACCACTTCACTTGGTCAAAGATAGATTGAGTGAGGGCGCTCCGGTAGTTCTGATTTGACGGGTACTGTGACTTTATAAGTGTGAACTATATCTGATGGTATTTAGTCAGCTGAGTAATGATGACCCTGCGTTTTTTCATTTTTTGGACTCCTGTAGCTATAGGTGGTGTGTCGGCCCTCCTTAAGGATTTGCTTGATATCTGAGAAATAATGATCTGGTGGGTGTGACGACTTACTAGTCTCTTATTTTATAATATGTTGTCTCCTTATGTTATGGTCCTCCTCCTTATGTATAATGAGAACTGAGTGTTGTTGGTTGTTGGATTGGCAGTGGGGCAGGCGGATTATTGTTTTTTTGTGGGTTTTTTTTTTTTTTTTCTTCTATTGCTTATGTTTTGGAACATTGCAAGGGTCGGCCCGTGTGTCGGACCTGTACAAGTGCTTGTTATTTTCAGCTTTTTCTTGTTCACTTGTTTTTGGGTTGTTTTGTTAAAACAAAAACTTAACTGTGTATGGAAACAGTTTTTATTAGAAACACAAACAGTCTGATTAAAAAAAAGAAAGTCCCTGGCTATAAAACAGTGTAGAATAGAAAATATTTATGTAATCCTATTTTAGTACCCTGTCACACCGGTGCGTTTTTAGGTGCGAATTTGCGAATTGAAATTGCATCTGAAATCACATCTAATGAATGTCAGTGTCTTAACGTGCGATTTTGCTGCAGCGCGATTTCTATAGTAGTTCATGCATTACCTTTTCTGCAGTTTTTTGTTGCGATTTCACATACATAGAATATAATGGGAATCACACTGCAAATTGCAAGAAATTCTTAAAAATCTTCACAAGTAACAATAAAGTCTTCAGAAATCACACCTGAAATTGCACACAAATCACACGATTTTAAATCAAAGCGGTGTGACCGGTGACATTTGTTTATGAAGAACAGATTTCACTGTAAATAATGTACAAGTTCTCAGATGTGTGATGATTTAATGTGGCTTCTGTGCTGTGTCTAAGTAGTCTGTTTTAAAGCTATGTGGCCTTTATAATGGGTCATATGCCTGTGCTGTATATAATGAGCGATCGTGTAATTATAGCTTGCCATTTGTTCAAGGGGAAAATGATTGCTGCATTTAGCTAGCCATGTGTTCTTTTTTCCAAGTATACTCTGCACATGCTCTATTAAAAAATAAAAAAGGGTGTGTGAAATCTAGTGTGTGTGTGTGTGTGTGTGTGTGTGTGTGTACACAGGTCCATATATTTTTGGACACAGGCACAATTTTCATACTTTTGGCTCTGTATGCCACCAGAATAAATTAAAACGAAACATTCCAAATGAATTTGAAGTGCAGACTTTCAGCTTTAATTCAAGGGGTTAAACATAAATATCAAATACATAATTTAGGAACTGCAACCATTTTGTATACACAGTCCCACCATTTTCAGGAGCTCAAATGCAATTGGACAAATAATTATAATCAGAAATAAAATGTTAATTTTTAATATTTTGTTGAGAATCCTTTACTGGCAATGACTGCCTGAAGTCTGGAACCCATGGACATTACCAAAGACTGGGTTTCCTCCTTTCTGATGCTTTGCCAGGCTCTAACTGCAGTTGTCTTCAGTTTTGTGGGTCTTTCTGCCTTTAGTTTTTCCTTCAGCTAATGAAATGCATGCTCAACTGGGTTGAGATCAGGTGATTGACTTGGCAATTGCAGAATTTTCCACTTCTTTTACTTCAAAGGCTCCTGGGTTGCTTTTGCAGTGTGTTTTGGATCATTGTCCATCTGTACTATGAAGCACGGTCCAATCAACTTTGCTGCATTTGGCTGAATCTGGGCTGACAGTATATCTCTAAACGCTGCAGAATTCATCCGGCTGCTTCTGTCTTCTGTCACATCATCAATAAACATCAATGACCCAGTGCCACTGGAAGCCATGCATGCCCATGCCATCACACTGCCTCCACCATGTTTTACAGATGACGTTGTGTGCTTTGGATCATGAGCTGATCCAAGCCTTCTCCACACTTTTTTCTTCATTCTGGTACAGATTAATCTTTGTTTCATCCGTCCAAAGAATGCTTTTCCAGAACTGGTCTGGCTTTTTTAAATGTTTTTTTTGGCAGTCTAATCTGGCTTTTCTATTCTTCAGACTTATGACTGGTTTGCACCTTGTGGTGAACCCTCTGTATTTGCTGTCGTGAAGTCTTCTCTTGATTGTAGACTTTGACAATGATGCGCCCACCTCCTGGAGAGTGTCCTTCACTTGTCTGGATGTTGTGAATGGGTTTTTCTTTATCATATAGAGTATCCTGCGATCATCCACCACTGTTGTCTTCCGTGGACGTCCATGCCTTTTTATGTTGCTGAGCTCACCAGTGCATTCTTCTTTCCTCAGAATGTACCAAACTGTTGATTTGGCCACTCCTAATGTTGCTGCTATCTCTCTCATGGATTTGTTTAGTTTTTGAAGCCTTACAATGGACTCTTTCCACTTGCATGGACAGCTGTTTGGACAGCTCCTTTGAACACATGATGTAGGTTCACAGCAATAGAATCCAAATGCAAATACCACACTTAGAATCAACTCCAGACCTTTTACCTGCTTAATTGATGAAGAAATAACACTGGAGTAGCCCACACCTGGCCAAGAAACAACTTTTGATTCAATTGTCCAATTACCTTTGGTCCCTTGAAAAAGGGGGTTGGCTTTTCTTAAGAACTGTAATTCCTACCTTCCTACAATTTGAATGTACATATCCTCACATTAAACCTGAGAGTGTGCACTTTCAGTCCATTACCAAAACATATTCAAACTATAGTTATATAATGGATAATACCTGAGAAACTGAAATCGTGCCTGTGTCCAAATATATATGGACCTAACTGTATATATGTATGTATGTGTGTATATGTGTGCATGGATGGATATGGAGATATATATATATATATATATTTGTTCAGCTCATCATACCCAGCTTCTGTACCAGATGACGGCATGCTAGTATAAGGTGGCATGTTGGTATAAGAGCAGTGTGCTACATTCTGTCCTAAGCTGTATTTGTTAAAGAAGGTAAAAAAATAGCACTGTATCCGTTAATTATCTTACCAATATTGCTATCCTAAAGTGTTGATGTAAGAGGAGGCTTCTACACCATGGAAGATCTCTACTGTCTCGGCTTGTAGTGTAATGTAACAAAAAATGTGAACTGGAGTGGCACACCGCTGCTGAAAGGCCCAGATGCAGTTTTATTCAAATAAATTAGGGGAAAAAAATCCAAAAAGTACCAGCAGATTCTGGAGGTCCAAAAAATGCCACCTTCATCAGGGCGTGATTGAAAACAATGTGAACGAACTAGAAATGAACTGTACCTTTTTTTTTTTATTGGTATATTTTCCACTATGATTACCAGCACAGGTCTTGTAAACAGCTGGTATGACTGCCAAACCAGTTGCTGACATGACGGGTGCTTGTAATCACAGTGGAAGAAATACCATTACATCTCCTGTTTACTGAGATGTAATGATACTTTTGGACTCCTGAAACGCATTGGCTGTTTTTAGCTTGTCCCCTGACTTTTATTGGAATAGTCACGTCTGAACCTTTTTGCAGTGGTGTTGTGCTTCAATTTATGTTTTTGTTATAGTAACCTGTATCGGGACACTGCAATGTAGTCTCTCCTCTATAACTAGCACTTGTGTCAGGATGGCATGCCTTTATCCATACCACTATATCCATTACTATGACCTGTCCACTATAACCTCCATGCTGATGTGACTTTATTTATTTTTTTTTCCCCCCTGATATAGACCAAACCTTATGTCTTTGACCGAGTATTCCAATCAAACACATCTCAAGAACAAGTTTACAATGCCTGTGCTAAAGCAATTGTTAAAGGTAAGAATGGTTTTGGTTAACTCTTAAAACATAATAAAGATGTGCTTTTATTAGTTAAAAGAGCTAAATTCCTTCGTGTCATAACTAAAGAAATCTTTAGCCTCAATATTTAGTTCTTGTCCATTTAGCTCCCATACACACCAGAAGCTGTGTCAAAACATCTACTGGCGTATGGTGACATGACAGGTGTTCTGTGCAATAAATAAATAAATATATATATATGTGTATATGTGTGTATATATATATATATATATATATATATATATATGTGTATATATATATGTGTGTATATATATATATGTATGTATATGTATGTGTATATATATATGTGTGTATGTATATGTGTATATATATATATATATATATATATATATATATATATATATATAAATTTTTTTTTTTTTTTTTCCCTTTTAATATCTTTATATCATGGGACATAGAGCAGCTTTAGTAACTCTTGCTACCAGGGATATGTGCCACCTACAGGTGATTGGACACTGGTAGGAAAAGACTGGAATTCCTCTCCTTGATGTAACCCCTGCCATGTAGGAGAGGCTTCAGGTTTTTTTTTTTTTTGCCATTGTCTGAAGGCAGTGGTCACTGTTGCTTTTTTTCTGCATAATTTCCCAGACTTTTAATGGTTCCAACAGGGGTCAGGAGACTGGTTCTATCTGGATCCATTCTAATCGCTCAGAGGAAAGGTACCTGGGCCTCGCAATGGTCCAAGAGGCATAAGAGAGGAGGCTGCAGTTGTTAGACTTCCTGACGTCCTTACTCTCCAGCACTTTTTGGTCTTCGGATTTGTGGATGCCTTTGCCATCGCTTGAGACAGGAAAATCTTTCTCCCCCTTTCTTGGAAGGTGCTTACAATGGTCACCAACTTAGCGGGCTGAGGAGGAGTCTTGGATTACTTTTCTGTTCAAGGACTTGGTGACTTGGTCACATCAGCAAGGTCTCCCTATAGGAGTTCAGTCCAATAAAAAAAAATTTCTGGGGCAGTGGGCTCTTTAACCAGAGGTGTTTGAGAAGAGCTGTCGATGGGGGGGACAAACTGGGTTTTTGGACCTTCTGGCATCCAGGTTCATTGCAAACCTTGACCTTGTTCATTTCCAGGACCAGGGATCCTAAGCGTTTGTGATGGATGTTCTGGGGACACTATGGGAATGGTCTGCTTTGACTTGCACCTTTCCTCCACTACTGCTTTTCCTGCATCTAAAATATATATATGAAAACCTGAGAGCAATTCTAAATTACCTCAAAAAATTATTTGAAAATGAAAAGCCACCCACACCTACACATACTCGTACAGATGTGCAAATGACAAAAAAATTCAATTAATGTGCCACGCTTTTCTTAATCATCCATAATGCCAAATAAAATATCATGAAAAATCCCAGTATGAAGTGGGTAATAAAGAAATATATAATAAACAGTGTGCACAATAACTATAAACTAATGAAGTCCATCTCCACAGCTTTGATTCTTTCATTTCAAAATGACTTGTGCCGTATAAATCTTCCTTTTATCATATATGGTGTACCTCCACCAACACTGACACCAGTTGTGCTCTCACCTGGGATTTTTGACCTCACAATTAAGTTTGGTTAAAAATGGCTTGTGTCCTTTAAATGGACATATATTGGTGGTATGACTTCTACCAAGACTCTCCTTCACTGTTGATTCAGCTCCTTCCTTCTCCTCCACTCAGCGAGCATATAAAAAATACATAGGGAAACCAATAACGCTTTATTTAAAAACTGACATTTTACTAAAATATGCAATAGCCACTCACATGGTACAGGTGCTTCATTACACTCAATATTGCACGCACAAGTCAATAATGTAAAAATGTAGCTGACACCCTCTGGCTGTACAAGTTCTCACTGGTCCGTGAGCTCTTTAGAGCGGGTCAGCTGACCGCAAGCATCATTATGTCACCAAGCCCCTCCCCTTACATCACAACATGTCGGTAGACAGTCTTTGGGTTCATCCAAATTTTTAACAGGTGGATGTTAGAGCCGCTGTGAAGGCCTATTCTGATTGCAGTGGTTCTTTCCTGTTTCTGCTTTTTTTTTTTTTATTTGGGGGGGGGGGGGCTTGTTGCCATGGTGTTGCCCTCCACTCACTTAGGTGTTTTGGGACATCCGTGATAGATAACTAAAGCTGCTCTGTGTCCCATGCTGTACTATAAAAAAAAATTGAATTTTTGACTTCCATGTAAAATCCGTTTCTTGGAGTACATTATGGAAGACAAATCTCTCCCCATCACTATATCGCTTGCAAGCTACTATGTAAATACCAATAAAAATTCTATACAGAAGAGCGAGAATACCAGCAGCTATGCACCACATATGACTTCTTGTCCTTGTATGACTCCTTGTCCAAGCATGATATCCTAAATAGTGCTGCATTGATAAATCAGTGGATTTAGATTCCTCTCAATCCTGTACTGAACTCATAATAATACAATCGGTGACTGTGAATAATATATGCACAAACTATATAAATATATATGAATAAATATTGTGTATCCATATTCAAAATAAAAAATTGCATATAAACTTCAAAACCTGTTGATATGCCAAATATTATTTCCATCTCCGTGCGCCACTAACCACCACCAGGTGTACTCTCACCTCAGTATTTTGACCTCCCACTAAGTGTTCGGTCATAAAGCACATGTGCCTCCTTTTAACCACTTGCCCTCCAGAGGATTTATCCCCCTCCTGACCAGGCCATTTTTTGCGTTACGGCGCTGTTGTACTTTAACTGACAATTGCATGGCCATGCAACACTGCATCCAAATTAAATTTATGTCTTCCCCCATGAATAGAGCTTTTTTTTTTTTTTTTTGGTGGTATTTGATTGCCTGTGCATTTTTTTTTTTTTTGTTTTTTTTTTGCGCCATGAAAAGACAATTTTGAGAAAAAAAACTATTTTTGACCTTTTGCTATTAAACATGTCCAGTAAAAAAATTTTAAAAATCCAATTTCGTCATTAATTTAGGCCAAAATATATTCTGCTACATGTCTTTGCTAAAAAAAAAAAAAAAAATCCCAATAAGTGTAAATTAATTGGTTTACATGAAAGTTATAGCATTTACAAATGGCGGTTTATATACTGGGATTTTTTTAATTTTAGCTGGTAATGGCGGCAATCAGCGACTTATAGCGGAACTGCAGAGGGCATTTTGACACTGGGGGAAACTGTTGTCAATGACATCCCCAGTCACACCAATACAGTGATCTGTGCTAAAATAAAGCACTGACACTGTACTAATGGCACTGGGCAGGAAGGGGATAACATGAGAGGCGATCAAAGGGTTAACTGCGTGCTGTTTAAATGTAAGCTGTGTTTGTGCTTTCAGTTGTAAGCACACTGCTTTGTATGGCTGTGCTATGCAGAGCCATACAAAGCAACCTGCCGGAGCTGACGGGAGAGGACTGTATTGTTTACAGTTCTCTCCCCCTGTCGGTAATGCTCAACGATCACTGGGAGCTGGTGAGTACTCCCCGTCTGGGACCCAGTGATTGACAGCCAAGGCCGTGAATAGTGGGGCAGGTAGGGTGTGCAAAATCACGTGTGTGTATGAGATAGATATAGATATATATACACATACATACACACAGTGGGGCAAAAAAGTATTTAGTCAGCCACCAATTGTGCAAGTTCTCCCACTTAAAAAGATGAGAGGCCTGTAATTGGCATCATAGGTAGACCTCAACTATGAGAGACAAAATGAGAAAAAAATCCAGACAATCACATTGGCTGATTTGGAAAGAATTTATTTGCAAATTATGGTGGAAAATAAGTATTTGGTCACCTACAAACAAGCAAGATTTCTGGCTCTCACAGACCTGTACCTTCTTCTTTAAGAGGCTCCTCTGTCCTGCACTCATTACATGTATCAATGGCACCTGTTTGAACTTGTTATCAGTATAAAAGACACCTGTCCACAACCTCAAACAGTCACACTCCAAACTCCACTATGGTGAAGACAAAAGAGCTGTCGAAGGACACCAGAAACAAAATTGTAGACCTGCACCAGGCTGGGAAGACTGAATCTGCAATAGGCAAGCAGCTTGGTGTGAACCAATCAACTGTGGGAGCAATAATTAGAAAATGGAAGACATACAAGACCACTGATAATCTCCCTCGATTTGGGGCGCCACGCAAGATCTCAACCCGTGGGGTCAAAATGATCACAGGAACGGTGAGCAAAAATCCCAGGACCACACAGGGGGACCTAGTGAATGACCTGCAGAGAGCTGGGACCAACATAACAGGCTACCATCAGTAACACACTACGCCGCCAGGGACTCAGATCCTGCAGTGCCAGACGTGTCCCCCTGCTTAAGCCAGTACATGTCCGGGCCCATCTGAAGTTTGCTAGAGAGCATTTGGATGATCCAGAAGAGGATTGGGAGAATGTCATGTGATCAGATAAAACCAAAATAGAACTGTTTGGTAGAAACACAACTCGTCATGTTTGGAGGAGAGAGAATGCTGAGTTGCATCCAAAGAACACCATACCTACTGTGAAGCATGGGGGTGGCAACATCATGCTTTGGGGCTGTTTCTCCGCAAAGGAACCAGGACGACTAATCCATGTACAGGACAGAATGAATGGGGCCATGTATCGTGAGATTTTGAGTGCAAACCTCCTTACATCAGCAAGGGCATTGAAGATGAAACGTGGCTGGGATCATTGTCATGTTGGAAGACCCAAACATACCGCCTGGGCAACGAAAGAGTGGCTTCGTAAGAAGCATTTCAAGGTCCTGGAGTAGCCTAGCCAGTCTTCAGATCTCAACCCCATAGAAAACCTTTGGAGGGAGTTGAAAGTCCGTGTTGCCCAGTGACAGCCCCAAAACATCACTGCTCTAGAGGAGATCTGCATGGAGGAATGGGCCAACATACCAGCAACAGTGTGCCAACCTTGTGAAGACTTACAGGAAACGTTTGACCTCTGTCATTGCCAACAAAGGATATATAACAAAGCAAATTATTTCTTTCCAAATCAGCCAATGTGATTGTCTGGATTTTTTTTCTCATTTTGTCTCTCATAGTTGAGGTCTACCTATGATGCCAATTACAGGCCTCTCTCATCTTTTTAAGTGGGAGAACTTGCACAGTTGGCGGCGGACTAAATACTTTTTTGCCCCACTGTGTGTGTGTGTGTGTGTGTGTGTGTGTGTATGTATATGTATATATATATATATATATATATATATATATATATATATATATATATATATATATATATATATATATATATAAAATGTGTGTGAGATTTTGCGCACCCCTGCTGCCCTCAGTATATATGATACAGGGCGGCGGGAAAGTGGTTAATGGACTATGGTCACCACTCCACATTATGCTCAGAGATAGTTATGATGCTCCTCTGCTCCACAACATGCAAGTGAAAATATTTGCATGTAAATGAAAAAGATATAACCATGGAAATTAAATACTAAAGATAGTGCTTTAAAACCTTAATTGTTTCCTAAAACCATATAAAATGTCACTCACATTGCACAGGTGCTAAAGCACACCAAATATATCCAGCCTTATTTATAACTGTAGCAACATTGTGCAAATGGTGCTATATGAAAATTTACACTTGCCATATCAAGATCGAACGTGGTGACGTCATCCAAGCCCTGCTCCAACGCGTTTCGTCACAGGGCACGTGACTTCCTCGAGGACTTCTAATAATCATATTTATATAGTATGTACATATATTATTCACAGTCACTAATTTGTATTATTTTGAGTTCTGTATAGGATCGGGAGGAGTCTAAATCCACTCATTTATCAGCACAGCACTATTTGGGATATAAAGTAAAAAAAATCTAATTTTCATTCAGTTCTATTGGCTGCAGTGCAATGCAATGAATTGCGCTACACTACTATTTTTTTTAGTGCACATCACAGCAGACATTCTAGTGAAACAGAATGATTTTCATCTTGTTGTATGTAGTTAACTTGACAGATACCTCTACTAGAATGAAGGATCGGGAAAGCTTTTTGCACGTTATCCGTGTCACTTTTGTTTTTAAAACCATTTTTACTGTAGCATACTTTACTCTGTTAATCTAAGTAAACATCAAAGCTCAGGAAGTTCAAAGATTTGTACATTTTTATATGTGGATCTAATGTGGTCACAGCATTGTGCTATTAGAATTTTCGACCTTCTGTAGCACTGCATGTTAAAGAGATTTAACTTGTATTATTGAATTTTCATTGTGAGAGCAGCGGTATTGAAGTTTTGATGTCTTGCATGTTGGTGCACAAGTACATTTTATGGCATGCTTTATACATTTAGCACACATCAAAAATGTTTATTACATCAAAAAAAGAAATGTCTACTTACGGATGAAACTTAGTGGTAAAATGTATACTATTACAGCAGTAACTGGTGAAATATTAGGTGATAACAGTGGAAATGTTATGGTCATATGACAAAAGCCTTGAAACCTATTTACCATGCCCTGGAATAAAAGATGCAACAAAATAAAATGATCTGGGCAGCACAGATGAAGTTCAGAATTTTTTTTAGATGTGACGTTGGTCAGCGATAGCAGGGGACAATATCCTCAGCTTTGCGTTTCTTCAGTGTGTAATTGATGTGAGCATGGGGATCCTTCGTTTTTTTTTTTTCTTTTCTTTTTTTTTTTTCCTTTCTTTTATATTAATAAAGGGGTATTGTTATCTGCCCTGGGGGTCTTGAAACTTGAGAGAGCGCTGCAATCCTTATTTAAAGCAAGTCTGTCCCTCTTTTGGTGAAAACTGGCAATCCCAAGCAATTAGTACTCAATTTTTTGTACAAATAAAGTACGCTAATTCACAAAAAATGCAAGGATAAATAAAAAAATATATAAATTCATAAATATAAACCTAAGTCCAGCCACCATAACAGTGATAGTCCAATATCAACTTAATGTCAATCTTGAAAACAAACACCCATGTGCAAATCCGACACCAGATGAAATGAATACACTCACCAGAGCTATATGCTGATTATATTATAAACCAGCATGATAGCATTTTGTTCTGGGAGCGATGATCTGCAGGATATCCCAGTAGAGGAACAGCAACCAATAGTGATCCAATCAGCACATATGGAACAGCTAAGCAGCAAATGATCTTCCAATAACATGGGCAAAGCTCGAGGAATAAGAAGAGATATGATGGTGCAATACATTTAAAACCAGTAAAATTTTATTAGTAAAGTACTGCACTCACAAAGAAGGTGTCTAGCCGACACCAGCAATGACAGCCTCTATAATGCCACATCCACAAGGGAAAAACCAAGGGACGAACCTCCTGCGCCGCGATCAACACAGCCGACAGCTGGGAGGAACATTCCAACGTCACATCCACTAGGCCATTGCTGGTGTCGGCTAGACACCTTCTTTGTGAGTGCAATACTTTACTAATAATTTTTTACTGGTTTTAAAAGTACTGCACCATCATATCTCTTCTTATTCCTCGAGCTTTGCCCATGTTATTGGAAGATCATTTGCTGCTTAGCTGTTCCATATATGCTGATTGGATCACTATTGGTTGCTGTTCCTCTACTGGGATATCCTGCAGATCATCGCTCCCAGAGCAAAATGCTATCATGCTGGTTTATAATATAATCAGCATATAGCTCTGGTGAGTGTATTCATTTCATCTGGTGTCGGATTTGCACATGGGTGTTTGTTTTCAAGATTGACATTGAAGTTGATATTGGACTATCACTGTTATGGTGGCTGGACTTATGTTTATATTTATGAATTTATTTATATTTTTATTATTTATCCTTGCATTCTTTGTGAATAATTAGCGCACTTTTTATTTGTACACTATTTTACCTTTTTTGGTTAGAGGTGCTGCTTATTATTTGATTTATTTTGTATTTTCTGTGGCGCTTCTTATCTGCTACACAGTACTCAATTTTTGCTTGTTCTGCTACCCTCACTACTGAACTTTACTGCTGAAAGAGCTTCAGGCCCGGTTCTGATGTGCAGGATTTGCAGCGAATTCTGTGCGTTTCCTGCACCGTATCAGAACCACATTCCGTGTGGTGGGATGCTAACGCACCCCCAAAACAGTTTGCAAAATGCAGTGCGATTGGCTTAATCGGATCACATGGGTATGAACATCCATGCGATTCGATTCCAGTGCAGGAAAAAAAGGTACTGCACCTTTCCTGCGGGTGTGATTTGAGCCATACAAAATGAATGGCTCAAATGGCACTGCAAAAGAATCGCATGTGATTTGAACAAGAATGTGGTGCAATTTCTGTCCAAATCATTTGCGGGTTCCCGCACTGCATCAGTGTGAACCTGATCACAGGGCTTAGCACAGTTCCGAGTTTCTCTGCTTGATTTGCTGGGATTGCGTTCCACCTTTCAAAATAGCAATAAAGTTGCTTTAAGAGGCTTTTCAGAATGGGGAATGTCAGTTTGCCTGCAATAATATCTAATGCTTTTTCCTTCAGATGTACTCGAGGGATACAATGGTACAATATTTGCTTATGGACAGACATCATCTGGAAAGACCCACACCATGGAGGTAAAAAAAAAACAAAAAAAAACGTGTATGCAGTTTGCAGCTTTATGTGATATTGTATTACTGTGGTGATAAGAATGGTTTGTTTTATTTATTTTTTTTTATACTTAGGGAAAATTACATGATCCAGATGGAATGGGGATTATTCCTAGAATAGTGCAAGATATATTTAACTACATTTATTCAATGGATGAAAACCTGGAGTTTCATATAAAGGTAAGCCAAAACACAGCATAAGATAAAGTGCCTTAAAGTTGTGTCCTCTACAGTCTGAAAGCACAAAAGTGGCATCTCCTCCCCAACCCCCCCCCTCCTTTTCTTTTTCTGCTCTGTAGATTGTATTGCTTTAACCCCTTCCCGCCGACCCCTCCTGGCCCTTTAGGAGCATTTAATTGCTGGTAGACGGAGGCGGGCATTTTGGCCATGTGACCGATGTAATTGGCTGTCACAGAGGTCAGATGATCAGAAAGGTCCCGATCGCTATAAAGCATCGGGGAGCTTTCCAGTCCTCGCCGGTGTCTGTGCCGGCAGCATGCAGGGTGCACACTCTCAGGACAGGGAGTTGTTTTACATAGGGCTGCATATATGAGGACTCTGTGTTAAAGCCCACCCTCCGAGAGGACGCATACATGCGCCACACCGGCAATAAAAGGTTAATATTGCCATGTGGAATTATGCACTACTGCCAAGTCTTCTACCCTCAGTTCAACCTTTTTTCAGAACTAAAGTCAGTTTTGCCCGCATTAAAGGGTAGCTGTACTTTCATTAGCAAGGCCTTTGTGTAGATCACAGACATGACGTGGGCTGGCATTAGTAGATTATGTACCATATAGCCAAAACTATTTGGACACCCTTCAGGTTGAGTTCATGTTTCCAGTGAAGGATAGTGTTGATGCTGTAGCATACAGTACAAATACAATTTAGTCTTACTGTACACTTCTAAAATTGTGGTAACAGTCAAGGGGAGGCTTTTTCCTGTTCTAATATGAATTTGCCCCTGTGCACCAAGCCAGCTCCACAAAGACAGAATTTGACAGGGTAGGTGTTGAGGAGCTCGTTAAGTTGGGAGCCATGTCTTTATTATGTAGCGTCAGTAATTGAACTCCAAAATGCTCTTTTGGCTGAAGGGGCGAACATTTCCACGTCACAAACCAAAATCTTAAAGAAAGCCTTTCCAGAGGATTGGAAGCCATTATAGATGCAAATGGAAGGGGCAACTCCTTATTACTGTGCATGGTTTTAGAATGAGATGTCCAACTAGCTCACATACAGTCAGGTCAATAAATATTGGGACATCGACACAATTCTAACATTTTTGGCTCTATACACCACCACAATGGATTTGAAATGATACGAACAAGATGTGCTTTAACTGCAGACTGTCAGCTTTAATTTGAGGGTATTTACATCCAAATCAGGTGAACGGTGTAGGAATTACAACAGTTTGCATATGTGCCTCCCACTTATTAAGGAACCAAAAGTAATGGGACAGAATAATAATCATAAATCAAACTTTCACTTTTTAATACTTGGTTACAAATCCTTTGCAGTCAATGACAGCCTGAAGTCTGGAATGCATAGACATCACCAGCGCTGGGTTTCATCCCTGGTGATGCTCTGCCAGGCCTCTACTGCAACTGTCTTCAGTTCCTGCTTGTTCTTGGGGCATTTTCCCTTCAGTTTTGTCTTCAGCAAGTGAAATGCATGCTCAATCGGATTCAGGTCAGGTGATTGACTTGGTCATTGCATAACATTCCACTTTTTTCCCTTAAAAAACTCTTTGGTTGCTTTTGCAGTATGCTTTGGGTCATTGTCCATCTGCACTGTGAAGCGGCGTCCAATGAGTTGTGAAGCATTTGGCTGAATATGAGCAGATAATATTGCCCGAAACACTTCAGAATTCATCCTGCTGCTTTTGTCAGCAGTCAATCATCAATAAATACAAGAGAACCAGTTCCATTGGCAGCCATACATGCCCACGCCATGACAGTACCACCACCATGCTTCACTGATGAGGTGGTATGCTTAGGATCATGAGCAGTTCCTTTCCTTCTCCATACTCTTCTCTTCCCATCACTCTGGTACAAGTTGATCTTGGTCTCATCTGTCCATAGGATGTTGTTCCAGAACTTTGAAGGCTTTTTTAGATGTCGTTTGGCAAACTCTAATCTGGCTTTCCTGTTTTTGAGGCTCACCAATGGTTTACATCTTGTGGTGAACCTTCTGTATTCACTCTGGTGAAGTCTTCTCTTGATTATTGACTTTGACACACATACACCTACCTCCTGGAGAGTGTTCTTGATCTGGCCAACTGTTGTGAAGGGTCTTTTCTTCACCAGGGAAAGAATTCTTCGGTCATCCACCACAGTTGTTTTCTGTGGTCTTCCGGGTCTTTTGGTGTTGCTGAGCTCACCGGTGCGTTCCTTCTTTTTAAGAATGTTCCAAACAGTTGTTTTGGCCATGCCTAATGTTTCTGTTATCTCTCTGATGGGTTTGTTTTGTTTTTTCAGCCTAATGATGGCTTGCTTCACTGATGGTGACAGCTCTTTGGATCTCATCTTGAGAGTTGACAGCAACAGATTCCAAATGCAAATAGCACACTTGAAATGAACTCTGGACCTTTTATCTGCTCATTGTAATTGGGATAATGAGGGAATAACACACACCTGGCCATGGAACAGCTGAGAATCCAATTGTCCCATTACTTTTGGTCCCTTAATAAGTGGGAGGCACATATGCAAACTGTTGTAATTCCTACACCGTTCACCTAATTTGGATGTAAATACCCTCAAATTAAAGCTGACAGTCTGCAGTTAAAGCACATCTTGTTTGTTTCATTTCAAATCCATTGTGGTGGTGTATAGAGCCAAAAATGTTAGAATTGTGTCGATGTCCCAATATTTATGGACCTGACTGTAGGTGTGACAATTAGGTGTCCACATACTGTTGGCCTTCAAACACTAAGTTAAGCTTTAAAAAGAAAAAAGAAAAATGCATGGAGCCTGCAAAGTATTGCACCCATTTTTAGTGGATCACAGGCACATACCTCTGTGCTGGCTTTTAGTTACTGAGCTTCAGGAAGAGTCAGTGGATTGAGTGCTCTGATCAGCACACTCATCATCCATTGAGAACTAGAATTCCATCTACCACAGTGGCAGGTGGGACTTGGAGTTCCTTCCCAGATCTCTGTGAAGGAATTACAGGCTGTGTGAGTGGAACTCTCTCCGCTGTCATAGGTGTTGGGGGGGGGGGGGGGGTGAAGGTTGGGGTGCATAGAAACATGGTACACCCTAAATATGGGTGTACCATACTGCTAAAGGTGGAGATAGCCTTTAAAATGCTGATATGCCCACCATACTGTTTGCTTCCCAACTCTTTTTCTGAATATATCTGCTGTGTCTACAACATTCATCCAAATAGTTGTGATCTTTCTCAGGCCAGACCCTAGTGGATAATGGCCATATTGAGGCAGACCCCGCCTATCTGACTGCAGGTTGTGAGTATACCAAGATCTGTCCAAAGAAGAAGCAGTTCAGGGAATTATATTCAAAGCTGATACCAGGGTCTTCAAGGTGCTAATATAATTATTTAAAGATGGCTGATCTCTGCCCAATCTAAATGCAGGCTTTGCTAAAGAAAGTAAAGCTATCTAATGAGTAAAGGGGCAACCTGTTGTTTAATAGCCTAGGCAAAAAAACCATTATTAAAAAAAAAAAAAAAAAATTACAGTGAAGTATGTTTATATAAGTACTCATAAGTGGTTTGTTTTGTTTAGGTGTCATATTTTGAAATCTATCTAGACAAGATAAGAGATCTGTTGGATGGTAAGTTTTATATGCAGATAGCCTATTAACTCACATGTGGTGCATGCATGTGGTGGAATGTTGTATTGTGGCACAGCCACTTGCAGTCTGCATTGGGGGTCATGTGTGATAGGGTAAAAACACATGGGCACATGTGGGACAAAGCCTCAAAACCTTGTCAGTCTATAAACAGGAAGTATCTGAACAAAGACCTACATGGCAGGATCATAAGTAATTCATAAAAGCTGCAGAATTAAAAAGATCAAAAATCACTTTTTTAAAAAAAAAAAAAAAAAAAATACATTAGCAAGTTAGTGTATCTGAACCCCAAATAAAATTTTTATTATTTAAGCTTGCTGGTCCCTAGATGTGCAGGCTGCATTTTTAGGCTTGTTTTTCACCTACTAATCCTGTGAATAATGCTTCCTGTCCCTCTGTAGGTAAACTCATTTCTCCACTGTATTTATGGAGGCATACGTGGTTGCCACCCAGGATAGACTTGGGGTTAGGTTGCCAACTTAGTGACATGGGGAATGGGCTCCACCAACTCGACAACAGACTGCTGAATTATGGCCACAGTTTTCAAGCCCAAAACTAAGAAAAAGTCAAATGTGGTTTCCCAAGGGCTCCGATATCAGGCTTCAAGTTAGCTGGCAAAATGAAGTTTGCCATAATGTTTTCTCAGAACTGTCTTGTTGCTTCACTGCCCCAGGAGGAAGGGGCCACAGTGACAGTCAGATGGTACTCAGGTATCCAGGCTCTCTTGTGTAGCATGCCATGACTTCCTGTGGGGATCAAAAGAGAAGAGGTTTTAAAGTGTTACTAAACCCCTGACCCTGCATTCACTATATCTGGTCTCCCACAGTACACAGAACATGGAAGTGTAATTATTTCAGTAAATATAAACTGCTAAATACCTTTTCTCATCAGCAGTTAGAGAAATCTTGTTACTTCTATCAGTGTCCAGCCGAGCATTGGTTAAAGCTTGTAGGAGTTTTCCTTTTTCCCTAGGAGGATGCAGAACCCCTGACCTCTGTCTGGACAGTGCTGATTGGCCCTGTGCTGATCATATGCGCACTCCCAAGAAAAGAAAAAAAAACCTTTCTAGCAATACAAACCAAACTGAGCATGTGCAGAGTGAATCAACACAATATGTCTTATCGGTAGATGAGGGGGACACTGGAAGAAGGGGAGGATCAGAGAAGTCAGGATCAAACAGCGTTTTTACACAATGCAGAGGATTAACCCCTTAGGTTCCACAGTGAATAAAACACGCATGCTTTACTGCATATACAGACTGATTTTCCTGTTGTGGGTTTAGTAATACTTTAAGGAAGACTTGACAACTCTGGCGTTGTAAACACCCCTTATATGTGACTTACCAGTCTTAGGACAGATGATTTTTTTTTTCTATTAAAAAAAGGCCGGAATGTGGGCAAATGTTACTGTCCTTAACAAGCCTCCAGACAATGATTGTCTTGTCTTTCTGATTGGCAGTGTGCAATGCTAAGTTCTCTTAGGGAATCAGAAGCTGTTAGGTTTTCCCATGAAGCCTTGAGACTTGCCTCTGAAACTGCTGTGCACAATCCTTGACTGAGATGGTACCTGTGCAGAGACTATGCTGCTAATGTACGCATTCAAATTTCTCCATCTTTTATTTCAGTGTCGAAAACAAATCTGTCTGTTCATGAAGACAAAAACAGAGTTCCGTATGTAAAGGTGGGTCTTATAATTATTTGCTGTGAAAACTGTATATGAGTGTGTGTATATACACACCCATATTTCTGTATTATGTATTCATACTGTGTGTTTAATTTCTACTTTAATAAGTTTCTATTTCCTCTGTAGGGTTGTACTGAGCGGTTCGTTTGTAGTCCTGAAGAAGTCATGGATACTATAGATGACGGAAAATCTAACAGACATGTAGCTGTGACAAGTATGTTGCACATGCCCCTTTTAAACTGGAATAGTCCTGGGAGATTTCAGAGCTGCTGTTACTGCTTTTTTTTTTCCTGGGTCTTCACTGTCTTTTCACAGTTTATTCTACTATATCAGTGATGGCGAACCCGTGGCACGCGTGCCACAGCCGGCACGCCGAGCCTTATCTGTGGGCACGCCAGGAGAATCCAGCGGTGCGCTGTCTTCCCGGCTGTAGTGTGCGTGACAGCCGGGTCCCAAGTGCGCATGCACAAGAAGCAGTGCTCCTTGTGAATGGTAAGGCGGTACCTGGGACACATGACAGATCCCAGAAGCCGCCGGACCAATCACAAAGCGCAGCGCTTCTCGCGCATGCGCACTGGGCATCCGGCTGTCCGACGAGCGCCCACACTACAGAAGCCGGGAAGACAGCGCGCGGCTGGATCGAGGAACAGGTAAGATAAAAAAAAAAACTCTGCGGAAGTAAGAGCGGGTACCTGTCAAATTCAGGTACCCGCTCCCCCTCCCTCCCCAAAGGTCAGCAGTCATCTCTGTACTGTCCGCAGTCTCTGATCATCCCTGTGCTGTCCGCAGTCTCTGGTCATCCCTGTGCTGTCCGCAGTCTCTGGTCATCCCTGTGCTGTCCGCAGTCTCTGGTCATCCCTGTGCTGTCCGCAGTCTCTGGTCATCCCTGTGCTGTCCGCAGTCTCTGGTCATCCCTGTGCTGTCCGCAGTCTCTGGTCATCCCTGTGCTGTCCGCAGTCTCTGGTCATCCCTGTGCTGTCCGCAGTCTCTGGTCATCCCTGTGCTGTCCGCAGTCTCTGGTCATCCCTGTGCTGTCCGCAGTCTCTGGTCATCCCTGTGCTGTCCGCAGTCTCTGGTCATCCCTGTGCTGTCCGCAGTCTCTGGTCATCCCTGTGCTGTCCGCAGTCTCTGGTCATCCCTGTGCTGTCCGCAGTCTCTGGTCATCCCTGTGCTGTCCGCAGTCTCTGGTCATCCCTGTGCTGTCCGCAGTCTCTGGTCATCCCTGTGCTGTCCGCAGTCTCTGGTCATCCCTGTGCTGTCCGCAGTCTCTGGTCATCCCTGTGCTGTCCGCAGTCTCTGGTCATCCCTGTGCTGTCCGCAGTCTCTGGTCATCCCTGTGCTGTCCGCAGTCTCTGGTCATCCCTGTGCTGTCCGCAGTCTCTGGTCATCCCTGTGCTGTCCGCAGTCTCTGGTCATCCCTGTGCTGTCCGCAGTCTCTGGTCATCCCTGTGCTGTCCGCAGTCTCTGGTCATCCCTGTGCTGTCCGCAGTCTCTGGTCATCCCTGTGCTGTCCGCAGTCTCTGGTCATCCCTGTGCTGTCCGCAGTCTCTGGTCATCCCTGTGCTGTCCGCAGTCTCTGGTCATCCCTGTGCTGTCCGCAGTCTCTGGTCATCCCTGTGCTGTCCGCAGTCTCTGGTCATCCCTGTGCTGTCCGCAGTCTCTGGTCATCCCTGTGCTGTCCGCAGTCTCTGGTCATCCCTGTGCTGTCCGCAGTCTCTGGTCATCCCTGTGCTGTCCGCAGTCTCTGGTCATCCCTGTGCTGTCCGCAGTCTCTGGTCATCCCTGTGCTGTCCGCAGTCTCTGGTCATCCCTGTACTGTGTCCGCAGTCTCTGGTCATCCCTGTACTTTGTCCGCAGTCTCTGGTCATCTCCTGTACTGTCTGCAGTCTCTGGTCATCGCCTGTACTGTGTCCGCAGTCTCTGGTCATCTCCTGTACTGTCCGCAGTCTCTGGTCATCCCTGTACTGTCCGCAGTCTCTGGTCATCCCTGTACTGTCCGCAGTCTCTGGTCATCCCTGTACTGTGTCCGCAGTCTCTGGTCATCCCTGTACTGTGTCCGCAGTCTCTGGTCATCTCCTGTACTGTGTCCGCAGTCTCTGGTCATCCCTGTACTGTCCGCAGTCTCTGGTCATCCCTGTACTGTGTCTGCAGTCTCTGGTCATCCCTGTACTGTGTCTGCAGTCTCTGGTCATCCCTGTACTGTGTCTGCAGTCTCTGGTCATCCCTGTACTGTGTCTGCAGTCTCTGGTCATCCCTGTACTGTGTCCGCAGTCTCTGGTCATCCCTGTACTGTGTCCGCAGTCTCTGGTCATCCCTGTACTGTGTCCGCAGTCTCTGGTCATCCCTGTACTGTGTCCGCAGTCTCTGGTCATCCCTGTACTGTGTCCGCAGTCTCTGGTCATCCCTGTACTGTGTCCGCAGTCTCTGGTCATCCCTGTACTGTGTCTGCAGTCTCTGGTCATCCCTGTACTGTGTCTGCAGTCTCTGGTCATCCCTGTACTGTGTCTGCAGTCTCTGGTCATCCCTGTACTGTCCGCAGTTCTGGTCATCCCTGTACTGTGTCCGCAGTCTCTGGTCATCCCTGTACTGTCCGCAGTCTCTGGTCATCCCTGTACTGTCCGCAGTCTCTGGTCATCCCTGTACTGTTAATTAGTTTGCACTACTGTACGAGTTGTTTTTTCTAAACCAAAAGCTCGATATTCAGGTTTCATTGCAGTGTTGGCACTTTGAAAGAAATAAGTTGGTTTTGGGTTGCAGTTTGGGCACTCGGGCTCAAAAAGGTTCGCCATCACTGTACTATATCATATTTCATGTTAAGCACTGTTGGTGTTTAAAATGGCATTATAGCACAAGCTCTTTATCATAGCTTAAGAAATCTAGGGGCTATGTCTTACTCATCTCATCCTGTCAATACATCATTTTCATTTAGTTCTACAACATGATCTGCCAATAACCTTTTATGCATCCAAGTTTTACGACTGAGGTCATTTTTCATTGAAAAGTGAATCTGTTTGCCAGCCATAGACATTGCTTTTGAGACCCTTGCATTCAAGACTCCTCATGTTAGTATTGCTGGACAATCTTCCAGGATAAGCAGAAATGGACAGTTAAAAATTTACATGGATGATGTGTGTCCAAGTCCTGTTGCTGCTTGTATGGCCCATATTTCATCTTGCTTTTGTACAGTGTATGGCACACCACCTGCTGTGTCATGGCCGAGCAGGGTATACTCCCATAATTCTCAATAGCTGTTCTTTATTTTCTCCAGTAAGAATGACATTATCCCAGCTCCTTTTCTTAATTTGATTTTTAAGGGTACTTGCACACTGTACTAATGTATGAATAGCAGGCATTCCTGGCAGAAAAACGGGAGGATGGGCTGTATAGCTCATGCCCATATGTATGCATAAACACTCATAAAAATTCTTATAGCTTTATTTTAATTAATGGTTTTGTGGCATATGTGCATATTTGCATGTATATGTGTGCAAATACTGACCAGCAAAGCAGATTTCTGTATATTATTTTTTTTTTACTGATCTATACGCAAAGCATGTTTGCGCACCTGTGTGTACAGGCACATTGAAAACAGTGGTCTGCATTTACATTATTCTCTGCATTTACATTATTCTCTGCATTTACATTCTCTGCATTTACATTACTCTCTGCATGTACAAAAAAAAGAAAAGCCTGTAACGCTGTCTTTTTAAGTAGCAGTGTGCAAGAGGTCTAAGGGGGTGATTTAAAAAGCAGCTTTTAGCAGAGAAAAAAACATTTTTCCATATTTTTAAAGAACAGCATTGTGCTTTACAATTGCGCTTTCTACACTACTTGTTTAGCATCTCTTAAATAAATCCACATTCATTCAAGCAAATGGGAGTGGGGGACGGTGCTTAGAGGAGGAGGGGCAATATGTTGCATGACTTTGAGTGGGCTCTCCTGTCATTGAGTGTTCTCTGAAGTGTTCTGCGAAGAACATCCAAGAGATGCTGCACTGTGTCCTGCATTTTATTAATGAAATGTTTACTGTGCAGGCTGTCTTTTGGAGAGTACACTCATTGTAAGGGTTTTTATGTTCCTAAGATGTGATGTACCTTTTCAGTTGTCTAAGCATGTTTTTAAGTTCCAGCCTTTACACCCGGTAACACATTTGTGCAGTGGCAAGAAGATGGGCTTTATTGCCCTCATGCTGCACATATGTCTTGCTGCACGGCCAATGTTTGTTAGGAGCGCTCACTGTACGCTGCCAGCACAATGACTGAGCTGCCAAAGACTGCTCTAGGTCCTGACTAAGAATTGGTAGCCGGTGGGACCGGCTTCTGTTCATGTCACCACTGTGACAGCCAGTCATGATCACCGATCCTTCCGGCCAACCTGAGTGTCCGGACCTTTACATTACTAAATGAAGCTTTGCCCCCAGCTTGGCTGTAAAGAAAACATGCATTGTTTTTAGCAGAGAACAGGAATTGAACTTCACTGTACAATATCAGGCTACAATGGAAAGTGTGATCCTCCTCTGTAGATGTAATGAGATTCTTTCCCTTCTTTTAGATATGAATGAACACAGCTCTAGAAGTCACAGCATTTTTCTAATTAATGTAAAGCAAGAAAACACTCAAACAGAGCAGAAACTGAGTGGTAAACTTTACTTGGTTGATTTGGCTGGTAGTGAAAAGGTAAGCTGCTTCAGATTGCTTTTAGTCTGTGTATAATGTCAATAGTTACTGTTCCCTATATATACTTAAGCAGCCCATAAATGAGTCCGCTATTTTGTTCAAACAGCAGGTTGAACGAAAAAACTGACCCAGTTTTTCCATCCACACATTGGAGGTGGATGAGGTAGTCCTTCCCGTTGAGCTATTGAATTCTGACAGTGTAGAGACTTTCCTGCTCTCAGAACACACCCTGCAGTTCTGATCCAGCAGGGAAAATCAGAAAGGGTAGTTGTACAGAAGTCGATCGGCCAAATTTCAGTCCATGTATGCCTGGCTTTAGGGACTTGATCTCTTGCTGTGAGTTTCATTTTATTATAAAATATATAGGGTGAACTATGCAAAAATACTGAAACATATATTTGTATAATGTTTTTTAGGCCGGCCATACATGGGTCGAAATTCGACCGATTTTTCGTCCAAAAATCGGATCCAAGAATAATCGGTCGATTTTTGCTCCATTAGTGGGTCAATGGCACCAGCCGTTTTTCATTGTTCCTCCCCTTTTCGGTGATCAGGCGTGTTAGAAAATTTGTGAGAAACAACCGATTTTCAACTCAATGATGGTCAAATCGTACGATCATTTTTATGAAAAGAATATGCGCATGAGCAGTGACCTGGAAGGAACAGAAGTTTTGCCTGTTATATGGGGTGAACTTTATGACTTGGTCGGCCGATTTTCGAAATCACCGATGGCACCATCGAATTACCGAGCGAACAACGTTTTCAAATTTCGGACGAAAAATCGTTCGGAGTTCAAATCATGTATGGCCTGCATAACAGTACAAAGAACTGTATCACATACTCAATCCAAACCCTGGATACTGAACCTTTATCAGGAAAAGGTGCAATGTGATTGGTTGCATTTTCTGGGAATATAAATATAAAGCAGAAAAGTTGGAAGTACTTGGAAACCGAAAAAGGGTTTTAATTTTGTGAGTCTGTTTCTTAGTAATGAAGCTTTATGCCTTTCCTCTAACTCAAGAACACCAAACTTTTGTCCTTCATTTCAAAATGTATTTCTTTCTAATGGTTTTAGGTTAGCAAAACTGGAGCTGAAGGAGCTTTACTCGATGAAGCGAAAAACATCAACAAATCTTTGTCAGCCCTTGGAAATGTCATCTCTGCCCTGGCTGAAGGCAGTGTAAGTTGTCAGCACACTTAAATTGTACTTTTAGTATTACTGTTTTTCAGTTGGTACTCATTCCCCACTGGAATATGTTTTTCAACCAAGATTTGCTGTACTAGAGGGCTGTTTCCTAGCCACTGCTCTACCCCCAGTGTTCTCTTTATGAATTTTAGTGAACGAAACCGCACAAACCTTTCTCCTGTATGTCCAATTGATAACTTCTACCTTCTGCCAATCTGCTTGATGAAAGAGTAAGCATTGCCAATACTAGCTATATATTTTTGAAGGTGTTTGTGTGTGTTTACATGGTGTTCTTCATTAAAGTCAACTGGTGTTCCTCCTAAAGTGGCTTTGCACACGAATAAAATGTGTGTGTATATATATATGTGTATATATATATGTGTGTGTGTGTGTGTGTGTGTGTATATATATACATACATACGCGTGCCTCGGTTAATGTCATTTTTTTGTTTACGAATGAAAATCTATTGAAAATAATGCCTTGGTATACATTTTTCTTTTCTTTTTTTTTGCAATACAAAGCAAGTTTCCCCAGAATGCATTGCGCCTGGGAGGTTTATAGCGCCAGACCC
Source organism: Staurois parvus (assembly GCF_062004578.1). Classification (NCBI taxonomy): domain Eukaryota; kingdom Metazoa; phylum Chordata; class Amphibia; order Anura; family Ranidae; genus Staurois; species Staurois parvus. The sequence continues at coordinate 2,910,953 of NW_028317857.1, read as the reverse complement.
GTGCATGCTGTAGTCTGTGGGTAGCACGCGGTGTGGAGGTGTCGGAGCAGTGTTTGGAGCCATTCTGGAAATTTTTAATCATGTCCCTGTACACTATTTATGCCTTTTAAAGTACACTTTATAAAGAGTTTTGAACAGATAAGACTTTTTTTTTTTTACTTTTTTTTCTGACCTCTGGAATGGATTAATTGGTTTTCAATGCATTCCTGTGGGAAACCGCATTTTGGTTTATGAATTTTTCGCATTACGAAATTTCCCTGACAACGCGTTAAATTCGTAAACAAAGGTACGCCTGTATATGTACAGTATCTCAGAAGTGAGTACACCCCTCACATTTTTGTAAATATTTTATTATACCTTTTTATATGACAACACTGAAGAAATGACACTTTGTTACAATGTAAAGTAGTGAGTGTACAGCTTGTATAACTGTAAATTTGATGTCCCCTCAAAATAACTCAACACACAGCCATTAATGTATAAACCGCTGGCAACGAAAGTGAATACACCCTTAAGCGACAATGTCCAAATTGGGCCCAAAGTGTCAATATTTTGTGTGGCCACCATTATTTTCCAGCACTGCCTTAACCCTCTTGGGCATGGAGTTCACCAGAGCTTCACAGGTTGCCACTGGAGTCCTCTTCCACTCCTCCATGACGACATCACGGAGCTGGTGGATGCTAGAGACCTTGCGCTCCTCCACCTTCCGTTTGAGGATGCCCCACAGATGCTCAATAGGGTTTAGGTCTGGAGACATGCTTGGCCAGTCCATCACCTTTACCCTCAGCTTCTTTAGCAAGGCAGTGGTCATCTTGGAGGTGTGTTTTGGAGCCGTTATCATTTTGGAATACTGCCCTGTGGCCCAGTCTCCCGAAGGGAGGGGATCATGCTCTGCTTCAGTATGTCACAGTACATATTGGCATCCATGGTTCCCTCAATGAACTGTAGCTACCCAGTGCCGGCAGCACTCATGCAGCCCCAGACCATGACACTCCCACCGCCATGCTTGACTGTAGGCAAGACACACTTGTCTTTGTACTCCTTACCTGGTTGCCACCACACACGCTTGACACCATCTGAACTAAAGTTTATCTTGGTCTCATCGGACCACAGGACATGGTTCCAGTAATCCATGTTCTTAGTTTGCTTGTCTTCAGCAAACCGTTTGTGGGCTTTCTTGTGCATCATCTTTAGAAGAGGTTTCCTTCTGGGACAACAACCATGCAGACCAATTTGATGCAGTGTGCGGCGTATGGTCTAAACACTGATAGGCTGACCCCCCCCCCCCCCCCCCACCCCTTCAACCTCTGCAGCAATGCTGGCAGCACTCATACATCTATTTCCCAAAGACAACATCTGGATGTGACGCTGAGCACGTGCACTCAACCTCTTTGGTCGACCATGGCAAGGCCTGTTCTGAGTGGAACCTGTCCTGTTAAACCACTGTATGGTCTTGGCCACCGTGCTGCAGCTCAGTTTCAGGGTCTTGGCAATCTTCTATAGCCTAGGCCATCTTAATGTAGAGCAACAATTCTTTTTTTCAGATCCTCAGAGAGTTCATTGCCATGAGGTGCCATGTTGAACTTCCAGTGACCAGTAAGAGTGAGAGCAATAACACCAAATTTAACACACCTGCTCCCCATTCACACCTTTAGACATTAATGGCACCACATGGAAGAGAAATGTCACAAGGCCTGAAAAGTAAAATAATTCTTTATACAAGAAGATCAACAGAGCTTTACTTGTCAGTCAGAATACCGTAGCAAAAGTGATACAAAAATTTAACAAGGATGGAACTGCAACTATCTCACAGAGACATCCAGGCTGTCCATGGAAGTTAACAACTCGACAGGAGCATCTTCTGATGGGAAGGGTTGGAACAACATGCAAGTTGGCTAAAGAAGTAGAAAGCCAAACTGAGGTGTTTTTTTTTTTTTTTTTTTGCTGTGACACAAAACGGTGTACACTGCAGAGGAATGGCATGCATGGGTATCGTCCACAAAGGAAGCCTCTCCTGAAGCCCATGAGACAAAAAAAGCCCATCTAGAATTTGCCATGGCCCATGCTGAAAAAGAAAACTACTGACACTATAAAAAACAATCTGCCCAAATAGTAGGCAAAGTGATTACTATAGGTGACAAAAATTCACTAGGCTAAAGTATCGCAGAAAAGCTTCTAAATGCAAAATATCATAATACAATGATTTTAATATAGAACATTGGTGTTTTATCAATGTGAACTCAAACAGCTTCCACTGTATACATTGCAAATAACTGAATAAACAAGACAGACAAGAAAAACGGAAAATAATTACGTCCGGACGCATGTAGTTTCACATATGGGTTTTCATGACGCAGCAACATGCTGCTTTTGTTATAAAAAATCACATTCAAAATGACCCCCATGTGTGAATCTAGAATCTCTAGGGGCCCAATGATCCTAAAAGAGACTCAGATGTACTGAATAAAGCAAAAAATTATAGGCTTAAGAAAAAATGCTCAATGGCCAATTTCTTTGTGGGGGCAATATGGCAGTTCATATAGGAAAATGTGTCCAATAACTGATTATGTCTGTTCAAAATGAAGTAAAAAATTCCATACAAAACACAAATTTCCTTTAAGAGGTATTGCAAAAACAGACTACTGTTATCTTATGCAGTCATGGACTAAAGTATAAGCATAGATTGAGAAGCATCAAAGCAAAGCATGTGTCCAGCAACAAATGTCGCAAAAGTGGAATATGTGCGGGCAGTATCAGGTAAGGACATCAGGCCCATGATGTGTGACACAAGACCTTTTACTCCATTTTTTTCCAGTCCCACTGGACTTAATGTTCAGGGAGTGTTAAATGGTCTTATGTCCATAGGCTCCCCAATAAGGGCGGCACATACATTACCGCTCCTCCGCTTGTCGACAATGCTTCCAGGATCCAAAATGTCAATCCGGTCCTTTTAGGAAAATGACTGCTGCTCCTTATGACTTTATATATTTCAAGTGTCTTTCCATACTCCTGCCAACGCTCCAGGACACAGTCACCAAAGAGTTCCCATGTGATGGAAATTGTGTCATATAACGTGAACCTCAACCACCTTTTTACTTACACTCTATACTCTGGAGTGATGAGACCAAGATAAATGTTTTTGGAACTAATGGCTTCAAAACTGTATTGCGTTGCAAAGGTGAGGAGTACAAAAAAAAAATGCATAGTGCCAACAATGAAACGTGGTGGCAGTGTCATTCTGTGGGGCTGCATGAGTCCTGATGGTGTTGGGGAGCTGCAGTTTTTTGATGGTATCATGAACTCACATGTACTGCTCTATTTCGAAAGAGAAGATGCTACCATCACTTGGTTGTTGTGCACTTTTCCAACATGACAATGATCCAAAACACGCATATAAAACCACTGTTTCATTTCTGAACAACAGGGTGAAAGTGATTTAGTGGTCAAGTATGTTTCCTGATCTGAACCCAATTGAACACCTATGGGGAATTTAGAAAAGACAAGTTGAGCATCACTTTGCATCCAGCATCCAGACTCTAAAAGAGGTTGTTCTTGAGAAAGGGAAAATGATAGATGTTGCATTATGTCGCCAGCTTGTTCATTCCATGCCTAGAAGACTTGGTGCTGTTGTGGGGTGTATTCATTTTTGCATCAACTAATTTGAGTAAAAGTGAAAATTTTGTAATCTAAGTCATATTAGTAACCTTACTTTCATGTAATGAGCTAAACAAATGTTCTATAAAACATGTCAAAATGTTGGAAGATGTTGTTGTGTTCATTGAGATCTTGATGAAAATCTTACGTTTCAAAAGGGGTGTACTCATCTATGCTGAGCACTGTATAAAACACACACACACTCACTCTCACTCTCACACTCACACTCTCTCATACTCTTAAAGGAATGCTTTTTAATCAGAGTATAGCATCAAGTCAATTAAACTCCTGGGATATTGATCTGGTCAGTTACGTAGCAGAGGGGGTTGTTGGTCAGTTTCAGCTGCTTTGGTGTTAATAAAATTAACAACTAGTGCACTAGATGGGCAACAATGAGCTGACCCCCAAAACAGGAATGGTTTTACAGGTGAAGGACACTGGCTTTTATTTCCCCTACTCATTTTTTTTTTCTTTCTGATGGTTTTTCATTAGTTTTGCATTTGGCTAGGGTCAGTGTCATTATTAGTAGCATGAAGCGATACCTGGACCCTACAGAGGTTGTGCCAAAATGTGCCATTGCCAGAAGGTTTGCTATGTCTCCCAGCAGTCTCAACACCATGGAGGAGATTCCAGAAGACAGGCAGTTACTCTAGGAGAGCTGAAAAGGGCCATAGATGGTCCTTAACCCATCAGCAGGACTGGTATCTGCTCCTTTGTGGAGGAGGAACACGATGAGCAATGCCAGAGCCCTACAAAATGACCTCCAGCAGGCCATTGGTTGGTCAGAGACATTCACACCAATCAGAAACAGACTTCATGAGGTTGGCCTGAAGGCCCGACATCCTCTAGTGGGCCCTGTGCTCACTGTCCGGCACCATAGAGCTTGATTGGCATTTGCCATTAAACCCCAGAATTGGCAGGTCCGCCACTGGTGCCCTGTGCTTTTCACAGATGAGAGCAGGTTCACACTGAGCATGTTACAGACATGAATAGGTCTGGAGAAGCTGTGGAGAAAGTTATGATTCCTGTGACATCATTCAGCATGACTTTTTTGGTGGTGGGTCAGTGATGGTCTGGGGAGACATATCCATGGAGGGACTCACAAACCTCTACAGGCTAGGCAATGGCACCCTGACTGTCATTTGGTATCGGGATGAAATCCTTGGATCCATCGTCAGACCCTACGCTGATGCAGTGGGTCCTGGGTTCCTCCTGGTGCACGGCAATGCCTGGCCTCGTGGTGAGAGTATGCAGGCAGTTTCTGGAGGATGAAGGAATTGATACCATTGAATGGCCCCCACACTCACCTGACCTAAATCCAATAGAACATCTCTGGGATATCATGTTTAGGTCCATCTGACATTGCCAGGTTGCTCCTCAAGCTGTCCAGGAGCTCAGTGATGCCCTGGTCCAGATCTGGGAGGAAATACCCCAGGACACCATCCATAATCTCATTTGGAACATGCCCCAACGTTGTCAGGCATGCATACAAGCACGTGGGGGGCCATACAAACTACTGAGGACCATTTTGAGTTGATGGCAATGAAATTTCGGCAAAATGGACTAGCCTGCTGCATCATATTTTCACTTTGATTTTCAGGGTGTCTTTGAATTCAGTCCTCTGTAGGTTGATCATTTTAATTTCCATCAAAATTGGGGCATCCTTGCATTCCTAACACATTATTCAGTCCATATCGTATAGATATATATCGTATAGATATCCAGCATGATATTTTTACCCTCTGAGATCTGATTTGTTTTCAAAGTGTTTTATATATCACCAACAGTTTGTTCAGTGCTTTACAAAATGAAGGGGGACATTACAGTTACAATACAATTCGATACAAGATAAATTAAAGGGCCCTGTTCTTTAGAGCTTACAATCTACGGAGAAGAGTCAAGTGATACAAAGGGTAATAACTGTTGGGTACCAGCTGGTGGAGAACGGAAAGTCAGTGTATTAAGAAGCAGGATAGGCTTCTCTAAAGAGACAAGTTTCCAGGGATTGCCTAAAGGTGGATAAAGTGGAAGATAGTCTGACAGATTGGGGAAGGGAGTTCTAGAGGATGGAAAAGGCTCTGGAGAGGTCCTGGAGGTGAGCAAGGGAGGAGGTGACGAGGGAGCTAGAGAGCAGGAGGTCTTGGGAGGAACAAAGAACGATTTTGTTGGTATTTTGAGACTAGGTTAGTGGGTAGCCAAGTGCCAAGTTGTGAATGGTTTTGTAAGTTGGTCTTATTTAATATTTTAAATTTTATTCGTTGGGTGAGCGGAGGCCAATGCAGGGATCAGCAAAGAGGGGTAGCAGAAACTGGTGAGGTGGATGAGTCTGGCATTAGCTTTCATGATGAACTGAAGATGGATAGTCTATGTAAAGGTAAGACAATGAGGGAGTTGGCTTAGTCGAGGCAAGAGGTAACCAGGGAGTGAATTAGAAGCTTTGTGGTGTCATTGGTTAAATAGGGGCATATTTTGGAGATGTTGAGGTGGCACGATTTGGACTGTCATTGGATATGGGACCAAAAGTAGATGCCAGGGTTACCCCTAGCACCCGGGCTTGTGGGGGCGGGTTGATAGTTGTGCCATTGATCTTGACAGAGCAGTCAAGGAAAGGGGTATGTGAGGGAGGAAATATCTCAGTTTTGGGGAGGTTGAGTTTGAGGAAAGGGGTGTAATATCCGTATTGATATGTCTGTTAGTAAATCGGTGATTCATGAAGAGACTACTAGGGTGAGCTGAGTGGAAGAAAGATAGATTTGGTGGTCATCAGCATAGAAATGGTATTGGAAGCCGTGGGAAGCTATCAGCTGACCCAGGCAAGTGGTGTAATTTGAGGATAAAAGAGGACCAAGGACAAAACCTTTTTGGGGGGACCCCAATGGAAAAGGGAATAGGAGAGCAGGAGGTAGAGTTGTAAGCGACACTGAAGGTGTGGTGAAAAGTAAGATGTGAACCAACAAAGAGTACAGTTGGATAGACCCAGAATAGAGTGTTTTGAGGTGGAGGTGGTCACCTGTATCAAAAGCATAAATACATTTCACAACTTGCTTCAATAGCTGAACATTGTAAACCCCTTAATTTACAAACTCTGCTAAACTGTAATGTTTGACCCTAGTTCTAGTAAGAATTCCTAGCCCGTTTCATTGTGTTTAAAATATATTATTAGTCTTCATAGTTTTAAATGTTTCATCTTGCTTGATATAACATTATGTTCCAATACAGGTCTATATTCCATATCGAGACAGTAAAATGACTAGAATCCTCCAAGACTCCCTAGGAGGTAATTGTCGAACCACTATTGTAATTTGCTGCTCACCCTCCTCCTACAATGAGGCTGAAACAAAGTCTACTCTACTGTTTGGTCAAAGGTGAGAAACACTGCATGATCTGCAACTTACTCCCCCCACAAAAAAAAATTGATTACCAATATTTAAACATCGTGATTTGTTAAGTTAAAATCTACTCTATATCGTTAGGGTGATTTTGGTGTTTTTCTGTATGTTTGATCTTTAGTAATTGACACAACACATGTATGTAGGAACTGGCATGCAAGTATTTAAATTACTTTGTTACACAAGATGGAAGAAAAAACAACAGCAATGCTAGCTATCGATCTAGATATGGTTTTATACAAAAATATGGAGACACATGATTTGTAGATGTGAAAGAGACTTTGTGTTTCGCATTGAAAGCAGAAGTGATGTGACATTCTTTTGCATCTGCTGTTTGATGAGACACCTAGATAACAAGGTGGGAAGCCTCCCTTTCATCATTCACTGCATGAGCTGCTAGTGATGCGGAGTTATGTTAGAGCTTACTGAGCTTCAAAGAGGGCAAATTGTTGGTGTCCGCTTAGCTAGTGCTTCTGTGACTGAAGTTGCCAATTTATTGGCTGTGTCACGAAGTACAGTATCAATGGTTATGACGGCATATACAGTTTCCGGGAAAACGTCGTCTGATGAGCATAAGCAGGGTCGATATGGTCAACTGACTGAAAAAGACTAAAGGACATTGCACAGGATTGTGACCCGGAATAAGACTGCTGCAAAAGTGACTGCAGAGCTCAATCCCAGTCTTCCAAAGCTCATGTCCAAAAAAAACTATGCAGAGGAAACTCCATAAGCAAAACATTCACAGGCGAGCTGCATTTGCCAAACCACTAGTGACCGATATCAATGCTCACAAGAAGAGTAATTGATGCAACACTTCTAAATCGTAGACTATCAATCAATGGAAGAATGTAATATGGTCCGAAGAGTTGATATTCACACTATTCCCAACCACTGGACACTGGTTTATGCGTGGCAAACACCGTGCCAAGCTTACGACCAGGACTGTCTTGTGCCAATGATAAAGTATGGTGGTGGTGTAATCATGGTTTGGGCAGCCATATCTTGTTGTTCTGCTGGGCCCATCATCACCTTGAAAGATAGAGTTCAAGCCAGCGACTGTACAAATTTTGGCTGACCATGTTTACCACATGGTGCAGTCATTATTTCTCTAAGACAGCGCCATTTACCAAGAGGATAATGTTCCAATTAACACACCTGGTGTTGTCAAATTGTGGTGTGACGAGCATGCAGATGAAGTCTCACACCTTAGGTGCCGAATCTCTATAACATAGAGCCACTATGGTCAATTTTGGAGAACAAGGTTTGGGCTCGTTTTGCACTTCCATCTTTGTGAGAACTGGAGCAATTTTTGCATGAAGGGTTGTATCAGATTCTATTATCCACCATCCAGGACCTGTATTTGTCAACTCGCAGGAGAAATCAGGCCTTGTTGGATGCCAAAGGCGATTCAGCACCATATTGGGTAACAGTTTTGTTCTTTTACCTGGTATTTTGTTCAACCCCTGTATATATTAATGCAAAACTGGGATCATTTCAGTCTTCCATGCTACATCTGTCATGTCTTTTTGAATAGTCTGTATTGCTAAATTGAATCAATTGCTTTTACATTTATTACCTTGGCCTCAATCTGCTTTTTTTATTGAGAGCTGTAATAAAATGTCACGTTTGCATCATAAAACACAGCGTATAACCAAATGAATACGTAAAGCCTGGTTACAATTTCTTAAAATGGAGCTGAACTCGAAAAGTAAATATCTGTGATTTGTGTCTAAGAAATACACTGAAAGATTTTGTTTTTGTCAGAAATCCTTCCTGGACAATAGCAGCTTGCTTCCTGGTATTTGAATGTGCCTAGGCACTTTTGTGCCTACAGCCTCATAGATTTATGTCTGCGATGTGAGATCTGGAGCACTGCTGCCTCTGACTGGTTGTTTTAAGATATTGGGAGTTAGATTCGGTGATGCCACTGCTGTTCTGCTTACCGTTCTCTTTACTGGTGGCTCTGAAATGAGAAAGCAAAGCCCTGCCTTTACATAGATTGCTGCCTCACGGAGAAATTGTGTAAAATAAAGCATGGTAAGTCAGTTGTGGGGAAAAGATTATCTGCAAGGAAACCACAGATAAAACTAGTGACTTGTCCTTTGTTCTGTACCTGACTTTTTTTGGGCACATCCTCCAGAATTGGGTGTCCCTTTTAGCTCATTTCAGTTAAGCATAAACAGTTATGAATGTGGCAAAGCATTATGGACTGTTTCTTTTTGGTATTAATGATGCATAAATGCCATTACACATTTACATCTAAGTTCTAGCTGTAAGCTGAGAAGAGCAAAAGTAACATTTTTTGTTTTACTTTCACTAGAGCGAAGACTATTAAAAACACAGTGTGTGTTAATATTGAGCTCACAGCTGAGCAGTGGAAGAAAAAATATGAAAAGGAAAAGGAGAAGACAAAGACATTGCGAGCTACAGTGCAGTTCCTGGAAAGCGAGCTTGCTCGCTGGCGTAAAGGTGAGGTCAAGCATAGTACTGGATTTATGATGGAAAAGCTTTAGTGATGAACCTTCTTGTCCTAAGCTTTGGTTCTATCAGGTAATGTGACTGTTGCAGTATCTGAGAACCAAAATGTTTCTTCATGGAGGGATTTTCTGAACTGCTTGCTTCCATTATACTTGGACTGTGTGCCCTCTATGTGATATAAATAGTTAAGTTAAAAGTAAAAAAAAAATGAGTTAGACCCAAGCACTTTTAAAGCCATATCTATAGATAATTTTGGGTTCCGAGGTTTGTTGTCATTTCATGGATGCACACAATTTTATGCTTGACACATTTGTTATCTATTGACTTGGCACAACCTCATATTTTACGTTGGGTAATCTCTTACATATGTATGCAGTAAAATTAACTTTTGTGTATTTTTTTTACTGAAACTTTGCCCGGGATAAATATTTTGCACTAATTATCAGGTGACGCTTTTTTTTTTTTTTTAAGATCTTTTTATTAAGTTTTACAACACATAAAACATGCCCCATAAGGGGCAAACAAAGAGGAAAAAAAACTCTCTAACATAATACCTGTAACAGCCTAAGTTAGCCTTCATACAATCAAGCATACAATATACAAATTAGTATGACAAAGGTGGTGCCATCAAAAACAGTCAAAGATACCAAAGATTTAGTTATGGACAATGAATAATTAGGGCCGGCCCTGGATCTACAAGAGCAGCTGTATGAGGATTGTCTGTCCAACAACTCCATAAATTCTCAAAAAGCCAAGGTTGTTTACAGAGCTCATAGGTTAGCCTATATAAGCGGAGGTTACTATTCACCATAGCCTTTCAAGCCTCCAGCGACAAGGGAGGGGCACCCTTCCAGGACAAAAGTATAATTTTATTTACAAAATAATAGAGTATCCGTAACAGCTGTTCATATACTTGGAAAGAGGGAAGTCTCCAAAAATGCCAAAAAGGCAGTTCTTACAGTGTAGGATATTGAGCAGGCCCAAAGCAGTGGAGCGAAAAGTATTAACTTCCAACCACAAAGCATAAACTGTGGGACAGTTCCATAGGCAGTGAAAGAAATCCGCATTCACTTCACAGCCCCAGTAACACGAAACTTTGTAATTACCAACAGTACAGTGTCCCCATAGTGAGATTTTTTTTTTTTACACTGACAAAAGCTGTAAAAGCAATCATTTCTCTTTCTCTCTCTCTCTGGCTGCATTCTTGCAACCATTGAAAAATACAGTGAGAGCTGTGATTGGCCACAGCTTGTCACATAGTACAAGGCTGTTGTGAATAGCCATGTACCGTGTGATCATTCACAGATTTCACACGTAGTAAGCATTGATGTCAGAAGTGACGTCTTGCTTACTACTATTCATGTGATCACTGATTGGCCAATCAGTGATCACATGATCCGGGACCTCACACAGAGATCCCATACAGCGATCAGTGTTCCGCTGTGTCCAGAGGACACAGTGGGCTCCAGATCAAGGTGCCGCTCTTTCCCAAGCAGCACGCATAGGCTAAAATGACAGGCGCCGTTTATGAACGGCAACCCGCTCCTGCACTGCTCCCGTCCAGCCATTTATATACATGGGCCGGATGGGAAGTGGTTGTTTTTCAGACCTAAAATATTTTTTTAAATGTGTACAAAACATACCAAAACAGCTCTGGCAATTAAAGGTCTAAGTTTACAAAAGTCCATATGCTTTCTTAGCTCTAAGCTAACTTTTGAGTACAGATTCACCTTCATTGTGATTGGCTGGCTTTGTGATAGTTAAAATTACAAGGCTGCTGGAATATGAGTCTCCTTTCAAAATAGTGCCTTAAGTTTGTTAGCACTGTACCATTGTAGTGCTTAAGTTGCTGGGGTCTGATCACAATTTGGTCCCAAATCTTTGATTCTTTGTGGCCTGTATTTTTGAGGCAGGAATATTTCTTTATAAGTAGTTCTCCGATTGGAGATCATGGGGTGCACTGTATACGTTTTTTTTAATTTCCCTTAGTTTTAATCCGTGTGTGTGTGTGTGTTTTTATGTATATAAGTAACCATTACAAATGGCTTTTCTCAATGCAAGTGGAAGCTACAACATATAACACAAAATATTATTAGTTTATAGAAAGTTTAATTTTATATCTACAAATTGATATCTTTTTAAGGACGGTGCAATAAAGTATCATCTTTCTGTGTCCTGCAGGCGAGACAGTGCCTATTGAAGAGCAGTTTGACAAGGAGAAGGCCAACCTGGATGCATTTGTTGTGGATAATGTGGTAGCCAATGACAAGCCAGCTGTTACACTTACTGCTAATTTAACGGAAGCTGATAGGAGACTGCGTGAGGATGAAGTTGCTAAACTGTACAAACAACTGGATGACAAGGTAAGCTCTGTTCTGTACAATTTTTATAATCTGTTAGAACATATGAAAGGTGCAGCACAAATCTGTAGTGATGCAGGAGTCAGCAGCAAGAACCACAGGGTCCAATGGGAGATATGCTATCCAACACACCTGGAAGTGATGGATAACTGCGACACCTGTATCCCTTCAAGAGAGCAAAGATTTGATTTGCTACTTGCTGAGAAGGTCAATATTAAGTCTTGTTCACATGGTCAAAAAATGCCCTCCGATGGATTTCTGTGACAAGTGTAATGCAAATACTTGCGGCCTGGATTCCAGGTGTTCCAGCCAGCGGCAGCTCGACCTGTACAACTGCACATCGAGTGGTTACTTGTGATTAAAGACAGATGTCCACCCCTGAAGGCAATCTATCTATGTTTGGGACAGACATCTGTCTGCAACAGCAGGTGATCACTAGATATACAGATACATGCCAGTAGATGCTGTCAGCCTGCCATGCATTCAGTTAGTTGGGCTGAGCAGCTGCCGCTGATCGGAACAGCTAGCATTCTGGCTGCAAGTATCTGCAGTGTATTTGAAGCAGAAATCCGCAGGAGGGCACTTTTTTCCCACATGAATGATGTCTTAAACTATTTTTACAGGATGCCCATGTTTCATTGATTTTTCTGTCATGGCTAATTTGCTTTAACTTAGTTTCATCAGTTTTAAAGGTCATTGTCAATATATAAATACAACCAACTGCAATTATAATGTCCTATTTGTAGAATATTGCAGGAGTCTCCTTGATCTGGAAAGAAACTTAGATTGTATCTTGCCTCTCGTGTTACATGGCGTTGTGGTGTACAGAAGCTCCGTATTCTGTTTAGTTTGCGCAGGTGTTGGAGAGTTGTTTCTTCATTTATTTTTTTTTTTTATGGCTCCAAGAATATCAAATGAACTTCTCCTGTCTACAGTAGTCCCTTTTATTAATTTCTGATTATTAAAGCTGTTAAGCTGGCTGACATTCTAGCTACTGGCTGCCGTGTTTAGGAAAAAAAATCTCTTTTCTTACAGCATCTTCATATAAACATTTTTTTGTTTTTAACTTTTAGGATGAAGAGATCAATCAGCAGAGTCAGTTAGTAGAAAAACTGAAGCAACAGATGTTGGATCAAGAAGAGGTAAGCAGTGTACAGGAACATGGAGATCTTTAAGTTATTTGATGGCTGTGTGTGCTGTATCATACCAGATTAATATCAGCTACTTACAGTATGCACTACTGTAGGAACAAATGGTGCTTTTCTACCATTCAGAGAAAGCCTTGTATTTTTATCAATTAATACAAGGCTTCCTCTGGTGAAGCGGGTAAATGTTTTTATGATCTCCACCACCTCAGCTTGGCCCAAACAAAATATCTAAAGTGACAGGAAACCGGGACCTTTGCTTTAACCTTTCTGCTAATGTCCCATCATACATCTTTCTTTCTCGCTCTCTCTCCTCTTTCTTGTAAGATTGTTCTTACATATGTCAAATAATGCTAACGATTTACCGGATTGTCATGAATTTCATGTTTTTGTATTCTCTTTTTAAAAAAATGTTTCTCTTAGCTGCTGGCCTCCACAAGGCGGGATCAGGATAACATGCAGGCTGAATTAAACCGCCTACAAGCTGAAAATGATGCCTCCAAAGAGGAAGTGAAGGAAGTCCTTCAGGCCCTTGAGGAACTGGCTGTCAACTATGATCAGAAGTCACAGGAAGTAGAAGACAAAGCTAAAGAATACGAGATTCTTAGTGAAGAGCTTAGTCAGAAATCGGTGAGGTTCAGAGTGTGTCTTGGTTTATCAAGGTTGAGTTAAATGATATTTGTAGTTAAATTAACATGTTTTAGCAGGAATTTCCTCTATATTTCCCCCCATTAAGGTGTTCCCAACCAGTTCTGCAGCTCCCATTGGGTTAATTTTTACAGACTACTTGTTGCTTGTCTACCAGTAACCGTAATTGTAATAACTATGTATGTATGCACGAGACGGTGTCAGGGAGATGGGGACTATATTTTTATTACATTGAGGGTCTCCAAATCACGCATGTTCCTTTTTTTTTTTTTTTTCTTGGATATTCAGAAATGAAAGAAAATGTAGCAACCTAAAGGGAAGAACACATTTTAATTTAATTGCAATTCAGCCCCTTTTTAGTTACTTTAAGAACATTTGCCATTAGCACAAGGTGTAAGTACTTAAAAGTTCTATGATTTCCAAGTTGCAAAGCAGAATAAAAGGATTTAGAGAATCCAAAGTACTTTATGGTTTCTAAAGTTAGAGAATTCATGGGGTGTGTGTTTACGAGTGGCAAGTGATCTCACCAAATGCATAGATACGAAAAAAAATGGGGGGCAACAAGCGTGCTACATGTATAGTAGTATAATGACCTGCATTCTGTTTAGGGGCATATCCTTTAAGTTGTTTAAAGAAGCCAGTAGGTATTAAGATTCTAGGAAATCTGTGCTTCCAATGACAAAAATGGAGAGCCAAAGTTGAGCCATCTTGTACTTGTCTAAGCACATTTGACAACTTGTTCTGTGGATGTGTCAATTCCTGGCTCACTTGCTGTCCACTAATTTATTGCATTGTGATCAGGCTCCCCAAGTTGACCTTTTCTGTTTTTCTGTTTAGGCTGTTCTTAGCAGCTTAGACTCTGAACTGCAAAAACTTAAAGAAATGACCAACCATCAAAAGAAAAGAGCTACAGAAATGATGACCTCTTTACTTAAAGATCTTGCTGAAATTGGTATCGCAGTAGGAAATAATGATTCAAAGGTAACTTGTCCACTTTCTACATCTGCCTTTCTTCATGAATATATTTAGTATATATTAATAATGCAAACCTTCCTGTTCTCAGTATGCTTTTTGCAGGCCTCTCCTGTCTCTGATACATCGTCACTTAACTAATTTTCTCATTTTGGAAATGTTCCTTAGGTATACTTAATACAGACAGTCTAGAATTAATGTGGCTTATGCTTTTATAAAGAATAGAGAAATGTTTGCTTGTACCCATTTGGAGTGCTTTATACACTGACAAGTGTTTGAACTTCTTTGTAAAGTGTTTTCTGTTGATGCAAGTCTGTCAAAATCATTTTTTTTTTCCAATAGAAAAATTTGTTTTGTTTATTGGGGTACACATCAGACACTTCCTATTGGGGAATATTGACTTGTCCTAAGATAACACAGCCATCTGTGGTTTTTAGCTTGAATCAAGTTAACAGTTTTTTTTATTTTTCATATTGAGACGAAGGATGGGTTTAGTATTTCTCATTTTAATCTCCAACGACCTGCTAACCGCCAAAGCTAATGGCCACTATTCAGTGCTCCTACTCCTCGACCTCTCCGCGGCTTTCAACACAGTCGACCACCCCCTCCTCCTCAAAAAACTACACTCCCTCGGCCTCAGAGATTCCGCTCTCTCCTGGCTCTCGTCCTACCTATCACAACGCTCCTTCAGCGTTACCTATAACGCTACCACCTCCCCCCTCACTCCCCCTCTCTGTTGGGGTCCCTCAAGGCTCTGACCTTGGGCCCCTTCTCTTCTCCATCTACACCTCCTCCCTTGGCCAATTCATACACTCTCACGGTTTCAACTACCACCTCTATGCCGAATAATCTATCTCTCGACCCCCCACCTCACCCCCTCAGTCTCCGCCTGAATCACAAACCTACTGAACGACATATCAGACTGGATGTCGCTCCACTTCCTTAAACTGAACCTCTCCAAAACCGAGCTCCTAGTCTTCCCCCCAGCCCGGACACAACCCCCCACTGACTTCTCCATGACGTCCAACAATGCCACCATCAGGCCCGCCCCGCAGGCCAGAGTACCTGATTTGCCACTTTGTTTGAAGTGTTCACTATTAGCCTTTAGTACGTGGAGGTTATCACGTGTAGTTTTGTTTGTTTTTGGGGATTTGTTATCTTCACTACTAGGAATATAAAATACATTATTTTATAAATTAATTATATTTATTATTTATTTTATAATTTTTTTTTTCTTCTCTCACGTGTGTAGTGTGCACGTTATGGATTTCGCATGATACTTGATTTTTCATAAGTCAAAGGGTAATACACTATCTTAAGTTTGTTTTAGTTTTGAGGTTCACGAAGATTGTATAAAGTCTACACTGGATTATCTACAAATCAATTTGGAATATAATACTGGATTATCTACAAATCAATTTGGAATATAATAATAAAAAAAAATTTGAAGCTCCCCCTACTTCATTCTCCAGGGTCTCTGCTTTCAGAAAATGTTTTGGGGGTTTTAAATCTTCAGGTTTAAAATGTATTTTTTTTTTTTTTTTTTAATTTTTTGCAAAAAAGCAAAATCTGTTCACATAACTAATGTGCTTTGACTCCGCTAATGATTAGAAAAACAAGTGAACATTCTTAAAACAATTTAACAAACGTCTACTAGACTAGTGTATAGCATTTTCTCCAGGAAGTGCAAAGACAAATCTGTATTTAAAAGCCCTAAATGTCACCATGTTTAAGAATTTTGTTACAGATATACTGCTGATTGATAACAGGTCATGCTGTACTGTAAATAAGTGCTGGTAGAGGGAGTGAACAAAGAGGATGAGAGCAGGCAGGGAGGTGGAACATGCCCGCTGAAGGTGTAAAACTTGGTGTGAAAAACCTCCACTGACTGGTAGGAAACAGGCAGTGCTCTGCTCTTCTCCTTTTTTTTTTTTTTAAATAAAAGATTTAACTTTATTGTCATTGTGCAGAGTACATGTACAGAGCCAATGAAATTCAGTTAGCATCCAGTCAGAAGTGCATAAATGGCCCATTTACAATAAATATAATAAAAATCGGGGTATGGGATATACAGTAATACCATAATCTGTGCAATGAGTAGTGCATTAATGGATTAAATATTCAGTAATGCAATGGTGAATAAAATATACAGTAATGCAATATTGTCTGATTAGCTGTTCAATGCTTTAACAGCCACAGGGAAAAAACTATTTTTCAGTCTATTTGTATGGGCCTTGAGACACCTATATCGTTTGCCCGATGGAAGGAGTATGAACAGTCCATGGTTAGGGTGAGAGGCATCATTAATGATGCCCCTCGCCATTTTTACGCAGCGTTTTTTTTAAATGTCCTCCAAGGTGGAAAGCTGAACACCAATAATTCGTTGGGTGATTTTCACCACCCTCTGAAGGGTTTTGCGGTCTGAAGCAGTGCAGCTGTTGTACCACATGAAGATGCAACTTGTGAGGATGCTCTCAATGGTATACAAGAAAATGCAGTTTATCTCCAGTGATGTGTCTCTTGACCAGGGCTCTGTTAATGTGAAAGCCCCGACATTTGTCTCTGCTTGAACATCAGTCCTCCAGGAGCCTTTAGCAGAGACTGTATACCCAGTGCCTTAACATTGAACCAGTGACCAGCAGAAGAAAATGGGATTTCAGTTATTAGTGCAATAGGGGAAAGTGCATTTTTTACACGAACACATTCTTATACGATGCAACTATTTTAAAAAGTTTAAGATTCTAGGTCAGCTTTTTAAGGTCCAGTTTCATGTTCGCTAAGACAGCCCTTGTCCTGGGACTGTTGATGGTGTTCTCAGTCCCCAATCAGAAAAGTTGGACAGGCGTCTTTATCATGTCAAGTGGCTACAAGGAAATATGAAGTTCTGTATTTGCATTTTTTCTTGAACTGCTTGAATGTATTCAAGCTGAACTCTGGTGGAGGGAGGGGAGGTTCCTCTTGCGGTGCAGGCTGTGCCAATTCAATGATTTTGTTTGTATTGATGCTTTTAATCTGCGTTTTGGTTTAATTGAGGTGACCAGTGCACACATTGATTTTCACTTGACTGGCTGTCAGCAGGCAGAGTCATGAAAGCTGCTTGTTGGTCCGTTTATCCAAAACTGAGTGACCTCTGCCAAGTGATAGGCAAATGTCTCACATCCTGCTTTTTCCTGCTAGCAACCTGAAGTGAGTGGCATGATTGATGAAGAGTTCACCGTGGCTAGACTGTACATCAGCAAAATGAAATCTGAGGTGAAGAGCATGGTGAAGCGCTGCAAGCAGCTGGAGGGCACCCAGACTGACAGCAATAAGAAAATCGATGAGAATGAGAGAGAGCTTGCTGCATGTCAGCTCCGCATCTCACAGGTGAGACACATGCGTAAAAAGCTATAGTGTACCATGACTTGTTAGAAGAGGCCAAGTATTAAAACTCCAGCTGAGGCATGAACATTGTCACTTATGGCTTTCTTAAAGCAGAGCTCTAGGCATTTATAAAAGACATATGGTTACATAGTTAAAAAAAAAGATACATGTCCTTCTAGTTCAGCCATTAAAAGGGAAAATAAAATATATACAATCCTATATACACAATCCCATACCCACAGTTGATCCAGAGAAAGCCGAAAACCCTAATAAAAGCTTGAACCAATTTGCTCCAGCGGGGGAAACAATTCCTAGCAATTAGATATTCCCTGGATCAACTTTACCTATAAATAATATAGGTATAATTATAGGACACAAATTACTGCAGCTGCTTAATAAATCTACAATCTATTAATACCTTTTTGAATGTATATTTTTAATGCAAGCAGTGTAAGGACCCAAATCTTACCTGGTGTCAATTCCCTGTACAACAGAGCTCAGACTGGGAGAAAGAAGCAACACAAGGAGACTTTCCGTGCTTGTTTGCTAACCTGATTTTTATATAGTACTTTGTCTTCCAGGAAGCTGTAATGAATGGCTTATTCTCATGAATGGTCTCCTAGTACTAATTTATGTTGTGGACCGTTCTTCTGGGTATTTCACTACTGTAGTCTCTTAACTGTAAGCCAGGTTGTGATATAACATGCCAGCAGTTGTGTAGAAAACTGAATTATCAGCATTGAGCAAAGTTGTCCTTAAAGAAAAACTACCTATTGTGACATATTGTAGTCTAGGTTACCTGCAGCATTTAATGTAGCTATGTGATACATATGTTATTGCATTGCTTTAGATTATATTATGAATATTTAATTTTTGTTTGTTTATAGCATGAAGCAAAGATCAAGTCCCTGACAGAGTATGTACAGAATGTGGAGCAGAAGAAGAGGCAGTTGGAAGAATCTGTAGACTCGCTGAATGAGGAGCTTGTCAAGCTACGGGCACAGGGTGGGGCTGTATACAGTGTTAAGTTGTATAAACCATCTCAGAAAGTCATTAGAAACTCCTCAGACCAGATAGTCGAGAAAACCTGCTAAGAATTTTAATAGAACAGGGAGGGGCAAAGTGGGCAGGTAAATCATTTTCAGTGTGGCTGGGTATGCTAATTATTTGTATTCATGCCTTTTTAGATTTCGGCATAAACCTGCTTGCATTTGAACTTTAAAGTGCATTAAAGAGAACTTAATGAACATCAAAGGACCCCTATCCTGGAAGCTGCCATTGCCCTACTAATAATGAGCTGTGCTAGTTTCAGGGCACAGCACACCTTTGCAGCATTTTTCTCAATGATGTTTATGCACTGATTCTGAAAGCTAGGCCGTGGCAGGCTTTAACATTAGTTGTGCTAGGTCACAGCCATTGTGCTTAGTTCCAGTTAACAATGGCTGTGATCTAGCAGTGGTCACAACCCCTCCCCCTTTTCAATTTCTTGTATGGGTGGTGCGGAAAAAATCTCCCTCTGGGGGGGGGGGGGGGGATTTAAAAGTTTACAGATACTTGAACTCTTCCCCCCCTTTCCAAAGCTAAAATACTTTTTGCCTGTGTTAGGCATTATTTATTTATTTATTTCAGGTACTTATATAGCGCCGTCAATTTACGCAGCGCTTTACATATATATATTGTACACACACATCAGTCCCTAACCCTCAAGGGATGTACAATCTAAGGTCCCTAACTCACATTCATACATACACATACTGTTACCTGCAATGATCGCTACTGGATGCAGATAAAGTGCATCCAGCAGTGATTACCACAGGTGATTGCTGCCTGTGTAGATAGCCTTGAATAGGTGCCCTTGCTGGCGAACTGTCATCATAGTGAACAGGGCTGGCAGCCTCGCCTATCCCCTTTAGATCTGGCCATAGAGCATTCACTTACCTGGCGCCCCTGTATTCCCTGCTGCCAGTGTTATTGCAAAAATGGGAGCCCTGGCATCCCTTCAGTTGTGCATTTTCCTGGCTTTTCAATGTAGACCGCTGCGACTGCTAGGCTTGCACAGCATCCCTACAGCAGTGCATAGGCTGCCTGTCGGCCGCTGTGGCTGCTGTTCCTTCATGGGATCCTCAGCGTCTCTCCAGACGGACCTGGGCCGCATGCTAAACTCTCTGGGGCCGCAGTTTTTACACTCCTGGCTTAGGGCTTAATTACACTTTGCCAAAATACCTTTAGGGGGGTATATCCGCTTTCAGAGCTTTTCAAACATGTTATGTACATTCTTACCATTATAAGCAAATTTGCGAGGACAGAACAACAACAAGGGAGCTGCCATTGCTGAATGTAGAAGCCATCACCTGGGCTATCATCCCAAAATTTGGTTCACTATTCAGTGAATCGATGACCTACAGCAAGCACATTGGACTGAAGTTCAGGTTTTCAAACTGCATGCTTGTTCCAGATAAGTGACCCTCTAAGTAGTTAAGTAGTGAACTGATGTTGGGATGATAGGCAAAGAGCTTGCTTATGTCAGCTCCAGCTGAAATCCAGGGGATATCACTGAATTCTATTGAATATTTTTTTTTTTTTATTATTATTTTCTAGAAAAAGTTCATGAAATGGAGAAGGAGCACTTAAATAAAGTACAGACTGCCAATGAAGTTAAGGTATGTTGATGAGCCTTTTAGGCTACTTTTTGACTAAATGTGAAGTTTTATTTAAACAAAACGTATTTATAACATAATTGATGAAAGTGTTTTTTTCCTCACTTAGCATGCTGTGGAGCAGCAGATTCAGAGTCATCGGGAAAGCCACCAGAAACAGCTGAGCAGTCTGAGAGATGAGATTGAGAACAAGGAGAAGCTGATCACAGACCTTCAAGAGTAAGTGCTCCTCTTCCTGTTGGGGTAACCCAAGGTTCTCTCCTTGGGCCCCTCCTTTTCTCTCTCTACACCTCCTCCCTGGGCCAATTGATAACCTCCCATGGCTTCCAGTACCACTTGTACACTGACGACACTCAGATCTCTCTACACCCCAGCTCACCCCCAGTCTCCTCATGTATCACAAATCTGCTGAGCGACATATCAGTATGTATGTCACACCACTTCCTCAAACTCAGTCTTTCTAGAACAGCTTGTAATATTTCCTTCCCCCCAATCCCCCACTCATAACTTTTTCATCAAGATCAACAGCACAATCATTGGTCCTTCCCCACATGCCAGGGTACTAGGTGTAATCCTAGACTCTGACCTCTCCTTTGGGTCCTACATTCAATCACTGGCTCAATCCTGCCGCCTCAACCTCCACAACATTTCCAGAATTCGCCATTTCCTGACTAACAGCACCACAAAACAACTTATCCACGCCTTGGTTACTGCAACTCCCTCCTCACTGGCCTACCTTTATACAGGCTATTCCCCCTTCAGTCTGTTATGAATGTTACTGCTAGACTTATACACCTTACCAATTAGGGTTGCCACCTCATCACAGTAATTGGTTAGTATATTGAATTTTATCCGTTGGGCTAGGGTAAGCCAGTGAAGGGATTGGCACAGAGAGGCAGCAGTCGCTGATCGGTTGGTAATAGGGTAGCTACCTCATCTGTTTTAAAACGGAACACATTAATTACAAAGGTTCTGAGGCTAATGTATTACAGATAAGGCACTTAGTGAGTTAAATTACCTCAATAAGCCACAGAGCCTGTGTAATTTGTGTTCTGTTTTAGCTACCCTATTGCCAATCGATCAGCGACTGCTGCCCCTCTGTGCCAATCCCTTCGCTGGCTTCCCCTAGCCCAACGGATAAAATTCAGAATACTAACCAATTACGTGCAAAGCCATCCACAACATTGCTACATCACCAACCTCATCTGCAGATATCATCCAAATCGTCTGCTCTGCTCCTCCCAAGACATATTGCTCTGTAGCTCCCTCCATCTCCTCCTCCCATGCTTTCCTTCAGAACCTCTCCCATCCTCTGGAACTCCCTACCCCAGTATGTCAGTCAGCCCCCACCCTGTTCACCTTTAGGTGTTCTTTGAAAACTCACTTATTCAGGGAAGCCTACCCCACCACCACTTAAGAACTGTACCTGAGTCACCTCCATCAGATCATCTCCTGCAGCTATCAACTTTTATACCACCTCCCACTTCCTTTAGATTGTAAGCTCTATGAGCAGGGCCCTCCTATTCCTTCTGTATTGAATTGTAGTGTAATTGTACTGTCCCCCTTTCTATTGTAAATTGCTGCACAAACTGTTGGCGCTTTATAAATCCTGTATTATAATAACTACTCTGTGACTGACCAGATCCTCCTGGAGAAATCATTTCACTTTGCTCTGTTCCTGGTTAAGCAAATGGGAACCTGTAATACAAGTCTTTTTTTTTTTTTTTTCTTTTTTTTTTTGTAAGATACACATCTTGTTTCCAAGCATCATCTTAAATTACAGCAGATAAAATAAATATTGAACACATCACTATTTTACTCAGTAAATATATTTGTAATGGTGCTATTGATATTAAAAACAAATAAGTTCAAAATTTAAGTTATGTGTAATAAAATGGAACGACAGAGGGAAAAAGTATTGAACACATGAAGAAAGGGAGGTGCAAAAAGGCATGGAAAGCCAAGACACCAGCTGAAACCTATCAGTAATTATAAAGCAATCCTGCCCCTTGTCAGTGCAAGTTAAGTTAATATCAGCTGGTTCAGTCTCAACTGATGTCCTATAAAAAGCTGTCTCTTTACCAAGATGTCACACAAGAAACATCTCATGATGTGTAAAAGCAAAGAGCTCTCTCGTGGCCTTTGCAACCTTATTGTTACAAAACATGCTGATGGCATTGGTTACAGAAGGATTTATAAACTTCTGAATGTTCCAGTGAGCACTGTTGGGGCAGTAATCAGGGGGTGGAAAGAACATAATTTCTCCATAAACTGGCAACGAACAGGTGCTCCTCACAAGGTTTCTAACAGAGTGAAAAGAATTATCAGAAGAGTTGTCCAGGAGCCAAGGACCACTTGTGGAGAGCTTCAGAGAGAACTGGAATTAGCCAGTAAAATTGTGTCAAAGAAAACAATAAGTAATGCACTCAACCGCCATGGCCTGTATGCACACTCACCACACAACTCCATTGCTGAAGAAACAGCATGTTGAAGCTCATTTAAGGTTTGCTGCAAAACATTTCGACAAGCCTGTGATATACTGGGAGAATATAGTCTGGTTAGATGAAACCAAAATTGAACTCTTTAGATGACATAATACACACCATGTTTGGAGGTCAAATGGCACTGCACATCACCCCAAAAACACCATAACGACAGTGAAGTTTGAAGGTGGGAACATCATGGTGTGGGGCGGTTTTTCAGCATACGGTACTGGCAAACTTCATATCATTGAAGGAAGAATGAATGGAAAAATGGACCAAGACATTCTTGATAAAACTCTGCTGCCATCTACCAGGATGATGAAGATGAAATGAGGGTGGATATTTCTGCAAGACAATGATCCCAAACACAAAGCCAAGGAAACTCTCAATTGGCTTAAAAGAAAAGGAACTAAAGCTGCTAGAATGGCCCAGCCAATCACCTGACTTGAAACCAATAGAAAATCAATGGAAAGAACTGAAGATCAGATTTCATAGAAGAGGCCCACGGAACCTTCAAGATTTGAAGACTGTGTGGAATAATGGGCCAGAATCACACCTGAGCAATGCATTTGACTAGTTCATACAGCAGGTGTCTAAATTTCATGTCAGTAGCACCTTTAGAAATCTATTTACTGAGTAAAATAGTGACATGTTCAATACTTATTTTACTCGCTGTATATATGGTCTTTGAACAGACTTGTTTTTCTATTGCTTATAAATGATGTGCTCCCTGTATTTTGTAGTACTTAAATCTTCCACTTTCTCAGTGTTGATCTATTCGTGTGCTCAGACTAATTGCAAGCAAGACGAAAATATAACTTACTGTACATTTTACGACTGCAACCAATAACTGCAGCAAATGTATGGCTAAAACTTGTTTGGTCATAGTTCTCATGTGGGTCAGAGGAGTGCACTTACTTTTTTGCTCTCCCGTGACCAAGAACCAGCCAACAGTGGGCTACAGTCTGCAATTGGGTGATGTCACAGAGCCGCTGCAAATTCTGGATGTATCCTGACAATGTTGAGATCCACTCAGATACCTTACAGGCAGCTGGCTCAGCCTTTCTTCATGCGCCTCTGAGAGCCTGAGGCAGCTGGTCCCGCCCCCTACACAGCCCCGGTGCTCCTGTGCCGGAGGGGCAAATCGCAGATTGGTGACTGACAGTCCAGAGGGGCCCGAGAAATGAGCGATCAGTGGTTATGTAACCACTCAGATCTCTTGCTTAGAGCCAGCAGCACAGCTGCAGCTATATAGGTGAGAGTGTATGTTTTATTTTTTTTACTTCTACACTTTTCCTTTTAACCACTTGCCCTCCACATGATTTACCCCCCTTCCTGACTAGGCCATTTTTTGAGTTACTTTAACTGACCCTTGCGCGGTCATGCAACGCTGCACCCAAATGAAATTTGTCATTTTTTCCTACAAATAGAGATTTCTTTCGGTGGCATTTGATCTCCTTTTGCGGTTTTATTCTTTGCGCTATAAATTTTTAAAAAAAAGTCTGACAATTTTTAGAAAAAAAACTATATTTTTGACTTTTTGCTATAAAAAATATCTAGTAAAAAAATTGTAAAAATCTAATTTCGTCATAAATTTATGCTAAATTGTATTCTGCTACATGACTTTGCTAAAAAAAAAACAAAAAAAAAAACCCAATACGTGTAAATTAATTGGTTTACGTGAAATTTACAAATGGCAGTCTATATATTGGAATTTTGTTTTTAAATTTTTACTAGTAATGGCGGTAATCAGAGACTTATAGCAGGACTGCAGCGGGCATTCTGACACTGGGGGGGAACTGACTTGGTGTCACTGACATCCCTAGTGACACCAATACAGTAATCAGTGCTAATAAAAAGCATTGACACTGTACTAATGGCACTGGGCAGGAAGGGGTTAACATGAGGGCGATCAAAGGGTTAACTGTGTGGTGTGTGTGCCATTATACATGGTGTTCTGTGTGTGTGCTTCACAGCAAGCACACTGCTTTTTATGACTGTGTTATGCAGGGGGAGAACTGTATTGTTTACAAACTGTTCTTA
Organism: Staurois parvus; assembly: GCF_062004578.1. Taxonomy (NCBI): domain Eukaryota; kingdom Metazoa; phylum Chordata; class Amphibia; order Anura; family Ranidae; genus Staurois; species Staurois parvus. Next base: position 2,885,761 of record NW_028317857.1, on the reverse strand, counting down.
CCCCTGTGAAAGATGATCGGCATTCACCGGGCGCCGATAAGTAATCACCAGCCGGGTCCTGATGATTGACAGCCGAGGTTTCGACCGGCGGTGCTGGTAGGGCGTGCATGCGCCCCCTACCCAGAACTGTGAAATCACGTATATATACATGTGATTTTGCACACCCGTGCCGCTGTGTTGCAGTCCTTCTGATATAGGGCAGACGGGAAATGGTTAAATCATAAAGCCGCAAAGATCTCTAAACAGCATCTCATTCTGTTAATTCAGTGTTTCGAAAATCCATCAGATGTTAATAAATTCATATCCCATGGAATGGACCTCTTCGCTATAAATAGCATTGCTCAGTAAAGTTCAACCAACTCTGGATTTTAATGCGGCCAACATTTTTAACTCTGCAATTATTGAGCAGGGCAGCTAATCGCACTCCAGACATACAAGGGGGAGTTTCTATGGAACTCTGTATAAAATTCATTCGTGAAAATATGGAATGACAAGCTTATAAAAATGGAAAAGTTGCATAAAATATTACTTTTAGCTTAACTGTTAAAATTAAATATGAAAATGTGTACTCCTAGAATGTACACCGAGGTTTCTTTGTGAATTAAACTCATCATTTTGATGTACTGATGCTTTGCAGCAATCTTTTAAGAAACTGGTAGTGTTTACTGATACCTGGAGTTTGTTCTCTCTCTGTAGTGTCGGTTTAGAAAAGTTAAAATTACAACTTTTCTAAACTGTATGCCCTACATGTATGTTAAGAATATTTCTTTTTTTTCAGGTGTATTATGTATGAGAAAAGGGTTAAGTAGGCATTTCCAGTATGTATAGGGATGTCACTCCATCCATTTCCAGTATGTATAGGGATGTCACTCTATCCATTTCCAGTATGTATAGGGATGTCACTCTATCCATTTCCAGTATGTATAGGGATGTCACTCCATCCATTTTCAGTATGTATAGGTATGTCACTCCATCCATTTCCAGCATGTATAGGGATGTCACTCTATCCATTTCCAGTATGTATAGGGATGTCCATCCATTTCCAGTATGTATAGGGATGTCATTCCATCCATTTCCAGTATGTATAGGGATGTCACTCCATCCATTTCCAGTATGTATAGGGATGTCACTCCATCCATTTCCAGTATGTATAGGGATGTCACTCCATCCATTTCCAGTATGTATAGGGATGTCACTCCATCCATTTCCAGTATGTATAGGGATGTCCATCCATTTCCAGTATGTATAGGGATGTCCATCCATTTCCAGTATGTATAGGGATGTCCATCCATTTCCAGTATGTATAGGGATGTCACTCCATCCATTTCCAGTATGTATAGGGATGTCACTCCATCCATTTCCAATATGTATAGGTATGTCCCTCCATCCATTTCCAGTATGTATAGGGATGTCACTCTATCCATTTCCAGTATGTATAGGGATGTCCATCCATTTCCAGTATGTATAGGGATGTCCATCCATTTCCAGTATGTATATGGATGTCATTCCATCCATTTCCAGTATGTATAGGGATGTCACTCCATCCATTTCCAATATGTATAGGGATGTCACTCCATCCATTTCCAGTATGTATAGGGATGTCACTCCATCCATTTCCAGTATGTATAGGGATGTCACTCCATCCATTTCCAGTATGTATAGGGATGTCACTCCATCCATTTCCAGTATGTATAGGGATGTCCATCCATTTCCAGTATGTATAGGGATGTCACTCCATCCATTTCCAGTATGTATAGGGATGTCACTCCATCCATTTCCAGTATGTATAGGGATGTCACTCCATCCATTTCCAGTATGTATAGGGATGTCACTCCATCCATTTCCAGTATGTATAGGGATGTCACTCCATCCATTTCCAGTATGTATAGGGATGTCCATCCATCCATTTCCAGTATGTATAGGGATGTCCATCCATCCATTTCCAGTATGTATAGGGATGTCCATCCATCCATTTCCAGTATGTATAGGGATGTCCATCCATCCATTTCCAGTATGTATAGGGATGTCCATCCATCCATTTCCAGTATGTATAGGGATGTCCCTCCATCCATTTCCAGTATGTATAGGGATGTCACTCCATCCATTTCCTGTATGTATAGGGATGTCCATCCATCCATTTCCAGTATGTATAGGGATGTCCATCCATCCATTTCCAGTATGTATAGGGATGTCCATCCATCCATTTCCAGTATGTATAGGGATGTCCCTCCATCCATTTCCAGTATGTATAGGGATGTCACTCCATCCATTTCCAGTATGTATAGGGATGTCACTCCATCCATTTCCAGTATGTATAGGGATGTCACTCCATCCATTTCCAGTATGTATAGGGATGTCCATCCATCCATTTCCAGTATGTATAGGGATGTCCATCCATCCATTTCCAGTATGTATAGGGATGTCCATCCATCCATTTCCAGTATGTATAGGGATGTCCATCCATCCATTTCCAGTATGTATAGGGATGTCCCTCCATCCATTTCCAGTATGTATAGGGATGTCCCTCCATCCATTTCCAGTATGTATAGGGATGGCACTCCATCCATTTCCAGTATGTATAGGGATGGCACTCCATCCATTTCCAGTATGTATAGGGATGGCACTCCATCCATTTCCAGTATGTATAGGGATGGCACTCCATCCATTTCCAGTATGTATAGGGATGGCACTCCATCCATTTCCAGTATGTATAGGGATGTCACTCCATCCATTTCCAGTATGTATAGGGATGTCACTCCATCCATTTCCAGTATGTATAGGGATGTCACTCCATCCATTTCCAGTATGTATAGGGATGTCACTCCATCCATGGGTAATCCTGGAAGAACACATCACTGTGTACTCTCCTGCTGACCTGGGTGAAGTGTCATACCACCCTTCGGTCACAGTGCATCGAACTGTATTGTGATATGCTGTTTAGCGCATATATAACAAGTGCTAATTTAAATTGATCTATTGAAATATGTTAACAAAACATGGACAATACTAATTATTTTAATAAGTTTCCATTGTTTCTTGCAGCCAAAACCAGAAGATGATGCTGGAGCAGGAACGACTTCGAGTGGAGCATGAAAAACTAAAATATGCAGACCAGGAGAAGAGTAAGAAACTCCATGACCTCACGTAAGTAGATGTTAAGTAAAGCAATCAGTATCCTGCAGATATTTTTTTCATCAAGTACACTGATGTGTGAAGTCCCATACACATAAGAAAATTGTACGAAGATTTCCGTACGAGGAACGATTGGTCGATTATCTGCTGGTAAGTATAGTGCTTTTGACAGCCGATTCTGACTGGTCGGATGGGGAAAAAAAATCGAAAGTGCAAGCTAGAAATTTTTTATCATACGTGAATACAACTTCTGATTTTCACTCAATGTAGCATGGAAATCAAATAGAAAAAACGCGTATGAACAGAAGCAGAGATAGACCCGGAAGAAGGTGGCAACGAAAATAGACATTGTACGCAAGAAAGAATGTTTGCCAACGTAGGCCAGGAATTTTCATACACGTTAATACCATTGTTGGTTACATCGTGATATGCACCTTTGTGGAGAATTGGAAGATTAGTCGTCTGATATTTCATAGTGTGTACTAGGCTTTAGGGATGGGTAGTACATAGTTGATTTTCAGATTCTGCAAATGATGCCTGAAATAAGATGTTTGCAGTGAAGTTTTCAGATATAATGGCTGTTTGGGATTGCTTGAAGTGGTTCTCCAGTGGTTTCCCCCCCCCCCCAAAAAAAAAATTAAGTCAGCAGCTGCTAACTTTTAATATAAGGACATTTACTTGTCCAGATATCCAGCGCTGTCCTTACCCGAGCCGATTCTTCAATCCGCTTAGGGTCCAGGAGCCGGCATCTTAACTAAGGAAAACCAGCAGTGAAGCCTTGCGGCTTCACAGACTGTTTCCCAGTGCACATGCATGAGCCACGCTGTATATTGTGAATGATCAGCAGCCTTCTGGGACCTGTGACAAGTCCCAGAAGGCTATGGGGAAAGAAGGGGGGCCAACTTCTGCTCGGATAGCTGAGGCGATCTGATCAGAGGTGGGAGTGGGTACCTGTCAAACCAGAGACTTACTCTACCCCCCCCCCCCCTAAAAAAGTGCCAGATGTTGAGGAGGAGGTGGTTAGAATGCAAATAAGTGGAAATGTCCCTTTGGGTGAAGGTCAACTTTAAGATAATATTGGGAGTAGTACTTCTCCTTTACCTAGAATGCTTGGTAAACATGCCACACTCTTCTGCAGCAGAAGAAGACCAGTCTAATATACCTGCATCTTTGTAGATCATAAACTGAGATTCACTTATGATAGGATAAGTGGAGTGGCAGTTTGAGAGGCACCGACTAAAGTGGTTTGGGGATTTTCCCTTATGGGGTGGACCCAGAATATACTGGTGTGATTTTTAGTCCCCAACAGGTCCTGGGGTACTTGGGAAGAGGAGGTCTGTGGCAGTGAGTTTCTTCTGCCTTCTGTTCAGGATTAAGTGACTGGAAAAAATAAATGGCTCCTTCTAAACGTTAGAATTTTTTTAGCCTTTAAAATTGGTTACAAAAAGAATTCTAATAGTTATGTGAGTGTGGCTGGCACACACCCCAGGCCTGTAAACTGTCCAGATACTTTTTTTTCCACAACTTGCCTCATCTGGGATAGGTACAAATGTGCTAAGAAAAGTGAACAGTTGTTGGGTTTATTGAAGGGTTAAAATTGTATGTGCGTCTTGATACCTTGCAATACCTAAATGCAGTTCTCTCGGTCCACATTCAGACCTTTTCCTTGGTGATTGCCAGTTTTTCTAATGTGCTGCACCATTTCCTCAGGGTAATGCAAGATAGAAGAGAACAAGCACGGCAGGATCTGAAGGGACTGGAAGAGACAGTGGTGAGTAAATCTTTCAATGAATACATACGTTGCTGTTTCATTCTACTACTTGTGTTTTTGTTTTTTTTTAAAAAACAAAACAAAAAAAAAACCCAATCATGTACTCATGTATTATTGTAGGCAAAAGAGCTTCAAACACTGCACAATCTCAGGAAGCTGTTTGTTCAAGATTTGACTACTAGAGTGAAAAAGGTATGTCTCAGTCTGCTATATGTAATGTCTTTACATAGTCCTTTGCTCTGGCGACCCCCTATGACTTAACAGGGTGTTTTCTCTGTAGAGTGCAGAAATGGACTCTGATGACACAGGGGGAAGTGCTGCACAGAAGCAAAAGATATCCTTTCTTGAGAACAACCTGGAGCAGCTCACAAAAGTCCACAAACAGGTATGCAACATTTCCCCTAAATTGATTTGTCCATAGCATTATGCGAATCAGTAAAAATGAAGGTAGGTGTGTGTGTTATATATATATATTTTTATTATTGTTTTGTAGTTGGTACGTGATAATGCAGATCTTCGCTGCGAGCTTCCAAAGCTGGAGAAACGACTTAGAGCTACAGCTGAGCGAGTTAAGGCCTTGGAGTCTGCTCTAAAAGAAGCCAAAGAAAATGCATCCCGCGATAGGAAACGCTATCAGCAAGAGGTGGATCGCATCAAGGAGGCCGTAAGGTCCAAAAACATGGCTAGAAGAGGACATTCAGCACAGATTGGTAAACACAATGCACATACTTGTTGCTATTATTGGAACTATGTAACAAACTTTGGAATCATGAGTCACCATTGTAAACAGAACTTGCACATTGGCAAAAAGTCTGTCAAGCTCATAGATCACATTATTGGTCCCTTTTTAAGTGACTGGCAGCCTCAATGATCAGTAATGAGTCCTGGAACGATTTAGGGGGCTTCCTAAATTTGGCGTTCTCTGCAGAAGAGATTTTGTTTATAGAGCACAGTTTCAAAACTACCTTGGCACTCAGACAAGATGACTAAACATATGTGCAGACACATATTTACTTGAAAAGGACTGGTCCTAAACAAAACATGCATTGATAACCTCTCCTAAAAAAGCTAGATACTTGTCTAGCTAGCAGTTCCACGTATTTTATTTACTTTTCAATTTGTGATCCAGAACAAATATGCAGAGAAGACCTTTTTACCAACTTTCCTATTTAGAAACTTGTTCAAGGTCAGTCAGAACATTTTGAGGTCAGTATAAGCAACTAGAATTTTCTGACTAGCAATGGCATACCACATATTTCTATTGTAAATGCACTTAGAAATGGTGTATCCTTAGTCTGAAGCTTACTAGTGAACAAAAGATTGTACCATCTGAAAAACAAGACCTACCTGTATTGGCTCCAGAAAGCTACATTTAAAATGGAAAAGGCTTTATTACAATATTAAAACAATCAAACTGCATCAAAGTACAACCTCCTCCCTTCACATGGCCATGTGCTATGCAAAATATCTAGCTAAATATTTATAACAGGTCAAAGAGTTGATAAGTCACACCAGCAATCAATACAAAGTATAGCATTTCTAAGTTCTTGGGTTTAGATGGCCTTTAACAGGACAAAGTTCAATCTAAAATGTCTGAGACTGTTGTAAAAACTTACCTTACTTTTACAATGATTCACCTACTAACAATCCATTATTTTTCCTTTTTAGCTAAACCCATCCGTCCTGGACAGCACCCAGCTGCCTCTCCAACACATCCAAACGCAATCCGTGGGGGAGCCGTGTTCCCTCAGAATAGTCAGCCATTGTCTGTCCGTGGAGGAAGTACTAAACCCTGACAAAATGTAAGCTTTAATGATCGTTTCTTTCTCTGAGAACATTACTGATAGTTTGTATTCAGAGTTCTTTTTTTGTTCTGCATTAAAGCAGAACTACACCCTGCTATCCTTTACAGTCAAAGAAGCAGCCATCTTATCATCTGATTGATCTGTAGTTGTCATTGTACTGCAATGCCCAAGTTTCCAAATGGTCAGTCCGCCCTTGGCTACATGTGATCAGTTTTGACACCAGCCATTTGATGGCTTGGCGGTTCAGTTGAGAGTACAAATAAGTGTGACAGTTATCATTCATGCCATACCTTTTAACATAACTATTTTGAGCAAAACTGTCACAATGATTCCCACAGTGATGTAGACACAGCTTGGCTTACAGTGGCCCTCCTGATCCGTTGGAGTGACTAGCTCCTGCTCATGTGCACGAGAGATGTCATGTCGTGCCAGTCAATTAAGATGGCCGGAAACCAGCACACAGGAGATGCTGGTGCTGGAGAGGAACCATTGGAAAAAGAGTATTGATACCTTTTAGTTTTGCTTAAAAGTGAAACTTTACCCATAGTAACTTGATTAAAAAAAAGTTCTTTCGCAAGGAACATACATTCCATATAAATAACTCCGCTACCAAAATTAGTGTGTGCTGTACATTGCCTCCAGCATTTTTCTGTTTCCTCTTGCTGGAGGCTGCCATTTTTGCTGAAGCCCAGAGCCTCTGAGCAGCATTAAATCTTTAGGCTGTCAGCAGATCAGCCTCTAAAAATTTGGCACAGTGCCAAAAAATAGCATGTGCAGAGCAGGGTGAGACCGTTTTATTCCTACATTTTAAACCGTATAGGCATCTATTTTTAATATGTTACATGGCTATACCTGCAAAAGGAGCCAGCCTGAAGTGATCTAGCAGGAGTTAATTTTCTGACTAAAGTTCTTCTTTAAATCGATGGGTTTTTTTCCATTGTAAAGCTAAGAACTATTCTGTATTCCCTAAGGTTAACCTATCAATGAACAGTTAGAGTTACAAGGGAAGAACCATCTACTGTTACTCCCACAACCACTCAGATCGAAGCAAGTAGTTAAAAATGGCAGTTAGTGAAGGTTTGAATTTGATTCATTGCCATAAATTGATAATACAATGAGAGGATTGGTCAATACCCTGCTGAATTGTCCACTTGTTTCTTATATCTCTTATGTATCCGCAAATACCTAGCATTTCTTTTCTGGAAAGTGGAGGTATGAGGAGCCAGACTCAGCAGAGAGAACATTACCATGTTGTAACATTGTGGTTGACATTTTGAATGTGCCAGATTTACACTGCATTTTGCATGCCCCAAATTTACCTAATAAAAAGGATTAGTATCTGCTTCCTTCCCTACACTTCCCATGGATTGTGCTTGTTGACAGGTCGGTGGCGCTGCACTCTCTATACGGCCTAAGCTGCCCTTTTTTTTGTTTTGTATCTGAAATATTTTTTCTGCCTCTTTCTTGTTTCCATAATTCTTTACTGTTTCCATTGGCCCAGCCCATTTTCCAAATGTCAGCTGTTGCCAAGAATGACATTTACCTACTGGAGATTCAAATTATACAGCTGCTAAATAGCTGCTAGAATTAGTTTTAGGACAGAAGCTGCACGTGCAGGGTGGTCTGAAGTCTGTCTCTATTAAAGTTTAGATCAATTAAAATTTTAAAAAAATCACTCTCTGTTATACATAGACGCTCTGAATGTTGGTGTGCAGTTGTGTTAGTTGTACAGTACAGGACACAGGATTTTTAGTCTTTAACCGTGACTCATATGTGGCTACCTTTTTAGATGGTTAGACACTGGCAAAAAAGAAAGCTGTGGAACATCTATATAACCCCTCCTACTGCCAACTAGTTTAAGGCTCGTTTCCTTAGTTGATGACTCTCCCCTCTACTGAAAGAATGCTTACCCCTTTTTTATGGAGAATTTTTTTTTTTTTTTGAAGATGTATTGGTTCTCCTATCAACCTTTCCTGACTGCACCACAGTCACTGTGCTTCTGCATTTTCCAGGTCGGTTGACTTCAGTTGATCCTGCTTTGGCACTCACCTTGGCACAAGGTCACTAGCACAGACTCAACACATGTCTCCAGGAAGGTGGAGAGCCTTCCTCTGGGAACTCCCCACTGACTCTACTGCCACTCAGCCACTCTTCTGCTAAAGAGGATTTTTCTACCAATCCAATGTCATGGGCATTTTGTTCTCCCTCTTTTGGGTCGATTTTTTTACTTTTTCTTGTCTGCAGACACAGTGCCTGAGGAGGTAGACAAGGGGCTGCCACCATCTCTCTTTGCCCGTTAGATTTAACCACACACCATGGAGTCACCAGAGCAGCATGTAAGCCTTCCTTTGCAGTATTAGGTTCATTACCTATCTAGCAGAAGGACATGGTGTTTGTTTTTTTTATATAATTTTTAAAAAAGTGGATACAATTGAATAATAATACATTCTGGTGGCTGTGCATTTATGGTCAAGATTCTGTGAACTATATGGATATATAAATATATGTTGATGAATCTGAGTAAAGGATGATAATGTCTGGCCTTTCATGTGATCTTTATTGGCATTATATAATTTATGGCAAAGCCTGAGTATTCACTATACTGGAATCAGTTGATAGACTACATCCATATTTGGAACTCATAATATGTCCACCTTTTAGACTCTGTGCGCTGTGAATTTGCATTTTCTTTTTTTCTCCATAGCTTGATTGATAAACACATAGCAGCAGAAGCATGAGACAGTGAACTTTATTATGACATGATATATGTGGCATTTAATCATGAGTGCTGGTACAGAGTAGGTTTTTACCAGTGAAGCCCTTTTTGTTTGCTTTTTAAAATCGAGATGGAGGGCATTCTGGTGATTCATACTGCACCAAACTGGCTCAGAAGGACATGGTACTCAGACTCCTGGCAGACTCTGGGACCTTCTGTCCCAAGGGCCAGTGCATCTTGTATCTTTCTTCTTGGTTATTGGCTTTAACGGCTTAGGCCTAGGTACTTAGGAACAGGGGCTTATCACATTCGGTCATCCCTACACTCTTGAAGTCTAGGAAGTCAGCTTATCAGAAAGTTTACCATTACACCTGGAAAACCTATTTTGAGTGGTGTGAGGCTAGGAAGCCCCATCTTAAGGAGTCCTTTCTACAGTCCGGTCTTCACTGGCATCTGGAGTTGAGTACCATCAAAGGACAAATTTGGCCTTGGCCATTCTTTTTCAGAGACCATCAGTCAGTCATTTCTTAGTTGAGGTATTTGTGTAGAATGTAGCACACATCTCCACCTTTGTCTGCTCCCCTGTTTTTTCTTGGGACCTTTTGAGATCACCTCTGCGTGAAGGGTCCCTGAGTTACTGGGCTGACCTTGTAAAGAGCCTTTCCTAGTGTTACACAAAGACCAGGTTGTCCTGAGGCCTGAAGCCTCTCTTCATCCTAAGCTGGTTTCCTCCTTCCATCTCAACCAGAACATTGTGTGCTTGCAATGTTTTGAAAGACAAAAACTGGGTAATAGGCATATTTTGCAGAGATGTACTGAATGTTTTTGTGTTATAAAACTGTAGACAAAATAAGAAGGATATAGTATATAATACATTAATATGAGCTTTGTTTCTTTGTATCATGAGGTTAATGAGTAATACAATTTAAGTTTTTAGTTTTAGATGACAAGTCTTTCCACAGAACAGCAGTACACATTTATACTTATTTCTGTTTTTCTTCCGTGTTTCAGATGGTGAAGGATCATTGAAGTACTGATCAGAATGACAACAGTGCCCGACGGCCATTTTTGGGGTTCATTTACCTTTTGGGATTGTAGGATTGTTTTTTTTTTTTTTCCAATTGTAATTTATATCTGGCCTGTACAGCTCTTCCTTTTATTCCCAACAAATTTTCTTTTTTTGGGCAAATTTGTAATGATTTGCAGCAAAACTAGAGTGCAATTTTGATGTCTTTGCATACAACATGTAATTTAAGGTATATAGCTCCATCTATTGCACAGTTTGTTATCCATGTCTTAAACTTAGTCTGCACTGTGCCAAGTCTGAATGTATGTTGCTGGTCGAGTAGAACCTAGATAGGTCTCTGTAAATCTTTCGTCTTGGGGACATGGAGCAAACATTAACGGTTTATTACACTTCAGGTTAACCTGTTTAATTGTATAACACTACTGCTTTATTATACAGCAGCAGTAGAGAGCTTTCTGAAGTGACTTCATTAATGGCGATGCTAAGATATGGCACTGTCGCATTGTACAGTGTACTGCAGTGTCTGGCTATAAAAGTGTGCTTTACACCAAGCTGCCACCAATCCAGCTAGCATAAAATCTAAATTTCTGGTTCCTATGAGGCTGCTCTACTGTTATCCAGTGGAATAGCCAGTTGCCATGCTGTCTTCGGGTTTAAATAATGTATAGTAATGACATACAGGAATAAAACTTTTATACATGACAATAGGGATTCATTGTTGAAAAACATTGACTGTCCTATAGCAAGCATTAATGTGTCACAACTGCTGTGAAAACATTCTGCTTCGTTCTGTTAATAAATGTGTATGGGATTATCATGAGCTATTTAATCATTTTACTGTAATATGCAGCTTGCACTGGCAGTTAAGGTGTTTTTTGGTTCTGTTTTTTTATGTTTTATATTATACTATTTTTTTCTGTATTCATCTAATACCACTTGTAAGTGTCCAGCTCAGCTAAGAGATCAAACATTCCTTGCAACGGTGGTTTTCTGGAATAATGTATGTATACTCAATGGGAAGCAGCAGTTAATCAGTAAAAACATGTTTTACAGCAGGACCTCCGAATTACTAAACAAGTAAGAGCAAACTGGATTTTATGCTCTTTTAGGAATTTAATGTTTTTTTTTTTGTTTTTTTTTTATAGCTTAGATGTGGTTATGGGAATGTGTTTTTTGATGTTTTACGGGAACGTCGCAAAGGTTTTATGACGAATCTGCATCTCTGTACTCTTCTGGAAGACTGGGAACATGGAAGAGGGCTCTCTGTCATCTTTATGGACTGTAACAGAGTTAGGCCTTCTCTGTTATACAATAACGTTTTGGGTAGGAAATGCCCATTGGAATTAAACTGTTCATAAGGCCATTGTACAGAGCCAAGTCTGGATCATCTCCTGATAGCATTTTGGAAAAAACTAAGTGTGTCAGTACAATGGTTTTGGCATGTTGTTTGTTTTTTTTTTTTTTTTCCTTTCTGCGGATCACAGGAAAGGTGACTTTGGTACAGTTACAAGATGTGACACTGTTGCACATAGTGGTTAGTCAGGTTTCATATTAAAACAAGTAAAGAGATTGGATGTGATGGACAACACCACCCTTGCTCTCATTTCCATAAAGCAGAAGATTTTTCATGTTGTGTAGAGAGGGCTAGGGGTTCCGATCACCGCCTGTGGCCATGTTTAGTAAATATAGTTGGCACTTTTTTTTGAAAATAATAGAATGTCTATTAAAAAAAACTTTGCACTGGAAGGAGTATGTAGGCTGCCATTGCAGTCATCTTGTTATTCCTTTTGAAAATCCAGAAGATATAAGTTGTCTGGTTAGGACCCAGCTAGTCACAGCCAGACAATCTAGTCACTAGCATGCAGAAAGTAAAGCATAAACTGGTAATATTTATTCCAGGACATTGGCTCAAAGTTAAGAAGCTACTGAATCAGGATGCCAGCCAGCTTCGGTTGCCATACATACTTTTCTCAGTAAGCGTTCAGTATATTGCCTTTTTCTATTTTGTAGATAGTTTGTTTTTTTTTTAGTTTAGGGAGTTAATGTCATTAGTTATGCACTCTACCTCTTTACAGATTGAGATTACCATGACTAGTTTTTAGTTTTTATTTTTTTTCCCCCCCATTTTCAAATCTATTGCACAACTTTTAAAAACAAGCCATTTGTAAGAGTCAAGGGCAGATGTAACCACTATCTCCAATGAAAGTAAATTCATTGCTTACATATAATGCAGTTATCCAGTATACTAGGTGGCTTGTGGCTCACTTAGCAAACTGACATACTGCATTGTCCTAAATATTGTTTTGGCTCATAGTCTTCTGCTGTTTTAGATATTTAAATGGCATTTCTTGTAATGACTAGGATAGTTGGCTCAGGTTATAGGGCTTGCTGCCTGTTCATGGTGGTCTGGTATTCTATTTTTGTTATAAGCTTTGCCTGGTCATTTGCAGTAGGTGCATGATAGTGTGAGCTGCAGTAATGTTAATAGATCATGCAGGCCATAAATACATATACTTGACTTATAGGCGGCTTTAAGTACCCATAGCTGTCCATCACTGGTAAGTTTTAGAATTCTATTTAAATACCTCCTTTTAATGTGTACACTCCCTATCTGTAAGTTATAACTGCAAGATTGGTTCTGAGGACAGCAGGACATCTCATGGTAACTCCAATTGTGTGAGTACTGATCTTCTGTAAGATTGATTCAACTCTAAACACTAAGCCGCTCTGGGTTATTGAGATCGGTTTCTGTCCATTGGTACAGTGTGTGAATGGTCATTGGAGTTGTAAAGTGCACCTGTCACTGTAAAAGCATTCATGTTGTGCTGAAAACAAATATATGGAAAACGTTTGTAAGTAGAACATTTGGGTCAGTGTTGGGGCTTCTAGGCTGTGAATATAAAGAGCTACCTTTTTTATAGGTCTGTTTCTCAACCCTGGCCTTCAAAACTATGTAACTGTGCTTTTTTTTTTTTCCCTGTTCCTTTCACAGGATTCAAGTTTCCCCAACTTTTAATGGTGTCATGCCATGTCTAAGTGCCATTGAACTTCAGTTTAGGCCTACTTACCCTGCAACATTTTATTTCTGCTGTCAGAATCTTTGCATTTTTTTTTTCTATTAAGTCTCTCGGTCATCCTGTGGATAAAATCAGGACACTACTTTGTCCAAAATACCTGGAGATTACAGAAACAAACACTCTCCCCACCACAGTGTACATGTCCACACACACATAGCGCCCAATATCTGTCATTAGAATAGTAATTTTTTTTCCCTACTTCTATGGATTAGCCGCTAGACATTAGAAGATGATCTCATTTGGGTTCTTTATTCATTCCTCTGTTTAGGAGCTCTATAATGCACAGCTATTGGTATACATTGCTTATTTCAGGAACACTAGACTAGCCTATGTGGCTGTTCATATTGAAACTATCCCATACAAGCTTACAAAGTGTCCTTTGTGCCAGCTGGGAGATGTTCAGGGTGTGTTTGCTGGATGGAAAGATTTGAGCTGTCTACAGGATTCCATATGACAACAAGCAAAAGTTCAATGTTCCCAGTAGGGTACAGCTTTTATTTCAAACGGCCGCACAAGCTTTTATTACTGGATGTTTAAAAAAAAAACAAATGTACTTGATGATGCTTTTAATTTAATGCATATATGCTTGTAGGAAGAGGGTAGAACATACACTGTCATGTGTCCCTGAAGGAGAAGGGTTCAGCAATGCTGGCATAGGCAACAGGTGCACTTTAGCAGAGACCTGCCTCACACCATATGCATCACACTAACAGGAAGCAGAATATTTTCCACTGTTATCTACTCTTTGTTTTAACAGATCTTCATGATATCAGATTTTAATTTTCTGTGTCAAGAATACAAAATGCTTGAAATAAACATTAGTCTGAAGCTTACACAAGAATTAGTATATTTTCTCTTTGCCTTCGCTAAAACTAGCCTATTTTATATGTTAACTTCTAGCCAGGATAAAAATGACCAGAAACTGTACTTAATAGGTTATGTACGTCCTGGTTCATTCTATGATTGTGAGCTACTGTAATCCCACATTAAAAAGTGCAAAGTGGTCCCCAGCAGGGAATGTAAATGTGTGGCAAATGGCACATTGCATGGAAGGGGCTTGTCCACTGTTGGATCCATTAGGCTGCTGCAATAATGGGTCAAGCAGGGCTTTTTCAGTATAGGTCCAAAACTCAGTCTAATTGTTTTTACAAAATTGTGCACCCTCCGATAAGAATCAGGCATAGATAAATTCACATCACTTCCTAAAGATTGTGTGGTTTGTCTTACGTTCTCTGTTAACTGCTGTCAGGTTTTTTTTTATAACTTTCAGCAAACCATTTTCTACATAAAACACTTTTCGTTTGTTCTCCTTTTCTTATGTTTGCCAGGCACATGTGTGGGGGGGATAGTAAAGCATCCTATTTATTCTTGATTATCAACTAAGTTATTTGCATTATTTAAAAGCTATAGACTATTACTGGTCATCATGAGAAAATAAAACCAGTAAGATGTCTCAGCCATGTAATTCCAATACATCAACTCACATCAACTTTTAAAACACCATTTACGTCAGACTCTCTGCATGCTGTAAATGTATTTGTGTTCAAAATAAAAAAAAGAAAAAAATTTGAAAAGGTGTTTACATTTTTTTTTTAAGAGGTGTAGAATGTTTTGTTGCATTTTTTTATGAGATTTGAGAGGTTGAACTGGTATAGAAAAGTCTTTTTTTTCCTCTTTAGCCTAGAATTCTCAAAGGTTTGTGAACAACTTACCATTGCACCATATGAGCTTGTTGGTCATCCCAATGCAAAACTAAGCAAAAACACCCTTCTGAGAAGACCTTCCACAAATTTTTGGAGTGTGTCTGGGAATTTTTGCCCATTCATGAAAAAAAATAAAAAAATTGTGTGGTCGGGTACTGGCTTTCGATGAGAAAATCTGGCTTGCAGTCGATATCCTGATGCATGTTAAAGGTGTTCAGGAGGATTACAGTCATGGCTCTATGCTAGCCACTCAAGTTCCTCCACAGCACACTCATCACACCATGTCTTTATGGACCAGGCTCATGTAATACAGGAACAGAAAAGGACATTCCCCAAAATATTTTGTCAAGGTTGGAAGTATACAACTGTCTAAAGCAGCAATGGGCAAACTACGGCCCGCGGGCCGTATACGGCCCGGCGGACCTTTTAATCCGGCCCACCTTTTAATCCGGCCCGCGGAGCTAGGCTCCTCTCACAGTCCTCCCTGAAGACCGGTGTAGCATGAAAATCTGTCTCCTATGAGGATCTGTCCCCCTCGACGTATCTGCGCATGTGCCGGAGATCGCCGATCGGCTGCTAATGCCTGAAACTGGCAAATGCGCAGATACGTCGAGGGGGACAGAGCCTCATAGGAGACAGATTTTCATGCTACACCGGAACGGCGTGAGAGGAACGCGCGGAGCAAAGGTAAGTGAATTGACACAGGGGGGACTTGGGGACTTAATATGGGGGATGAATTACTATGGGGGAATATTACTATACTTACTATGGATGACACATACACATCATTCATCTACTCTTGGTCCGGCCCCCGGGTCCAATATATGAACCCATTGCGGCCCTCAAGTCAAAAAGTTTGCCCACCCCTGGTCTAAAGTGTGGTTTGTATGCTGCTGCACTAACAGTGCTCTTTATTGAATATGCCTGAAATCTGTAATTTGGAGTGGAGTCCACATACTTTTGGCAATATGCTGTAAGTGTAATGTTCAGGTGTCCGCAAACATTTGACCATACAGGGTAACTGTTAGGCTACACTCTGGCAATTGGATGGGGGGAATAGTTTGCTGCATTTAATGATGGCTGAATGCCACCTCCGGATGCACAGAAACACTGTGCAATGGCTGCATACAGGCTGGACGATTGACTGAAGCCATTTTGGGTGCGACATAAACGCAGACCCTGGACACACACTGTTAGCATCCATAGTCCGTCAGAGGCTGTATTAGAATGTACGATGGATATAAAAATGGTCTGATTTTTTTTTTTTTACATTTCAAAAAATCCTGCCAAGAAAATCACTTCAGATTTTTTTCCACCTTTAACGTGACCTATTATCTGTGCAGTTCAAATAAACAAATTGTTTAGCGGCGAAAATAAAATGATGTGGTTGCATAGGTGTACACACTCTCTTATAATTAGGGATGTGACTGTGTTCAGAATTAACCAATCACATTCAAACTTATATTAAATAGTAGTGAGCACACACCGGCTATCAGTGTATGTGACTCTAATTAAGCCTACATACAGTGGGTATAGAAAATCACCCCTTTTAAATATCATTTAGTTGCTTTGCAGCCTGGAATGAAGATAGTTTTATCCAACTGTGCTTAATCCAGGTGAAAGGTATAACATTAACATGTCAGAAAAAAATTAAAACAAATTCAGAAACTGGATCACCATGTTGGAAAAAAAGATACCCCCCCCCCCCTCCTAAAAATGACTTGTAAACTCAATGTGAAGCTCTTCACCTTCTCAATGGCCCACAAAGCCATTTGACTTTCACCTGTGGTTAGCTGTGGTCATTTTGATTAGCTCAGCATGAAAAGAGCTTTCCTGGAGCATTTCAGTCCCTGATAGTGCAACTGAAGCAAACCATCAACTATAGGTGGCAAAGCACTGTCAAAAAGGATAAAGTTGTGGACAGGCACAAGTCAATAGTTACATACAAAAAAAAATTAAAAGGCTTTATCAATGCCTAGAAGCACACTGACGTCTATTATTAAGAAGTGGAAAGTATTTGGTACAATACAGACCCACCCTGGATCAGGACATCCCTCCTAACTGAATGAAAGAGCCAGGAGGAAACTGGTCAGAGAGGCTACCAAGAGGCCTACAGCAATTCTAAAGCAGTTGCAGGATTTTATGACAGTGTTCATTGTGTGGATGTGACAACAATCTGACAAATTATCCACAGATGTTGCTTATATGGGAGGATTGCAAGAAAAAGCCACTCCTCGAGAGAGGCCACATGCAGTCACGACTGAGCTTTGCCAAAGCGCACCTTGAAGATTGTGCGGCCATATGGAAAAAGGTGTTCTGGTCAGATGAGACTAACCTTGAATGATTTGGCCTGAACACTATTCGATATGTCTTGTGGAAATCCAATACAGCTCACCATCCAAATACCACCATTCCTACAATAAAACTTGGAGGTGGCTAGATGTTCAAAGCTACTAGAGACATATCCCAACAGACTAAAGGCTGTAATTAAAGCAGGTGGTTCAACAAAATACTGACACAAAGGGGGTGATATTTTTTTCCAACTCAGTGCTTCTGTTTTTGAATTTTGCGCTGAGTAAATACAGCTGGATAAAACAAAAACTGTGTCTGTCTTCATTTCAGGCTGCAAAACAACAAAATGTGATTATTTTAAAGGGATGTGATTTCTATACCTGCAGTAAAGTTCAGTTATTCTTGGATTTTTCTGACATTTACTCAGTTGCCTCTTACAGAAAAAGCCACGATCTGCAAAGAACTTACAAAGCATCAAAGTCATCTCATAGTTGGGAGGCATCAATCAGGAGAAGGTACAAAAAATTTCCAAGGCATTAGATATACCATGGTGAAGATGGTCATCGACTAGTGGAGAAAATATTGCTCAATAGTGATATTACTAAGAACTAGATGTTCCTCCAAAATTGATTTGAAAAGGAAAAAAAAAAGGAAACTGGCAGGCTGCCCAGAGGCCTACAGCAATGTTAAAGGAGTTACAGGAATTTCTGGCTAGTACTGGCTGTATGCTATATGTGACACATGTATTCTTCACATAGTTACATAGTCTGGCTGAAAAATGACAAGTCCATCCAGTTCAACCATAAAAAAAAAAGTTATAATCCTATACCCACAGTTGATCCAGAGGAAGGCAAAAAAAACCCAGCAAAGCATGATCCAATTTGCTCCTGCTAGGAAAAAAATTCCTTCCTCATCCTCCAAGAGGCAATCGGATATTCCTTGGATCAACTTTACCTATAAATGTTAGTATCCAGGTATATTCTGTGTATCTAAGAAAGAATCCAGGCCTTTTTTGAAGCAATCCACTGAGCTGGCCAGAACCAACTTTTGAGGGGTCTATTCCACATTTCACAGCTCTCACTGTCTGGACTGTGGGGTAGGGTGGCAAGACAGAAGCCTTTTCTTACTAATAAAACCATCCAGGTTAAGTATATAATGCAAAAACCTAAATCAAGTCTGCCAAAAGCATGTGGGAAAATATGTTATGGTCTGATAAGGCCAAAGTTGAACTTGGTCACAATCCCAAAATGTAAGTTTGGCGCAACACTGCCATCACCAAAACAACACCATACCCACAGTATAGAATGGTGGTGGCAGCATTATGCTTTGGGTCTATTCTTAAGCTGGATGCAGAGTTTTAGTCAAGGTGGAGGGACATTTGAACAGTATCAAATATCAGTCAGTTTGGCACAAAACCTTTAGGCCTCTGCTAAGAAGATGAAGAGAAGTCTCACCTTTCAGCATGGGAACACCCCAAAGCATAACCCCAATTCAACAAAAGAATGGCTTCATCAGAAGATATTCACCAAATATTTGGAATGGCCCAGCCAGAGCCCAGACCTGAATCCAATTGAAAATCTGTGGGGTGACCTGAAGAGGGCTGTGCACAGGAGAAGCCTCACAAACTGACAGTTTTGGAGCTCTTTTGCAAGGAAGGGTAGGCAAAGATTTGTAAGGCAAGATGTGCCATGCTGATAGACTCATACAAGAAAAAAACTGAATGCTGTTAGAAAATCTAAATGTGCTTCAAAGAAGTTTTAGTTTAAGGGTGTGCCTATTTGTGCAACCACGTTAGTGAATGGTTTTTTATTTTTTCGCCCTCTGTTTATTTTTTCAATCTCTGTTTTTAATTGAATTGCACAAATTATAGGTCACAGTGAAGATTGAAAAAAATTTAGAAGTGATTTATTTTGCTCCACTTTTTTACACCTGAAAAACCTGGCGTTTTTACAGGGGTGTGTAGACTCTTTATATCCACTGTAATCGCTCAGAGGCAGCACCAGCCATTGATTTGTAAGGAGTATCAGCTGCTGTTTGCACATAGTGCACCCCTTGGTGTATAGCAGGAAGGATATGAGCCACAGGAATCCTTTGCATTTTTAATATGTTCATAATTTTGGAAAAAATAAACACTAATGGGGCCATAGATGGTACTTTAACTATGGGCTTCTCATTCTGTACAATTGGTCACCAGCTAAATCTTGCCAAATCAATAATAATTCATTTTCTCATTAACATATTTACTCATTTACATACTAATACAATATAAGTTGAGCATCTCCTCGGACTCACTCAGAAATGCTCAAAGACCATTATTTTAAACCATTTCCTTCTTGTAAAGGTCTTTGGAAAACTAACGTTGTGTGTGAAAGTTTTGAGCCCCCTTTTGGTGACCCCTGATTGGGGGAATATTATTCTGAGAACAAATGTCAGGAATTACAGTGCATTCATAAAGTATTCAGATCCCCTTCTTTTTTCAATTTTATTTTGTTGCAGCCTGATACTACAGTTGTTTAAATTAATTTTTTCTAATCAATCTACACTCAGTACCCGATAATGACAAAATAAATTCAGGATTTAAAAAATGTCTGAATTTATTAAAAAGAAAAAAACAGAAATATCACGCGTACTTAAGTATTTCAGACCCTTTACTCAGTACTTTGTTGAAGCACCTTTGGCAACAATTATAGCCAGTTTTTTTTTTTTCCCAGTATGACACAAGCTTTCCACACCTGGATTTCGGAATGTTCTGCTATTCTTTGCAAATCCTCTAAAACTTGGTCACGTTGGATATATCTCCAGATATGTTCAATAGAGTTCAAGTCAGGACTCTGGCTGGGCCACTCTAAGACATTCACAGAGTTGTCCCTAAGTTACAACTGTGTTGTCTTGGATGTGTGCTTAGGATCATTGTCCTGGTGAAAGGTGAACTTCTGGACCAGTCTGAGGTCCTGTGGATCACGTTTTCATTGTGTATATCTCTGTACTTTGCTCCATTAAATTTTCCCTCAACCCTTACCAGTTTTCCAGTGCCTGCTGCTGAAAAACACCCCCACAGCATCGCCATGCTTCACTTTTGGTGTGTTATTTGTCAAGTGATGAGCAGTGCCTGGTCTCCTTCAGACATACCGTTAAAATTTGGGCCAAACAGTTAAATCTTCGATTAATCAGACCAGAGAATCTTGTTCCACACACTGAGTCCTTAGGTGCTTTTTTTTTTGCAAAGATGGAAAGGCTTCCATCTAGCCACTCTGCCATAAAGTCCAGATCAGTGGAGGGCTGCAGTGATGGTTGTCCTGGAACTTTGTCCCATCTCCTTACAGTATTTCTGGAGCTCAGCCAGAGTGACCATTGGATTCTTTGTCACCTCTCTTACTAAGGCCTTTCTCCCTTGATTGTTCAGTTTGGCCGGGCGACCAGCTCTTGGAAGAGTTCTGGTTGTGCCAAACTTCTTCCATTTGAGAATTATGGAGGCTACTGTGCTCTTGGGAATCTTCCCCAGATCTGTACCTTGCAATTACTTCTGTCTGAGTTCTGCAGGCAGTTCAGTTTAACCTCATGGGTTTTGCTGATCCAGTATGCATTGTCATCTGAGAGGCATGTGCTTTTCCAAATCGTGTCCAATCAATTTACCACAGGTGGACTCCAGTCAAGGTGCAGAAACATTTTGGCAATGATGAAACAAAATGGGAGGCACCTATGCTAAATTTTCAAGTGTTGTTGCAAAGGGTCTGAATACTTATGTGATATTTAGATTTTTCCTTTTTCTTACATTTGCAAACATGTCATTATGGGGTACTGAGTGTAGATTATTGATAAAAAAATGAATTTAAATAACTGTAGTATCAGGCTGCAACATAAAATTAGAAAAAGTTAAAGGGGTCTGAATACTATCATTTAGGAATGCGCGGTATATCTTCAATAATTGCAGCAGGTTCTGACCTGATTGAAACAATGATGGACTTGTTACGTGTTCCTCCTTTACTCTTGTGCATGGAAGACTGAAAGCTTCAGTCTTGTAAAATTGTGTGTGTGAGTGCCTCCATCTTGCGAAGGCACTTAATAGCTTCTAGGAGATGAAACGGCCTAATAATTATGGCAATAAGGGAAACACCTTTAGAGCATCACTTGCTATTATTGGGCTGGTTATTCGGGTGCCTTATAGATACGGCTCAGACTGTTTTAATCCATCTTTTGTGCACTATTAAAGGCTAACTTCACTTTTTGGAGCTTGTTATATGCTACACTCATATTTAGGGTGTAACATGCTCCTGCAGTCTCCCCTACTCCCCCACCCCTTGACAACAAGTGGGGGATCCTCTTCCCACATCCGCTGTGACTTCAAAAACAGCAGGACTCCACCAGCAAAGCTACCTCCCTCATTGACAATGATCTGTGAATGAAAGCACTGCAAGTCCTGTCTGCCACTATGGCAGATGTCTTATAGTTCGCAGTGAACTGTGAGGGTGCTGATGAGTGCGCTAGTAGTTCATCCACAAGCCCTGCAGCTTTAAAACTGACAGCCCGTGGGACAGGTTATCTTCCAGATATACTTTCAGGTCAACCCACACCCCTCTTGCTCCACTACTACCAAACCCTGCATTCACCCCGGGTCTTGTCCCCCTTGACTTTGTATGGTGGATCATATGAGGTGTCCTAGCAATGCAAAGTCTTAAAAGTATAACTTACCATCAACAGAACACTGTTGGCATACTCAGCCCACTTCATTAAAAAGGGTTTCCAACTTATCTACTACAACTCCTATGGAATACTTATGTAACAGCATCGATAAGTGTTTGGGTTACATATCTAAGGTTTATAGTATTCTGTCCCCCACAGGTGACAAACTCCCATGAATAGATGGGAACAGGATATGGGGATTGTCTTAGACCCTGCAGAGTGGCACAGACTGGCCCAGGGGCTGCAAAATCAATTAGAAATACTTCCTTAATTGAGGCCAATTATACGGTAATATTGTGGTGGTATATGGCCCCGTCCAGAAAAGCCCAGTGGGTACTGGGACCCCCCCCCCCCATGTTTCCGAGTTGTGGCCAGGAAGGAACACCATACCATATCTGGTGGATGTGTCCAAAGGTTCGCAAATTTTGGATCCATACCTAGAACTAAATTTACTCTCTCACAGACTAATCTAATGAAGTCCCTGCTACAGGCACTCCTTGGACACCCCATAGAGGGAGCCCAGAGACCCACTCAACGCCTCATAGTTTTCATCTTCATAGTGGCTAGAATCACGATCGCTAGATCTTGGAAATCTCTCGGATCTCTTAAATCTTTTGGATCTCTTAAAGCCCAAATTGTCCTGGATAATGTTAAATGAATGCCTCTCTGCCATTGCTTACTGTAAACCTTTCAGAGCCACAGGGAAGCCTTGCTGCCTTTTCTCGTTTCTGTAACCCTTCTTCTCTTCCACCCCTTTTTCTCTTCTCTCTTTTTTGAAATCTCTACCTATTTAGTCTTCTGCCTGGCTGGAGAGGACTGTGGGACTACTGGTTGGCTGACAAGGGCTCCCCCCCCCCCTTCTGAGAGCTGGTCATATAGTTAAAAGGATCAAATCATAAGACTTATCAAAGGTTGGGGCGATCCCCTGTCTCAGATAAAGGTGACCCCCACTGAATGGGATTCTTCTAAGAGGGTATTACAGTAATTTTCAGGAAATGCAGTACTGGCCCAAATTGCTATACACCAGAACTTCTGTGTATAAGGTTGCATTGAAATGTGGTTATTGTGTACCGGTACTTATCTTTTGTACTGTATCACTTTTGAGTTGGTAAAACTTTAATAATAATGATTGGAAAAGAAAACTAACAGCCCATACAGAGGTAGGGATTGAAAGCTGTAAGGCTTGTTTGCAGGAGCCTAACATCGCACCCATGAGCCACTGATCATGTATGCAATGCTCTGCATTTCCTGTAGGTAAAAATAATCAATGCACTTTTTTTTCCTGCAAAAATATGTGCATTTATTTATTTTTTCCAAAAGGTGAGCTTATCCATTAAGGCTTTGTTCACGGCTTGAATCTCACGGAATCACATGACAATGCAAATCTTAATGGTTTTCATGGCGACTGTTTACATCAATGGAACTCAGCATGGCTTGATTTTGGAAAAGGTTCCTCTATTATTTTGTTCTATTTCAGCTCGATTTTGGCTTCATGGAAATCACTTCAAAGTAGCATCCAAGTTGCACTACATAGGTTGTCTACATTTACAATAATTGGCTGAGATTTTAAACAACCATTTTTTACACTACAGATCTAGCATGTACTACCCAGTAACAAACTCTTCACAAAAGCTCAGATGACTGGTTAGACCACCCGGTTTCAGGGTGGAACATATAACATGTTTCCAGTGCTGCAGCTGCTGCCTGATCCGACCCCCTCCCTCATCCCTGTGACAGCAGTGCGAGGAGAAGTTCCCCGTACTAGTTGTCAGTTTTTTAAATCAGTGCAGAGTTCTGTGAATGAATGAACTACAAGTGCCGACATGCCTGTTTTTTCTCTTTGCAGTTGGGATCTATGAAATCTTGTGTGAGTCTCCATTACATGCACTCTCATCCTCTGTACCACAAGTCTACTTGCAGCCACTCAGCACCCCGCTCACACAAGCAGTGAGCGAGGAACACAGAAAAAGCCACGCTTCTCCACTTCCACAGGGGCTCCAGCTGGGGAGGAGGAGAGGAGAGGCTCGGCTTGTCCTCTCTGTCCCTCAGAGTACAGAGTGGAAGAGGGCAAGCAATGGAGATTCATACAGGGCTCTGCAGATTCCAGAGGAACAGAGAGAGGGACTACTGGAAAAATTAAGCTCTGAGGAGTGGGGAAAGCACATGCCACTTTTACTGGTTTTATCTGATTTTAGGAAAAAAATACCACTACTTGGAGGGTTTCACCATGTTAAAGCAGTAGTAAAGTCACCTGAACAAAGCTTAAAAAATTGACCCCAGCAGGTTGAAGTCATAATGCACTAGTATGCACTGCACACCAGCATGTTATGACAGGCTTGCCTGCAAACAGAACCCTGCAACGCCCTGCTCATGACTCCCCCAATCCCTGGCGGCATCCATCTTAGCCTGGTCTTCCTTCCAGGTTCTGTATCTTTGGCAAAAACAGTAGTAGTTGCAGAATGCAAACTACCAAAGTAGGTAATGAAAACCCAAGCAATGTAGCTCATATGTAAAATCACATATTTGTATTAATCCCATATTGGAAAAAAGAGTAATATCCGTGGATGGTGACACATACAATCACTGAACACGTTAAAAACAATGAAAAGAAAAGCAATCCAAGTTGCAACATTAATATATTTCAGTGGTATTCACTAAAGACTGGTTAATTAGCAGCACTGAAATGATTAATATGAAACTGTATTTAACTGTCTAAACCAGGGGTGGGCAAACTTTTTGACTTGAGGGCCGCAATGGGTTCATATATTGGACCCGGGGGCCGGACCAAGAGTAGATGAATGATGTGTATGTGTCATCCATAGTAAGTATAGTAATATTCCCCCATAGTAAGCATAGTAATTAATCCCCCATATAGTAATTCATCCCCCATATAGTAATTCATCCCCCCTATAGTAATTCATTCCCCATATTAATTCATCCCTCATATAGTATTTCATCCCCCACAGTACTTTTCCCCCCCAAGTAGTAAGTCAAGTCCCCCCTGTGTCAATTCACTTACCTTTGCTCCGTGCGTTCCTCTCGCCGTGTTCCCACGCCGTTCCGGTCTTCAGGGCGGACTGTGAGAGGAGCCTAGCTCCCCTCCCCTCACGTTCGTCACGCTGCCCCGCCTACACACATCCTGACAGCCACATCCGCGGGCCGGATTAAAAGGTCCGCCGGGCCGTAGTTTGCCCATTGCTGGTCTAAACCATAGCTCTAGATAATTGGCACGATGCCTATACATATAAAATAGAAAAATGCAATAAGTATGGCTAGGCATATATCATGATATATTAATACTTCAGATGCGTGGGAACATCAAAAATAGGATACAGGTAGAAAAAATATCCGATTGTGGGATGCAAATGAATGAACAAATGGAATTATACAGTGTTGAAAGATTCATACTGTCCTATGTGCATTCATAGCTGGAGTACTCTGTGGTATAAATCTTGAAGTATCGTGGAAATTTGTATATTATCCAGTTTGGGTATTCCTCCAATTAAGTATCGTAGTAAATGTAAAGTACAGCTGAGAGTTGCAGGACTTCAGGTGAGGTGTGCAACAGCATATGATGATAATTTGTAGTACACCATGCTCACCACCGTCATATTGGTCGAAAGCCAGGCTGATTCCAGGTAGTTGAATTCTCAGTATGCCGTAACTTTGCTGTCATATAGTAGATGAAAGTTGAATACCCCACACAGTCCCCATCAGGGTAATGATCAGACCTCATATTATAAACTGCATAGTATGCAGTGTCCCTGCCGGATCAGAAGGCATGTTGAGTGGCGCAGCATCTAAGACTGCTCGCACCAGTCCGTGATGTCAACCACATGGAACGTCGCTTCCGGGTGTGATGATATCAGTACGTTACATTGACGTGTTTCATCCACCAATCAGTTCAGACTTCTTCAGAATAGGGAAGAGGCAGGAAAGGCTGCTTAATACCTTATGTTCTAATTGGGAATATTATGACTTAAAGTCATCATAGCTTGTTAAAGAAAATTAAAATTAGCAGTATAACAGTAATGGTAAATAATTCACCCTGCTGGCAAAGTATTTTAACATGGCAAACAATCAGAATTAATTGATCTCAATTCAGGAAAACCTTAAAATTTAGTTCAATATTTAAGCCTTTCGGAACCAAAGTTTCAAGAGAGTATATCCAAAATTTCTCTTTCTGTAATAATAATTTAGCAAAATCCCCCTTCTTGGGGAGATATTGAGAACAAAAATTCCTTATACCTTCAGATCATCAATCCGTCCATTATGGACTTCCTTAAAATGCTGGGCTAAGGGATTTTCCCTTCCATTATCTTTGGGTTTTTGTTTGGATCTAATGTCCCTGAGATGTTCACCTATATGGATTCTCAACTGACGTTAGTTTTCCCTATGTAAAGTTTTTTACGTGGACAATCAACGATTAGGTTACCTCGCCTTTGCGTTTTGTGGTAAATTTATATTTTTGATCCGTATCTTTGGCCCCTTGAATGGCTGGGCTGCACGTGATATCACTCCTGAGTTGCTCATGAACTGCTCAGATCACATTACCATGGACAGATGAGGGGCATTTATAATAAAAGAGACCACTATGGTCTCTTCTGTTATGAGAACCCTATCTGTCAGCAGTTTTTTTCTTACATTTGTAACTTACTACCACTTTAAAAAGTTTCAGAAAGGCTGGGTTGGACACTATGCTGTATGTGATGTTTGGAAACCCACCACCGTTTAGAGGAAGCTATTTTTTTTTCTTCATTCCTCAGAATATCCACACAATTTTTCCCTCATTTCAACCATATAGTGTCCTCTGATGGTCCAGAAATTGATATGACCTTCATTTTACACCCCTTACCTTCTAAATAATGCCACAGTAGAGTAAATGTATTCCATCTCAAAACTGAAGTCTCAAGACTTCCAAGTAGCTGGTTCTCCTTTATTTTGAGAAGCTCATCCAATGCAACTTGAAGTGAGAGACCTCTCTTAGCTGTCACTGGAACAGGTTTGACAATATACCACCACATTTTTCAACAATTTTTATCTGATCACGGGGACTAATAGGATGAATCTACCCAGCAGCAATAAAAACTTTAGAGGTTCTCCTTCTCTCCTACTCTTTCCAAAATAAAAAAAAAATGAAGTTTTGGATATACATACACTTTAATAATATCTTGAATGGAAATCATGATTCTAAATTTCTCACCTGTGAATGTATTCCCCCATATGCCATGAATACAACCATGCATTGTACTGTGTCTCTAGAGCCAGCTGTAGATGCTCCAGTGTTGGAATCATTTTGTGCACAAGCTGGGATGAGAGCATGTCTCTGGTATGTAATGGAACAGATAAACCAGCAAGTGTTTTCTTCCACTCCCATCCTTTTACACACAGTGAGGGTCAGGAAACGATCATGGCATTTCCAGCTTCCTCTTCAGCTGTTGGCAATAGCAGCGTAATGAGTAGTTTTGTTTAGGAACATTTTAAGAATTTCTGAGTCACAAACTAAGTTTCTTTGCGAACGTTGGGGCCAACCTGCATTCTTTCATAACAATGAAGACTGGTTATGATTTGTTAGTGGAAGGCTGAAGGTCTGTTCAATTTTTTTTAGATTTTGAGAGGATTCATTCTATGTCCCAGTATCAGTGTTTTGGTAGTCACCAATCACACAATGTGAGCAATGATCTCTAACCTTTTATGACGTGTCATAGAACAGAAAGAAATTGTTATGCTGCCCTTGGTACATGTGTACTCACATTTAACAGTCATTCTGCATCAACTGGAAGATGTAGAAACTGAACTAAAGAGTCATGTAAATAGAAGAAGGCTGAGTTCATTAGGATGGATGAGTTATTTTATCATAATATTCACCTGAAAAGGTTCAATCCATATATAAAACAGATATATGGAATCAGTCCTTCACAGGAAATAGATACAGTTGTGTTCAAAATAATAGCAGTGTGTTGAAAAAAGTGAATAAAGCTCAAATTCCTTCTAATAGCTTTTATTTCCATACACACAAATGCATTGGGAACACGACACATTCTATTCCAAATCAAAACATGAAGAAAAATAGATCAAATGTGTGTTGTTCCTCTAAAAAAAATTGTTAAAACAAATAGCAGTGTTTGTATTCTTTACAAACTCAAACATTCACTATATAAACTGCAAAATGTTTGAAGATTTTGCTTTCCTTTGAATCAATTAATATTTAGTTGTATAAGCACTGTTTCTGAGAACTGCTGTACATCTGTGTTGCATGGAGTCAACCAACTTCTGGCACCTGTGAACAGGTATTCCAGCCCAGGATGATTGGACTACATTCCACAGTTCTTCTCTATTTCTTGGTTTTGCCTCAGAAACTGCATTTTTGATGTCACCCCACAAGTTTTCTATTGGATTAAGATCCGGGGATTGGGCTGGCCACTCCATAACGTCAATCTTGTTGGTCTGGAACCAAGATGTTGCACGTTTACTGGTGTGTTTGGGGTCGTTGTCTTGTTGGAACACCCATTTCAAGGGCATTTCCTCTTCAGCATAAGGCAGCATGACCTCTTCAAGTATTCTGATGTATTCAAACTGATCCATGATCCCTGGTATGCGATAAATAGGCCCAACACCGTAGTATGAGAAACATCCCCATATCATGATGCTTGCACCACCATGCTTCACTGTCTTCACAGTGTACTGTGGCTTGAATTCAGTGTTTGGGGGTCGTCTGACAAACTGTCTCCGGCCACTAGACCCAAAAAGAACAATCTTACTTTCATTAGTCCACAAAATGTTGCGCCATTTCTCTTTAGGCTGGTCAATGTGCTCTTTGGCAAATTGTAACCTCTTCAGCACATGTCTTTTTTTCAACAGTGGGACTTTACGGGGGCTTCTTGCAGATAGCTTATTGTGAATCCTCCTGCGCTTCTATGGAAAACCCCCCTCCTAGTTAATATGCTGCTAACACTCCAACCGATACCCAAAACAGTGTCCAAATATATAAATAAATTAGTGTAGCGCTAAACATTCAAATAAAACTAGACCACTAAAGTAAATAATAATACATAATAAATACTGTGATGTGTGCTGTGATCCTCTCAGTGCTCTGATAACACTAAATAACCTCCTAAATTATCACTCTATTACAAATAATAATAATCCATAAAAAATATAATGTGATGGTGCCACTTCAAAGAAATAATCAATATATAAATAAATCAATATTAAGTGATGGTGCCACTTTCACTTCATTTAATGTCCAATGTTCAAAATCCGAATCAGTCTATTCCAAGTGTTCTCTATATACATGCACAGTGATTATATAGAAATAGTGCCACTCGTGAATAAACACACTTTTTCACTTCGGCTGCAATGCCTGCTCACCTCCTTCCTGCGACCCCTAGGGGCCCTCAAGCTTTTAGGATCACCCTGGATCCTCAACAATCCTGGTTGGTATTCCTCCTATCAGACCTCCTCCACTCCTTCACTGTAATGCCTCCCAGGTTCCTCACCAGCGATTGTCTGCAAACTCTCTCTCACAGAATTAGTGAGTGAAAAAACAGATCTTCCATGGTGTAGTATTTCCAATATGTAAAGATTTAATAGCATATAGCCAAAAGGTAACTCACATTCAGTTTGTACAGCGGCAATTCCGTCCCTTGATGGGCAAACTGCAAACCTTTAATGATACTTCCTGATAACCAGGAAAATGGCGTCCCACACCGGAAGTGCGACACTCCGGATACCGGAAGTTGCGTCTTTGGCTCGCCTACGCGTTACGTCACGTAACCTCGTGACTTCTTCGGGGTATCGCCATGGAGACGCAGCTTACTTTTATACTGGGTTGGGAACAACTTTCCCGCCCTTTAACCCCATTCTAATTACGGCCGCCATTTTCTTGGAGCCTAATCCCAGGGACATATATTACCCTGCTCAACTATTACAACTCTCCTCTTGCTCATCCTGTAATCTTAAACATACATAGACTCCACTCTAAAGGCTAGCCAGTACATATCAGACCTAATTACAATACCTTTATTCAAAATTTTAATAAACAAAAATATTTAAAAACATTTAAAAACCTGTAGTAATATACCCATATCAATTTGCATACAATTATAAATGGGAGACTAGTAATCCACACTCACTAGCCCTCCATCCAATCTATAGCCCAGTTTCATATTATAGATGACAATTAAAATGCTCAAAAATCATTATAATAAAAATACATTAAAAACACACAATAAAAAAAATCGATAAAAACTATACCCATAGCTCTACATAATTTTGTAACTATTTCTATTATTACTATCTACTGTAGACAAATCTATATTAATTAATTTAAAATTATTCAAAAATCAATTACTAGTGTACAATTAACTCTTATCACTAGAATAAGCCTCTAGCCATATACATATATATACTAATTTATATGTAGACTACCTGAGTTTGCAGTTTACCCATATATTACAATGAACAATAATCATAAATACAGTCATATCTTAAAATACATCAATTCCTACAACATTAATAATCATTGATAAAAGAGTTGAGATCAAACTCCACATTTAAACCTCTCGGGACCAACGTTCTCATGTCATATATCCAACGTGACTCAGCTTGACTTAATTTTTTCATCTTATTGCTACCTCTCCAATGTTTTTTATATTTCTCTATGCCCCAAAATTGCATTTTGGTGGGGTCCTTATTGTGATACTTGGAGAAGTGTCTTCACATAGGCGTCTTCTAATTGTAACAGTACTCACAGGGAACTTTAGACCTTCTTTGATCTTCCTGGAGCTGATTGTTGGCTGAGTCCTTGCCATTTTGGCTATTCTTCTATCCATTCGAATGGTAGTTTTTCGCTTTCTTCCACGTCTTTCAGGTTTTGATTGCCATTTTAAAGCATTTGCGATCATTTTAGCTGGGCAGCCTATCATTTTCTGTACTTCTTTATATGTTTTCCCCTCTCCAATCAACTTTTTAATCAAGGTACGCTGTTCTTCTGAACAATGTCTGGACCAACCCATTTTCCTCAGAATTTCAGAGAGAAATGCACTGTAACCAGCATGTACAACATTTGCTGCCTTCCTTCCTTAAATAAGGGCAATAATTGCCACCTGTTTTTCAAAGAATGAATGACCTCTCTAATAGAACTCCACACTGCTATTATTTTGAACATGCCCCTTTCAATTAGTGATTCAATTACACAGAATCAGCAGCATGCATGTCATGACTGTTGGGTCTGATGGATTTCTATTACTCTACTAGACCTGCTAGTAAATTATTTGCAATGTAGAAATATCATTTCTACCAAAAACAGTGATTGATCAGGTTAGTGATGTCTGACTGCTATTATTTTGAACACAACTGTATGTACAGTGAAGGAAATAAGTATTTGATCCCCTTCTAATTTTGAATGTTTGCCCACTCACATAGAAATGATCAGTCTAAAAATCGAATGGAAGGTGTATTGTAACACTGAGAGACAGAATAGGTCTACAATCTTGTCCCTGACTTCTTGGATCTTCAGAATCTTCATAATCCTGAAAAACGTTCCCTGTTCACATACAGATAGAATGTGCACTCTATGACAACTGGGTCACTCCTGAAAGGATTTTCTCTATCCAATGGAAAAAGCTTGAAGAGAAGTGGATTACCTCTGTATTTGATTCTACCGTCTCTGACTTGTTTAGGACAGAGACGGTAGAATATCACTGTACTCATTGAAGATGTTCCTTCTTTCAAAGATTCTATGGATAGAAAGCTCATAAAGGCTCTCTTTATTTTTGTAGGCCTAGCTCTGCAACCAGGTCTCACTGCACTTTCAGTATGTCAATCTGCAGCTAATTTGACTACGGCAATGAACAACCAACATGATCCTGCTGATTTTCCCATGGAGGCTCTTGCTGCAAAGTAGCTTATTTTGTAGCTATCACGGTTGTCAGACGTATTTTTGAACTGGTGGCCCTTTTTTGTAAAGAGACTTTTCTGATACTTCACAATAGCAAGGTTGTTTTGAGCAGAAGACCATCGCTTCTTCCAAAGGTGGTTTCAGAGTTCCACATCAATGAGGACATTGTACCACCATCCTTGTGACCTGATCCTAAGCATCTGAAAGAATTGTCTTAACATTGCCTGGACTTGGAGCCAGTAGAGTTTACCTCAAAGCTACTGTTTCCATCAGAAAAACAGATTCCCTGTTTGTTCTCTCATCAGGAACTTGCAAGGGGCACCCTCCTTCAAAATCCACCATTGCATGGTGGATAAGGAACTTGATTGCAAGAATTTCAGCAAAAACTTCCTCCTGTGCCCATTCTATCAGGGGGTGTGGTGGGGTTGCTGGGCATTTTGGCACCAAGCCCCTGTAGCTGTGTAAGGCCACCAACTGGTTTTCTGTTCATACTTTCTCAAAGTTCTACCAGGTGGACCTCCAGTCTTCTTCAGATGCAGCTTTTGCCTGCAAGTTTCTTTGACCCTGTTGTTTTTCTAGGCCAGTTTGCACAGTTCTGCTTGCCTAGTTGTTGCCCACCCTTCATATTCATTGCTTTGGGTTGTCCCATGGTATATGAAAATGTTGCCTGTGTACAGTTCTGTAGGATTATGATAAGGGGAATTTTGAAATAAACTGTAAATTCCATATCTTCCATATCTTGGTTTACTCTGCATTGCTTGATAAACAAAACTGAGGATTCATGGAGTGGGTTAGGGTTAGAGAGGAGGTGCCTCAGAGGAGCTTGTCCTCAAAAGCTTGCCAATGTCCAACCACCTGAAGGTACGTACCTATAACTCATGGTGTATGGTTATGCTGCCTGTGTCCTGTACTGCACTCCAAGACATGGAAGTCAAAAACAACCTTTTCTAACTGAAAAAAAACATGGCAATTGTTTATAATACACAGTGTTTTAGCAAGCTATGTCATCGAGTTAGGGTTTACATCCACTTAAAGGAGAAGCCAATGTTATATCATGGGCTAATAGCAATGTTTGGGCGGTACAGATGCTTAGTGGTTAGCACTAGCCTTGTAGCACTGGGGTTCTTGGTTCAAACTTTGGTCATCTGATTGGAGTTTACATGTTCTGTCTGTGTTCATGTGAGTTCCTTGTAAGTACTCCGGTTTCCTCCCACACTCCAAAAATGTGCTGGCGGGTTCACTGGCACCTATCTAAATAGTCTCTAGTATGTGTGTACAAATAGACTTGGACAGGAATACAGCATGTGATAATATAGCCAGCGTAATCTGGACGACTGAGGGAAGACCTGGCTATCTATCTTGTAAAAAATTTGCCAACAAAATTCTATAGAAATATATAAATATAATTCTATAGGCTTAGAAGCATATCAGGCATGGTGGTCAAAGAGCTGTCCAAGAGTCAAATATATCAGAATATATACATACAAATGTGGAATAGTAATATTTACAGCTGCCACATTTTTCCCCCTAACAGAGAATTGTTTTGTACATCCAAACTATGTACATTTCAAGCAGGTTTATCGGAATGATATCTCTCTTGTCCTGCAGATGGCAGCGGTGTGCAGTAAAAGTTCATAGCACCTGCAGTCAGATCTATAATGGAATGTGCAAAAAAAGTGCAAAGGGCGTTGACACAAAGTAAATGTTGATTTTCATTGTATTCTGTATTAAAACAAATACTGGAGAGAAATATGATCATCAGAGATCAAACAACTGCAGAAGCAGTTATAAAAAGGGACTGAGTTCAGACTATTTACATTTCATTAACTTTCCTGCTAATTGTGCTGACTTGCAGCAGTGGGGTTAATCATGAAATCAATTCTGGCTTTAGAATGTGGACCTGCTTAAAAAGTCAGTACCAAAAAAAAAATGTCTTGGATACATTTGCCCTTAGACATGTGCAGTTCATTTTCAATTGAATTGAAATTCAGAAGAAATTTTCATTATTTGGATGTATCCACATTTTCAAATAAAACTAATGAATTTCAACAAATCCAAATATATTCATTTGAATGTTAGAGGCATCCAAATTAAACGAATGATTCAAATTAATTTTATAATAGCTGGTTGTTAAGGGGCGGGGAAAGCCAGAGAAAGGGGGGGGGCAAATAAGGGCCCCCCTTCCTCCTGAACCATACCAGGCCACATGCCCTCAACATGAAGGGGGTTGTGTGCTTTGGGGCAGGGGTATCCCCCAAATCACCTTGTCCCCATGTTGATGGGGACAAGGGCCTCTTCCCTAAAACCCTGGGCAGTGGTTGTGGGGGTCTGCAGGCAGGGGGTTTATTGGAATCTGGAAGCCTGGGACTCCAGATCCCACATCCCCCCATGTGAATGAATATGGGGTACAGTGTACC
Source organism: Staurois parvus (assembly GCF_062004578.1). NCBI lineage: Eukaryota > Metazoa > Chordata > Amphibia > Anura > Ranidae > Staurois > Staurois parvus. The sequence goes on along the minus strand of NW_028317857.1, from coordinate 2,851,240 downwards.
CCTACTCATTCACCAAAAATTGTCAAAAAATAAAAGCATAGAGACAGTTTTTGAAAAGTACTGAAGTAAATCCAATGTCAATCATGATGAACGCTGCCGCCAATCTGGAAAAGAAAAAACAGGTCTGCACTCGTCGCTTGCCTCCCAGCATCTGATGACAGCTCGGTTCTCAGTCTTCAGTAAGCAGACAGTCAGTGGCTCTCTGATCTGTCCCTCCAGCCCTCTCTGGAGCACTGAGCTGTGGAGGGGGTGGAAGCAGCTGGCTCAGGCTTCCAGTGGCTCCCTGAGAGGCTGAGCCAGCTGCCGGCAGGGGCGGACTGACCATTTGGAAACTCGGGCTCTGCCCGAGGGCCCAGGGTCAGTATGGGGCCCCATGAGATGCCCCTGGTACCTTTTTCATAGGCTATTTTGAGTTTGGGCAAGGAAACGGGCCTCATGATCCCCTATTGCCTGGAGGCCCCATGAGTTGTCAGTCCGCCCCTGGCTGCCGGTCCAGGCATCTGGATGGATCCCGACTTTAAAACTGGCTAACTGACTGAAAATGGTGCACAGGAGTGCAAAATGAACAGCAGTCCTGTGATCCACAGGAGAAGTACTGCTAAAATTGCTTTGCCTATACTTCTGTAATGTCTGCAGAGCTTCATTCATTTGTATCTTTTATCTGCCTAGAGTTCAACTTAAAGAGCCCCACATAAAAACATAAACATCATTTTGTTATTCAAGCCTCTGGAATTATATCTGTTGTGAAAAAATGGGTAAATGTAGAATATATTTTGGCTCTGGCTAATACAGTCACTTTACTGCCAGAGTGGGAAAGAAATGAATTAGTGACTTTTAGCGGGCGTTTCTCTTACTAGGCTCTGTGTGTTAGTGCGGTGAACATTTTCTGCTCTTATAAATTGTTAATTTGTTTTTCCCCCTCCACAATGAAGCAGCTGCGCTGGGAATGGAGCTCCAGAGATATTCCACTTGTACAGCTTGGCAGACACAACGCTTGGATCGGAATCCTCCAGGAACTCAGGAAATCTGTCACAGAGTGGAGATTTCATATGGGACACTTGTTTTATCTGCTGTATCTGAACGTCAGTGGCCTACATAATAAAGAAACATTTTCAGAGGGTCGTGCAAGGGCCTGTCCCTTCTGATCTCCTGAAAATGCTAGTCACATTGCCGTTATTCTTGTCCTCTGGCTTCAATGGGTCATTTTGTGGAAAGTATGCAAATCAGAATTTCTGACTGTTTCTCTCTATATTTCCCTATTTGGCTGCATTCGTTTTTCTTGGGACATTTTCAGCAACACCCATTGATCCTGCCATAAATGCAGTGTCCTTGTCACTTCTTGTGAGTCACACCAAAGTATATCTTCCTTCCTAGTTATTTCCTGTAAACTGCCAATTTCTCTCCCTTCCATCTAGTAGGGTTATGGATCTGTCTGGATCCATATAAGGGGAGCAGCCTAGGCTGGCAACCATGGCTCCCTCCATAGATACAGCAAAGAAATGACATAGTCACCCAGGGATATTAAAGGAGAATTCTGGGCAAATTTTTCTTTTGTCTGTGCAGTGGGGCTGTTCCCGCCCTGCATGTGTTACCTGCTTGTTATGCTCTAGGGGAGAAAACAGCGGAGATATACTCACCTGACCCGCTGATCCTCTCAGCACAAGACCGGTCCTTTTGGCTTCTTCCCCCCCCCCCCTCCACGGTCCAGCGGTCTTGTAAATGGACTGGTCCTGATGTAAGCATTAAAGCATGCTCCACAGAAAGGAACAGTCCACTGCTGAACCATGAGGGAGTGCATTTTTTTCCAGAGGATCAGTGAGTCAGGTGAGTAGAAAAAAAAGAGGAGCTGACCCATGCAGTGTGGGCACAGCTCCAATGTATGGTGAAAAACCACTTTTGACCGGAGATCTGCTTTAAGTGTTTTAATTGCACAAATACCAGGTGGAAATAAAGCAAAAGAAGCTTGAAAAAAGAAAACAGATGTAGGCACCACACCATGGACTGGTAATCAAGTTAGCCTGCAGTTTCTTGTTTGTGCATTCTTACCTCCTTGCTGCAGTGCTGTTCCTGATACCTTTCACATGTGTGTTTGTCTGTGCTCACCTATGGGCATCGTCTGCTGTTCTCTGGGTTTTAATTCCTTCCCTTCCATCACTTCCTGGCCCGCCTCCTTGTTTGCCTGCCTATATAAGACATGCTCAGTCTAGGCCACTTTGCCTGAGCAACTTCCTGGTTGTCTGAGCTCCTGTGTGTTGCTATCTCCTGTATCCTGCATTGACTACTCGTGTACCAACCCCGGCTTTGTTCTCTGACTGTGCTTGTTTTCCGTCCGTCCTGACCTCGGCTAGTCTATCAGATTTCCGTTTGTCTCCTCCCATTGTACTCTGCTCCTGTGAGCGGCCTCCTCATTATCAGCTTGCACAAGTCCATCCCCACCATCAGGGGCTCTGGTGAAGAAGCAGGCTGGGGCTTAGACTCTGCGCCCTGGGGAACCCCAAGTTGACTATCTACAAGGGCTCACTACCACAGGTGCTGACACTGTTTAGCGGATCCACTTACTCAGCTGGGGATCTCTCCGTTGATCCCCACTTAGCAAGCGGATGACAGGTCTGTGTCTGTTCCACTGCTGCAGAGCGGACACAGAGCAGCTTGCTATTCTCAGTGGGCAGTCAGATGAAAACGGTCCGCTTGTATGTTTCCAACCAACCTTATCTGACAGATGGAAGGGGAATTGGATCCCCATGCGTCCCTTTTTTTTTGCAGGTCGGATTGTATGTTAGCAGGTGTAAACAGGCAAATGTCTGTTTACACCCGCCGCCCCATAGAAGAGAATGTAGGTTCCGATCGGGTCCGCTTGAAAAAAACGGGCAGGCGGACCCGATTGGAACGTCCATGTGAAAGGCCTTAATCATCAAATGCAAAAGCAAACATAATCAATCAACAGGGACAAAACTACCTGTTATATCTAACATCAACTATCATTATCCAATATTGTTACAACTTGAGATAGAAAACAACACAAATGTTTGTGGTAAAATGAGACTTTTCAGGTGCCAGATACACGTAACATGATTGTAATTTCATAAAAAATATTATACGTTTTCATGAATGCAAAATGAGGCTGATTCCTTCCATGAATAAATTAATATACTATGTCTGTGTTGTAGATGATCTTCGTTTCCTGAAGATGCTAACCGTGATGAGCATCAAAACAATGGTTTTCCTGGTATCTCTACCAAGTTACCAATATATTGAAATGTTGTAAATATTCATGTGCATTTTCTAAAGCAGCCTTTCTCAACCTTTTCAACACAGAGGAACCTTTGAAATCACTTTCAGGTCTCAGGGAACCCCTTCTAAAAACTACAACTCATGATACCTTGATGGTCAATGAGAAGATAGGCTCCTTATTACTTGTGGACATTTTGGAAGGATCACCCCCTTACAGTTGGCTAAAAACATCAATGGTGTCAGTGGGAACTTGTCTGAGAGGCAGAAATTGTTCCTTGCTCAAGGAACCTCTGGCAACCTTTAGAGGAACCATGGTTGAGAAACCCTGTTCTAAGAGCCCCCCCATTACAACAATGAACGGAAGTCATTTTTGTTATGTATTGTACCATTTACCAGGAGATAAGCTATCAGGAATATAGCATTTTGGAAGTCAGCAACTGTTTTGCCGCTTTTAATCAAGTATTTCACAATGTCACATGGATTTTATTGAATTAATAAAAAGTCAATAAAAATGTATACTTTTTATCAAAAATTACAGCTGTGTTATGTACTGTATATTTGGCACCTGTGGTTTTTTGACATATTAAAGAATATGTTACCCCAGCATTTCATATTCCGCATACAGGGTGGCTGAATGCTACTTGGCGTGGACGTACACCCGCAATTTACAATGGATGCCTGACAGCATCCTTGCACATTAGGCCTTAAATACAATGCTACAAAAACATATATAGTTTACACACAGGCTTTTGCATACTTGGGACTAATACATACGTCTGCGTGTTCAATGAGTTAATGCATACTGAACCCACATAATAAAGATTATCTATAAAGTGACTTATTCTAAACACACCCAGATGTCATGCAAACAGAAATTCAGTTCAGTAACCAGCGTGCAGAAACCTTTATGCTTTTTATAGTGCACTGTTGGCACCTAGCGTGTTCTATTTTTATTCAGGCTGAGGCTTGATCGGTGTTGTGTTTAGGTACACTTGCTGCGGGTCGCTTTACATTTGCAAACTTGGGTCTAGTACATAATTTTTGTTTATAATGCTTAATAAATGCTTTAGTGCATACGGCTCCATCACACAATACAGGTAGGTTCACACTTGTCCACAGTCTGCAGGTTGGTTGCGGGTGCAGAAATTGCACCACTTCCGGCATCCACAACCAGCTTCAGCCAAATCGCATTGCTCTTACAAGACACATGCGGCTGCCATTCATTCTGAATGGCACCCCCATGCATCTCAGCCTGCAGAGCGTTTGCAGATACGGGAACTGCAGGAAAATTGCAAGGTCAAAAAGGCCATGTGGTTTCTTTGCGGCCAAGTTTTAAAAGAAGGTGCATGCACCTTTTCCCTGCAGGGAATGCGGGGCTCATGCATGCACCCTCTAATGCATGCACCTTTTTTTTAAAACAAACGTGACTGCAGAGAAACCACATGGTCTTTTTGACCATGAGATATCCCTGCAGTTCTTGCGCCTGCAAATGCACTGATGGCTGAGATGCATGGGGGTGCCATTCAGACTGAATGGCAGCCCCTTGCATCTCATAAGAGCAGTACGACGTGACTGCGGGTGGTTGCGGCTACAGGAACAGGGTTGATTCCTGCACCTGCAACCAGCCTACTAACTTGTGGGCAAGTGTGAACCTACCTACAGTGTATTGAAAAAGTATTCATACCCCTTGAAATGTTCCACATTTTGTCATGTTACAACCAAAAACGTAAATGTATTTTATTGGGATTTTATGTGATAGACCAACACAAAGTGGCACATAATTGAGAAGTGAAAGGAAAATGATAAATGGTTTTCAAAATGTTTTACAAACAAATATCTGAAAAGTGTGGTATGCATTTGTATTCAGCCCCCTTTACTGTGAAACTCCTAACTAAAATTTAGTGAAACCAATTGCCTTCAGAAGTCACCTAATTAGTAAATAGAGTCCACCTGTGTGTAATTTGATCTCAGTATAAATACAGCTGTTCTGTGAAGCCCTCAGAGGTTTGTTAGAGAACATTAGTGAACAAACAGCATCATGAAGTCCAAGAAACACACCAGACAGGTCAGGGATAAAGTTGTGGAGAGGTTTAAAGCAGGGTTAGGTTATAAAAAAAATATCCCAAGCTTTGAACATCACATGGAGCATTGTTTAATCCATCATCCGAAAATGGAAAGAGTATGGCACAACTGCAAACCTACCAAGACATGACCGTCCACCTAAACTGACAGGCCGGGCAAGGAGAGCATTAATCAGAAGCAGCCAAGAGGCCCATGGTAACTCTGGAGGAGCTGCAGAGATCCACAGCTCAGGTGGGAAAATCTGTCCACAGGACAACTGGCCTTTATGGAAGTGTGCACTGATGCAGATAGTATGCGTTTGGAGCCATGCACGCTCTGGTCCATAGTTTAAGGAAGGGGTGCACTGATGCAGAAAGTATGCCTTTGGAGCCATGCACACATCCATGCATGCACTGATCCATAGTGGAGGAAGAGGTGTGTGACGATCGCGGCGTCAGACCCCCAGCCCTTCTCACCAACTTGTGACCAAAGGACTAGCCAATCTAAAACCACGCTGTCACGTGCGTAACAATACCACGCTCAGCTGCACCCTGCACAAAGATTTTCCAGCTAATGAACCACAATTTATGTACCTGCAGCCTGAGAGCGATTGTTACTGGGTCAGGTTAATTACGCAATTAACCCTTCACACTGCCACCACCTCCTTTTTGTAGAGAAAAGGAGGAAACTCGCCAATATTAGCAATAACACTATGATGTTTGAATAAGCGCCTGTATACACACTGTCACCGCAGACAGATGTATGCAGAAGTTTAAAACACACAGTAGCACTCTTCAGAGACAGGGATTCTTAGTTTGCATTAAAGAGCTTTAGAAACAGTTCAACACTTTTCAGAAAATAGGATTTATTACTAAAAAGGTCAAAATGGTACAATAAAAATATTTACAGAAAAAGATGTAGCCAATATATATATATACATACAGAGAGTAACACCACAACAGAGACATAACAGAAAGAAGTTTAGAGAGGTAGAATACTTGCCGTCAGCCTTGGTTTAAGCAGATCAAGTTTCCTGAACAAAAGGGTACCGTCTTCCAAGTTGGTTCCTGATGTTAAAAGGGAGATCTCTTCAACCTAACTTCTCCAAACCTGACAACCTCTTTTCTAGGAACTCAGCAGGTTGTCTCCTTACAGCAGAGAAACAATCGCCTCATTTGGGAGGGGTTTTTTAGGCGAGGAACTCAGGCTATGACCAACTTTCTCTCAGTTTATACCATGGTCAATAACCTTCCCTAGGTGCATGTAGCAGCCTAGCCACTAATAGATTAATATGCAGAATGATATCCTGAACGTCCCAACATCAAATATGGCATATCTGACTATTTCAGCTAGAACTATACGGCTCTCTGCTCTCCCGTAGACTTCAACTAAGGGTGTAAGATATCAGGCGACTTGCATTAAACTGAGCTATCCGAATATATGCTTTGTGTCATTGTAATTATTTCCTAGTTTAAGATATTAAATTATATGGAAAAGTGGGTTTTAAATGTGATGTCTGTTTTACGGCTATCTCGGAATGCATTTGAAGTCCAGTGAAGGACTGGTTTATGGCTTTACGATTATCTCAGATTGAGAAGCTAACAGACACCTGGGCACCAGCTAATTTGGTATTACAACCATGACGTGTATCCCACTGTGCCTGATGTCCTTGTGAACCCAGCAAACACACATGCCACATTACTGAGGGAGAGAGATTGGAGGGAGAAAGCATGATACAAGATGGAGGATCTGTAGCAAGATGGATGATCGCGTCCCTCTCTGTACGTACAATTGCTACAGGGTGCACTGATGCCGGTAGTATAAGTTTGGAGCCATGCACACATCCATGCACGCACTTGTCCGTAGTGGGGGAAGGGGTGCACTGATGCCGATAGTATGCGTTTGGAGCCATGCACACATCCATTCACACACTAATCCTTAGTGGAGGAAGGGGTACACTGATGCCGATAGTATAGTGTTTGGAACCATGCACGCACTGGTCCGTAGTGGGGAAAGGGGTGCACTGTTGCCAATAGCATGTGTTTGGAGCCATGCACGCACAGGTCAGTAGTTGGGGAAGGGGGGCACAGATGCAGATATTATGTGTTTGGAGCCATGCACACATCCATGCACGCACTGGTCCATAGTGGGGGAAGAGGTGCACTGATGCAGATAGTATGCATTTGGAGCCATGTACACATCCAGGCACACACAGGTCCGTAGTTGAGGAAGGGGTGCACAGATGCAGATAGTATGCGTTTGGTGCCATGCACACATCCATGCACGCACAGGTCTGTAGTGGGGGAAGGGGTGCACTGATGCAGATAGTATGGGTTTGGAGCCATGCACGCACTGGTCTATAGTGGGGGAAGGGATGCACTGATGCAGATAGTATGAGTTTGGAGCCATGCACACATCCATACATGCACAGGTCCGTAGTGGGGGAAGGGGTGCACTGTTGCAGATAGTATGCGTTTGGAGCCATGTACACATCCATGCACGCACTGGCAGTGGTGTATTTAGGTTTTGTGCTGCCGTAGGCAACACAAACATTGGCGCCTTCCCACAGAAAGAGCCCGAAATTGACCAAGAACATCCCTGCCCTCCACCCGAGCCTTCCACTACCACTGCACCCCATACACCAGCCACTATCCCCCATGTCGAAAGAGAGAAAGACACCCACCTTCACAGCTCCGGACATCCCCAGGAATGAGAGTCGGGCTGTGGATACACCGCCATGAAACCCACAGCATCTCTCAGAACCCATCAGGTCCCCATTCCACGTGTGTCCCTTCTTCCGTCCCTTCTTTCAAGGGGCAGTGCTGCCCCCTCTGAAGAATTCTGCCCTAGGCAAATGCCCTGTTTGCCTTGTGGTAAATACACCCCTGCGCACTGGTCCATAGTGGGGGAAGGGGTGCACTGATGCAGATAGTATGCATTGGTCCATATTGGGGGATGGGTGCACTGATGCAGATAGTATGCGCTTGGAGCCATGCACACATCCATGTACGCTCTGGTCCATAGTGGGGAAAGGGGTGCACTGATGCTGACAGTATGCATTTGGAGCCATGTACACATCCATGCATGCTCTGGACCATAGTGGGGGAAGGGGTGCACTGATGCTGATAGTATGCTTTGATCCATAGTGGGGGAAGGGGTGCACTGATGCTGATAGTATGCTTTGGTCCATAGTGGGGGAAGGGGTGCACTGATGCCTATAGTATGCATTGGTCTATAGTGGGGGAAGGGGTGCACTGATGCAGATAGTATGCTTTGATCCATAGTGGGGGAAGGGGTGCACTGATGCTGATAGTATGCTTTGGTCCATAGTGGGGGAAGGGGTGCACTGATGCAGATAGTATGCTTTGGTCCATAGTGGGGGAAGGGGTGCACTGATGCAGATAGTATGCGTTTGGAGCCATGTACACATCCATGCACGCTCTGGTCCATACAGGCACTGCTTCTCCATTGACTAACACAGGCTGCATGTACACAGCACCGATCTGCTCTGGAAACAAATAGCTCTTCACATTCAATGGGTCTCTACGTCTTGTGAATGAGCCCCTGTCATCGCTGCCTGTCCTGACAGGAAGGAGGGAAATTGGCAATAAAACGATGCTCTGACCTTTTTCTGCTTCATCCACAATAGATGGTTGGGCTCTGATGCTCACAATGCTGTTTCTGCTTTAGTTCTGTAAATTTGCTTCTCCTAACCATTACATGTGCAACTGGGGGGGTCTCGCCTCAAAAACCACTGGCCCCATCCATCCCCATCTATCCCCCTCTGTCCTGCCATTTGAAGGATGGACACTACAATTGTGCACCCCCTAGTGGACGCTCCAGTACACTCAAACTGTGCACATGTTCTCTCTCTAGCTGCAGCTGCTGAGCTCACAGCTGGAGAAGAAGAGAGCGCACATTCACACTTCGAATGGCCTGGAGCACCATTACTGAGATCAGCTTGTAGGCAGGTGCAGTCTGTAATGGAGGAAGTCTTGGGGAACGTAAAGTGGAAGTGAAGGCAAAGCCTAACTAACACAAACCTATTCTCTGCCACATTCTCAGCCTAATCTATCAAGCCCTGTAAGTAACAAATCCCTATACCTACCTGTTCTGCAGCCGCTCCGCTCCGGTCCCATGCCAAGCTGTCAGCGGCAGCTTCCAGGTGTAGGAGAGTGCAGAAGAGACTGCAGCCAATGGAAGCCACATAGTAACTCTGTGGGTGATGTCACTTCCTGGGCATTTCCCAGCCATTGTCAGCTGTCTCCAGCACACAGGGGGGCGCTGCAGGAGACCAGACAAGAGCGGCTGCAGAACAGGTAAGTATAGCGATTTTTTTTTTACAGGGCTGGATAGATCAGGCATAGAATGTGGCTAAGAGTAGGGTTAGTTAGGATTTGCCTTTACTTCCACTTTAATTCCTCTATGATTTCCTATGGTCACCTGGGAGCAACTGTCTGATTGGACGCTGGTCCCCTCGTGACCTGTGGCCATCTTGGGTGACAGCAGAGCCTTTTTAAGCCCCTGGCCCCCTGATTTGACACGCATTTGCAAAGTGGCTAGTGTAGGGACAGGTACCCTGTCTGTCAGGGAGAGTTCTTAATGCTAGGGAAAGGTTCCGGAGGAGTAGGGACACCGTCTACCTCCTTGGATCAGCTCCTCTATTGAGTTGGACTGGCTAGGCTGCAGTTCCACCTCTTTGCAGCTGCTGTCAGCATTGCTCAAGCCACAGGATCACTGCTGTGAGTCTTGTAACTGGCACCTGCTGTCCTCACCCATCAGGCCTGGTGTACTTTGTTGGAATGTTTTCAATATATCCGGCTCACTGCACTCCGCCTCTGTGTGTTCTCTACCACCGCCACACCACTCTGCACCACGCAACCACGCCACTCTGCACCACGCAACCACGCCACTCTGCGTCATGCCACTTTGCATCACACTACTCTGCACCACGCACTGTTTCAGTGGCCCAGGACAACCACCAGGGGGTATGTAATGGGAGGAGATGTAGCATTTGAAACAGAAGGAGTGCTAATATGTACAAATCATAACGGATAAAAATACATAGGAGGATTTTTGGAAAATGTTGAAGGTGAACTTACACTTTAAGGGCCAGTTCACATTACAGTAATGCAGTTCATTGTGTTTCAAATGCGTTTCTGTATGCATGTTTGTGACGCATTTTTGGTGCGTTCCAGTGCGGTTTTAATGAGTTTTTCATGTGTTCCAGTGCATTTTTTATGCATTCCAGTTGAATTTGTACCCTTTTTTTCTTCAATTTAAATAGGGACATGTGTGTTCCAGTGCATTTTTGGTGCGTTTTGTTTTATATGTTTTACTGCGTTCCAGTACAGTTTTGTGCAGAAAAAATGCAGCATGTTCTACTTTGTTTTTCTGCAACCAAAACGCACTGGAACTGCAAGTACCATATAACCTACTTTCTGTGCATTTTGGATGCAGAAATAAAGCAACTAAAATGCATGTAGTGTGAACTGGCCATAAGGCATGTGGTGACTTAAAACCAATTCTTAAATCTGCTTTGGCGTTATCTAAACTGCTTGTTATGCATGACTTTACCATAAGCCCTGGTTCACACCTATGCGTGCTGCAATCTGCTACTGGAAAAAAATCCCTGATCCAAAAATATATGCTGAAAACACATAGATGTGAACGTGTCCCATAGGAAACCATATTAAATTGACTTTAGTTAGTTTCTCGAAAATGCAAAAAACATTAAAAACTGCATGGGAGTGAACCGACCTAATTATATCATGAATCCAGAGACAATGATTAGGAATAAAATGTAGTTTTAGGTTAATTAATACTGAATGTTACATTGGATTTCCACAAATCTTTATATTATTTATGTGTTGCTATTACTACTACAAAAGATTATATTCAAAAACTCTAAAAATGTACTAAACTTAATCATAAAGTGGTTTTCCACATGAAGGCAATGAATGAACCTCTTCCAAGTGTCCTCTGCCAAACACCCATCTTGGATCCTTGTCAATCATCTTTTCTGCAGCCGAGAGAACGCAGCTCTGAGTCTTGCTTGTCCTTTTTTTTGATGTGACTTACTTCCAGATGTGGAAATCTGCTGAAAGCAATGGAACTGTATTCAGCTACAAGCCCCACCAACCCCGGTACAGCATTTCACGACTGTAAAAAAAGCTGGTTGATCAGGGCCTAAAAAAGGTGTCTGGAATCAGGGGAGGGCTTTTCAGTTTCATTGCTGAAAGTACAATAGTTTACACCACAACTCCACATTCACTGTGTATTTCTGCATTTGGAGTGCTTTTTTTTTTTTTTTTTAATAATTTTTTAATAACTTTTTTTTATTAAGTTGTATTATCTGCACTTACCTGTAATTGTGGGGCCTTTATGTGTGTTAAAGTGCATTTGCAGTACACTTACACATGCATGCTATACAATGCAATGAGTGCACATAAGTGCAGGTGCGTTGACATGCATTTGCATGCTGTGTTGCATTTTACAATGCATTGAAATACATTTTTATAATTTTACTAAGCGTTATTTGTAAAGGAATCTTTAACTGACAGTTTTGAGCAGGGGCGGACTGACCATTTGGAAACTCGGGCACTGCCCGAGGGCCGGGGATCAGTAGGGGGCCCCATGAGATGCTCCTGGTACCTTTTTCATAGACTTTTTTGAGTTGGGCAAGGACACAGGGGTCCCATGATCCCCTATTGCCCAGGGGCCCCATGAGTTGTCAGTTTTGCCTGGTTTTGACTCTTATGTTCAGTGCACTAAAAAAAGCAGAGCATGTTCTACCAATCCCTTTAGCACAGGGCAGCGCACATCAGCGCAACTGATGTGAGCTGTTAGTATTGAAATACATTGCTTTTGCAAAATGGTGTATTTAGGTTTTGTGCTGCCCTGGGCAACACAAAAATTGGAAGCCCCCCTGTAAAGAGAGTCTGACACTGACCTACACCCCCCTCTCCCCTGTGGAGAGAGCCTAACATTGACCAAGAACACCCTTGTCCTCCACCCAAGAGTGCCTTCTACTAACACAGATCCCCCCTTCCCTGCGAGAGAGAGAAAGAGACTCACCTTCACATCTCCAGACATCCCTGGGAACGAGTCGGGCTCTACATACACCATGAAACAGCCCGCAGCCTTTCTCAGATCCCACCTGGTCCCCATACCACATGTGTCCCTTCAGTCCCTTCTTCCAGGGTGGGGCACTGCTGCCCCCTGAAAAATGCCTTCTTTGCCTTGTGGTAAATACGCCCCTGCTGTCATGCATTTGATCAGTGTGTGCCAGTGCATCTGGTGTGAATGGAACCTTGAATGCACATGAAATCACTGCAATGGTAAACTAGGCTCATTGAAATACATATGGTTTTTCTTGCATATACCTTTGTCCTTCATCCTATTCTAGGCCAACAATTCTGTATCTCCTGAGATACAGTGCAGTGAGTGAGCTTCATCACCTTAGGATAAGAAATGTGTTACTGGTGAAATCACCAGCTGAATAGGAAACAAAAGCCTGAACTAGAGAACTAATGCAGTCACCACATCTAAGGACTACAAATAAGCTGCAATATTTTATTTTTTTCTTGGGTTTATATACAGTTTTAAAGTGTTCCAACCCCTGCTAGGATTTTACTGCTGTTTTCCTCATTTTGGAAAGATTTCCTTTTAATTCCTGTTGTGTCTTCAGGACAAGAAGTGAACAGAAGTTTCTCAAATCAAGCACAGAAGGCAAAAAAACAGGAGTTTTTACCATTCTCTATCTTGAAAAAATGAAAAAAATGAGCAATTGTGACAATATGTGGGCAACCAATGGGTAATAATGGTTATGTATACGTTACAAACTCAAAGTTGTAGTAATACATAGGCAGTTACAAAAACAAATGGGTAATTGTGACAATTTGTTGGACAAAATACAGGCACTCATGACAATGTGGGCAACAAATGGGCAATGACAACTGCATAATCATTGAAGCCCAGTCTTCTTCCTTCTTCCACCTTCCACCTGCCCTCTGCCACCTCCCACCACCCCTCTCACCTCTCCCCTCTCCCCTCTCCTCCTATCTCTAGTCTAAGACTAACAGGCCAGAGTTCACATCAGAGACTGATGTGTGTGGCTAGAAGGAGGACCTGGAAGAGGTTAGAGTACAGCTTATGGATTTACTTTGCTTTCTGCTGCTGCAACATCCACTTGCTGCTCCAGTAACCAGAGTGTTAATGCTGACATCATTACTCCAGTTGGCCAATTGGTGGCTGGATTGGAAGAAACTCTCAACAGATGAAAGACCAGGTAACCTTATAGATAAGCCAAGTCACCAATCTCCTCCCCTTTCATATCTCCATTTACATGGTAATTAGCACTGCTGGCCAATCGTTTTGCGTGAGTCTGGCTGGGCATGTCCTATGTCAGTGGGTGGTTTAAAAAAAAAAATAGTTTCATAGTCTAAAGTAGGAGGTCAAGTCCCTTCAGTGGTACCACCATGTAAAAAAAATAAGTCTATTGAAAAGAAAACTTTAATCATCTTTACTATTTAAAGGTTAATTTTATAAGTGGCGGAGGCTTTTAATGCAGCATATTTTAATACAGAATGTTGTGATTTTGATCATGGAAATGCATATGTTTAATTCATGACTCCAGAGAGTATACTATATTAATTATGACTTTTTTGCCCATATGACTCTAATGGGTACTTTTGAGTTCAAAGAAATGGCCCGGGGACACAGCCCGAATGTCAGCTCTTTATAGGATCAAAAAATAATTAAGGAGAACGGAACAAGACCTAGAGGCTATTGTTTCCTCCTACAGAGAATTAGCAGAGAGAAAAGCTGTCTACCAATGGAAAGATCAAATTTAAAGGAGAATCTCATTAGAGGGGCTTGAGGGAGAAAAAAAAAACAGCCACCAATTTGAAAAACCTGAAAACCTTCTTCAAAGATGGAACACATTTTAGATTTGACAAATAGGCGCAGAGGGAAAGCCCAACATAAAAAGGATAATTATAATTCCAGCATTTTCAGCATGAGCGAATCAAGCAATTTCATCAAATATACATGTGTAAGTCTTCATTTCTAGAAGTAAATCTGTTTTATGCCTCAGTAGATGGAAGAAGACGATGTTACACAGGCCACTGCTGTCTACTAAGCAATTGTCCTTTGACACAGAGATAGAAGATCTGGAATAGTGTATATAATATAGTACTGGTTCCTTTCATTAAATGTCATGGGCCTGGAGGCTGAAAGTTTAAATGGTGAAGAAAGTGAGGCTAAAGGTCAAGTGCATACAAAAGTGGCATTTCAATACTGAGTGATTGCTGGTGAACTGAATCACATACTAACTTTTAATATATATTATGACCTCCAACAAGAGGGTGGCGCCATTGTAAGGTCTTACTGTATGATAGAGGTTCAAACTATCCAACGTACTATTCCCAATGCACACATTCCTGTAGAATTGGCTGTGCATGTAAGTGGGTGCTGAAGCGACTACCAGCTGGAACCATGAATAGTCAGAGCAAGGAACTGTCACCAGCACACTATGGATCTCCAGAACAGGTCCAAAGCTTTGTTCAGTCATCACATTGTTACAGCAGATAGCAACGTTCTGGAGCCTCGCAAGACCCCTTCATCAGGTATGTGACCAGAGAAGTTCAAACTAATCACAGCAGATCCCTAAATTGGAGTTCTGGTGAGAAGCTAGGGCGTGATTTAACCCTCCATTTCCCATCTAAAATTTCCAGAATGTATGGACTCGGGTGGTCAGGTTGGCTATAGACATTAGATGGCAGTAGGATGTGCTACAATCTAATAAACATTTTATTTTAGTTAGTGTACATTAATGCCTGCAATGTACGTTCAAACTGGTCTTTGTCTTTGTACTTAAACTGTAGCTGCTGACTTTTAAAATACAGACACTTACCTGTCCCTCGGTCCAGCAGTGTCCTCACCATGGCTGGTTTCACCGGCTGTCTTCTCTTCCTGGCGCCGACATCTTCAGTGTGGGTACCCGGCTCTGACAGCTTGCGACTTTACAGCCGGGTGCCCACTGCGCATGCGTGAGAAGCGCTGTGCTTTGTGAATGGCCCCGTAGTCTTCTGGGACCTACCATGAGGGAGGGAGGGGGGGAGGACGACTTCCGCTTCCGATCAACTAGCGAAAGTGGGAGCTGGTACCTGTCAAATTCAGGTACCCCCTCCCCCCTGCTCCCCAAAGGTGCCAATCCTTAATGGGGAGCGAGGACCAAAGGTTTAAAGCAGAACTTCCCCTTTTGGGTGGAGCTCCGCTTTAATAAGTGCTCTCAGCTCTACCATACACTCTGATTTTTTTTTTAAATTCGGCTCCTACAATTTTTTAAATCTAGCTTCTTAACCCTCTCCTAAAGCAATTCCCATTTTACATACTTTTTTTCCTGGGGTCTTCTGTCAGGTCACATGAGGTCCTTGGGTTTCCTTTTTCTCCTCTTGTGGCAGTGGTCTTTAATACTGCAGAATGTGGCACTAATGTTATCCAGGATTGTGCTGTGAATCCAAGCCAGTGTAGTGATGTACCCCCAAGAGGTATGCCAATGACAGCCCTGGGCTCACAGGAAGTGGATTGAATGATGCTAGCCATTATTCAACCAAAAAGAGGACCAATGGCTAATGGTGGAGTGGAGTTTATGGAGGGGACAGCATTGGACACAAGGCAAGTATTGCAGCAGGAGCTGTATTTTATAGTTTTAAAACACCATTCTATTTTTAAAATTAAAACTGGAGATTTGCTTTAAATTGAAATAGACATATGACTATGACTGGATGATCAAATACAATCTGACTTTAGGGAACAATCTATAAACACTTATTCTAGGCTCAGCTGTGTGTATAGTATATGTTTGTTCAGACTAAGCTGCCAGTGTGAGCAGCCAACCCCTAGTACTGCCTAATCTCAAGAGAAAGAATAGTGATCGACTTTTCAACAAGTTTACCAGCACAGCAGTCAACCAGAAGCATCTAGTACTACCACACACAGGGCATAATTCTTTTATCCATTCTTATACTGTAACAAACATTTCACAGCAGCAATCAACTAGGAAAATCCTAATCACCTTTAGACCTACCCTAACTTTGATCGACTGCTGCCACCAGAAGGTGTGAGATTTTCCAAATGGGGGTGAACAAAGGCATTTTAGCAAAATTGTTTTTAACTTTATTTAGAAAGTGTCTTGTGGAAGGTGAATTTTAGGTAGTTTCAGTTTTTTCTTCAACTTATAAATGAAAAACCCTTGCGCAATCACCATTCTGGGTCAATATTAATACCTATGAGAAAATTTAACTATAGGGAATGGTTGCTGCTATATTCCAGTATGATCACACCACATAAAGGTTAAAACAATAATATTGCAAGGGACAGCGCTCCACATAAAGAACATCAAATATATAGATATATACATTAAAAAAATCACATCCTATATTGCAATCCTAATAAGATATCCCATGCTGTATTGCAATCCTTATAAGATATCTCATGCTATATTGAAATCCTTTTACAGAAATCAATCCAGTCCAGAATCCTCAGTACTATGATCATTCTATGAAATGTCAGTCCAGTCCAGGTGTATAAATAGAAGCTCAATGTAGTATCACCAGCTTGTGAGTAACCACCACTTTCAGCCGCATCCATACTCTACACTGTGGAAGTTGTATGACCTGTCTCTGCAGTGCACCAGGTGAGTGCGCCACATTTATAAGTGTGTTTTTAATATTTTAATAAATCAGATTTGATGCAGCACACACTACGTCAGTTTATGTTTTCATATACATGCACCGGTAGGTCCTGTGAAAGAAAGAGAGAAGCTACCTACTAGAACGAGAGAGCCCCATAACTCAGGGATAAAAGGGTTAAAGGCACTTCTAGAATGAAAGTAGAATAGGTCTAAACTAGAAAAGCTACAATTTCTGGGGAAATTGTGTGATGTGTTCTTGCCTCCACCAGTAGTCTACAACTGGAGTGGGCGGAGTAACTGGGTGGAGTGGGCGGAGTAACTGGGTGGAGTGGCTTGAGTAACTGTTGTGTGGTTGGAGTGGCTGGAGTAACTGTGAAAAAGTTGGACTGGGCAGAGTAACTTTATGGAGTGCGCAGAGTAACTGTGTGGAGCGTTTGGAATGAGTAAAGATAGTAAACATTACACTAACCAATTGATTGATCAAATTTAAAAAGTGCACATGGCAAGCTTGATAGAGTGAGAAATGCATTTCAACTTTTAATTATTTATATAGCACATTTAATTGCAATGTTGTTGCCCAAAGTGCTTCACAGTTACATTAAAACATATATTTATAAAAATATTAGCAGCATTATCACCTCAAATACTCTCTACTGTAGAAAACTTATTTCCAAACCTTTAACCAGAAGCCGGCCAAACTGTCACCAATTCAAAATTAGATTTTAAACAGGGCAGAGAAGAGCGGTTAAAAACAAACTGCTCCAAATTGCTCACTTCACTGGCGTCTTCAAATGGTCGTAGTTTTAAAAACTATAAATGATACAGTGAAGAGCTTTATATTGTGAGAATCACAAGACCCAGACCTACATTTTGATGCATAGTATGTCTCTGAAATATTAAAAATTAAGGCACAGTTGCAGTTTAGAAATTGCCCTTCAAATTTGAGGTGGCTAGAGTACAGTTTCAATGAATGTCAATGGGCGGCGTGAGTTGCAAACAAATGGTCATATTGTGAAAACTATTAGGACTATGGCTTAGCTGTGGACATTTGTAGTGGCAGCAGGGATGGCTGAACGTTTTGATATAAGATTTGTGTAGGTGGGCTTGAAAATGAGGGAGTGGTGGCAGTTTAGAAATCATGTCCTGATTTTTCAGCTCACACTCTAGCTTTTGTCAGCTCCCACTCTAGTTTTGAACATTCCTCCATTCATTCCTATGGGACTAATTTCACCACAAAAACACAGATATTTCGTGAACCATTCGGCGAAACGTTCCACAAAGTAATAGCACACCAATCGGGAACAATCCGCACGTTTTGGTATATTACTGTCTATGTAGTGTAAAAACTGTGGGAGGAGTTAGGGTGGTAAATTTGGCTATAATAATAAGAATATATACAGTCATGGCCGAAATTGTTGGCACCCTTGATATTTTTCCTGAAAATCAAGTATTTCACACAAAAAAGGTATTGCATTAACACATGTTTTGCTATACACATGTTTATTCCCTTTGTATGTATTGGAACAAATATAAAACAGAGGCAGAAAAGCAAATATGACATAATGTCACACAAAACCCCAAAAATGGGCTGGACAAAAGTATTGGCACCCTTAACTTAATATTTGGTTGCACACCCTTTGGAAAACATAACTGAAATCAGTCGCTTCCTATAACCATCAATAAGCTTCTGACACCTCTCACCCGGAATTTTGGACCACTCTTCCTTTGCAAACAGCTCCAGGTCTCTCTTATTGGAAGGACACCTTTTCCCAACAGCAATTTTAAGATCTCTCCACAGGTGTTCAATGGGATTTAGATCTGGGCTCATTGCTGGCCACTTCAGAACTCTCCAGCGCTTCTTTGCCATCCATTTCTGAGTGCTTTTTGACGTATGTTTGGGGTCATTGTCCTGCTGGAAGACCCAGGATCTTGGACGCAAACCCAGCTTTCTGACACTGGGCCCTACAGTGCGACCCAAAATCCTTTGGTAATCCTCAGATTTCATGATGCCTTGCACACAGTCAAGGCACCCAGTGCCAGAGGCAGCAAAACAACCCCAAAACATCATTGAACCTCCACCATATTTTACCGTAGGTACTGTGTTTTGTTCTTTGTAGGCCTCATTCCGTTTTCGGTAAACAGTAGAATGATGTGCTTTACCGAAAAGCTCTATCTTGGTCTCATCTGTCCACAAGACGTTTTCCCAGAAGGCTTTTGGCTTACTCAAGTACATTTTGGCAAACTGTAGTCTTGCTTTTTTATGTCTCTGTGTCAGCAGTGGGGTCCTCCTGGGTCTCCTGCCATAGCGTTTCATTTCATTTAAATGTCGACGGATAGTTCGCGCTGACACTGATGCTCCCTGAGCCTGCAGGACAGCTTGAATGTCTTTGGAACATGTTTGGGGCTGCTTATCCACCATCCGGACTATTCTGCGTTGCAATCTTTCATCAATTTTCCTCATCCGTCCACGACCAGGGAGATTAGCTACAGTGCCATGGGTTGCAAACTTCTTGATAATGTTGCGCACTGTGGACAAAGGCAAATCTAGTTCTCTGGAGATGGACTTGTAACCTTGAGATTGTTGATATTTTGCCACAATTTTGGTTCTCAGGTCCTCAGACAGTTCTCGTCTCCTCTTTCTGTTGTCCATGCTTAGTGTGGCACAGACAGACACACAATGCAAAGGTTAAGTGAACGTCTCTCCTTTTTATCTGCTTTCAGGTGTGATTTCTATATTGCCCACACCTGTTACTTGCCCCAGGTGAGTTTACAGGAGCATCACATGCTTGTAACATTCTTATTTATCCGCAGTTGTGAAAGGGTGCCAATACTTTTGTCCAGCCCATTTTTGGAGGTTTGTGTGACATTATGTCGAATTTGCTTTCTTTCCTCCCTTTTTTTGTTTTGTCCCAATACACACAAAGGGAATAAACATGTGTATAGCAAAACATGTGTTAATGCAATACGTTTCGTGAGAAATACATGATTTCCTGGAGAAATATCAAGGGTGCCAACAATTTCGGCCATGACTGTATGTGAGATAACAGTCAGTGGTTGCCATGCAAGAACACTTAATAACCAGGTGAGAGGCTGAAGGTGGTGGTTACTCACAAGGTGGTGGTACTACATTGAGCTTCTATTTATACACCTGGACTGGACTGATATTTCATAGAGTGATCGTAGTACTGAGGATTCTGGATTGGATTGATATCTTATAAGGACTGCAATATAGGATGTGATATTTTATGTATAGATCTATTTATTTGATATTCTTTATGTGTAGCGTAGTCTCTTGCAATATTATTGTTTTCGTTTTTTCTTCAGTTGTGTTTGTTTTCTTTTTGTGTGTTACTTTAATTTCTGTTATTTGTCTTTTTTTAAATCAACTTAAAGTATATTTATTTCAGGTACTTATATAGCACCATCAATTTACGCAGCGCTTTTACATATATACTCTATTGTACATTCACATCAGTCCCTAACCCTCAAGGGGCATACAATCTAAGGTCCCTAATTCCCATTCATACATACACATACTAGGGCCAATTTAGACAGGATCCAATTAACCTACCAGCATGTCTTTGGAGTGTGGGAGGAAACTAGAGTACCCAGAGGAAACCCATGAAGGCACAGAGAGAACATGCAAACTCCAGGTAGGTGGTATGTGGCTGGGATTTGAGCCAATGAACCTAGTACTGCTGGATGGAAGTGCTAACCATTTAGCCATTATAAATACTTTGTTTTTGTCTTTTTTATAAGTGATCACATGCTCTCTGATCTCAGCTGCATAAGGATCTTAGAGAGATGGGGGAGGAAAAGAGTGGCACACTGATCTCCCCACTGAATGGTTGTGTGGGGGGAGGGTCGGTCAGCACAAGTCTGATCATTGGAGGAGAACAGGCTGAGTTCCAGTACAGCCAGAAAACTGACCTTGCAGGGATGGTTGTGCTCTAATGCCTAATGTGGTCAGTTTTTAATAAGAAAGGAGGGGGGACTAGCAGGATCACCGAGGATTTCATACAAAGGATACTTTTTCACACAAGTACATGATACAGCAGGAATATATCAGGAATATGAAATGTTGGGGTAGCATACATTTAAAATAATGAGAGTAATGAAGGGCCGTTTTTAAATTGTTACTAAATCCAGGACCCTGCATCCACTATATCTGGTCTCCCACAGTACACAGAACATGGAAGTGCAATTCTTTTAGCAAATGTAAACTGCTAAATACCTTTTCTCATCATAAGTTAGAGCAGTCTTGTGTTTAGCCAAGCACTAGCTAACGCTTGTAGGAGGAGTTTTCTTTCTGCTATAGGAGGATGCAGAACCACTGACCTCTCACCAGTCTCACCAGTGCTGATTGGCCCTGTGCTGATCACATGCACTCTCCCAAGAAAAAAAAAAAAAACCTCTTTAGCAATACACACCAAACTGAGCATATGCAAAATGCCTACTGTTCAGTCTGTCTTATCAGGAGATAAGAGGTGGTCGTTCCAAAAAAGTGGAGGAACAGAGAAGAAAGGATCAAAGGGCCTTTTTACACAATGCAAATGATTAACTGATTAAATGTAAATGATTAATTCTGCTGGAGAGCCTATTCTTTTGAAAACCAAAAGAATTACTGGCTGGATCACCAGATGAAAATAAAAGAAAATGTATAAGAAAATGAATGCAGCCATTACATCTGAGAAATGGTAAGCTGCAATATAATAATTGTTTGCTTTTGGGTTTAAAGTGGTTCTAAATCCAGAAGGTTTTTACCTGCATTAAGGTAAAAAAACTTCCACTAGTTGTTATTCCCACCCCCTCCCAAAATACTTAATTGAGTTCTGTATCGATCCAGAATTGGCTCTTGCTGCTGTCAATCAAATGCTGTAAAGAGAGAGCGGGAGGTGCAGGGCCGAGCCAAGTTGTGTGTGTCAATAGGTTGGGGATTGAACCTGCAGGTGTGCCACCAAAGGAAGTGGCTTCCTATGGGGGTCACTGGGAAGAGGAAGAGCGGAGAGTGCTAGTGGGGGACCCCAGAAGAGGAGGTTCAGGGCTTTGCTCTGTGCAATACCATTGCACAGAGTAGGTAAGTACAGCATGTTTGGTATTGAACATATGCCTTTACAGAGGCTACAGAGGCTTCAGTACTATTTTAAAGTGTTTAAATGCCAAAATCACCCATTCCCTTATCCTGTTTCCAAAGGTCATTTCATTTTTAGTTAAAGTGATACTAAACACACACTGTTTAATTTACGTGATCCCTCCCCCTTCTGTATGTGGATAATGGCACTGTAATTATCTTAATTAAAAAAAAAACTTCTAAGTACCTTTTTTCTTAATTGATATACAGCTGTCACATGACCCAGCTCCTTCCCAGCCTGTCTGTAGGGAAGCAGTGGCAGGAAGAGCTTCTAGTCCTTTGTTGCTGATCACATGTTCAAAGTATAAAAAAAAAAACATCCTTTGGGATACAGAGCAAAATAAATATTTCATATCAATAAACCATTTTAAATCGTCACACAAATATATATTTGAAACTAAATATCAATTATTAATATTATATATATATAACACAGTATGGGAGGATTTCTGCCAGTCACAGTCTGTGTCACGCCCCTCCAGCCTGTGTCTTAGAATAACAGGGAGGTGAAGCCTCCATCAATCAAGATACAATATTCCCCCCACCCCCATCGTGTTTAGCTAGTTGGTGGGCATAGAGAAGGAGGATGGAGGGAGTGGTCTGCTATTTTTTCGACTTTGTATACGTCCTCGTGTGTGACTCTAGAGTCACATGGGCTGCTCAGGTGTGATAGGGAGGAAATGCTCAGGGTAGAAAATACACTGAAAACTGAGCATGTGCATTAGCTGCCAAAACTGCTCTGAAAAATCCCCAGCAGGACTGGGGACATGGACAGAAGGCGGAGGAAGAGAACAGCAGGATCAACCAGGTTTTTGTCAAATTGCAGAAACAGAATCCCATAGTGACCAAGTGAGTATGAATAGCATGCAATACAACATTTATTGATAGTTTTTAATGATGTGGGTTTAATGACACTTTTACAAAACCAATTGGAAATTGTTTGATATTATTCTTCATCACATTTTCACCATTTGAAATGAATTCCGCACATAATCCAACCTGTCATCTGAACAATGCCAGGAGTCTAATCTAATTGTACTGCACACTAAATGTGCCCACACATGCTACAGTCAAAGTGCGAGAAATATATTCAAACCGGAAATGTATGATGGGACCATAACGTGTGTGACTGGCTATACACAGAATCCGCTTTATTTGGGGTTTGTGTTTTTCGGAGCAGACTCTTCAAGTATTTTCACTCTCCGGCTTTATAACAGCTTTGAGTTTCTCGAAGTTAAAGTAGGAGGGGACGTGGGAGTGAAATTTTTAAGGGATCTCTGCCAGACAGCAAAATAAGAGGTTTAATCAACAAAATAATTGGTTTAACTCCCCGCACTCGGCTATATTGTGTCCGTATGGCATATGGAGGTTACTTAGCAACATGGTGATACATGTATGGCAATGCTTGTACAGAAGCAGGGGTGTTTGTTATTGAACGGCATGGAAGTTATAATGGAGGCTTCAGAGAGCACATAGAATGCATGTTGTGGTGGTGTTCATCCTCACGTACGTACTCTTCCCCTCAGCGCTCTGTGATGGGACAGCTTTGTAGATACATTTGTTTGCTGAGATGTGATGCCTTGTGTGATAACACCCTGATCACGCAGGGCTGAGCTGTGGAGGAAGCTGTGAAGTCATGGTTCTCGGGTGACAACGTACATCGCAGAGAAAGACTAAGCGCTCTGATACTAGAATTGTTCTGGAGAAACGTGTTGGAGTCAATGCTCAATGAGCCCATATCACTCGGTAATTAAACACCGATAGGAAAACTAAAGCTGAAATATTTTGTCCCCACAATCAGTAAGAGCACCATAGCAGACTCCTAGGCTGGGAATGATTGCTAGAGAAAGGAAACAATTGAGGCTGAAGTGGAGCAATAAATATGAACCTGGAGCAGCTGATCGGCCTGAAGTCCTAAATTCTATAAGATCACAAAAAGAATAAGACCAACTAAATGACTAAACATAATCAAAATGGTCATCAAAAAAGATTCCTTGAGCACATACTGTCTCATCAAAAGCTGAGATCCATTTAATCCATTTATCAAAAATCATTAATTGGATTTTTCCATGGCTAGATTATGTAACAAAATC
The DNA here is from genome assembly GCF_062004578.1 of Staurois parvus. NCBI lineage: Eukaryota > Metazoa > Chordata > Amphibia > Anura > Ranidae > Staurois > Staurois parvus. The sequence goes on along the minus strand of NW_028317857.1, from coordinate 2,827,026 downwards.
AGGCTCCGGTAATCCTCTACACAGTGGCACTTAGGCTGGGAGAGGGTAAGGCTCCACTTTGGGTCAACCAAGTTCTACTGTACTGATTAATGTTACATCCTACACAATGAAACCGAGGGATGGCTACATCAATGTCCTGCTGCTCTTTGATTGTCCAATCATGGGCCAAGGACTGTTGTGGCGAGTGGCAACCGGGCGGCATATAGAGGAATCGAGAAATGCACAGCCAAGTTCCTATATGTAAGTGTACAATTCAAACACACGTTCCTGCGTTAAAAATGGCTGTGTGTATAAGTGGGTGCTGCAGCGACCATTGGATGGAACCGAACAGAATCAGCAAGGGAAAATGTCACCAGCACACCGAGGATCACCAATATGGGTCCAAATGTTTTAATGAAAGATCACATAGTTACAGCAAGGCAACGTTTCGGAGACTCGCAGGACCCCTTCATCTATATGACCTATATGTGCTGCCCAGCCACCCCTCCTATCCAGGCAGCCCGGGCCCACCAGGCACATGCCCGATGCGCCCTATGGCCAGTTCTGGCCTGGTTGTGGAACAAGCTTTCCAAGTTATTTGCTTGCTTGCAGGGAGATTGAGAACCTGGTTATACTGTCTGGCATGGGTGCTCAGATTACAAGACTGGTGGAAGAATATTACAAACCCTTTAGTAGACAAGATGGTTCAAATGTATATATTTCAGCTATCCACTTAAAGCAGTAGTAAACCGCCCAAAAAACATTTTGCAAAAATGTCCCTGTCAGGAATCCCCGCTGCGACGGGCTCGGCGCAGGCGCAGTGCACCGCCCTGTGTCAGAATGCGGGCACTGAGACCTGGCCGTCCGCGGCGAGGGAGTTTGCGCATGCGCAGTAGGGACCGCGGGCGCGCGCGTGGCACCAATGGCAGCGCAGGGCGGGATATTTAAACGGCCCTGAGCTGTCATTCAGTGCCTTCTGGTCTTTCCTTGTATCCTGTATCTGCGAACCTGTTCTAAGTAAGTTATTGACCCGGATTGTACCTGACCTTGTTGCCTTCTCCTGCCCAGACCCTTGCTTTGCCTGACCTCTCTCCTGAATTCCCCCGTTTGGATCTGACCTTCCGTTGCTGACCTGGCGTGTGACCCGACTACTCTCTGCCCGCTGGCTTGTACTGCTCCGTCCCCACTGTTACCGACCCGGCCCGTTTGACCCCGCACTTGCTCAGCCATCCATCCATCCCGACGGGATCACCCGACCTCCTCACATCAGGCTCTTCCCTGCGGGAGCCCCTGGCGAATACCGCTACCACTGACAGGCGTGCTCAGTAGCCACGACCTGGTCTCGGGGTACTTCAAGTCCATCCCCACCATCAGGGGCTCTGGTGAACACGTACCCTGGGGCTTAGATACCGTGCGCTGGGGACGCCTGGCCAGTGGAGTGCTAGTGGTACCACCTGGTGGTCCCTTACAGTACCAGAAGGCCATGACTGAGCCTGGAGGAGGGTCAGCCCCGCTGGGAGATATTTGCAGGCACCTATCAGCCCTGACACAGGCTGTGGCGACCTTGCAGGACAAATGCACGCACCTGGAAAACCGTTTCCAGACCCGCTCTGCATCTGGCCCTGCTCCACAGGCCCCTGTTTCCACTCCCCCGGTGGAAGAAGCTCTGGGGCCAGCTTCAGGGGCCTCTGCTCCTCTACCAAGGATTGAACCCCGAGTGCCATTACCGGAGCGTTTTCACGGGGACCGAACACGCTTCAGGTCTTTTCGGGATTCCTGCCTCCTGTTTTTTGAATTGCAACCCCGCACCTTCCTAACGGAATCAGTGAAAGTGGGATTTTTAATTTCACTATTGCAGGGTGAACCCCAAGATTGGGCCCATCGGTTAAGGGCAAACCATGACCCTCACCTGGGAACGGTCAGCGATTTTTTTGAAGCTATGGCCATCCTTTATGATGATCCACAGCGGGCAGCCTCTGCTGAAGCAACGTTATCCACGCTTCAACAGGGCCGCCGGGCGGCAGAAGAATACGCCTCTGAATTTAGGTGTTGGATGGGGGACACACGCTGGAACGAGTTCGCGTTGCGACACCAGTTCCGTATGGGTCTGTCAGAGCCCTTGAAGGATGAGCTGGACCGAGTGGGGGTTCCCGAGTCACTAGAAGACCTAATAGCCCTGACGATTCAAATAGACCGTAGACTGCGGGAACGCAGGTTTGAGAGGTCCGGTCAGGGTCACGGAAATGCATGGGGTCCAATTCCAGGCCCCAGCCAACGAACCAGAACAAATATCCAGAACCCACTTCCAGGAGATGCGCAGGAACCAATGCAACTAGGTCTGGCTCGGCCTAAATTATCGCCAGAAGAACGCCAGCGGAGACGCTCTCTGAACCTCTGCTTCTACTGCGGTGAAGCTGATCATATGGTACGATCCTGCCCTCAGAAAATGAGTAAGTGCACCTCTTTTTCTTCTCTGGCTATTGGCAAGGTCAGTCCGTCCCAATACTTAGTGGTGCCCCTCTCCTTTCAGCTTCCAGAAAGGACCGTGGAGGTGACGGCCATAGTTGATTCAGGGGCATGCAGTTGTTTCCTGGATTTAGATTTTGCTCATCAGCAGGGGATTCCCCTCCAGCCCAGAAAACGGGGCTTTAACATATTTCTGGCAGATGGCTCCCAGATAAAGTCAGGAGTAGTTAACCAGGAAACTCCCCCTATCGCCACTACCATTGCTTACCAGCATCAGGAATTCCTCCGCCTAGATGCCATTGCGTCACCTCTTTTTCCAGTCATTTTGGGACTCCCTTGGTTGCGGGCCCATAACCCCCAAATTGACTGGGAAACCGGGTCTATCTTGTTTCCGTCCCCATATTGTCAGGAACACTGTCACACTGCGGGCTCAGCAGCCCCCCAGGTCCTCCTGTGCTCCAAAGGAGACTCCGACCTGAAACAGGTTATTCCCGCAGCATACCACGCTTTCTTAGATGTATTCAGTAAGCGGGGGGCAGACACCTTGCCCCCCCACCACCCGTATGACTGTCCAATTGATCTGTTGCCCGGCTCTGAGATCCCTTTTGGACGGATTTTTCCCCTGTCTGAGCTAGAATTGGGGGCCCTGAAGGAATACATAGAGGACAGTCTCCAGAAGGGGTTCATCCGTGCCTCTACTTCACCAGCCGGGGCGGGGATCTTCTTTGTAGAGAAAAAAGACAAATCTCTGCGATCCTGCATTGACTATCGTGAACTGAACAGAGTCACGATTAAAAATCGTTACCCACTGCCATTGGTACCCGAATTATTTCAGAGCCTGAAGGCTGCGGCAATATTTACTAAACTTGATCTCAGGGGGGCCTACAACTTGGTTCGCATAAGGGAGGGGGATGAGTGGAAGACAGCATTTCGTACCCGGTTTGGGCATTTCGAATACCTGGTAATGCCATTTGGACTGTGCAACGCCCCAGCCATATTCCAACATTTTGTAAACGACATTTTCCGGGATTACCTTGACGTTTTTGTAATTGTTTACCTAGACGATATACTGATCTTCTCATCCTCTCTGGAGGATCACAGAATACACATGACAAAGGTATTGGGTCGATTGCGCCAGCATGGGTTATACGCTAAAGCAGATAAGTGCAGTTTCGAGCAGTCCAGCATTGCGTTTCTGGGGTTGATTATCTCCACCACGGGAATCGCAATGGACCCTCAGAAGGTCTCTGCAATTTTGGATTGGCCTGTGCCCACAGACAAAAAGGGCATCCAGCGCTTTATAGGCTTTGCGAATTTCTATCGGAAATTCATTAGGAACTTCTCGGGTCTGGTCTCCCCCATAACTCAGCTAACCAAACTTGGAACCCGCTTCAGATGGACGCCGGAGGCTCAGGAAGCCTTTGAGGCCTTGAAAAAACTATTTACCACGGCACCCATTTTGGGCCATCCAGACGCTTCCCTGCCCTACGTACTGGAGGTAGACGCATCTGAGAATGCGGTGGGTTCCATCCTGTCCCAGAGAAAAGGCACCAAAGAATTACTCCACCCCATAGCGTTCTTCTCAAGGAAGCTCACCCCAGCCTAGATGAACTACGATATTGGCGATCGGGAGTTGTTAGCCATCAAAACTGCACAGGAAGAATGGAGGTACTTGCTGGAAGGGGCCTCACACCCCATCTTGATCTTCACTGATCATAAAAATCTCGAGTACCTGAGGACTGCCAAACGGTTACGTCCGCGGCAGGCAAGATGGGCACTGTTTTTCTCCAGATTCATATTCCATATCACTTACAGACCTGGGTCCAAAAATACAAAACCCGATGCGCTATCACGCATGTTCGAAGACTCCAAAGAAGAACCGGTACCTGATACTATTCTGTCCTCAGGGAATTTCTTGGCTCTCCAAACTGACCTTCGGTCCAAACTAATGGATGCATCCACGACCACAGTGACCCCAGCTGGGGTACCCCTCCAAAACAAGGGGGGACTCCTCTGGAAGGAAGGATTGATCATGGTACCCGAAGAGGTCCGAACCCTTGTCTTGGGACAGTGTCATGACCATCCAATGGCGGGACACTTTGGCCCAGCGAAGACCCTGGAACTTCTCCAAAGTTCCTTTTGGTGGCCAAACATGGCCAAGGATTGCAGGCTCTACGTAAAATCTTGCACCATCTGTCAGAAGAACAAGCCATCGAGGAACAAGGCCTGGGGGCTGCTGTGGCCCTTGCCGATCCCCGAACGACCTTGGCAAAGGATCGCAATGGACTTTATAGTCGAGCTCCCCCCGTCTCAAGACCACACCGCGATCCTTGTAGTCATTGATCGGTTATTGAAAATGGCTCACTTTTTACCGTTAAAAAAGACTCCGTCAGCAGCCGAGACTGCGCGAATTTTTATCCAGGAAGTTGTAAGACTACATGGAATCCCGGAGGACATCGTCTCGGATCGAGGGGTCCAATTCACGTCTAAATTTTGGAGGGCACTGTGCAAGGCCTTGGATATCAAATTATCCCTCTCCTCTGCGTTCCACCCCCAGACCAATGAACAGACCGAGAGGACCAACCAGACCCTAGAACAGTACCTGCGCTGCTACACATCCTTCCTACAGGATAATTGGCTACCACTCTTACCCCTGGCGGAGTTCGCGTACAACAACGCCAACCATTCCGCAACAGGGCAATCACCGTTTTTTTCAAACTACGGATTTCACCCTGTCTTTCTCCCTGACTTGGTTCCTGAATGCCCAGTTCCGGCGACACAGGACACGCTAGCTTTCTTCTCCTCCAACAATAAGATACTACAGGAGGCTATTGCTCGGGCCCAGGAGAACTACAAGAAGGCGTTTAACAAAAAACGAAGAGGGGACCTGGTGCTGCAGCCCGGGGATAAAGTGTGGTTGGCAACAACGAACTTGAAAATGCTATGTCCATCGAAGAAATTAGGACCAAAGTTCATAGGCCCCTTTTGCATAAAGCGGGCGGTCAATGAGGTGGCATACGAACTTGTCCTCCCTGACACACTCAATATACACCCGGTCTTCCATGTGTCCTTGCTGAAACCAGTAATCCCCGATGCCTTCCCAGAACGAGAATCTCGACCTCCGGAGGCCATAATGGTCGAAGGGGAAGAAGAATTTGAGGTGGAAACAATCCTGAAGTGCCGAAGGAGGGGGGGTCAGACCCAATTTTTTATTAAATGGAAGGGCTATGGCCCTTAGGATAATTCATGGGAACCAGCCCATAATGTTCATGCACCCCGAATTGTCCGGAGGTTCCTTCGTGATCACCCGTGGTGGAGAGATCGGGTGGGCACCCAGAGGTTGCCCGTAGGGGTGGGCAATGTCAGGAATCCCCGCTGCGACGGGCTCGGCGCAGGCGCAGTGCACCGCCCTGTGTCAGAATGCGGGCACTGAGACCTGGCCGTCCGCGGCGAGAGAGTTCGCGCATGCGCAGTAGGGACCGCGGGCGCGTGCGTGGCACCAATGGCAGCGCAGGGCGGGATATTTAAACGGCCCTGAGCTGTCATTCAGTGCCTTCTGGTCTTTCCTTGTATCCTGTATCTGCGAACCTGTTCTAAGTAAGTTATTGACCCGGATTGTACCTGACCTTGTTGCCTTCTCCTGCCCAGACCCTTGCTTTGCCTGACCTCTCTCCTGAATGCCCCCGTTTGGATCTGACCTTCCGTTGCTGACCTGGCGTGTGACCCGACTACTCTCTGCCCGCTGGCTTGTACTGCTCCGTCCCCACTGTTACCGACCCGGCCCGTTTGACCCTGCACTTGCTCAGCCATCCATCCATCCCGACGGGATCACCCGACCTCCTCACATCAGGCTCTTCCCTGCGGGAGCCCCTGGCGAATACCGCTACCACTGACAGGCGTGCTCAGTAGCCACGACCTGGTCTCGGGGTACTTCAAGTCCATCCCCACCATCAGGGGCTCTGGTGAACACGTACCCTGGGGCTTAGATACCGTGCGCTGGGGACGCCTGGCCAGTGGAGTGCTAGTGGTACCGCCTGGTGGTCCCTTACAGTTCCCCTGCAAAATAATCACATAATGTGCTAGTATGCATCGCATATTCCAGGACTCCTTGTTCTTCTTTACACTGAAGATGCCTTTATAAGGACACTAGACATGCTCAGAAGTTGCTGGTTGATTGTTAGCTCCCTGTAACACATGTTCCTGTGTGTTCTGTGTTCTTGAATTTCCCATTACTGACCCGGCTTGCTTCTAGTTTCTCTCCTGGCTTTAACCTTGGCTTGCTTCCACAGACTCTGCTCTTGATTGCCTCCTGTGTATGACCCCGGCCTGCCTGCTTACCATGACTGAGCCTGGCTCTGATTCCCAACCATGTCTCCTGCTCAGTCCAATGGCTCAGACCCGCCTGCACATCCAGAGAGTCACCTGGCCCAGCTGCCATTAGTCTCAACTCTGTCTCCAGAAGGTGCCTCATTACAGAGGACCATTCAGCAAAGACACAGCTGGCAACCCGTACTCCTTTGGGTGTAGCACCTCCTATTACCACTCTCAGTGGTTCTCTGCACCCAGTCGCAAGGGAAGCCCTCTCATCACTTTGGCCTCTGACCAGGTACCTGACAAATATCTAAATGGTAAGAAATGTTTCAAAAATGTTTTAGGAATGTTGTGTGAATGGGAACACATGACAAACATTAGGTTTGGATTTATTAAATTTGACTGCAAACATGGAAACACGTTTTAAATCAAATACATATAAGGGAGCTTTTTTCCCTATCAAAGGATTTGTATTTCTATCCATCTTTTCCTGAGATATACAGATACCTGCCAGATAGCACAGCCAGGCAGATGACAGCACATTAGCTGTTACAGTTATAGACAGTATAATGAATACAGTGGTGTCATTTCTTCTCTCCCAGCCTACTGATTGGACTGTAAAGGGGCAGTAGCAAGCTAATAAAGGTCATCACTCTGCTCACTTTGCTTTCTGCTCCTATTATCGGGTTCCTTGTCAGCATATTTGCATGCAGTACACCTGATTGGCTCCAAGTGTTGCCCCCCCCTTTCTGCCTATAAAAAGTGCTGCTGTACTGTACAGGGGGTTACAAGAGGCTGATTCCGCGTCAAACTCCTGTACTTACACTAGTTGCATTTCACTCTGGAAAAATAATAAAAACTCAGCAATTTCAAATACTGTAGCTGCTGACTTTTAATAAACACACACTCAGCAGTCCAGGCATCCAGCCCTGTCATCATCCAAGCAGGTTCTTTGCTGGTCTTCAGATCCCTGCTGCCGCCATCTTGTATGTGGGAATACGGATGTGACTTCCTGGTGTTTCACATCCAGTTTCTAACTGTACATGTGTGGGGAGAGCTGTGCTTTCTCAATGGACCTGCAGCCTCCTGGGACCTAAGACATGTCCCAGGAGGTTGCAGACACATATCACCCCCACCACCACCACCACCACCAACATCCACTCAAATTGCTTGAGAAATGGAGCTCGTACCTGTCAGAGATAGATTCCCACTCCAAGAAAAAAAAACCTCCATTAGTGGAAGGAGAGGGGGAAGGAGGAGGAAAAGCGGAATTTTCCGTTTTAGGTGAAGTTCCGCTTTAATGATTACAGAGCTGCATAAATTTGTGTCTTTTTATCTGCCTGGATATTATCTTTAAGACATTCAGTGTATGTTGTTTTTCTTTATTAGGAAACTCATTCATTTCTTTAAACACCCTTCATATAAGGAAACTCCTACATACTAGCTTTTCAGGCTTCTAACCAACCTCTCCTACACGTTACAGTTTACCTATGAGAAATTGCTTTGGTTACTCATACTCTTATTAAGCATTTGATTTTTTTTTTTCTGAAGTCACAGTAATGAACAGCTACACAACAACAGACTATAAAAGGTTTTTCCATTACCTGTGATTTCTCCAACGCTTCCCCAGTACCAGTTTTTCATTTTACCATTATGAAAAATATTGTATTCTGATAACTGTACACATTTATTACAGGTGAAGATAGCATTAAAGTGGCTCTAAAGTCAAAAATGTTTTTTTTAACATAATTCATTCTCTGCATTTCAGTAAAAAACCTCCCCACTACCTATCCTACTGCTCCTCTTACTTCCTTTTCTCACAAGAGTAACTGAGAACAGCGGGAATCATAGGCTCCTGCTGTTGTCAGTCAAACTCCTGTGAGGAGGGAGTGGGGCATGGCTTACCAGCTCTGTGTGTGTCTATGGATGCAGACAGCCTGGCACAGGAGTGTACACACATGGGCGCCTTCATAGCACCCAGCTTGCTAAGGAGGCAGCACTTGGAGGAGGGAGCAGTGGACAGTGCCAGCGGGGGGCTGCCAAAGAAGAGGTAAGGAACATTTCTGTGCAATGTCATTGCACAGAGCAGGTAAGTATAAACATTTTTTGGGAAGACAATGAATAGAAAAATACGGGACTTTTAATAAGCAGGCATAAGTTAAAAAAGTTTATATTTTATTGCATAGGAAAACTTTAAAAATCATTTTTAAAAAATGAACATATAGCAGAAGGGGTTATACAAGACACAGGCAGCTATTAGTCATCTGTGTACAAGTATACAACATAATCACAATGGTACATGAATAAATATATTATTACCATTGATGTCAATGGAACTTCAATAGCTCTGAAATCTCAATGTGTTTCGCGATAGTAGCTTCTTCAGGAGATAGTGTGCTTGTGATCACAGAATTAATAGATATCACAAAACATGCAAAATCATATAACCAAAACAAATGTCAAATTACTCCCAACTGGTATAATAGCGCCCCAGGTGCCACAGACAACTGCAGGAAAGGAGAGCATGAGGAAGAATGCTCAGAGGATGGAAAACCAGTCTAACGCTAAACTGGGGCCCCCAAAACATGGAAGAGAGTCCAGTGATCGGGACCGAAAATCTAAAAATAATGAATTAACAGGGCTTACAAACTATCAAAAACATTTATGTATACTAATAAAGAAAACAAAAAACGTACATTTAGGAACAGACAAAAAACAAAAAATAAAAAGATAAAAGTAATGGGATGGGTTGGTGGCACTTTCATTGTTAAGTGAAGATCCGCTTAAAACCCCCAACCACCAGATCTTCCACTATAAGGATAGCTCTCCTACATACAATTTTTGACAGTACCGTCAATATAAATTCTTTTAAAGCTGAAGATCTTATTAAATTTCCATACCAGTAAAAGTCTAGCTACTGCCAGGTATGGACTCAAAAGCCCACCTTTTGGAATCAATTAGGAACTGTAGAATTGACTGAACAACCTTGTCCAACAGTAGGAAGCTGTTCTCTAATACACAGACAAAGTCTCATAAATAAATAAAAAACAAAGCAATTGTAATTGCAAATAAACTGTATGTGTTCATCTGTTGCACCTAGCTGTCAATCTCCATGTATATACATCCCACCAATAATTCCAGCATAATCTGCTGTAGTATCCAACTGAGAAGTGTCTCAACGAACCTCTTCTCACATCTGGGATTCCTCATAGAGGTACATAGTAGGTATTAGGCGGCTGTCCAACCAATTTTGATGGTCAAACCCTGCTCCATCAGAGATCACCATATCACTGGCCGACTCTATAAGAGCGGACCCACTAGAAGTGCTCTGTTCAGCTACTGGGATAAAAAAAGAATCTAAGTAGGTTTCAAGTTATGGCTTGGAGCTTACACAGAGCTGAAGGCTCTCTCCCAAAAAGCACCAGTGCTGTCACATGATAGGATATAAGTCTCTTGTTCTCCTTTGTTGCTTTGGACTCCATAAATATATATTTTTTTAAGGTATCTGGTTGCTTTTTAAAACAAAGGCTGATTGATCCAATTTTCTTAAAACTCACAAAATTACCTCCTCTAACAATGAATTTATGTTAAAATCAGCAAAAAAGGTCTACACACTCTTTTCAGAGTGTGATGTTAGAGAGAGATGGGAGGACAGCTGTGTGTCACAATCTCATTACTGTAAATGAAGCACCTACACAAAAGAATAATAAACCCATCTGTTAGAAGACTTAAACCCATGAATGTCACATATAACTGAGCAGCGTGGGTGAAGTTGGGAGGACTCCAGTATTCACAGGCATTACATACAAGTATTAATGCTTATTCTTCAAGACAAAGAGCAAAGTGCAGTAATCTAGTAGAACCCTTCTTCAGAATCGTTCTTCAAATCCAAACTGAGATGGGATGTGTTGTTTTTGATTACTGAACTTTAGAAACTGTCCTGGTAAGCAAGTCGTTGTACAATCACTTTTACTGCGTGCTGGAAAATCTGAAGGCATACCTCCCAGCTTTCAGAGATGGGAACTAGAGACACCTCTAAGCAAAAGTAGGTAGGCATGGGATACACCCACTGCCAAGGCCCCCCCCCTTAAAGGAGAATTATACAAAAAAATGATTAGTTAAACCCACAAATGCTTTTTTTTACCACTACTATTCCATAGACTGTAATGCAGAGCGCTTAGGATCATGGAGGATGCAGTCCAAAACTGCTTCTCTATAATGCAGGAATTGACTTTCTGAACTGCAATTCCAGATAGACTCTAAGACTCAGGAGGAGCAGCAGAATGAGGAGCATGGGCTGCCGCATTGCACACTGGAACATGTAGTTCCTTGGAGAGCCTGCTGCACTCTGGAGGATATCTGCAGAGCTACAGATCCCATTAGACTGTGAGACACCAGGAGGAGGAGAGTAGATCCTTTTACTGTACTGTCCTGGAAAGTTCATAGCTTTTGTGCCCAGGATCCTGAGGAGTAAGGACCTCTATCAGTCTACTCCTCTCACCCAAGAGTCAGTCAGAAACCGGGGAAGGAAGTGGACGTTCAGGCTAGAGTGTTGAGTCCACTGGCCACAGTGCAGCCGCAGCAGCAACATTGTCAGCCACACAGAGTGGGTTCACCATTCTTCAGCTGCATCTACAGCTATACAGAGTCAAGTCATTAATCCATGAAGGGCCCTCCATTGTTGGTACCCATAGATGAAGCGCAGGATTGGTGAAAGGGTTACCAGCCTACCAAACATTCTGCACTGCAAAGCAAGGCTCTAGCTAACACAGTTTGCCATTTGATTCCTTGGACACTACCATACTCATGCAACATACCACTGAGCAGTGCCACATCACCTGCTCTGGATTATGCTATTAGCTCAGATCCACTTACCCTTCTCTGCACTTGTTGCTGCTCTTTTCATTACTGTTAAGCTTTGTTTAAGCTACTCCTGCCAGAGATCTCACCTTCTTGGACTGGGAGTATCTGGAAGCCACTTAGCACCATCATTAGTGCATCACATAAGGGGCCCCAACCACACTGGCAGAAATAACTATTTTGCAATTTTTCACCTTCAGAGAACACTGAAGTCCTGTAGTCAGATTTGGACCTAGCAAAGTCACTCCAGGGCCAAAGGCAGTTTAGCCTCTGGGGGTTAATACTATCCGTTTCTGGCTGCCCTTATGATACTTTAGATGACTCTGTTACAGTTTAAGTGATTAGTAAAACCTTGGTCTCATAATTATTCTGTATTTTATGTAAAAGAAACAGTGCAGCGCTCAACCTATGAAAACCAAACTGATAATAAACAGAGAAATCCCACTTCTGAGAGTTATACAATAAGTGAAAATAAATAATTAATATTAAATAGTGTTAAAGAGCCTGTAATGAAGATCAGATCAAATCAGTGCCACGTGGTCAACCAGCGTTCTTTAATATGATATTGTTAACATCATGAATATAAAATGGTCCTCCAAAGATGGCCCGAAAGAGTGACAGAGAATCGTCTAAACCGCGTCCTAAATATTGGTTCCAGACCCTCCAATGCGAATCAATAAAGCCGGAACTTACAGTAAAGTACACGCAATCGAGAAATGCTCCACAGTGTGAAACCGCCAGTGCTGAGAAAATTTAATGGATAAAATTGCACTTACATGATAAGGAATAAATTCAGCATGTAAAAAATGCCAGGGGAGTGCTTTCAAGCATCAAAGATGGGCACCGCCCAATTGCGCATGCGTGGTAGCGTGTGTGCGAGGGTCTTCCCTACGCATTTCATTATACGTGATGTCATCAGGGGCACACGCACATAAATAGAGGAAGCATCCAATCCAAGGAGCAATGCTACCATAGGTTAACACATCCTGTGATAAAAAAAATCAAACTTAAGTCAATGTTGCTATTTATATATCCCCAATAATATACCCAACCCCTAAATATACCCCAGCACCATCCTGTGGCCAAAGATATGTAAGTGCATGATGGACATCTTATGAGAAAAAAAAAAAAAAATATATATATAAAAATCACAAATAAAACTAAAAATTAAACTAAAAAATATTAAAATTAACATGGAATTAACCTGGCAAGGATTAATAAAAAAAGTTATTCAATTCAAAACATTAATTTAGGACGATCCTCCTTGACCAGATCCATTCTTAACAAACATAATACACAATAAATGTACAAATACATAAATTAAAATCGGACACCTATGAAATACAATAGGCACAAAAACCTCCATAGTATCAAAATATATAATTAATTGGTATTAATAAAACAGTTAATATCCTACTCTATATTTAAACCCAAAGGGGTATAGGTTTTGAGTCGGTAAATCCAGTTCGTTTCAGCTTTAGAAATAGTTTTCTTGGCATTACTGCCTCTACAATTAGGTATATATTTCTCCAATGCAATGAATGTGGTGCCCACCGAACTATTATTATGCTTCAAAGCATAATGTTTAGACACACTATGTTCTTTGTAGCCCTTTTTGATTTTGGCAATATGTTCACCCAATCGAACATGTAGGTCCCATGTGGTGCGTCCAACATATTCTAAACAACATGGGCACCTCAGCATATATAAACCACATTTTTAGTTGCACATGAGATGAAAGAACCATTTTCATATGTTTTACCAGTATGGGCAGACACAAAATTGGTAATTTTCCTCCCCCTGAAGGAGTTTACTTGACATGCCTTACACGTCCCACACACATGAGAACCATCCATAAGTCAGCCTAATCGGTGGATCTAGCACATGCGGTGCCAATTTGTTCCTCAGATTATCCATCCCCCTGAATATAACAGTGGGATGCTCAAGTAGGATTGGGCCCAAAATACAGTCATCTTTAAGGACCAACCAATGTTCTTAATAACATAATGTTGGCATGAAAAAGTGGTAAAAAAAAGCCAGATTAAATCGATCAGAACTATCAAAAGCTCTTTCATTATCCATAATGAGTTGTTCATGTTTCTGGCACCCCACCTCATGAATTAATTTATCAAGATGCTCCGCTCTATAACCTTTTCTCAAACATTTTCCCCAAATTGTTTTTCTCATACGATGTCCATTATGCACTTACATATCTTTGGACACAGGATGGTGCTGGGGTATATTTAGGAGCTGGGTATATTATTGGGAATATATAAATATCAACATTAACTTCATTTGATTTTTTAACACATGATGGCGCTGAAGAGGACTCATGCCTTGGGGGCATCATTTGTGAATGATTGAGTACCAGGCCTCAGGTGTTTGGTTACTCCCCTTTGTTATCTGTTAACATATGGTAGCATTCCTCCTTGGCCGCTTCCCTTATGTGTGCGTGCCCCTGATGACGTCATGTATGAAGAAACGCATAGGGCGGAACCACGCACAGACGCTACCACGCATGCCCAACTGGGCAGCACTCTTTTTTTTTTTTTTTAACAGTTGCGTTTATTAAAATTGTACAAAAGTAGAAACAAACCAAGGTACATGAGAACAGTCAAGCTCGTGGCATACAGAAGATAAGCAGCACATACAAACTTCCAATGCTGAAAATCTTACAGAATTAACCTGTTGTCCCGAGCAGAGTCATACATTTTACGGTTCAGATGGTAACAACCCAGAAGAGAAAAGAGTTGAGAAGAAAATCACAGGGTGAGAGCCGGAGCAGGAAGAAAAAAGAGCGGGAAGGGCAAGAAGGGGAAAGAGGGGGATGGGTGAAGAAGAAAGGTAGGGAACACAAATAGTAACAAGTCAGACAAATATTACAAACTTGTCACAACCTCAAGTGGAAATACCAGTGATTACACCAATGAATATACCTTAAGGCCCTGTGCCTCCACTCACCCAGCCCATATTCAATCACATTTAGCTGGACAGTAGCAACTCATATATGTAAGTTTATACAAGGGAAGCGCACCATTGATTGCCGACTTCCAACCCAAAACCGTGGGTGGGGTAGACAGCTTCCATCTCAACAAAATTTCTCTTCAAGTGTAATAGAGAGAATAAAAGACAAACCGTTTGCTATGCTTAGATGTTTCCACGAGGTCAATGAGGCCTAACAACATAACCAGCTGATCCATGGGAATGGACAGTTTACCCAAAGTGTTAATAGTATCTAATATCCTGGTCCAAAAGGGACATAGTTTTGAACATTCCCAAAACATATGGCGGAACGTGCCTTCTGCCATATCACAACGAGGTCATGTTGTCGATCTACCCGGATATATCGCAGCCAGTCACCGCGGAGTGTAATATACTCTATGGATAAATTTTAGCTGTATAAATTGGTCCCTGGCTGAGATCATGGTAGGGAGGCCTTGTAAAAGACAATCTTCCCAATCATCCTCCAACAGGGACGGATGGTCTGCATGCCATTTACTGAAAAGTGACTGCATTCTAGGGGTAGATAGGGGTAGCAACGAGGAATGGAGAGAGGATAAAGGTTTAGGCAAGTCCTCTGTTAACAACAAGTTTTCTAAAGGGTCAGTCAGTATGTCAGGGGGAGAAGGAAATTGGGCAGTCAAAGCATGTCACAATTGTAGAAACTGGAAAAACATCCAGTTAGGCAAGCCATGGTTGTGTTTCAGTTCATTGAAGGAGAGCAGGACACCACAAGGCGTAATATGACTCAACATTTTTATTCCATACCTAGCCCACACCACAGGATCCTGTATTGTGTGCAGATGGGGGAGTGCAGGATTGCCCCAGAGCGGAGTGTGAGGGGATGTAATGCCTATGAAATGTGTTGGCCTTGGACCCTTTGTTTCTTGGGTAATTTGTACAATAAAGCATTGTTGCCCAAATGCCAGGAGCATGAGAGGTGACTGATGTGTCATTTCTCTAGGTCAAAGGAACAAAGTCACAAGATATTCTGCTGACAGGAAGATAAAAACTTGTTTATGGAGTGAAACGTGTTTATGACATCTAGTAACCTCACATTAGGAGATAAAAACCTCTTTAAAGACGTCTAATTTAGAAATCCTTAAGTCTGGGGGAGATGCAAAGAGATTTGGGGTAGATAAGAAGCAAAAGTATGACTTTTCAGATAACGAATATGGTGGTTGAACGTGACTATGTTATCCTCAGGGAACCCTTCTACTAGCTCCTCCTGTGGTGGGTGTGGTGCCACCCACTATTGGACAGCTTTCAGAAAATTGGTTTATACGGCGGAGGTCCGGGGCCAGACCAGTAGAAGCCCCCCGCTTAGTGGCCAGAGGACGCTCTTACGCTGAGATTTTTGCCAAGGCTATATGGGCTCATCGACTGGTCGCACTTACGGCTTCCCCGTGACCCCCTGGATAGTTTGGTTCCGATGGGATTTGTATCTCCCAGCTTCTAAACATAGCTTTGGTAATGTATTAATTCTATGCTGAGACACTGTCAAATGATGTGTCTGTTTCATGCTGTAATGCTCACACTCTTACTGGTGTGTGTTATTATGCAGATTGTGATGACTATAAGATATATCCTACTGTGTGATAATAAAAGTGGAGGTTTTGACAGTGCAAAAATATTGCAGTTGGATTCTGTTATTTCTTGGAGTGCCGGGTGAATGTGATGATGTGCCAGGGTAGGTGTTCATTTGGTAGATGCTATTTCACATGTGTAGAATATGTGATGGTTTAAATGCTGCTTAAAAGGTACCTGCATGACTACAATTTGGTTTTATGTGAGTATATGACTTGCTTTTAGTTATTGCACCCAGCATCTCTATTACAGAGGAGTAGGTGTTGTTTACACTGTACTGAACCCTAGCCTGTCTCCACACCTTCAGGGTCGTCATCATAGGAGTAGTGATGGCCAGGATGGACTAGGGTCCTCTATGAACCAGGTTACGAAGTTCTGCATTAAAGTCCAATACCGCCGCCTCCAGGCTTACCGCTGCATTATCCCTAGGCCAGGAGAGCCACCAGCACACTGTGACCAGAAAAGCCGCCCAATAATATAAAAGCAGCTTAGGTAGTGCCAGGCCGCCCCGATTAATGGGTAAGTGCAAGGTAGATCGGGAAAGTCTGGGGGCCCTCCCAGCCCAGAGAAACACAGAGACAATACCATCCATACGACGGAAAAAGGACTACGGGATTTGTACCGGCGTATGTCAAAGAAAGTAAATAAACTTAGGAAGGAATATCATTTTAAAAAGATCTACTCGGCCTATGGTGCTAATAGGAAGGGAAGACCAGGCATTACATTTAGTCTGCAAGTGTTGTAGTAGAGGGTGAAGATTGTCTGAAAGGAATTTTGTCAGGTTGCACTGCACCATTACACCCAAGTATTTAACTTTGGAAACCAATCTAATAGGGGTAAATGAAATGTCAAGCAAAGGTCCCGGCGCAAGAGGAAATAATATTGACTTTTCCTAATTTATGCATATCACGGAGTAACTGCTGAAGTGATCGATAAGGTCCAGTGCCACTCTAACAGATGAATTGCAGTCCTTCAGATATAAGAGTGTCATTCGTATACATGGAAACTCTATCCTCCCAGTAGCCCACCGGTAGCCCGTGCAAGGTCTTGGAGGAACGGATCAGGCAAGCCAAGGGCTCGATTGCCAGGGCAACCCTGCCGAGTGCCCCTATGGAGTGCAAAAGGGGGAGAAAAAATATTGTTAGTATGTACTCTCACGAACAGTGCCCTGTAAAGGCATCTGACCCATGAAATTAAATTAGGGCCAAACCCGAAACGTCTCAGGGTCTCCCATAGATATTCCCATTCAACCGAATCTAAGGTCTTTTCGGCGTTAAGGGATAGCACCACACCCAGGTCATCGCTGTCCCGAGCCATGGAAATGTGGGTGAATAGTTTCCATATGTTGATGTCAGTTCCTTTACCCGGCATAAAGCCCATTTGATCATTGTGTACTAACGTAGAGATAATTGAGCACACCCTCCCAGCGAGTATTTTCGCTAGAGATGAGCGAATTATTCAAAAATTCGATTCGGCTGATTCGCCGAATTCGCGGAATAAATTCGATTCGAGGCGAATATATTCGCTGCGAATTTAACTTATAAAAAGGGTGTTTCTAGGCTTCAGAGAGCCTTTATATTAGTGCAGAACACTGTACCTTTAATTTAAATGCCCTTGGAGTCTGCTGGGGAAGAGAACTAATACTGTCAGTCAGTATGACATGCAGATGAGTGCCGTCGATCTTAGAATCACCGCACACTTCACTCATTTGGGCAGTCACGGGGCCAAAACCAGAGTGTGGAGCCACAGTGTGGCGGTGGAGGCAGCAGCAATGGGAGGCCATACAGCACCCTATGACAAAATGGAACCCACCAGCAGTGTGAGGAGACCTGAAAGTGGCACATGGCAGAGTGTGGCGATGGAGACAGCAGCAATGGGAGGCCGTACAGGGACCCATGACACACTCTGGACCTGGCAGCAGCATGAGGAGGCGGTACAGGGGCCCATGACAGATTACGGGCCTGGCAGCAGCAGTGGGCGGGCGGTGGATGCAGCAGTATTCGGAAGCCAAACACAGGCCTCGGTTAAAAAGCGGAAGCCGTCAGCAGCGTGAGCAGACGACAGAGGCACATGGCGCAGGGTGGCGGTGGAGGCAGCAGTATTCGGAAGCCATACACAGGCCTAGGTTAAAAAGCGGAAGCCGTCAGCAGCGTGAGCAGACGACAGAGGCACATGGCGCAGGGTGGCGGTGGAGGCAGCAGCAATGGAAGGCCATACAGCACCCTATCACAAAATGGAACCCACCAACAGTGTAAGGAGACCTGAAAGTGGCACATGGCGCAGGGTGGTGGTGGAGGCAGCAGTATTCAGAAGCCATACACAGGCCTAGGTTAAAAAGCGGAAGCCGTCAGCAGCGTGAGCAGACGACAGAGACACATGGCGCAGGGTGGCGGTGGATGCAGCAGTATTCGGAAGCCAAACACAGGCCTTGGTTAAAAAGCGGAAGCCGTCAGCAGCGTGAGCAGACGACAGAGGCACATGGCGCAGGGTGGCGGTGGATGCAGCAGTATTCGGAAGCCAAACACAGGCCTCGGTTAAAAAGCGGAAGCCGTCAGCAGCGTGAGCAGACGACAGGCACATGGCGCAGGGTGGCGGTGGAGGCAGCAGCAATGGGAGGCCATACAGCACCCTATGACAAAATGGAACCCACCAGCAGTGTGAGGAGACCTGAAAGTGGCACATGGCAGAGTGTGGCGATGGAGACAGCAGTAATGGGAGGCCGTACAGGGACCCATGACACACTCTGGACCTGGCAGCAGCATGAGGAGGCGGTACAGGGGCCCATGACAGATTACGGGCCTGGCAGCAGCATGAGGAGTCGGTACGGGGTCCCATGGCAGATTACGGGCCTGGCAGCAGCATGAGGAGGCGGTACAGGGGCCCATGGCAGAGTGGCGGAGCGTAAGCAGCTAAAATTGAAGGCCATACAGAGGCCTATGTTAAAAAGTCCCCCCAGCAGCAGCGTGGGGAGAAGGCCTGGCGATGAAGTCAGCAGCAATGGGAGGCCGTACAGGGACCCATGACACACTCTGGACCTGGCAGCAGCAAGAGGAGGTGGTACAGGGGCCCATGGCAGAGTGGCGAAGCGTAAGCAGCTTAAATTGAAGGCCATACAGAGGCCTATGTTAAAAATAATAACATGTTTGGGGCATGATTCATGGCGGATTTAGTCAGTTGTGTCAGGAACTGGTGGTTTGAAATCCAGACTAATCCACGCCTGATTCATTTTCACAAACGTGAGTCTCTCCACACTTTGGGTGGACAATCGTGTCCTCCGCGGAGTTACAATACCTCCTGCCGCACTAAACACGCGCTCCGATGCCACGCTTTTGGCCGGGCATGACAGCCTTTCAAGGGCAAATTCAGCTAGTTGGGGCCAAAAGTCAAGTTTCGTTGCCCAGTAGTCAAGGGGATTGTCTACCTCGGTTGGCAGGGTGCTGTCCAAGTAGGCCCGAGCCTGTTGTTTGAGGTCCTGCTCCAGGTCCACCTGATGCTGCTGCTGCTGCGGCTGGTTAGTAGTTTCCTCACTGCGCTGGTGAAGAAAGCTACTCATCATCGACTGCAGACTGAGGCAGCTGCTGCTGGTGGAGCTGCCACTGCTCCTACCACCCCACCCCTCCCCTGCTGCCATGGCAGCGGAACGCGAGCGCACAGGGCCCACAGTGTCTGAGGATGGACGTTGGCGCAGAAAGGCAGAGACCAACTGACTACATAGGTGGTTTTTATAGTACTTTATTTTGGCCTCCCTCTCAGCAGGTGTGAAAAAGGCCACCATTTTTGAACGGTAGCGAGGGTCCAACAAGGTGGACAGCCAAAAGTCATCTCTCTGTCTGATGGTTATTATTCGGCTGTCGCTACGCAAGCAACCGAGCATGCTATGGGCCATTTGTGCCAAGGAATGCGAGGGACTCCCTGCCTCCATCTCCACAGCATACTGCCACGGTGCGTCTGGGTCCTCTGTCTCCTCCTCCTCCTCTAGCAGATGCTCCTGCTCCTCCACTCCTGTCCGCTGAGTGGAAAAACCACCCATTTCACTCAATAATTCCTGAGCACCAATGTCCTCCTCTACCTCCTCCTCTTCTTCCTGTCCTGCCCCCACAGGGGTCATGTGGCGTTGAGATCTGTGCACCACGTCTACCGCACCCTGACCAGCCATTGTTAACAGCATTTGTTCCAGGACGTGCAACAGAGGAATGACGTCGTTCATCCCATAGTCCTGCCGACTCACGAATAGCGTGGCCTCCTCAAAGGGCCTGAGCAAGCGGCAGGTGTCACGCATGAGCTGCCAATGGCTGACATCTAAGTTACACAGGGGAGTACCTTTATCCGCTTGTAACATCAGGAAATCGGTGATGGCCTTTCGCTGTTCGTAAAGGCGGTCTAACATATGTAGGGTTGAATTCCACCTTGTTGCAACGTCGCAGATCAGGCGATGCTGTGGAATTCCGTTCTGCCGCTGCAGCTCAAGGAGGGTGTGCTTTGCGGTGTAGGAATGGCTGAAATGCATGCAAAGTTTACGTGACATTTTAAGGATGTCTTGCAGTGGGATGGTGGATTTTAGGAACCGCTTGACAACCAGATTGAACACGTGAGCCATGCATGGCGCATGGCACAACCTTCCTTGACGCAGAGCAGACACCATGTTCTTTCCGTTGTCGGTCAACATGGTTCCGATTTTCAGTTTGCGCGGAGACAGCCATCTGTCGATTTCTCTGTTCATTACACTCAGAAGTTCCTCCCCTGTGTGACTAAGTTCGCCAAGGCATACCAGGTGCAGCACAGCGTGACACCGTTGCGCCCTGCACATGTGATATGCTGGTCGGGTAATGGGACTTGGCACGGGGGTGGCGGCTGAGGACACGGCGGAAGAAGAGGTGGTAGAGGTGGACATCTTTGCTGGACCAAGGACGTGCAAACGTGGAGGCAAAAGCGGCGTGACCTGTCCAAGATGCTGGTGCGGCTGTGCCGGCACCACGTTCACCCAGTGGGCCGTAAATGACATATACTGTCCCTGACCGTAGTTACAGCTCCACACGTCGGCGCTGCCGTGCACTTTGGCAGAGACCGACATGCTCAAAGACTGGCCCACCATCTCTTCTACATGTGAATGCAGGGCTGGCACTGCCTTTTTGGCGAAGAAATGACGGCTTGGCACTCTCCACCGCGGCTCGGCACAAGCCATCATTTCTCGGAAAGGTGCTGAGTCCACCACTTGGAAAGGGAGGGACTGCAGCACCAGCAACTTGGACAGGAGGACGTTCAGCTTCTGCACCGTCGGGTGCGTGCTCGCAAACTGTTGTCTCTTGGAAACGGATTCCAAGAAAGACTGCTGACGGAATCCGTGAAGAGGAGTAGCAGGAGAAGGAGCATCTGAACGAGCGGAAGATGCCAACGAGCGACAACTCCCCTCAGCAGAGGTGTTGGAGCCTTGACTGGCTGATAGAGGGCGATTGACGTCGGGTGACGGAGCAAGTAACGGAGCGGGTGATGGAGCGGGGGCTGGGGCAGGCAGAACCGCCGTATCTTTATCACGGTTTTCCCAGGCCACCGAATGGCGACGCTGCATATGCTGACGCAACGCTGTAGTTCCAACATGGGCCCCCTGGCCACGCTTGACTTTCTGGCCACATAGTCGACATACGGCTACGTTTACTTCCTCGGGCGGCTTGACGAAAAATTGCCACACCGCCGAGTAGGAAACTTTGCCCCCGCTACTCCTCACTGGCTGACTGCTACTTCCTCCGTGCACACCGGCACCACTACTGGCCGTGGTGGTAGGCTGCAGTGGAGCTGGTGCTCTACTCCGTGGCCGTTTGCCTCCACTGACACTGCTGCGACCCTGCTGCCTCCTGGGCAACCCACCGACTGTTTTGCTCGCTGGCAAGCTGGCACCCTCTTCTCCTGATGATGCGGAAGCAATAGCCTGATGACGACGAGGCTGCCAAGTGCGATCAGCCTCATCATCATCAATTAGGGTCTCCGCGTCACTACTAGCCCCCTCGGCTGCGTGTGGGTCAGGAGACAGACCTGTCTCTAGACCGGCTACCGAGCCACTCTCCTCGCCAGTACTTCTTCGCCTGGCTGCTGAAGAGGCGGATGTCTCCCCCCGTTCCTGACCGCCCTCTGTTAGCTCTTCCTCACTGTACAGTGGGGCTGAGCCCACAGCATGCGATACTTCGCTTGGTGAGGGAACACCAAAGGACAGGGGCAGGTAGAGGACACGTGATTTCAGTGGGCTTGCTCCCGGGCCATGCCAACTAACGGTGTTGTCTGACGTACCCACCGACCGTTGGCTGTAGGTGTCAGAGGTGACCTGGGAAGAGGAAGACGACCGAGTCAACCAATCGATGACGGCAGGGTTGTCGGTGGAGACACGACCGCTGGATGACACCGGGAGCACTGGCCTCTGGCTGCGACTAGTGCTGCCTCGACCCCTTCCTCTCCTGCCACGTCTGCTCGCTCCTGAAACATTGCTTCCTCTGCCACTCCTCTGCGTGTTGTCTGACATACTCTTTAATTCAATAAGCACCCCAAACATAAAACAGGATTTAACTCTTTGAACGTACAATAGTGGTTGTGAAGCAGAAAGTAATGATTCTGTGTCCCTGAGTAACAATTCTGTGTCCCTGAGTAACGATTCTGTGTCCCTGAGTAATGATTCTGAGTCCCTGAGTAACAATTCTGTGTCCCTGAGTAACGATTCTGTGTCCCTGAGTAACAATTCTGTGTCCCTGAGTAACAATTCTGTGTCCCTGAGTAACGATTCTGTGTCCCTGAGTAACAATTCTGTGTCTGTCCCTGAGTAACGATTCTGTGTCCCCGAGTAACAATTCTGTGTCCCTGAGTAACGATTCTGTGTCCCTGAGTAACGATTCTGTGTCCCTGAGTAACACTTCTGTGTCCCCGAGTAACAATTCTGTGTCCCCGAGTAACGATTCTGTGTCCCTGAGTAACGATTCTGTGTCCCTCAGTAACGATTCTGTGTCCCTGAGTAACAATTCTGTGTCCCTGAGTAACAATTCTGTGTCCCTCAGTAACGATTCTGTGTCCCTCAGTAACAATTCTGTGTCCCTGAGTAACAATTCTGTGTCCCTGAGTAACAATTTTGTGTCCCTCAGTAACGATTCTGTGTCCCTCAGTAACGATTCTTTGTCCCTGAGTAACGATTCTGTGTCCCTCAGTAACAATTCTGTGTCCCTGAGTAACGATTCTGTGTCCCCGAGTAACGATTCTGTGTCCCTGAGTAACAATTCTGTGTCCATGAGTAACGATTCTGTGTCCCTGAGTAACGATTCTGTGTCCCTGAGTAACAATTCTGTGTCTGTCCCTGAGTAACGATTCTGTGTCCCTGAGTAACAATTCTGTGTCCCTGAGTAACGATTCTGTGTCCCTGAGTAACGATTCTGTGTCCCTGAGTAACAATTCTGTGTCCCTGAGTAACAATTCTGTGTCCCTGAGTAACGATTCTGTGTCCCTCAGTAACAATTCTGTGTCCCTGAGTAACGATTCTGTGTCCCTGAGTAACAATTCTGTGTCCCTGAGTAACGATTCTGTGTCCCTGAGTAACGATTCTGTGTCCCTCAGTAACAATTCTGTGTCCCTGAGTAACAATTCTGTGTCCCTGAGTAACGATTCTGTGTCCCTGAGTAACAATTCTGTGTCCCTGAGTAACAATTCTGTGTCTGTCCCTGAGTAACGATTCTGTGTCCCTGAGTAACAATTCTGTGTCCCTGAGTAACGATTCTGTGTCCCTGAGTAACGATTCTGTGTCCCTGAGTAACGATTCTGTGTCCCTGAGTAACGATTCTGTGGCCCTAAAGTCTCTGTGGCCCTAACTCTGTCCCTAATACAGACAGGTCTGTCTCTCTTGAATGACCGGAGGCTAATGGAGAATTCTAAGATGGCCGCGATTTATAGCTCCACCATTACACAGTGCTGGCTGGCTGGCTGCTGATTGGCTAATGCGATCACATGTCATGAATGAATGCATTATGGGTCAGCGCGCCTTGTCTGCGCGCCTTCCCAGAGATCCCCGCTCCATCGCCACACATGTCGCCGCCATTTTTGGGAAAATTCGATTCGTGCATCCGAAGTTTGCTAATTTTCGGATTCGGCGCGAATCGAATTTTTCCTAATCTTCTAAACGAATTCCACTTCGTCATGTTCGATTCGCTCATCTCTAATTTTCGCATCAGTGTTCAACAGGGAGATTGGCCGATAAGAGGAGCATTGAGTCGGGTCCTTCACCACTATCACCACTTGGGGCATACTACTGTCTCAAGTAGTCCACTAAAAAGTGTTTGGAGGTGGGGGGCCAGTTGTTCAATATTTGTTTTATAGAATTCAATTGGAAAGCCATCCGGACCCGGCGTTTTGCCAGATTGGAGAGCACCAATCGCCTGTTGGATCTCCTCCAAGGAAATAGGAGCCTCCAATTGTACCTTCAGGGTCAGGGAGAGAGACGGCAGTTCAGCACGATCCAGATAGTAGGACAAGTCCTGTGGTGTGTAGGCAACTTTGGAGGAATACAATTTTGCACTGTAGTCAGCAAAATGACGGTTAAGACAGGATCAATTTTCATGGGGGGGGGGGGGGTGTATAAACTGCTCAGATGTTCCCTCCCCCAGGTAGCAGATATCCTCTAACAGGGCCTCGGCATTGTAGGAGCCTCGCCACCCCAAGGATGGGTGCACAGGTTCTTCAGATATTTAGGCCTCAGCAGGCCGCGGGTCCCCGGGACTGGGCTGAGGGCCGGGTGGCTGGTAGGGACTTCCCCCAGGCAGCGTCTTACTACACCGGGCTCCTGGAAGAAGTGCAGTGGCACCCAGGATAGGCCACAGGTTGGGTCCGGGTCACGTTGAGGCTACAATATTTGGAATGCCTGGTATCAGAGTATAATGTCCAGCTACTATTAGTTTTAGTATCAACATCTCTTTCTTTCTGAGCGCAGATATTTGGGGTTATATTCTGTATTTTAAGTGTATCACTACCATTGTTATTCATTTCACCCCTTATCTGTGTCTACCTTTACCTGCTTTATTTTATGAGTATATATTTAGTTTGTTGTACTGAATGGTCTGGTGCTTGCATTCTTTACAATAGCATTATAGCTGTGTACTAATGTCACTGTAAGTGATTTCTGTGTGTAATTGTGTTTTTGAATGCTCAGCCTGGTGTGTTAGAGGGGCTGATGTATTTAGGAAGGTTGAGGCCAGCAACAGAGGACCCATCTTAACTAGCGGTTCCTTTGGGGGTAGTGCTACAACAGCTTTAAAGCATAATAACAAAAAAAATTGCAGCACCAAGCAAAGCACAACAAAATATATATCTTCTAACCCGGCCCTTTCAACCAGGGTGCCATGGCACTCTGGGGTGCCTTCTGGACTTTATAGGTATACCTTGGCTAAATGCCTAAACATCGCATCAGATTGCCAATAACTTGTCAATAAGCTGACAGGTGGATCAAGCCTGACTTTTTTTTGTAACACAAAGGCACATTTTTTATTCTGCAACATTCCAACCTTGTGCACCAAGCAGGCAAGCTAAGGGAGTGGAGTCATCCTTGTTTGCCCCTCTCCTGCCTGCCTCTATCAGCATAAGGGTTACATTGGCTAAGTGAGGCAGAGAAATTGAAGAAGAAGAGAAATGCTGGAATACTGTTCGGTACCAGTGTGTATAGGTGTATTGCTTTGTAATCAGGGGTGGACTGACAACTCATGGGGCCCCTGGGCAATAGGGGATCATGCGGCCCCTGTGTCCTTGCCCAAACTCAAAAAAGCCTATGAAAAAGGTACCAGGGGCATCTCATGGGGCCCCTACTGACCCCGGGCCCTCGGGCAGTGCCCAAGTTTCCAAATGGTCAGTCCGCCCTTGTTTGTAATAATAAATCACCTCTAATGTTGGATGTCCTATGTGTGTTGATGTTGCCATTGTATGTAAAACTATTTTGTTTTTTTGACATTTTTGGAATAGTGTGCAGAATTTTAAAGGGTTTATTGAAAAAAGGTTTAGAAACACTACTCTAACCTATACAACATTTAAAAGCTGTTCTCCAAATACAACAGTATACGAGGTGGTATCAAAAAGTTTCAAGACTAGTTTTGTAACATTCCAACAGATGGCAGCACAAGGCTGCACGCACAGTCACGGGGAGCACCGACCTTCATAAGTTAGTGTGCCAAAAGACATTGTCCTGTCTTTTGGCACAAAAGGCATTTTCCTGGAGCAAATCCTGGAGCAAATCCATTCAAACACAAAAAGAATATGCAAACTCCAAATTCTGGTCAGGATTTGAAGGATCCCACTGAAGCAAATCATGGGCACTAACTACTAAGTCACTGTGCCACCCAAAATGCACTATAAAAATGTACTATTTTCAGCTACCAAAAGTGTTCCATTACAAACCTTTCATGCATCTGTTTTCTAAAAAAAAACACCATAAAAGGAACAGTAGTACTGAAGAAAAAAACACTCATGGATTTATCAATGGCATATGAATACTTCATGGTCCACATAACTGGGAGGCACAGCAGGGGTAAGTCCTTTCCTAATGTACTTCATCTCAGAAAGTTAGGATGTATGTCTTAGGCTGACCATACACTTTACAACCTGATTGCACAATCTCCTTTAGATCTACTATAAGTTCTCTAGTACAAGGGCATGTCTCATTAACAATAACTGAATGGATTGTTTAGGTTTGCCCTTATATTACATAGTTTTGGTAAAGCTAAAGGTGATTGTATCAAGATTGATTAAGATCTTCTATCAGCTATGTAGTATGAGGGCCTGCCTAATTAGATACACATTGAAGGCATTGTTTAACTGTGGACATATTATACAGCTTTAAAAATCTACATCTAAATTGTATAATGTATGGTCAGCTTTAATAACACCAAAGACATGCTTTATCCTTTCTTAGGTCCCATACACACTATGCTCTTGATTTTGTTTGCAGATTCTTGAGTGCAAACACCTATTGTGCATGGGGCAGCCCATTCACTTCAAAAGGCTGCCCAATACATGACTGTTGCTCCAAATAAGCTCAGACCAAATTTTGGCCTTGAGCCAGAAACGATTTTACACTTGTGGCATTTGGGGTGCTACTTAAGATAAATGGCACCCAAATGTGCTCTGCATGTTTTGCAGTGATGTGGAATTGCAATTCCCATATGTGAATGGGCTTAGCAGACACCAATACCTGGCTACATAGACAGTAGAAATGACCACACCAGGGGCGGACTGACAACTCATGAGGCCCCCGGGCAATAGGGGATCATGGGGCCCCTGTGTCCTTGCCCAAACTCAAAAAAGCGTATGAAAAAGGTACCAGGGGCATCTCATGGGGCCCCCTACTGACCCCGGGCCCTCGGGCAGTGCGCGAGTTTCCAAATGGTCAGTTCGCCCCTGGACCACACATTCCGTTTTCACCTTGGGTTTATTCATTTTGCAATGGCGGACCTAAAGAAACATCAGTCAGTGATTTCCCAGCCTTGTAGAGCCCGTTCCAATAATACTGCCTGAGACCCAGTAACTTGTCACTTGCTTAGCAGCTAATAAAACAAATGAATTGAAGAAACAGGATGGACTGTTGCACAGCTGGGAATCAAATAAAAGTACACCACAATTCTAGCGGGAGGCATACATAGAAAAGACTCTTTTCGGCTAGAATAACAATAAAGGGATAATGTGAGAAGAACTGCTGAGAAGACACATCGCCAAACAGAAACATCATTGCTATTTTTTTTTTGTTTTCAGAAAAATGTTGGATTTCTTTGCCTTGTTCTGGAAAGACAATACAGATAATTGTGTCCAAATCTGGAAGAAAAATCTGATCCACAGAAGCCAAAAAAAAACGCCTGAGCTACATACCAGACACATCTGCATTTTTACAAGTCGCTGGTAAAATAGTGAAATGAAATGTGGGAACTATTATAGGTGGGATTAAGTTGTTCTGCTTTAAAGTTAAACTCTAGACAACATGATAAATACATATATGTGACCTGTCTTACCTGCTAGAAGATTTGCAATTCTGTTCAGCTAGGCATGTGATCCAGGTACCCCTGCTAGACAGCACAGTCTGGTCCCCAACTTAGCTATAGTTAGAGCAGACCTGTACTGTAGAAGCTGTGCCCAAAAAAAGTCAGGCAGGGCAGTCGCACTGCAGCTGAAATTGTTAATATTAATGACATGTCTTGCTCTACAATGCAGCTGTGTGGAGGCAGCCATATTGGTAGCTGAGCCAGACTTTGCTTTCACATGTCAAAGCTATCTCCTTTAAGATTGGTAATCGAATACTGGTTGGGGAATATTAAGAAACAGTGGTGGGGGGGGGGGATGTGGCGAGGAAGCACAGATTCATAGAATGTGTGAATCAAGCAGGGAGGTACTTGCACTGCAGATAACTAGCTATGGCTTTCTCTTCAGCAAAGAGAACAGTGTCTATCACAGTAATGATATAACCAAATCTCACTCCAAATCAGACCAGAAGTTAGAGGTATCAGTGACGTAAGGGAGACTCTTATGGGGACACTGATGTATGGGGGACTTTTATGTAAGTGGGTCTTTGATGAGGACCCTCATGTAAGGGGGACTCTTATGTGAGGAGGCTAAGAAGGGGCCCTGATGTAAAATGAACTATAATGGGGACCCTGATGTAATGGGGGGTATTCATTTTTAAAACTGATTTTTTTTCGGCCTGCAAATATTTGTAAAATATACAATGTGGCCTTGTACTGAGATTTGGAGAGCCCTGCTTTAGCCCAAACTATGCAGGGATAATATGCAAAAGTGTATTAACCAATGACAATTCTTTCAACTACATTCAAAGGTTAGTTTCCTGTGCTGTCTTCCTCTGCAGGCAGTTATCAGTTAGAATTGTCTTAATATACTTCCTTCCTTGGGTGACAACACTGCTCCTTCTAGATAAAATACACTTGTCACCCTTGGACAGGAAGTGTGTGTTCTGGAAGGAGAAAAGTGTAAAAAAATAAAATGAATGAAGCCACTAAGGAGGGGTAGACTGCAATACATTCAGTGTTCGTTCATGGGTTTAGATTAGCTTTAATAACATGAAACTGGATAGTCTGCCATGAGTAAAGCACTTTGCACCAACTTATTAAGAGTTAGTTCAGCTAAAAGGAAAATTTCAGCCTAATGTGAAATCTGTTTTTTATCCTTTTGGTGGGGGAAGTGGAGGTGGGGTGGGATATTTTACTATAGAGAGATCTCTGTGCTTTAGTGTTCTTGCCCACCTTGGAGCTTCTTTATTCACACTACATTCTCCATAATACAAAATACATCAGGGGAACTGGGACCCCCTCTGGAAGAGGCTGCAGACCTGAAAAAACTTTTTAGAGATTTTTAGGTGATATTTTCTTGCATCTACAAAAAGCAGGATTTTTTAAATTAATTTACATTTCAGTAACACTTTTCTCACTGGGAGCAGAAGGCCCTTTTCTCTACTATACTATAGATGGTGAGGCAGAAATTTTGGCCGCACTCAGTAGAATATCATATAGGGCCAGTTTCAGCCAGGAGCCAATATACCTAACAAAAGGTCTTTGTAGTGCGGAAAAGATGGTGTAAACACAGGGAAAAAATGCAAAATCCATGCAGGTAGTGTCCTGTCCAAGACTTGAACCAAGGACCAAGGAAGGAGTGCTAACCACTAAGCCACTGTGCCACCCCTACAACTTGTGAGAAAAGGGAGGGGGACAGGGAAGTCTTGACCCTTTAAAAAAGCTTGATGTGAAGATGACAGATCATCTTCAAGATAGCTAGCAAGAAAACATTGAACAAGTTTTACCTTGGAGGAAATTGATATGTTCATGCCAAATATTTTTCAAGTTGCTCTATTCTATAGGTGGCCAGAAATTCCCAACTGAAATGGAATTCACAGTCTCACACATCTGTTTCTGCACATAATTGGCATGTGAATGGCTGACAGCATGTGCCAAGAGCTCATTGGAAAGTACTGAGCGCTACTCAAATCTGGAATGCTATCTGCACACTTCTGACATCAAGCAACAAAGACTTAAAGTAAATAATTACTGTGTATCAGTTCGACTAGATCACTGCACTTAGGACACTTTCTGCAACCAAAATCTTCATGAAAAAGTTAGGGCTCGTTTATCTTAGCGTTAGCCCTCTAAAGAGTGATCCACAGTGGATCGCTTTACAGGGGGTGTTTGACAGGAGGAGACATTTTGTCACCACCGCCACATGCATTTGAGAGTTGAGACGTGGGCACTATGAATTTAAATGTGTTCTGAAGACTATATTGCCCACTGAGCATAAAAGACAGGGATCATTTTATTGCTGAATGGGGAAAGAACAAAAAGAGGGCGCACAGGCCTAGTACATTACCATAAAAAATGTTTAATAAAAAATAATAAAGTAGGTGTTGTACTCACAAACGACAATATAGTCAAGGCACATCATAAAAGAACAGCTGGATCAACACCGCGCTGAGTAACAGTCCGCAATAGGGAGTTTAGACATCCAAAAGGCTGACGCGTTTCGAGGACTTGCCTCTTCCTCAGAGCCCTGAGGGCAGCAAGGTGTGCATGTTCCAGGACATTCTTAATGTGGTTGTAGCATCGAGTCCATCCCCAAGCGCAGGAGCATTTGTGTTTGCTGATCATTTTATTGCTGTGGCATGATGCATAGCATTGTGGCTTTAGTATGCACGCAGCATTTTTTGGGGGGGTCAAGTGAAATGTGGCTCAACTGGCGTCGGGCATGTGGTCTGAACGAAGCAGGGCTAAGGCTGCTTTTACTTCAGTGATGGTGTGCGGCACCCGGGGCTTTCACCTTTTTTTATATGGTATATAGTATCTCCCAGAAGCGAGTCCACCCCTCACATTTTTGTAAATATTTTATTATATCTTTTCATGTGACAACAGTGAAGAAATGACACTTTGCTACAATGTGACGTAGTGAGTGTACAGCTTGTATAACAGTGTAAATTTGCTGTCCTCTCAAAATAACTCACATTCATGTCTAAACCGCTGGCAACAAAAATGAGTAAACTCCTAAGTGAAAATGTCCAAATTGGGCCCAATTAGCCATTTTCCCTCCCTGGTGTCATGTGACTTGTTAGTGTTACAAGGTCTCAGGTGTGAATGGGGAGCAGGTGTGTTAAATTTGGTGTAATCGCTCTCACGCTCTCACGCTCTCATACTGGTCACTGGAAGGTCAACATGGCACCTCATGGCAAAGAACTCTCTGAGGATCTGAAAAAAAATTGTTGCTCTACATAAAGGTGGCCTAGGCTATAAGGAGATTGCCAAGACCCTGAAACAGCTGCAGCACAGTGGCCAAGACCAGACGGAGGTTTAACAGGGCAGGTTCCACTCAGAACAGGCCTCGCCATGCCGACCAAAGAAGTTGAGTGCATTAACTCAGCGTCATAGCCAGAGGTTGTCTTTGGGAAATAGACATAGGAGTGCTGCCAGCATTGCTGCAGAGGTTGAAGGGGTGGGGGGTCAGCCTGTCAGTGCTCAGACCATACACTGCACACTGCATCAAATTGGTCTGCATGGCTGTTGTCCCAGAAGGAAGCCTCTTCTAAAGATGATGCACAAGAAAGCCTGCAAACAGTTTACTGAAGACAAGCAGACTAAGGTTATGGTTTACTGGAACCATGTCCTGTGGTCTGATGACACCAAGATAAACTAATTTGGTTCAGATGGTGTCAAGCGTGTGTGATGGCAACCAGGTGAGGAGTACAAAGACAAGTGTCTTGCCTACAGTCAAGCATGGTGGTGGGAGTGTCATGGTCTGGGGTTGCATGAGTGCTGCCGGCACTGGGGAGCTACAGTTCATTGAGGGAACCATGAATGCCAACATGTACTGTGACATACTGAAGCAGAGCATGATCCCCTCCCTTCGGGAGACTGGGCCGCAGGGCAGTATTCCAACATGATAACGACCCCAAACACACCTCCAAGACAACCACTGCCTTGCTAAAGAAGCTGAGGGTAAAGGTGATGGACTGGCCAAGCATGTCTCCAGACCTAAACCCTATTGAGCATCTGTGGGGCATCCTGAAACACAAGGTGGAGGAGCGCAAGGTCTCTAGCATCCACCAGCTCAGTGATGTCGTCATGGAGGAGTGGAAGAGGACTCCAGTGTCAACCTGTGAAGCTCTGGTGAACTCCATGCCCAAGAGCGTTAAGGCAGTGCTGGAAAATAATGGTGGTCACACAAAATATTGACACTTTGGGCCCAATTTGGACATTGTGACTTAGGGGTGGAGTCACTTTTGTTGCCAGCGGTTTAGACATTAATGGCTGTGTGCAGGGGCGGACTGACCATTTGGAAACTCAAGGGCCCGGGGTCAGTAGGGGGCCCCATGAGATGCCCCTGGTACCTTTTTCTTAGGCCTTTTTGAGTTTAGGCAAAGACACAGGGGCCCCATGATCCCCTATTGCCCGGGGGCCCCATGAGTTGTCAGCCCGCCCCTGATTGTCCCCCATTGTAATGTACAGTGCTGAGTGAACTGTTGGCGCTATATAAATACTGTGTAATAATTCTGGTTGAAAATGAATGATGACCTACTAATAATTCAAAAATCAAACAAATGTTGTTAAAACGAAACAGTTCGAGCAAAAATCTATATGTGTATGGCCACCATTAGTAATGGAGACAGAAGCTTGCTGCCCCCTCCATCTGTGGAGAAGGCACCCCCCCCCTCCCAAAGGCCACTGCCAGTTAGGTTTTAATGAGTCCATTAGGTTCTAACTGTGCGCCTCGGGGTCATAGCCCTCACTTCCTGGATCAGTGACAACATTGTCACCAAACAGGAAGTAAGGAAAAGTCTGCAAAGAGAAGAAAAACAGGTAATCAGGTAATAAACAATGGAAAGGGGTTCTAGCCTTCCTCTATTTATTGCTGTCTGTGTGCCTGTTGGAAATTATTCCTCACCATGACAGAAAGTGAGGGGAAACCTTCCCAACCTAGACAACGGTAAAAATCTAATTGTTGTCCAGAAAATGAATGGCAGTTCGGTGTATACGCATTTCACTCACATCTCAGGTAGTCACCAGAACAGGAAGTACATGGAAATTTCTCCACATGAGGCACAGACAACAGAAAACCCTTTTTAGCAGTGTGGGGAAGAGTCAGAACCTCTGTTCTGTTTCCATTCTCAATAGGACAATGCACTGGGAACACAGACAGTACTCTGTCATGGCTGGAACTATCAAACAGGAATGTCCACTTCTACTATGACATTATCATCAGCTGGATAAAAGTCTTCATCTGTTATCATTTCTTCGTGGAACGTTCAAACAACAATGGAGCGATATATTGTTTCAGGGACTGACGTCAGAGCTGGAGCTCCAGTCTGCAGGATTGTTCTAGAACATATAGAAGAGGCAGCAACAAAGGAAAGCCATTCATGAGCAGACACACTCAGACAAAAGTCATTTTCTGAATAGATGACAAATACAGAGCACACAATGTGCTGCACACAGTCTGCAAATATATTCCAAAGAGGTTCTGCAGTCACTTGTGCAAAAATGAAAAGACAACGGCTACAAAAACATAGCTGCTGATTTTAATAAACAATTACCTCTCCGGGGATCCAGCACTGTCCTCACCCATGCTGGTTCTCCACTGGCACTGGGTTACTGGCACTGGCATGTTAATGGTGAGGAGCCTGATGTGACTCCTTACGGCCGTACAGCCGGCTTCCCACTGCACATGCCCAAACTGTGCCGCACTTTTTGAATGCACCCACAGCCTGCCGAGACCTGTAATGTGTCCCAGAGGGTTACGGCCAGGGTGGTGGGAAAACTTCTGGTCGGTCCGCTGTGACAATCCAACTGTAAGTGGGAATGGGTATCTGTCAAAACCAGGTGACCGCCCAACCCCCCCCCCGAAAAAAATTTCTTTCAAATGTGGCAGAGGAGGGGGGAGGAGGAGGAAGACCAGAACCTACCCTTTTGGGTGAAGTTCTGCTTTAAAGTGTCTCACAGTTTTTTATACATAGGGTATTTTAGATATACAAGGGGATATCAAAAAGTTTAGAGCTTAGTTTTGTAACACGCCAACACGCACAAGGCTGCACGCATAGTCACAGGGAGCACCAAACTTCATAAGTCAGTGTGTCAAAATACATCATCCTGTGTACATTGGGAGCTGTACAACTGGTGCTCTTCTGACCACATTTATTACCACATCTGCTATCTCATCATAGACAGGAGCAAGTTAAAACAAAGAGCAGATGTGAATATCTGCATGAAACTAAGCAAATCTACCACAGAGATGTTTGACATGATCTGGCAAGTTTACGGCGATGCTGCAATGAGTCGTTCGAGGTGTTTTGAGTGACGTGAGTGCTTCAAGAGTGGAAGAACATCAATGGAAGGTGACAAGAGATCAGGAAGACCTTCAATGTGCGCAACCCCTGAAAATGCCCTCTTTCTGAAGATGAAGATCGCCCTTTTGACAAAACTGCAGAGATCCAGCGATTTGCCGTTTCAAGCAGAATTTCACGTTTACTCTTTGTTCTAACTTGCTGTCCATGATTTAAATAGCAGACGTGCTAACAGACATGGTCAGAATAGCACCAGTTCCACATGGAAGAAAAATATATTTTAAAAATATTCTTCCCAAATATATTGCCATATATTTGAAATACAGGCAGTCCCCGAGTTAAGTACATTCGGCTTACGTAATACTCATACTTACGTACACTTCCCTCGGGACCGGAAGTCAAGCTGTCAGCATTCTTGTGCAGCAAGCTGATAAGAGACTAGCTGATAAGAGACATCAGAGAGACATAAGAGACAGAGACATCCATTGCTCGTTACTTGTGGGGCTAGCAGTGTCTGCCCACTATCTCCAAAGTGATTTAAGACTGTCTGTCTGCACCTCCGGGGAGAGGAAAGGAGAGGCTGTCAGGCTGCTCACTGAAGTGATCCTCCGTCTGTGCAGGGGGGAGGGGGCAGCGTGTGCTGTGTAAAGGAGAGCAGAGTTCTCTCATACAGTACATTACAGTACAGTGTATTTTTACCCTGCAATAATGCCTCCAAAGCAAAAAGCTGATGCAAGTGCTGGCACAGCAAAGAAAAGAAAAACAATCTCCTTGGAAGATAAAGTAGAAATAATAAAGAGATGCCATCAAAAATATTGCTGAAGCTTGGGATGAAGTGAAAGACACAAATATGAGAGGAGTTTGGAAAAAATTGTGCCCTCAATTAACGCAAGAATTTCTGGGGTTTACAGATGATGAAATTGCAGAAACCAGGCAAACTGTGGTTGCGATTGGCAATCAACTGCATTTAGACATCACTGAAAATGATGTCATAGTGTTACTCGACTCCCATGGCAAAGAACTAACCAATGAAGACCTTATGGAACTAGATGAGCAGATAGAATTTAGAGAAGAAACTCAGGGGCTAGAAACTCCACAAACCAAAAAGTTTTCTACAAAAGCGTTAGCTAATGCTTTTGATCTCATTGAAGCAGGAATGGCAAATTTAGAGGAGCAAGATCCTGATACAGAGAGGTTTGCAAAAGTTTATCGTGCAGTTACTGAAGGTCTGAAATGCTATAAGACTATTTATGAAGAGAAAAAGAAAAGCTCTGTACAAACCTCCCTTGATGCCTACTTTACAAAATTGACCCCAGCAGCAAAATCAAGCTCTGCATTACATTTGGATGTCGGAGACACTGTTGCTGCCCAATCCTCTCCAACATGCCATCCTCTGCCAAGATAGTTTAAAGTTGTACTCTACACTGTACAAGAGTTTACAGTATAATATTTGAATGTTGAATTTGATGTTTAAACATTTACATGCACATAAAAGTTAAATATGTTAAGGCAAACATGTGTCCAAGCTGCAGTTCTTATGCAAAACACCAGTTTAGAGCCTCTTGAGGTTTTACTGCTTTCTGTAACCTTATTACAAAAACGTAATCTAATATCCTGTCGTTTGGTTAGTAGTTAGTGCTTATAAAAGTGCCTGATTCAACTTATGAACAAATTCGACTTATGAACAAACCTACAGTCCCTATCTTGTACGTAACCCGGGGACTGCCTGTACTACAATTTTGGCCGTATTCAATATATTTAAAAATATATTTCAATAAATATATATATATTTATACTATATGTTGAAATGCATTTTTATTACGAAATATATGAAAATATTTTTAAAAATACATTTTCAAATATACTGTATGTCTTTAAAAATACATTTAATCTACATTTTTGGAATGTATTTACAAATATATGTAAAAATATATGTTAAAATGACTTTTTTATATGTTATAAAAAATCTGAAGAATATATCTAAAAAATATACAGTATGCTTTTAAAAATATTTTTAATATATTTTGTAAAACCATGCAGAATATATACATATATATATATATATATATATATATATATATATATATAAAAATATATTGAATGCGGCCAAATTTGTAGTATTATTATTATTATACAGTATTTATATAGCGCTAAAAGGTTTGCTCAGCGCTGTACATTATAGTGGGGGACAGAACATAATACAATACAGTAACAAAACAAAACACGAGGGGGTCAAGGGCCCTGCTATTTCAAGCTTTCAAATATATGTCAATATATTTGGGAAGAATATTTTTAAAATATATTTCAAATATATTTTTCTTCCATGTGGGGTTGCACAGCTCTCGATGTACAGGATGATGCCTTTTAGCACACTGACTTATGAAGGTCCATGTTGCCTGTGACTGTGCATGCAGCCTAGTACTGCCATTTGTTGCCGTGTTACAAAACTAGTCACAAAACTTTTTGATACCACCTTGTATGTGAGGTAAAAGGGAATTTTCAGGCAACATGTACAATTAGCAAACTGTTAAGTGGGGTACACACTATGAGTTAATCGGAAGAAAAATTCCGTACGAGGCAGGGTCATTCGATTTTCATATAGTGTGTACACAACTTTCAACATTTGATTCAGACTTTCCAAACAAAAATTTCCAAAGGGACAAATTGTAAAATTTTTCTTGTACGTGAACAGAACAATTTTTGTTTGCTTATTGTTTTCATACGGTTTTCGTACAAGAAAAATCAGGTACAAAAGACCATGATCAGAAACAATAAACAACAAAAACAAAAAAAAGATTTTGTCATACAAGAATTTTCTTATAGTGTGTACTGGACTTTAATCCCACCCAGGAAAGGTTGCTGCTGTGTCTACCCACTTAATCTTCAGAAGGAGTGTTTCGTGATCCATGGTAGACAGATCAGCCAGGCTTTTTAGGGTGTTTCTGCTTGTAGAGGGGTGGTGTGCAGGCAGCACATGGCAGAGCAGAGAGTGTGGCATCCATGTCTCCATGCTTTATTTTGCTGAGAAATCACTTTCACCCCCTAGCATTTCTAGCCACAGCCATCTTGAGTAAGGTCAAATAGAGAGGGTGAATCTCCTTAATGGGGTAACAGATAGCAATAAAAACTGACACATGTTCTTACCCTTCTCCACTCTGTCCAAAGCTATAAAAAAAATTTTGCCTTTAGTTATACTTTAAAATTTTTTTTTTTTTTACTGGCGCATACCTTCCAGGAAGATTCAATCAGCCAGCATGGCTGGATCCCTGCACATGGGCACGCTCATACATGCATCTTGTGGAGTGTGGGTGGGCACATGTGCACATTCACCATGTAGTGATCCCAAGCAGGATATTTAAGCCTGACACCTGCAGGACTCGATTGATGGGAGATCTTCAGCTGTACTCTGTGACCTGTGATTCTGCATCTGATCTTAATTTTCCGTTACTGGCCTAGCTGGCTTCCTGACTTTTTTCCATGTCTTCTGTTTTGCTCCTCTGTTTGCCCTGGCACGTTCATGACCATGATTTCTGCCTACCACTCTGGTACCTTGCTGCTCATAATTTGTTGACTCGGCCTGTTCCTGACACCATCTCTTCCCTCTGTATTGGTACTGTCTTGCCTGATGCTTGCTGACCTTGGTTTGTTCCTGGACTCTTTTCACCACATCTCTTGTCACCTACAGCCACAGGACAACGGCAAGTTCCAGTGTCATCATTGACATTGTCAGCTCCTGGCATTCGTGCCACTCCTTCATCCGTACACTCTCTGACCCTTTATTTGGGGGTGCTTAGACTGGGGCAGTAAGAGAAACCACCCTCATCATCCTAGGCTCCCATTGAGGTGTGCGACAGTACCCTTATTGTAAATTATTTAACAACCTGAGTTATTTGAACTGATTTATTAAAGAGTTAGGAAAAGAACTAAGTTATAATGTTGTCAATTACATCTCTGTTTCTACCATGTAATCTCATAATCTGATTGAAATATGATTGTAGTCATGAACAAAAATAAGACTCTACCCTGGCCAAACCACTCAAACCTGATTGAAAGTCAGTGGAAGGGAAGTTATGGCTATGCCATTGTTTGCAGACTTGATTGTTTTTATCAAATTGCACATAAATCCTTTGGATAGAAAAAAAATCAAAGTGTGTATGGCCACTACAATATAGAAGACCTAGGACCCAGCCTTTCATGTGACCACAGATTAAGGTAAGTAAACAGAGCTTCTAAGTAGATTTCTTTAAAAGAAGACCTTTAAAATAGTTAAAAGGTGACCCTCATGGCTATCCACTAAATGTTACTCCATGTTGCCAGACATCTGGCTCTTTTTTCTTGCCAACATCTGGAACTTGACCAGGAGCGTCCAGTGGGTGGAGTGATGGGTAACCCCCTACCCACCTTGTTACCCATTCCTTTACCCCAACTCCCTTTCCCTTCTCCCTCCCTTTCTTCTACTCGTACCCCTGTTCTTAGATGGTATTTCTATTCCTGGCATATTACTGTATATGAATGTAATAGTCTTGTCTTTATGCTTCATTTATAAGATACATTTAAGACTTATGTCATCATCCCAGGCTCCCACTGAGTTGTTCGACTGTACCTTTATTATAAATTATTTCACCAACCTGAGTCATTTGAATTGATTTACTGAAGAAGCCTATATAAGTGCCTGAAATAAATAAATAAGTTAAGAAAAGTACTAAGTTATCAATCGCATCTCTGTTTCCACCATGTAATCTCATTGACTTAAATATGATTGTAGTCATGAACAAAGATATAATTTTGCCCCGGCCAAACAAGTATTTTAGTCGATTCTGAAACTGAGTGTAAATCGATTGGAAGGGAAGTTATGGCTATTCCATTGATTGCATATTTGATTGTTTTTATTAAATCGTACATAAATCCTTTGGATAAAAAAAAAGATCAAAGTGTGTATGGCCAACATAAGGTTTACCAACTTTAATGTAGTGTGAATATGTTTCTAAAATATCCATTCAATACTTTTTAGCTGCCAAGAAGAATGCATCTCCTGACCACTTCCTGCTTATGGCCATGTCAAGGGAAAGGATCTGTATGACACAGAGGCACCGACTGGCTTCCTCTACCTGAGTAGCCAATGAGTGCCTTTTGCGGCAGATCTGCCCCTCACCCCACTTGTACCCAGGAACTGCTCAGGAAGACGTGGACTGCTTGGCAAAAAAGGATGTAATTCTGGTTATAAGTATTTCAGCAGCTTTATCATCAGATGTACGGAGCCAACAACAGGGGAAAAGGAACCCGTAATATACATCCCACTCTAAGTCTGCTTTAAGAGCACAATATGAATGGAATTGGCAAATGCCTGGTATTTCCCCTTTATTATAAGTAATTCCATTGGGGACAAATACTTGGCATGTTTGAATATATTACCCCAAGTCGTATATCTGCATCAAATGTATCTTTGAAGTTCTACAGATAAATAATGAATGAAAGTATGGACTATAATTACAGGAGAGGAAAGAAAACACGGGGGAGTTTAAGTGTCTTTGAAGAATTAGCTTAAATATATTTTGCATCCGTTGCACTTTTTCATGTTTAAAGAAGAACCAATCATTTAAAGTGGAACTAAAGTTCCCCATCAAAAACTCTGAGCAGACAGAAAATGTATTGCAGGAGAGACATGCAATGAATTCAGAATGACAAATGTCTCAAAATAAAATCAAGCAGCAATTTCAGCCATAGGCCTCATTCACAGCCATAGCAAGAATCCAGCATATTCCTGTAGCTGGATTCTCAAGTAGATATGGATCATTTCAGCCACTCATTCTGTACAATGCAATGACAGGCTGACAGGGGATATAACTATCCACATCAACCTGTGAAACCAGCTGCAGGAAAATGCTGGATTCTTGCTGCAGTTGGCAATAAAAATTCCACATCATTTTATAATAATTGCAGCACTTCTATTTATTTAATAGTAACTTCACCAACAAAGTGCAAAAGATATATATATATATATATCTGTATTGTCCCAATACAAAAAAATGTAATGCCCTCCAATCAATTGAGTAGTGATTCAACAAAGGATTACGTATGGTACAATCCCTATACAGGATATCCCAAAACTGGAGACTGACAGCAGCCCCAATCTTAATGGCTCACTCCTCCGCCAGTATGCCCAGTATATATAAAATATATACAAAAGATGAAAGGCTCCAAATAGTACAGATCATCCAAAAGATCTTTGGATGGATTTTTTTTGGATGATCTGCACCATTTGGAGCCCTTCCTATTTGTTATATTTACAATTTACTGGACATAGAGGAAGAAGAGTGGGCATTGTATGGCTAAAATGGGATCGCTGAAAACTTTTGGAATATCCTGTATGAAACAGGAGTGAAGTATAAAGCAGAATATAATATAATAATATCATATAAATGGCTATAGCTATTGAATATTTATTATCATAATACCAGATTTAGGATTATCTGATGTTATCTGCTGTACATTTTATGCTACCACAATGTAAAATATCTTATAGCCTATATAGGAACTCTATCATTTGTGCATTTTACTAAAGCCCAAATCCAGATTCAAATATTTTACCCCTCTTTCATTCCTTATGTTAGGTAGGTGCAGCAAGGTGTAGCAGCAGAAAGCCCCCAGAGAGTCTCGGTTTGCCAAATATGATGTATTATAGAACTTGTAAGACAGCACAAACAAGCCAACAAACAAGCTAGGAAGTTTCACCCGACCAGGCAATTTAAACAGTTTATAGCAGAATCAGTGGTCTGTATGTCTGAGCTGCAGGTAACGTCTGTCAAGGGGAGCAGAGTGCGGCCAGTTTGGGGATGGCCCCTTCCTGTTCCAACATGACTGCGCACCAGTGCACAAAGCAAGGTCCATAAAGACATGGATGAGTAAGTTTGGGGTGGAGGAACTTGACTGTTCTGCACAGAGTCCTGACCTCAACCCAAATGAACTCCTTTGGGATGAATTAGAGCGAAGACTGCTAGCTAGGCCTCCTCGTCCAACATCAGTACCTGACCTCACAAATGCTCTTCTGGAAGAATGGTCAAACATTCCCATAGACACACTCCTAAACCTTGTGGACAGCCTTCCCAGAAGAGTTAAAGCTGTTATAGCTGCAAAGGGTGGGCCAACTCAATATGGAACCCTACGGACCAGGACTGGAATGCCATTAAAGTTTTTGTGTGTAAAAATGCAGGCTTCCCAATACTTTTGGAAAATAGTGTAGGTGCTACTCTTTCTCTTCTCAAAACCCAAGGGCAAAGAGTTAAAAAGACTCTGCATGACCCAAGATGACTACCAGAGTCACTTGGATCCAGCACATCCAACCGGATCACTGTTCCAGAGGACCAAGGAAACCATACAGAAACCCAGCTTCTCCCAACTTCCTCCTCCAGTTGCATTGCCATTACAGACTAGCGCCACCTTCAGTGGAGACTGTACCTGTCTACACTTATCTAAGCTAGTATTGTAAAAGCAGGTTTCACTGCCCCAGTTAGTGCTTGTCTTGTGACTACCTCTCATATAGTGACATCATAGAGCCAACAAGAACAAGAAGTCTTTAGAACCCTATGAAAACAGCAGTGGACTCTTCTGACAGCCAATAGACAGTGCCTATGTCACCCAGGAGTGACATGGGCATTACAAGAAGGACTCTCCTGCACTACACACCAGAATATAAAAGACCCAAGACCCAACATATCATGTGTCCACAGATTAAGGTAAGTAAACTCAGATTCCTGGTAGATTTCTTTAAAAGAAGATCTTTAAAATAGTTAAAGGTGACCTTCCTGATTAACTAAATGACACTCTATGTTGCTGAACACCTGGCTCTCCTTTTCTGGCCAACAGCTGGAACTCGAACAGGAGCGTCCAATGGGTGGCGTGTTGGGTAACCCCCTACCCCACTTATTACCCATTCCCTTACCCCAGCTCCCTTTCCCTTATCCTTCCCTTTCTTCTACTTGTAACCCTATTCTTAGATGATATTTCTATTCCTGGCATATTATATGAATTGAATAATGTTCTTTCTTTATGCATCCTTTATAGGACAGTTTTGAGACTTATAAACTTGTTTCAATAGTGTACTGCCATAATGAAAACAGCAGAATGTTTTTCGTAAACTGTGAGTATTATTTGTTTTAACATATATGGATGTTTCCCAATTCTTTGAGCTCATATGCCCTTTTTGTTTACCATATCACAACCACGAGTGTATTTTGTTATGTATAATGTATAATATAAAACTTTAATAAACAAAGAGTTGAAGGGTGGGGTAGGGTGTTTAAGATATTTTTTATTTTACTAATCCAGGGACCATCTTTAAATCTCAGCTTGAGCTATGGAGATCTTTCAACAGTAAGCGTTTTACAGTATTAGCTAAGGAGAAACTGAAAACATGTGAAGGGGAGCCTAAAGCTAAAGTATATACTATACATGCTATATTTCATACATACCTTTTTTTAAGTTTCTTCTTTGACAGTGAATATAATAAAGAAAGAAAATATATACCAAGCTGCTATACCTTTCCTTTAAGTCACAAGAGGAATGTAAGTGAGTAGGTGGCAGAGAGCAGGGGTGGTAACACTTTCTAGGCTGTCAGCTAGTCTTATAATTAATATCTGAATTTTCATTCAGGAGCATGGAACTGAACATTCACACAGTGGGTGAGATCTGAGAGGTTTGTGACAAGTACATACCGGGTGTTCTGGCAAACTAATGCAGCATATTAGAATGATTATTTTTGAGCTCTCTTTGTACTTGTATCTGGAAGCACTTTTTCCCTACTCCACACATTAAAAATATAAAAAGAATAATTAAATTGGCTGCAATAAAAAAAACAGTTCTTGCCTGCAGACATAAGGCCCAATGTGTTTATAAAGTAACAATTAAAATAAAACAGTGCATTGTTTCTCCATATAAAGACCAGACATAGCCAAATGCTGCTGGATCTTTTCATTCACTAAGTATAACAAATACAGAAAAAACTGGGTTTTGGCTTACATGTATAAATCCATTCATGGAGTAAATCATGGGACACAAAATGGCTTTAGTAATCCTTACAAACAGGGTTATACGCCACCTACAGGTGAATGGACACTGGCAAAAAAGACAGGAAATCCCTTCCTAGGCATAACCCCGCCCTGTAGGAAGGGCTTCTGTTTTCCAGCAGTGTTTGAAGGTGATGGTCACTTCTGTGCAGCTCTTTGCACAATCATACCAGATTTACAATGATACCAGGAGGGATCAGGAGATAAATTACTACAACTATAATCACTCAGTGGCATGGTACCCGGACCCTGCACTGGAAGAAGAGTGGACACAATACAGGACAGTTTTTAATGTTGTCGATCGGCACTGGACCCTGCATATACAGAACTCTGCTCAATGGTATATTGGCAAGGCGTTTTCTAGTAGGGTGCTATACAGGTCCAATGCAGTGAATCCCAGCTGATGGATCGAGTCCCTGAAGGTCTGCTAGGTGCAACCCACTGTGACGGGTGAATTTGAACCCCCGGAGTGGGGGTCCTGCAACTTGACTGATGGGTGCCCCTGGTTTGCCTTCCTGGTACTCCTGAAAAGCTGGTGGGCCCTGTATGGGAATGTTACCTGGGTTCAGAGTGTGCTGCTGTAGACTTTTCTCACAAACAAAAAGTATACGTATAGTATAACAAAT
This sequence comes from Staurois parvus, assembly GCF_062004578.1. Lineage (NCBI taxonomy): Eukaryota > Metazoa > Chordata > Amphibia > Anura > Ranidae > Staurois > Staurois parvus. The sequence continues at coordinate 2,782,813 of NW_028317857.1, read as the reverse complement.
AGAGAAAAAGGTTGCTCCCCTCACTCTAAAAGCTATGGACACAGGCATGTGACACTGCAGGTCAAATGACATCAAAGGGACCTCTTCCCTATGTACTAGGCATGCCTCAATGATGAACTGAGCATTTCTGATATTATCAAGATGAAGTCAGTGCAGCTCTCTGCACCACTCAATGGGGGAGATTTAGTAAATCTGGAGCACTTAGAATCTGGATCAGCTGTGCATGGTAACCAATCAGCTTCTAATTTCAGATTTTTCAGTTAAGCTTTGACAATAAAACCTAGCAGATGAGTGGTTTCTATGCACAGCTGAACCACATTTTGCACTCTCCAATTTTAGTAAATCTCCCCCAATGTGTGTAACATCAGGACCCATGGTGATGCCCCCCGGGGAAAGCCAATAATGCACCCTCCACTCACAGCAATTCAGTATAATGATGCTGGGCATCTTTCAACCTGGTAGATGACTGATGCTGGTTCACAGAGCAGGTGAGTCTATAAGGGACTGTACTGCAGAAAAGGTGTGTACTTCAGCAAAAGCTACTTTTATATTTTTAAACCTGCTGGGAGTCTGTTTATAGAAGTAAATTATATGTAGTTGGACCTTTTTTCTTAGTGTAAATGCAGCTACTTGTTCTCCAGTTTCAGTGCTCTGTGCTTGCAGAGCTGAGTACTATCCACACCCTTCAACACAAGTGTCATCACACAGACCTGTATTGCAAAGGGGAGAGTGGGCATGTCTAACCATTGCTGATTAAAGAATCCACTGGCTTTCTCTTTGGTGCCTACTGAACTGTACACAAAGACATGAAAAAGTATATCAGCCGCACTCAAATGTAGCCCCTCTTGCCGTAATTGTCAGCAAAATGTCTTCATACAACAATGTGGAGATATTGTTGTATACGGATATTTTGCTGACAATTAATAAAAACGGCTATAGAGCTCAGTTTGAATTGTGGCTGATATAGTTTTTCATGTTTTTGATGGAGAATAGAGACGGACTGTAGTGGTCAGCACCCGGATTTTCCAAGTGTGGTAAGAAGGGAAAGTCTTGAGCGGAGCTATGGATTCAGGCATGTTCTTGTTACTGGACTGCACTGTCATATTAAGGCACCCTGCACAAGAAAGCGGAAAGACTATGAAAGTAGGAGTTGTTAGTGCAATGTCTTTCTGGCTGCATATCTATGTCTCTGACTACAATTGGGCCTATGTCCTGTTAGTGCCCTCAATGAATAGAGCCACCCCCCAATGACGTCTGTTATGATGAAACGCGTTGGGAAGGGCCAGCAGAGGTAACGCCATCACACAAGCAGAGACCCAGAAGTGGGCTTTTGACGACAAGTGGAGGAGCGGATGCTGTCACATGATGTTATACGATATTGCAACATTTTAATATGTGAGTGTTCTTAATCATTTTAATAAATTGGATGATTGATGTTACTACACTACGAGAGTCTTTCACATCCATTCTTAGCCTTGTCGGATGCTTTTGGAGCGGGCTGTTTGGGAGAGCATTTGGAGATCCAAGGACATCCCAGTGTTGACCTTTAAAAGAGCACATTTGACCATTCCTTCATTGACAGTCATACCATCTGGTAAGGTTAATCTGTACACATCATGGTGTTTGGTGAAGTGCTCTCTCCCCTCTTTCTGATTGGTAGATGCACAAGTTTGAAGGTCCCAACAATCCCAGCCTAGGATTATTATTTTATGCCACATTTTTAGGAGATTGAATATTATTATTCTATGCCACTTTTTTTGATCGAATATCAAATATGGGACTTATTTTTATGGACACTCTATTTTTTCACATATGTTAGCATTGAATGCTCAATACTTGTCTTATGCACATTATTATTGGTTTATTGTGACAGATCTATTTTACTGATTTGTAGACACTAATATTTAATGGAGGATTTTTTTCAGTGTTGTAGATTTACATGATTGTTATTTGATGTATATGTATTTTTCACTCATAGCGCTGCACTTTTTGTTTTTTTCGTAGAGTAGTGCTGCCCATCTACATATAATTGTAAATGTATGTAACTATGCTTTCTGTTTTAAAATCCTACACATGTCCTCTTTGCTGCTTGGAAGAGTCTGAAATGAGTGATCTTTGTGTTGTTTGTGACCATGTAACAAAACTCCAATGTGACTTCAGAAAAGCTTCACTCTAATCTAGCAGCCATATAAATGTGAAGGCAATTAAAAGTAAAATTAGAGGCTTTATGTAACTTGGTGAATAGCCTCCCACTGTGTACCGCCCATGTATATTTTAAGCTGATTGAGCAGCTGCCATTCTATATGCTGTTATATTATGTGGACTGTTTCAATGCGAACAGTGTTTACTGACTTCAACTTAAATTAGCAAATCATCTGAAAAGAATAAATACTTCTTGTATTTGAATTTGCCACTAGCCTTTTGTTTCTTTTTGTAAAGGACTATTTCTACTTACATGTTAGGAAAGACAAATTATTGATCATGAATTAAATAGGGCTTGTGAATGCCAAAAAATAAATCTTTCATGCACAGCGTATGAAAGCTATAATTTGCTTTCCGACATATGGCAGCCAGCCTGGGACAGAGCCGTTCCACAATTCATCCCTTAATAATATCTGAATGCAAAGGTAACTGTGAACAGTCTTATTTAATAAAAAGGGCATGATGATGGGCAAAGTGCAGTAATCGATAGCAGACTATCAGATTATTATGAACTCCAACTGGTATCAAAGGCTTTTTGAACTCTGTTCATAGTCATTACAATTCACACAGTTATTATATATATATATATATATATATATATATATATATATATATATATATATACTGTGTATGAGAGAGAGAGAGAAAGAGAAGGATTGCTGCATATAAAATGTATTAAACTCAAATAATACAAAAATGTTCAAAATCAATTCAGAAGTATTCCATAACAATTACTTCTGGAATTGATGGAATACGCCTCAATTGATTTTGTACAGTTTTGTATTTTTGAGTTTAATACATTTTATGTGCAGCAATGCTTCTTGAAGTTTTTTATAAATGGCTCGTAGGACGGCCTGACTGCACTGCTCTGTGAAACTGCTGAACTGCTGTTTACCGCACTTGATTTATATATATGTATACTTCTTCCCACCCTTGTAAAAATGCCAGGTTGTTGAGATGTAAAATATAAGTCCAAGATAAATCACTTCTGAATTTTTTCCACCTTTAAGCCTCCTTCACATTTACACTACCACATTGTGTTTTTAGTTTGTGTCGTTATAGCCTTTTCTTTATTGGAATGGGCCTCCCTCTGCTTCATAAACATGCTAAAGAAGCTTATGTAACAAATTTTGGACATGAACCAAGTGCGTTTTGCGCTACACATTTTTGTCTAGCAGAAAGCATGTGGAAAAATGCATGACTGCTACCTGTGTTTGGGGTAACATTAAGAAATAATGACAACACAATCATGCTACACACTTTAATGAATTTTACATGTTTGCAGAAAAAAGGGCATTTCTGCCATGTTTTTGCTATCTAACGGTGTGAACTGGGTTTTAATGTGACTTCTATTCTGTCCAATTCAATAAAAAAACACAGTGAAATTGTTGTTTAATGGAAAATAAATAAATAAAACAAAATAAAATGTGGCTGCATAAGTGTGCACACCCTCTTATAATTAGGGATGTGGCTGTGTTCAGAATTATCTCAACATTACTTCCAGACAGGGTCTAAAGAATATGCAGTTTTATGCAACACTAATTTTTACAAGTGAAAATTCCACACAACATAGTCCCTTATAATGCATCAGTTCACAAAAAAAGTCCCCAGTTCTCTTCCAATATACAAATCTTCCAAAAAAAGTGCTCAGTCAATGCTGACACATGACTCCCCTTACTCTGAACTGATCAGCTCCACATCCATCATTTTCCCATTGACCTGAAGCATCTAAGAAGTCAGCTCTCAGGTTTTCTGAAATCCTCATCTGCATGTGGCTGTGTGAAGTGAGTCCAGCGGGCCTCTGTAAGGATGCCAGCTCTATCGCTTGTACTCATTATTGTGAGTAGATCTGATTTCTTTTATTAATAAACCTTTGAATTTTATGAGATTACACTATTGGCTCCTTTTTATCTCTTGCATGATCTGGGGATTATGTATGGAGGAGAGAGGAGGTGGGAGCACATCCCTGGGAGAAAGGAGTCTGCTGGATAAAACCACCAGCATTACTGATCCTAAGCATGCTATGCCTATCTTTAACAAAAAAGGCATGGAGTTTTGGTGAGTGTCTATCTGTTGATAGATGGACGCATGGAGCTCTGATTGGACATTTGAAGATGAAGAGGAATTTCACTTTTCAGCGCAACAAAGATCCAAAGCATACCTCTAAATCAGCAAAAGAATGGCTTCACCAGAAGAGGTTTAAAGTTTTGGAATGACCAAGCTAAAGCCCAGACCTGAATTCAATTGAAAATCTGTGGGTGGCCTGAAGAAGGTTGTGCACTGGAGATGACCTCACAATATGACAGATTTGGAGCACTTTTGCAAGGAAGAGTGGGCAAAGATTTCCAATACAAGATGTGCCATGTTGATAGACTTCTACCCTGAAAAGACTGAATGCTGTCATACATGCTCTATTGCATGCTCTATTGGATTGAGATCTGGTGACTGTGGAGGCCATTGGAGTACAGTGAACTCATTGTCATATTCAAGAAACCAGTTTGAGATGGTTTGAGCTTTGTGGCATGGTGCATTATCCTGCTGGAAGTAGCCATCAGAAGATGGGGACACTATAGTCATAAAGGGATGGACATGATCAGCAACAATACTCATGGTGTTTAAAAGAATGCTAAATTGATAAGGGGCTCAAAGTGTGCCAAGAAAATATCCCCCACACCATTACACCACCACAAGCCTGAACCATTGATACAAGGCAGGATGGATCCATGCTTTCATGTTGTTTACGCCAAATTCTGACCCTACCATCTGAATATCGCAGCTGAAATCCAGACTCATCAGACCAGGCAACGTTTTTTCAATCCTCGTATTGTCCAATTTTTGTGAGCCTGTGTGAATTTTAGCCTTCATTTCCTGTTCGTAGCTGACAGGAGTGGCACCCGGTGTGGTCTTTTGCTGCTGTAGCCCATGTGCTTCAAGGTTTGACGTGTTGTCTGTTCATAGATGGTAGTCTGCATACCTGAGTTGTAACGAGTGGTTATTTGAGTTACTGTTGCCTTTCTATTATCTCGAACCAGTCTGCCCATTCTTCTCTGACATCAACAAGGCATTTTCATCCACACAACTGCCACTCAATGGATTTTGTTTTTTGACCGTTCTCTGTAAACCCTAGAGATCGTTGTGCTTCAAAATCCCAGTAGATCAGTAGTTTTTGAAATACTCAGACCAGCCTGTCTGGCACCAACAGCCATGCCATGTTCAAAGTCACTTAAATCCCCTATCTTCCCCATTCTGATGCAAGTTGTCTTCACCACGTCTAGATACCTAAATGCATTGAGTTGCTGCCATGTGATTGGCTGATTAGCAATTTGTGTTATCAAGCAATTGAAGGTGTACCTAATAAAGCGGCTGGTGAGAGTACACACAAATAAATGTTCTGTACATAAGTATTGTTAATCTGTTCCGTGGTTAAATGAATAGTTCAGCACTTATTAACCATTTGCAGATCGCCTGTTCACAGTGTAATGTTTACTGTATTGTCATCATCGTCCATATCATCCTCACCATCACTTTTTCTCTTTTCTCACTTTCCCTATTACTTTACAATATAATTGTTATCTCTATATCATCACCCCCATCACTTTCCTTAATTGTGCTCATTACAATCCTGTTTGCTTACATCACCATATTCATCCTTATCATTATTATCAGCCTTTCTATACTTTCATCATTGTCCTCACCATCATCATCCCTCCTCTTTTATCATCTTAACCTTTATCACCTATACTGTCATCACCATCCTCATAAACATTTTAATATTTTAAAAAAATAACCAAAAACAGTGCTGAACATATAAAACTTTACTAGAATAGTCAATGATTAAATCATTCATAGCTATGCAGATGTGGGGCACTAATTGAAATGTTATGTACAATAAAAATATTAATACAAATTCCTCATTTTCATAGTTCAAAAGTTTTATTTAGGCCCATATTTACATATTTATAAAGCAGTAAATGTAACATTTACCAAACATTCACTGCAGGTGGAAATTTTCTGGTTAATGTCTATTATTTAACAGTGAATGATTCACCACCAGTGAATGGTTGGTGAATGTCACATTCACTGCTTTATACACCTGTCATGTTTTTACTGCGATTGGCAGATTGCAGGTGCAATGCCAGGATCCTGCAGACTCTGCATACCTCCCATACAGGATGACAATTACTGAATAGCAGGAAAAATTATTGAACTGTGAGAACACGCACCACCAATACCCTCACTGTTCATTGAGAACTACAAGCCGCCAGTCGCAATGGCTGATGGTATTTGTAGTCTGTTCATTCAAGGAAACTGTGAATGAATGACGTGGCCATGTGGGCGAAGTGCACACGGCCGCGCTGTTTTAAAAATTGTGACAGTAGGTGCAGTAAGAAGATCCCCTGTCCACTGTCACAGAAAGGGGAGCATGGGAGATGGGTGCATAGGAGCATGTTACACCCTAAATATGGGAAGGAAGTGCCTCTGGATACAACTTGCTGGAAGGATCACCAGGAATGGATTTATGAAAGACATGTAATATTTAACAAAAAAAAAAGCATTCAAGCAGTACAGGAGCACGTGCATCAGTGTAGACTTAACTAAATGTTCCCAGAATCGTCTTTCTTTTTGTGACTTTAACTTGAAGTGTCTTCCTGCCCCAGTGACATATACCCCCCTTGTTTCTTGCCCTGGGGAGAAATTTGCTCAATGAAGTCCCACACAAAAAATACATGCAACTGTAGTTATAATACTTAACAAAACCAGAACAATACTACAAATTGTGGAATTTCATTTTTTCTTTTTAATTCAGTTACTTTTACACATACATTCATAAGTATATACAGTACTTATAAATATACATCCAGAGACATGACAACCAAGGGAAGATGTACAGAGTATATCTTCAAATGGATTCATAATCCTCAACCACCACCTTTTCATTTTTTCTTTTTAAATATTTTTAGGTTATCCCTAATAAAAATTTTGTGTCACTCTTTTCTTAGAAATATGTTTTGTTGTTAAGCCTTGGCTGGATTATTGAACATATTTAATGCTCGGCTAGATAATGACTCTCATATGTCTGTGAGGCAGGCCTGGTTTTTGTCATATATCTGTAAACTGGATTTAGTTCAAATTCATGAGATAACTAAATTAAGTCCATCATAATGAACAGATTACATCAACTGAATGTATGATTGCATCTATACTGGTCAAAATGTTAGGTAATATTGTTGTTGCTAAACCGTTTATGTGTAGTCTGCTGTTAAAGTGTCATGAAACCCACATCATTAAAGACTTTCAGTACATGCTGTATTACATGCTACTCATAACCACTCAGTCTCTATAAGATTTGTTTTCTGTATTCTGTAAAAAGCCTGGCTGATCCTGATGTTCACTGTCCCTCCCTCCTTGTCTGTGTCCCAACTGCAGCCTGAGATTGTGTAGACCAACTGTTGCCACATCTACTGAGCATGCTCCAGTCTAATTCTCTTCTAAGCTTTTAATTTCCTCTTTTTTCTTATCTGTCTAGCCCAAATGACTATAGAGTCACACAGTGGGTGTATACACTCTGGATAAATGTTGATTGATAGAGGCATCACCTCCCTGTAATTGTAAACACATACAAACAGTAGGCACAGGCTGGAGGGGCATGAAACAGGCTGTGATTGGCAGAACCTCCTCCTAGATAGCCTAAACCATGTAATAAAGTAATAATAAAGACTTGAGCTCAAATATATACAGTATTTCTATGATGATTAAAAATATTTTATATTACTAGTGTATTTTTCCTCTGTATTTTGTGGGCTGTTTTTTTATTTTTTTGGGACATGCGGTGAGTGGCAGAAGACTAAACGTTTCTCCCACGGATGTTTATCTGCAGATGGACTGGGAAAGAGCTGGGACACATGCCAGCTGTATATTGATTATTGAAAAAAGGCAGTTAGATGGGTTTTTTTTAAATTAAAATAAATACTGTACAGTGCACCATCCATATCCACTTCAGCTACAGAAGATTTTATCCCTTTTATGAGCAGGGCATTTTTTGCTTTTCAGCACTGCACTACTTTAACTGGCAATTGCGCGGTCATGCAACACTGTATCCAAATGAAATTTATATATTCTTTTTCACACAAATAGAGCTTTCTTTTGGTGATATCTGATCACCACTATTTTTTTATTTAAACGAAAAAAGCCTGAAAATAAAAAAAACTGTATTTTTTACTTTCTGCTATAAAACATATCCAATAAAAAACATTTAAAAATAAATAAATGTCTTCATAAACTTAGGCCAAAATGTTTTCTGCTACATGTCTTTGGCGAAAAAAAATCCCAAAAAGTGTAAATTAATTGGTTTGGGTGAAATTTATAGCGACTACAAACTATGGAATGTATACTGGAATTGTTATTTATTTTGTACTAGTAATAGCGGTTATCAGTGACCAGGGGCAGACTGACCATTCGAGCACACGGGCTCTGCCCGAGGGCCCGGAGTCAGTAGGGGGCCCCATGAAATGCCCCTGGTACCTTTTATAGGCTTTTTTTGAGTGTGGGCAAGGACACAGGGGCCCCATGATCCCCTATTGCCCGGGGGCCCCATGTCAGCGACTTATAGTGGGACTATGATATTGCAGTGGGCAATCTGACAGTTTGTGGGAACTGACTGTCACTGACATCTCCAGGGACACTAATACAGTGATCGGTGCTAATAATATACAGTGTCACTGTACTAATGAAACTTGCTGGGAAGGGGTTAACATCTAGGGGCAATCAAAGGGTTAACTGTATGCCTAACAATGTTTGCTGTGCGTAATGTGTGCTGCTTTTTAGGCAGAAAAAAAACTGACAACTCAGTGCTGTCTGTGGAGAGCCCTGTGTTGTTTACCAACACAAGACTCTCTTCTGTCATTCATTCAGCTGATCAGCAAGTCCTGGCCATAAATCATTGGGAAAGGGATAATGTAAATTAAACGGTTTGTATCACTTTAAGGGTATGCTGTAACTCTTTTCTACGAGGATGTGGAGCATTGTTTTTGAATTCTTTCTCTTGTATGTGCAAGCTGAATACCAGATCCTCTGTTGTGCTGTTATTGTTTCAATTACAATACATTTAACAGAAATGTATTTACCACTCATTATACTAAGTTTTTATGTAATAAAAACCATGTAAAGAAAACATCAACAGGAAAAAAGTGGAGGTGTTTTAAAATGAAAAAATACACTTATCACAGATGTAGCCAATGTATGTAGAACATGCAGCTACAGTGGTGCCCTGTATAATAGAGGACCTATTGTAATCAGGCTGCACTGAAATAATTATAAACAGGTGTTACTTTTATACTTTCCCAGCCATAGAAGATCAATTTAAATGCAGTCCAGCACACAAATCCTTTGAAAATATTTTGTTTGTGCACACTTCTCACTACATACTGTACATAGTGCTTTATCATACCTCCCAGCAGTCCCGGACTGGGCGGGACTTTACCGCATTTTCACCTTTGTCCCATGGACTCAGTGTACAGGGGCTTTGTCCCGCATTACTCTATCTATTCTTTATATGCTAACTTCCAACCAGCAGGACCTGCAGCAGTGTGAACTGTATGAACATCTAGCGCCCTGCATTCTTGCCTCAGCTCTTGTATGCTGTTAATCAAGATTTTAGAACATAAGTGTCTATTTAATTGGTGTCTTTGCAGTTTAACTAACTTCTGAACGTTGCACTCTGTATAAAAAGCACACCTGAACCTTGCACTGTGTATGTAACGCACTCCTGAATCCTGCACTCTGCATGAAACACACACCTGAATCCTGCGCTCTGTATGAAACGCACTCCTGAATCCTGTGCTCTGTATGAAATGCACTCCTGAATCCTGCGCTCTGTATGACACGCACTCCTGAATCCTGCACTCTGTATGAAACGTACTCCTGAATCCTGCGCTCTGTATGAAACGCACTCCTGAATCCTGCACTCTATATGAAACACATTCTTGAATCCTGCACACTGAAACACACTCCTGAATCCTGCACTCTGTATGAAACGCACTCCTGAATCCTGCACTCTGTATGAAACACACTCCTGAATCCTGCACTCTGTATGAAACACACTCCTGAATCCTGCACTCTGTATGAAACACATTCCTGAATCCTGCACTCTGTATGAAACACACTCCTGAATCCTGCACTCTGTATGAAACACATTCCTGAATCCTGCACACTGAAACACACTCCTGAATCCTGCGCTCTGTATGAAACGCACTCCTGAATCCTGCGCTCTGTATGAAACGGACTCCTGAATCCTGCACACTGAAACACACTCCTGAATCCTGCACTCTGTATGAAACACATTCCTGAATCCTGCACACTGAAACACACTCCTGAATCCTGCACTCTGTATGAAACACACTCCTGAATCCTGCACACTGTATGAAACATACTCCTGAATCCTGCACACTGAAACACACTCCTGAATCCTGCACACTGAAACACACTCCTGAATCCTGCACTCTGTATGAAACGCACTCCTGAATCCTGCACACTGAAACACACTCCTAAATCCTGCACTCTATATGAAACGTTCTCCTGACTTCTGCACTCTATATGAAACGTTCTCCTGACTTCTGCACTCTATATGAAACGTACTCCTGAATCCTGCGCTCTGTATGAAACGCACTCCTGAATCCTGCACTCTATATGAAACACATTCTTGAATCCTGCACACTGAAACACACTCCTGAATCCTGCACTCTGTATGAAACGCACTCCTGAATCCTGCACTCTGTATGAAACACACTCCTGAATCCTGCACTCTGTATGAAACGCACTCCTGAATCCTGCACTCTGTATGAAACGCACTCCTGAATCCTGCACTCTGTATGAAACACACTCCTGAATCCTGCACTCTGTATGAAACACATTCCTGAATCCCGCACTCTGTATGAAACACACTCCTGAATCCTGCACTCTGTATGAAACACATTCCTGAATCCTGCACACTGAAACACACTCCTGAATCCTGCACTCTGTATGAAACGCACTCCTGAATCCTGCACACTGAAACACACTCCTAAATCCTGCACTCTATATGAAACGTTCTCCTGACTTCTGCACTCTATATGAAACGTTCTCCTGACTTCTGCACTCTATATGAAACGTACTCCTGAATCCTGCGCTCTGTATGAAACGCACTCCTGAATCCTGCACTCTATATGAAACACATTCTTGAATCCTGCACACTGAAACACACTCCTGAATCCTGCACTCTGTATGAAACGCACTCCTGAATCCTGCACTCTGTATGAAACACACTCCTGAATCCTGCACTCTGTATGAAACGCACTCCTGAATCCTGCACTCTGTATGAAACGCACTCCTGAATCCTGCACTCTGTATGAAACACACTCCTGAATCCTGCACTCTGTATGAAACACATTCCTGAATCCCGCACTCTGTATGAAACACACTCCTGAATCCTGCACTCTGTATGAAACACATTCCTGAATCCTGCACACTGAAACACACTCCTGAATCCTGCACTCTGTATGAAACAATTACCTTTCCATAATCTACAAACATATACCATAATCTCATATAAACAACATAATGTCCATCAAAAGTCCCAAAAAAAGTCCAAAAATTAAAGTCCAGAAATCTATAAAATAATAAATTGTGCAAATAACACTCCTCACTTCTTCAATCTTCCAACTGTGACAATGTCCAAATCTTCCCTTCAATCCAAAAAGTACCTCAAAAAAACAAACTAGATATGGTGCATTATCTTTAAAATCAATAAATGTGATAGCATGCAACACACTAGTGACATAACATCACACATGTGAAGTGAAAAAAACACACAACACACCACTTAGCTAGTGGTCCTGTGAAACCACCACTACAAACGTGACAGTCTACAGAACACACTAAGTGATCAGTGACAAATGGTGTCAAATACGTGCCACTCCACGTGTAGGATAAATACAATTACCCCCTTGAACTTTGTGCCACATATAGTTGCCTTCACTGGGGGTATATCATCCTTGACAGTAGTAGACAATAAGAACTTCCTCACACAATGACGGGCATCGGGATCCCCGTTCCTCACAGGACAAATGGGAGCAGACTCAGTGGAGTAGTATAAATGGTAACATAATTTATTAGTAACAGCTTACATGGTAAAATTGCCGTCCATCCTCGCTGGTCTCCGTACTCTGCTGAGACCTTCTCCAAAATGGCCGCTCTGCACCTTCCGGCCTAGCGTCTGACGTCACGACCCTTGAGGGTCGTGACGTCAGACGCTAGGCCGGAAGGTGCAGAGCGGCCATTTTGGAGAAGGTCTCAGCAGAGTACGGAGACCAGCGAGGATGGACGGCAATTTTACCATGTAAGCTGTTACTAATAAATTATGTTACCATTTATACTACTCCACTGAGTCTGCTCCCATTTGTCCTGTGAGGAACGGGGATCCCGATGCCCGTCATTGTGTGAGGAAGTTCTTATTGTCTACTACTGTCAAGGATGATATACCCCCAGTGAAGGCAACTATATGTGGCACAAAGTTCAAGGGGGTAATTGTATTTATCCTACACGTGGAGTGGCACGTATTTGACACCATTTGTCACTGATCACTTAGTGTGTTCTGTAGACTGTCACGTTTGTAGTGGTGGTTTCACAGGACCACTAGCTAAGTGGTGTGTTGTGTGTTTTTTTCACTTCACATGTGTGATGTTATGTCACTAGTGTGTTGCATGCTATCACATTTATTGATTTTAAAGATAATGCACCATATCTAGTTTGTTTTTTTGAGGTACTTTTTGGATTGAAGGGAAGATTTGGACATTGTCACAGTTGGAAGATTGAAGAAGTGAGGAGTGTTATTTGCACAATTTATTATTTTATAGATTTCTGGACTTTAATTTTTGGGACTTTTGATGGACATTATGTTGTTTATATGAGATTATGGTATATGTTTGTAGATTATGGAAAGGTAATTGGTTTATGCACTTTCAAGGGTGAAAGGTTGACTTTTCATGTGGGAAACTTATGAGTTTTAATTTATTACTATGTATGAAACGCACTCCTGAATCCTGCGCTCTGTATGAAACGCACTCCTGAATCCTGCACTCTGTATGAAACGCACTCCTGAATCCTGCACTCTGTATGAAACACACTCCTGAATCCTGCACACTGTATGAAACACACTCCTGAATCCTGCACACTGTATGAAACATACTCCTGAATCCTGCACTCTGTATGAAACACACTCCTGAATCCTGCACTCTGTATGAAACACACTCCTGAATCCTGCACACTGTATGAAACATACTCCTGAATCCTGCACACTGAAACACACTCCTGAATCCTGCACACTGAAACACACTCCTGAATCCTGCACTCTGTATGAAACACACTCCTGAATCCTGCACACTGAAACACACTCCTAAATCCTGCACTCTATATGAAACGTTCTCCTGACTTCTGCACTCTATATGAAACGTTCTCCTGACTTCTGCAATCTGTACATAATGCACTCCTGAATCCTCCCACACTTTGTGTAATGCACTCTTCCATATTTTGTGCAAAACCATTTGTAATGGAAGCTTTTTATTCTTTTTTTAAATGATTGTGCTGGGGTTTGTGTCTGTGAGACTCTTGCTTGTGGCACAGCAATCAAAGCATATTTTATAGGTACAAGGAAGCCTGGGTTTTGTTTAACCACACCCATTAGGCCCCTCCCACTGCTAAGCATTTGACCACACCCTTTTTTGCCACAGCACGCTACGCATGTCACAGGTCACTTCCTCATTCAAGTGTGCCTTATTCTGAAGTTCAAAAGTTGAGAGGTATGCTCAGGGGTGGACTTACAACTCATGGGGCCCCCAGGAAATAGGGGATCATGGGGCCCCTGTGTCCTTGACCACACTCAAAAAAGCCTATAAAAAAGGTACCAAGGACATTTCATGGGGCCCCTGTGTCCTTGACCACAGTCAAAAAAGCCTATAAAAAAGGTACAAAGGACATTTCATGGGGCCCCCTACTGACCCCGGGCTCTCGGGCAGTGCCCGTGTGCTCGAATGGTCAGTCTGCCCCTGGGTATGCTTTATTGTTTATCTTTTACTAAGGCTCCTGTTAGCAGCTCAGCAGGACATCTTATCTTGGCCACAGGTTGTTACTTCCTCCCTTTTGGTGATTGAGTGCACAGGAAGAGGGAAAGGGGGCTTTAACTTAAACCATGTCAGCCCATGGCAATGGGCACCAGAACTCTGATTTGCTGCCACGCCTGTGAGTGCAGTCATGCCCTTAACAAGGATAAAAGTAGAAAACCAGCCCAGGAATGGATGACCCAGCGGGCATGATGTGTGCCAGGAGGTGTTTTGAGTGTGAGGAGTGTAAACCCGGTAATGAGTAAAGGGACGGGGCTCAGGACTTTCAGGAGTTGCAGCTGAGAGATACAAGAGGGGACTGAGCTTCATTGAGAGAGTTGCACACATGGCTGCTGGGGACTGTACTTGGGTAAAGTGTACTTGGAACCCAGGGCAGAGTTAGCTTAGTTGCTGCAGAAGAATTTTTCCTACCTTTTAATAGGTTTCCTATGATCTCCTGTTATGTCATGCAGATTGCAAAGAAAACCTGGCAGAATTGTAAATCTTGTACACGCTATTCAAAGCTAAAACAAAAAAGCAAGCTTGGCTGGAAGTGTTGCTGTTATGTGAAAATATGATTTTTAGTAAATTTTATTCACTTTTTGAATTTTTATACTTATAGTGATTGTAAACCCTCGCCTTCTAAAACAACCCATTCGGTTTAAAATAGAAATGAATGGCAAAACATGTGTATACATATAAAAAAAATAAATACTTTTTTTTAATAAGTGATCACATTCTCTGTGTTTTCACTTGCATAAGAGCTGGGGGAGGAGAAACACCAGCTCGCTGATCTTCCCAGTGAATGGCTGTGCAGGGGAGGTGCGTGTCAGGGCAACTCTAATCATTGGAGGAGAGCAGGCTGAGTTCCCAGCAAAGCTAGAGAACTGACCATGGTGTGTTCTCATGCCTAGTGTGGTTGGTTTTTAATCGGAAAGCAGAGGGACTGGCAGGAACACCAAGGATTTCACACAAAGGAAGCAATACAAAGAGAACAGGATACTTTTTCATACAGGTACATGGCACAGCAGGCACATATCAGGAATATGAAATGCTGGGTTTACATATGCTGTGATACATGGTGCATCTATGAAAGTTGTTATCCAGCGTATGCTGGGCTTTCTAAACAGAAAGTCAAGCACTCTCAGCTCACTTGTTGAGTGCTTGAAAATGTAAGTGAGTCCACAAAGTTTATATTAGCAGATGTCCCTTTTTGACTTATTCAGTGTATGTTGTAAATTGACATGAGAAGATCTGTTACAGGAGGTTTTTTTAATTACTTTGATATTTTATAGTAAAAATATTTTCTTTCTAAAGAACTTTTTTATGCGTTGGTCACTTGATCTAGTTGGGGGGGGGGGGTGCATGACCTAGCATTTAAAAATGGGGAGTATTCATGTTACCTAGAGATAGTTGTTTTATTAGAAGAGGTTTCTAAAGATATGCTGCATGTGAATTGTAATAATTTGGGGACCACACAGATGAAGAATTTGTTGTTGTGGAGTGTTTGCTGTGTGTTTCCAAATACAAATGGAATTATTGGGCTTTGAATCATACTCCGGTTTTGTGACCCCTGTCAAGGTCAAATGATAAATGCTTATAAGGCTATTCACAACATAGCAATAAAGTCATCTTTTATGAAGAGCTTCAGAAGCTAAGCATTGCCAGTCTGCAACATAAAGTGCTGTTGCTGGCAGGGAATCCGGGAAAGAAACCTTGCAACAGCCATTTACATAAAGCAGATTTTCCACTTTCAAGTGGTTTTAAACTCAGACATGAAATATAAACAAAGCACATCCCTCTATAGTGTGTAATTTTTTCACTTAATGGCACAAAGTCACTTATGACAAAGTTTCCTGACAGCAAGAAAAAAATGTGACAGGGGAGGGACCTCCAGTACACAGTCTGTGATTGACAGCCTCAGCTCTGTTCCTGTGTGAAGTGGAGTGTGTCTCTTCCCTCCAATCGGCTCTTAGAGTCCTCCCCATTGAGCTCTGCAGTGTGTAATTTCAGCTCTCTGCCCCCTGTTTTCTGACAGCTCAGTCAAGTTTTATAAATTATAGACCTTGAACAGATGTTGAGAAGACTGCAGATAAACAGGTTCAACTTATGTAGGAAGATATGCATTTAAAGTACTTGCGTTTAGATGCTTACAGCACTTAGAAGTGTACAATCCTTTTGTTCAAAACAAATGGCTACACATGTACGTATGTGTTTAGGAACATTTATGCTCACTGCTTCCTTCGCCCCTCTACAGCACCCACCACCTCCTCCTAATACTCTACTCTCCCACTGACCCAAACACCTCCACTGGTAGACTTACACGCTCCTGCACATCCCGCTCCCATGCCACCTTTCTCACCCTTCTTCTCCTCCTAACCACGGGGGACATCTCCCCGAACCCTGGCCCTCCACCACCTCGCTCACCTACACAGCACCCTCCCACTTCCATGTCCTGCTGCAACCCCCTCAACCTAGTATCTGTCCCCCTGCTCCCTAAAATCACCCCCCCTGTTTTCGTGTGCACTCCTGAATGCCCGATCGGTATGCAACAAGCTCACCACCATCCACGACCTCTTTGTTTCCCGCTCCCTCAACCTCCTAGCGATCATGGAAACCTGGATCCAAGCCACTGACTCTACCTCCCCTACTGCACTCTCCTATGGAGGTCTCACCTGGACCCACTCTTCCAGAGCCAACGGTCGTAAAGGTGGTGGGGTTGGTCTGCTCCTGTCACCACAGAACACCTTCCGAGTCCTCCCAAACCCCCACTCTCTATCCTTCTCCTTCAAGGCCCACTGCATCCAACTATTCTCCCCAACCCCCCTGAAGATTGATGTAATCTACCGGCCTCCTGGACCCATATCCCGCTTCCTTGATGACTTTTCCTCCTGGTTACCCTTCTTTCTCTCCTCCGAGCTACCCACCATCGTCCTTGGGGATTTCAACATCCCTGTCAACATTGACAACCCGGCTACATCCCAACTCCTCCACTTAACCTCCTCCTTTGCACTTGCACAGTGCATACAGTCCACCACCCACTCGGAAGGTAATATCCTGGACCTTGTCTTCTCTAACCGCTGCGCTCCCCACAACCTCACAAACACCCCCTTCCCTCTCTCTGACCACAACATTATTACCTTCTCTATCTCCTCGTCCTCTAATGCCTACCCCTTCAAATGTCATACCACTACCAGCCATAACCTCCGCAACCTGAACCCTGCCCCCCTCCACTCTGCAGCTGATCAACTCCATGACAGCATCCTTCCCCTGTCCTGCCCTGACCTGGCTATGACTGCCTATAACAACGCGCTGTCAACAGCCCTTGACTCACTAGCGCCATTAACTACACGAAACATCAGACCCCGACCGCTCCAGCCCTGGCAGACTGATCACTCCAAAACTCTCAAACGACACAGTCGTGCCCTGGAGCGACTATGGCGCAAAACCAGATCCCTACAAGCCTTCACCCGCTATAAATCTGCCTAGCACACCTACAGCTCCCTCCACGCTGCCAAACAAGCCTACTTTCTGACCCTTATCAAGACCCTCTCCTCCAATCCTCGCCGACTCTTCTCCACCTTTAACTCTCTACTCTCTCTACCCCCACCTCCACCCAGCACCTCACTCACCGCTTTTGAGATTGCCAAACACTTCAAAAACAAGATTGATACAATTTGCAAGGACATCGCCGCTACTCAAACTCCCTCCAAACCCGTCCCCTCTCACACAACTACACCCTCATCACCCCTTTCCCTTGACACAATCCACAGAGACATTGTCGCTGCTCAAACTCCCTCCAACCCCCGTCCAACATTCCTCACACTGAAACCCCCTCAACACTCCACACCTTCGACCTTACCACCATTGAGGAGGTCTCCAAGGTCTTCTCTGACGCCCGCCTCACCACCTGCCCCCTCGACCCTATCCCCTCACAATTCCTACGACCTCCCTCCCCCTCCATCCTACGCTCCCTCACCCACATCTTTAATCTCTCCCTCTCTTCCAGCGCATTCCCCTCCCCTGTGAAGCATGCGCACATCACCCCCGATGACCCGAACAACCTCAGACCCATCTCCCTGCTCCCATTCACATCCAAAATCCTTGAGCGCTTAGTCTACACTCGCCTAAGCTCTCACCTCAACGACAACAACCTCCTCGATCCCCTACAGTCCGGCTTCCGTCCCCTACACTCCACAAAAATTGCCTTACTCAAACTCTCCAACAACCTTCTAACCGCCAAAGCTAATGGCCACTATTCAGTGCTCCTACTCCTCGACCTCTCCGCGGCCTTTGACACAGTCGACCACCCCCTTCTCCTCAAAAAAACTACGCTCCTTCGGCCTCAGAGATTCCGCTCTCTCCTGGCTCTCATCCTACCTATCACAACGCTCTTTCAGCGTTACCTATAACGCTACCACCTCCCCCTCACTCCCCCGCTCTGTTGGGGTCCCTCAAGGCTCCGTCCTTGGGCCCCTTCTCCATCTACACCTCCTCCCTTGGCCAACTCATACACTCTCACGGCTTCAACTACCACCTCTATGCCGACGATACACAAATCTATCAATCAACCCCTCGCCTCACCCCCTCAGTCTCCACCTGAATCACACACCTACTAAACAACATATCAGACTGGATGTCGCTCCACTTCCTTAAACTGAACCTCTCCAAAAACCGAGCTCCTAGTCTTCCCCCCAGCCCACACACCACCCCCTGGTGACTTCTCCATCACGTCCAACAATGCCACTATCAGGCCTGCCCCGCAGGCCAGAGTACTTGGTGTCATTCTGGACTCCAACCTATCCTTCCTGCCCCAAGTCCAATCACTAACTCATGCAGACACCACCTCCGCAACATCGCCAAAATCCGCACGTTTCTAACCCCAGAAACCACTAAACAGCTCATCCACTCCCTCATCATATCACGACTCGATTACTGCAACTCCCTCCTCACTGGCCTGCCTCGCCACAGGCTATCCCCGCTTCAGTCGATCCTGAATACGGCAGCCAGACTCATTCACCTTAACAACCGCTCCGTTTCTGCCACCCCCCTCTGCCAATCCCTCCACTGGCTTCCGATTGCGCAATGGATCAAATTCAAAATCCTAACACTGACGTACAAAGCTGTCCACCATACTGCCCCAAATTACATCACCAACCTAATATCCAAGTACTACCCAACACGCACACTCCGCTCCTCACAAGACCTCCTTCTCTCTAGTTCCCTGGTCTCTTCCTCCCATGCCCGCCTCCAGGATTTCTCCAGGGTGTCACCCATCCCTTGGAACTCCCTACCCCAACCCATCAGACTATCACCTACTCTCCTCTCCTTTAGGCACACCCTGAAAACCCACCTCTTCAGGGAAGCCTTCCCCACCCCCTGCTAATTTGCTGACCTCCTCCACTCTTCCTACCACTCCATCCCCCACAGCTATCTCCTCCTGTACCACTATCCCCTCCCTAATAGATTGTAAGCTTAAAGGAGCAGGGCCCTCGAATCCCTCGTGTATCGCATTGTATTGTTATTGTACGGTCGCATGTTCTGTCTCCCTTTGTAATGTACAGCGCTGAGCGAACCGCTGGCGCTTTATAAATACTGTATAATAATAATAATTTATGCGCGTTTGTGCAAAAAATCCGCAGAGCTGTGTGGCCTTAGATGCAGGGGTGTCCTGCTTTTTTTTCTGCGTAGCTAAACATAGCGCATATTTTTGCAGTCAGACGCAGCTGTGTGTGTGGGGCTCATAGATTATTATAACGCTGTGTTAGGATGCATTTTTTTCTTCTGTTGTGAATAAGCCCTAAATTTCCAGTGGCGGGATTGGTATGGAGATTCTTCCACCTACCATTAAAAAAAAAATGAAAAAAAATCATATACAGTATTTTCTACTTACCTGACTAAAATGATATTTTTTTACATTTATTTTAGTCTTGAACACAATAAATAAAATCTACACATAACACTATGTATGTCCTTTAATTTATTTCTTTCCTTAGTATCTTTGTTTAAACGCATATTTTCCATTATCTTTAAAATATCTTTGAACCGTGGACCAACTGTGGCTAAACGATGCGTTTCCTGGCTTCTTAGGACAATGTTAAATGCATTTAATATAAATTATGTTAGCACAGACACAATGCGGTAGATATAATATTTACAGAGCTTCATCCTGATAACAGCTGGAATATTTTTGTGGGGAAATCTGCTGGAACAGACTCACGATGACTCTGAACAGCATTTTTCATAGCCTTGGGAAAAATCAGTCATAGCACACAGGATGTGCCAAACCTTGGCTGCCAGCGGATTTCACTAAAAAAAAAAAAAAAAGTAGCTGATCTTTCTCACTATGAGAAAAGTTACAGGCTGTGTCAAAATATTTGTCACTATGCACTGGAAAAGAAGATAAGGAATAATACATATAAACATAATGTAAAGCTAGGCATGATCACAGCAAGCTGACACTTCATATATGTTTGACAAGTCTAAATGACGGTGCCTGGGAAGGCCTGTATGATTCTGCAGTGTGCTAGTCATAACGTGCCCATTTGTGGAAACCACGTTGTAGCTTAGATATTATGTGGCTTGTATGTTATGTTTTCTTGTGCTAGGACCCAAACTATCCGTATGTTAAAGTGGAAGTCAGAGTGAAAAAAAAACCCTTAAAGAGGTTGTTAAGCTTCTATTTTTTACCAAACATTTTTATACTTACCTGCTCTTTGCAGGGAAATTGTGACCCTGAACTTTGTCTTCCTGGGTCCCCCTCTGGTGCTCTTGGCTCCTCTTCTCTGCCCAATGCTTCCATGGGAAGCCTCTCCCCATGGGAGCATTTGTGCATGCTTGCTCCTGAGTCTCGATGTCTGTGTCAATGGACTCGCCCCCCACTTCCTCATCACTGGCTTTCATTGACAGCAGAATGAGCCAATGGCTCCCAGTGCCCCAACAAAGCAGTGAGACACAGACGTGAGGGGAGAGAAGAGATGCAGATGTGCACTGCGCTGGATTAAATGGGGGCTCCGGTAAGTTAAAGGGTGGTGAGGAGCTAAAACGGATGCCTACATTTTTTTTACCTTAAATGCAAGAAATGCGTTAAAGTAAAAAATGTTTAGGCTTTAGAACCACTTTAATATACAGTGGGGATCGAAAGTTTGGGCACCCCAGCTAAAAATTTGTATTAATGTGCATAAAGAAGCCAAGGAAAGATGGAAAAATCTCCAAAAGGCATCAAATTACAGATTAGACATTCTTATAATATGTCAACAAAAGTTAGATTTTATTTCCATCATTTACACTTTCAAAATAACAGAAAACAAAAAAATGGCGTCTGCAAAAGTTTAGGCACCCTGCAGAGTTAATATCTTGTACTGCCCCCTTTAGCAAGTATCACAGCTTGTAAACGCTTTTTGTAGCCAGCCAAGAGTCTCAATTCTTGTTTGAGGTATTTTTGCCCATTCTTCCTTACAAAAGTCTTCCAGTTCTTTGAGATTTCTGGGCTGTCTGTCATGCACTGCTCTTTTAAGGTCTATCCATAGATTTTCAATTATGGTGAGGTCAGGAGATTGTGAAGGCCATGGCAAAACCTTCAGTTTACGCCTCTTGATGTAATCCCCCGTGGATTTCGAAGTGTGTTTAGGACCATTATCCATTTGTAGAAGCCATCCTCTCTTTAACTTCAGCTTTTTCACAGATGGCATCAAGTTACCATCCAACATTTGCTGAAATTTTATTGAATCCATTTTTCCTTCTACTCGTGAGATGTTCCCTGTGCCACTGGCTGCAACACAACCCCAAAGCATGATTGATCCAACTTCATGCTTAACAGTTGGACAGAGGTTCTTTTCATTAAATTGTGTGCCCCTTCTTCTCCAAACGTACCTTTGCTCATTCCGGCCAAAAAGTTCAATTTTAACCTCATCGGTCCACAGAACTTGTTTCCAAAATGCATCAGGCTTGTCTATATGTTCATTTGCAAAGTTCAAACGATGATTTTTGTGGTGAGGACGTAGAAGAGGTTTTCTTCTGATGACTCTTCCATGAAGACCATATTTGTACAAGTATCTCTTTATAGTGGAATAGTGCACCACAACTCCAGTGTCTGCCAGATCTTTCTGGAGGGATCGTGCAGTCAAACGTGGGTTTTGAATTGTTTTTCTCACAATCCTGCGAGCTATTCTGTCTGATATTTTTCTTGGTCTTCCAGATCTTGCTTTAACTTCCACTGTTCCTGATGACTGCCATTTCTTAATTACATTCCGAACAGAGGATATTGACATCTGAAAACGCTTTGCTATCTTCTTATAGCCTTCTCCAGCTTTGTGAGCGTCAACTATTTTCAGTTTCAGTTTTCTAGACAACTGCTTAGAAGAACCCATGGTGCTGATTGTTGGGGCAAGGTCAGATGAGTCTGGGCATTTAAAACCTTTGAGATTGACATCACCTGGTCTTCCCAGACGATGATTGAGAACAATCCATGACACTGGCAGGTCTCAGCTTTGCAAAGGGGGCAGTGCATGCTATAAATTCTGCAGGGTGCCCAAACTTTTGCAGACGCCATTTTTTTGTTTTCTGTTATTTTGAAAGTGTAAATGATGGAAATAAAATCTAACTTTTGTTGACATATTATAAGAATGTCTAATCTGTAATTTGATGCCTTTTGGAGATTTTTCCATCTTTCCTTGGCTTCTTTATGCACATTAATACAAATTTCGATCCCCACTGTAACAAACATGTCAATTACCTACCTGCTCTGTGCAATGATCTTGCACACAGCAACCCCAATCCTCCTCTTCTTGGATCTCCCACTGGTGCTTCTGGCCCCTACCCCCTGCTGAGTGCCCACTCATGTGTGCTTGCTCCTGAGCCGGTCTTGTATGTCCATAAGACTTACAGGCAGCTCGGTCCTGCTCCCCACTCCCTCCTGTGATTGACAGAAGTGGGAGCCAATGGCTCCAACTGCTGTGTCTTAGCCAATGAGGAAAGGGAGACCCAAGAGAGCCGAGGCTCTCGTGCACAGCGCTGGATCGCTGTGCACGCTGTGTACTAGGGAGGGCTGAGGGGGGAGCTGTACATTGAAGGTTTTTTACCTTCATGCATAAAATGAATGAAGGTAAACATTCAGCCTTTACAACCACTTTAATTAATATATATCTGCAATACATTCACATCTCCACATTTTATACTTTTAACAACCATACAATTATTTATTTATGTCAGGTACTTATATAGCGCCGTCAATTTACGCAGCGCTTTACACACACACACACACACACACATACATATATATTGTACATTCACATCAGTCCCTAACCCTCAAGGGGTGTACAATCTAAGGTCCCTAACGCACATTCATTCATACACATACTATGGACAAGTTATACAGGATCCAATTAACCTACCTGCATGTCTTTGGAGTGTGGGAGGAAACCGGAGTATCCACGCAGGCACAGGGAGAACATGCAAACTCCAGGCAGGTGGTGCCGTGGTTGCGATTCGAACCAACGACCCTAGTACTGCCAGGCAGAAGTGCTAACCACTAAGCCACTGTGCCGCCCAATTATAGAAAAATACCTGTTGATCTGCCATAAATCCAGCATACACCCAACTTTCTGTTGAGCTCACAGCACAGTGTCATTGCTGCACTGAAATACAATGCTTTGTCAGCCCTGCCTGCTGAACTACAGAACTCTGTCTGACTTCATAGGCATATATTGATTTCTTTCCCAGCAAAGCGATGCTTCTTTATCGACTTCAGAAAGTCCCAAACATACAGTAAATATAGAAAAGAGCTATTGGAGGGTGTAGTTCTGGGGGTTTAAATATGTCAACTGTCCTCCTAGCAGCTGCCTCTGCATAAATTAGACATGCCTGGTTGTGACATCAAGAAAAGCTGTTCCGTGTTGAGAGTTAAAGAAATAAAGCTACTCTATTGGGGGTATGGAGGATTTGGTGTATGTTTGTGTAATGCCTGGACATACATTTCAGTAAAAATATAAAAACCTAACTGCTCATTGAATGCCCCCTCTGTCGCCCCTGACCCTCTCCATTAGCATGTTACATTTCACTCTGACAATCAGCTCCCATCCACAAACTTACCTCTTCTGGAACAGGCAGATGTTTGCTAGTGTAAAGGGGCACATATCCATTCACTAACCACCAATGTAAGGGAGCACTCCTCCACCGGCCACCACTGTGAGGAAGCACTTCTCCAATGGCCACTAAAATAATAGGCACTTCATCAACCAACATTGTAGGGGGCTCTTCTCCACTGACCACTAATACAAGGGGGGCTCTTCACTGACTGCCGATGTAAGTGCTCTGCTGATCACCAATGTAAGAGGCACCTCTCCACTGACTACTTACTTTAATAGGTACTTCTCCACTGGCCACCATAGTAAGGATACTTCTTCCCTAACCTCTAATGTAGGGGGACACATCTTCACTGACCACCAATGTAAAGGGGGCACTTCTCTGCTGACCACCAGTGTAGGAGGGGACTTCTCTGCTGGCCCCCAATGTAAGAGGCACTTTTCCACTGACCACTTACTGCATCTAAGGGGCACGTCTCCACTGACCACCATAGTAAGGGTACTTCTTCCCTGATCTCTAATGTAGGCAGACACTTCTCTACTGACCTCCAATATAAGCGGCTCTTCTCCACTGACCTCTAATATAATGAGCAATACCCTAACCAACAATAAAGGAGGAGGAAACATTTGCTGAACATCTAAAAGCAGTGTACAATTCCCTGCATATCTCCTCTTATGTATGTGGGTCCAAAAACTGTAAAGGCTTATATTTGCACACAACAGGTTATGGTTGTAAGTAGATTGAAAATGTGTGTGTGCAAATATAAATCTTTCCGGTTTTTTGTCCCATGTACAATACAGTAACCACTCTGTACAGTGCATATCCCAAATATACCCCAGACTGTTATAGTGTCTAAGCTGTGCTGTACATTACAAACTCCCAACTGCCACAGACTTTAAGCTGTGTTGTATGTATAATGATATTTGTTTCTGGCCAATATTGTTCTAATTCATTTTTTTGCAATAGCTACGTATTACCCCACCCCACATGGCAACATACCCCACCCCATGTGGCTTTTATACAAGTAACAAAATGAGATTAGCAGCACTCCCTTTTAGGGCTCGTTCACATTTTACTTATTTCTAACTCTTGCCAAACGCTCCTATAGTGTAAGACAGGAGTTTAGGAAGCGTTTTTAAACTCCTCAAACGTTCCCCATAGGCCCTATGTGCGTTTTTGAGGCGTTTGCCAAGCGTTAAAACCGCACCACAAACACCTATAATGACAATTAATGGTATTGACGCTCCGCAAACACCTCGCAACCGCCTCACAAACGCCCTGGAAACGCCTGCCAGGCATTTGAGGAGCATCAACATAGACTTGAATGGGAGGCTTCAACTTCTCCTGACTTGACATGAGGCGTCAGTTTTGCCGTGACGCGATGCTAACGCTTTAGTGTGAACAGCACTGTGTGCAGCCATGTGCTGAATTTTCATAGTCATTTGAGAAGAATTAAAAACGCTTCCCAAATGCCTGTCTGACACCTGCTGACAAACCTAGTGTGAACATAGCCTAAGAGACTGCTTCTAATCTCAGCTTGTTACCTGTATGAAAGACAACTGGTAGCCAGAAATCCTGCTGAATGATAGGGGATCAAATACTTACTTCCCTCATGAACATGCAAATCAGTGCATAATTTGTTCGACATGAATTGCTTTTGAATTTGTTGTTGCTATTCTGTCAGTGTTACAATACACCTACCATTTGATTTGTAGACTGATCATTTCTTTGTGAGTGGGCAAATATTCAAAATCAGCAGGGGATCAAATACTTATTTCCTCCACTGTATCTCTGAATGAACAAGAAATTTCATGGCAAAAGTAAACAATTCAGCACAAACTGTGAATTATTTAAACATTGTGCCAATAATCTTTAGTACTCAGCAGAAGAAGTTGTCAAGACTTGTAAAATACCAAACACAAGCCTATTTGTGACAAGTTACTTGGCAGTCTTCCGGCCTGCTAACCACATAAAACTTTAAATACATCAACTTCCAATACAATGTGTCATTGTACTGGCTGTAGTAGATATCTTTGCCAATTATGTACTGACTAAAGATTGAATGTCTATGTCTGTGATGATCAAACCTAAGCAGCAACTCGATTCTCCCATCAACACAGTGTTGACAGGGGAATCCCTTTCTCCCACCTAGCCATTGTATTCTCCCTACAGGGAGGCAGGGGAAGCCCTCCCCGTGGGAAGAATGCAGTGATTATTGCTAGCAGCCGCTAGTGATAATCGCATGCAAAACCCGGGAGGCTGGTTGTACCCAGGTTGATCGCTCAACTAGGGTACATTTAGCCTGCCCATACATGGTTCGAATCTTGGCCAATTCCTGCTGAACTGGCCAAGATTCAAAACGTCAATGGCAGGCATTATATGTTAAAACCATTCTGCTAGATGGGGTAGGGTTTAGCTTGCATGTGTGTATATATTTTTTAAAGCCTAACTGCAGCAAAACCGTTTTATTCGTTTTGGATAGTAAAGAAAGTTTAGAGTTTCGGTTAGGATTTTATTGCGGTCTGTGTCATTTTGCAGGAGCTTGAAAAAAGGGGGTTCTTACACCCCCAAAATGTTTTTGAGTTTTTCCTCATCCTCTCACTTTTCATCAGGGTCTGGGTCAGCTACACTTCTCATTATTCTATCCTAGGTACTAAAATCCTGTATGTGTTTCTGAACTTCAATTGCTATATGAGTGCACATGCATGTATTTTTGTTGGTTGGAATTAAAATGGAAGGCAAGTCAAACCCTAACTAAGCATAAATCTACTCCCACCCCCATTCTAAGCCTATTCTATCTACCCTGTAAAAAGGAAAGATGCCTATACTTATCTATTCTGAAATTGCTCTGGTCCGGTCCCATGATCTCTCCAGCGCCGGTTTCAATGAAGAGGAGAGACTGCCGACAACGGCTGCAGAGCCTACGCGATTATATCACCCATAGGCTTATTATAGGGCATCCGTTGTTGGGTGTTCTTCCTTTACATTAAAGCTGGTGCTGGGACCCGATCATGTGATCGGACCAGAACAACTTCAGAATACGTAAGTATAGACATCTTTCCTTTAACAGGTTAGAGAGAATAGGCTTAGAATGGGGGTGGGAGTAGATTTAAGCTTAGTTAGGGTTTGACTTGCCTTCCACTTTAACTGTGGAGGGAATACCTATGCTGTATTATGTTTGATGTGATATGACATACTTAGATATTTGTAACGATTGTATAGAAGTATGTATCTGCCTAATACAAATTTATTGCTAAAACATTTTCTATTGTTTGTTTCTAAAATATTGTAATGCTTACTTGTAATATAGCTTCATTATAGCCATTAAGGGTAAGGGGCTACAAGGGGGAATTCTTAGGTCCTTGCCCCTCCAAGCATGTAAAGTCAATATTCTGATGAACCTTGTTGACTTTGAATGAAAAAATTGAGAACTGTTATGCTGTAATTAGTTTTTGTAACCCATGATAGTTTTACAAGTCTGTAATTTGGTTTCTTTTTCGTCTTTTTTTTTCCAATGTTATTTAATATGTGCAAATAATAAAATAAAGGTTAAATATAAAACATTTTTGTTACTTGGTGTGCTTACTCTACACATTTAAAATGGTGTCATTAGATTTCACCTTACTTTATGTTAGGACAGAAATTTAAGGGAAATCTTTGGAAATGGAATTATCAAAAAACAAAAAGTGAATTTTTTTTTCATTGTGGTTTGGACCTTCCTTTCTTGTTGACAGCCTTTCCCTCCCATTCTTGTGCTAGTTGTCACAGAGACATCCCAACTTTCTGAGACAAATAAAGCTGATTATACATGGCCCCAATTTTTTTTCATTCGGCCTGAAAAAAAAAAAAAGAAACTAAATAATTTATAGGTAAAGTTGATCCAGGGTATATCCGATTGCCTCTCGGGGGATCAGGAAGGAATTTTTTCCCTTGCAGGAGCAAATTGGTTCATGCTTTGCTGGTTTTCTTGCCTTCCTCTGGATCAACTGTAGGTATAGGATTATAACTTTTGTTATGGTTGAAATGGATGGACTTCAGTCTTTTTTCAGTCAAACTATGTAACCAATTCTCCCATTCACACATTTGAGGTGGATGGAGGAATCCTCCTCGCTTGTGCGATTGTATTATGACAGCGGCCAGACTCTCCTGTTGTCAGAATACACAGATCAGTGCTGCAGCCTCTGATTAGGCAGCTTTATTCAAAAGGATTGCTGAACAGAAGTCTGTAGATCGACTTCAGTTCTACATCAGTGGACTGAAATTTCGATCCATGTATGGCCACCTCAAAGCGGTAGTAAACCGCACCAAAATAAATAAAGTAAATACCCTGCAAGGTAATGGCTTCACATACTAGCACATTATACCTCAAAATGAAGCCCTCCAGCGGCGAATTGCCACTGCTGCAGAGGCTTCCATCTTCACCTGATCTTCCTTCCAGGTTCATGAGCTACGGCCATCTGACTGGCCGAGCCGCAATGACATCATTTCTGCGCATGCACAAGGGAGCCCTGGGTCATGGCACAGTGCTCTGAAGGAACGGCACAGGTATGCTGTTCCTTCAGAGCGCGTGTGCCAGCTGTCAAAAGGAGGGAATATCTCCTAAACAGTGTATATTTAGCAGATATTCTTTTTACCTACAGATAAGCTTTATTATAATCTTAACTGTGAGTAAAAGTATACAAAGAGTTTACTACCACTTTAAGAGGTACACACTATAACAACAACAAAAAAAATAGACAAAGGACACAACCTCTGCCTTGTCCCTATTGTTTAGACCATGAAGAAGCAATATGCAAAAATGAATTGGTAAATCTGAGTCTGAACTTATTCTCTGACTATACTGCACATGTATGCCACAGTCCTTGTACCCACAAAATACTACCCAATTACGGAGGACGGTGTCACAGATACACACAAACCTCTGTACAATGAATCATTTAAAAACTCTTCCATCACATATGCTTTTCTGTATGCAGAATATAGACACTTTGTCGGAGCCTACCTTAATAAATAATATGGTCAAGACTATGTAATGTACAGCACACCTTACAGACTGCAGTGGTCCACAGTATATAACAAAATGCCCCGTATATTACTTGGACTTATACTTACTATATTTGGAGGAAAAAATGGCCTAGCATAAGTGGAAGGAGAACATTTTCCACGATCAGTGGAAGGAAAAAAGTCTTGATGTCAGTGGGAGGAAAAAAAATGTCTCAGCATTGGTAGAGGAAAAAAATGGCCCAGCATTGGTAGAAGGAAAAAATTTCCCCGCCTCAGTGGAAAGAGAAAATGTTCCAGTGTTAGTGGGAGGAAAAAATGGCCGAACATCAGTCGGAGTATGTTTTGCCATCTGTGGAAGGAAAATCTGCCCAGCATCAGCGGGAGGGAAAAATGTTTTGGGGTGTGGGGGAGGAGAAAATGTTCTACAAAGGAAAAAGAAAAAAAAAATGTTCTTGTATCAGTGGGAGGAAAAAATGTTCTGGCATCAGTGGAAGGAAAATAATGGTCTAGCATAAATGAGGGGAAAAATGGCCCAGCATCAGTGGAAAGAAAAAAAAAAGTGTTTTGGTGTCAGTGGGAGGAAAATAATGGTCTAGCATAAATGAGGGGAAAAATGGCCCAGCATCAGTGGAAAGAAAAAAAAAAGTGTTTTGGTGTCAGTGGGAGGAAAAAATATTTTTGCATCAGTGGGAGAAAAAAAAAATGGCCTAGTATCAGGTGGAGGAAAAAAAATATTCTAGCACCATTATGAGGAAAAAATTGACCAGCAATAGTGGAAAGGAAAAAAATGTTCCAGCATCAGTGAGAGAAAAAAAAAAAAGTTTGATATGTCGTGTCCTCCCTACCGGTTTAACCCTCAAAATGTTGCACCACTGTGCCGCAAGTGCATACATTGGACACAGGGTTGTGGTGCAGTCCTATTCACTTGAGATAGTCGCAGCTGCCTGCCTTTGCTCAGGTGGATTGTCAGGAGGTTGTAAAACCGCAGCTCAACTACCCTGGCCACTTGCATGAACGAGTCCCCAAAAAGTGGTGGCCTCTCTCTATGCCCAGCTTGCTGAATGGACAGTAAAGAGCAGCAGGAGACTGATGAGGTTGTCTCTGTGCTCACTCTTCCTATCAGAATGTTCCTTGTTGTAGGCAGCACACCTGAATTGCTCCCAGTCCTGCCCCTCCCTCTCCTATTCTGGGTGTTGCTGTATAGGGAATTGCAATAGGACGATGAGTTAAATTCAGTTACTTATACTGGTTACATTAAAAGGAACACATTTAATGAATGATCAGTGAATACAGAGCTGCAATGTGTGACATTTATATCTGCCTGGAGTTTAACTTTATTGCGATCACGTAAAAATATTCTTACATACATGAAAGCCGAAGTTATTAAATACAATTAACTTTGAATAATGATATACATAACTATTCTGCACACTTTCCACAAGCCCCATCAAGCCGCCATTCTTCTTATAATAAGTCTGGTAGAATAATCTCATCCGGTGCTGCAATGTCCTACAAATCAAAGTGACCGCTAGTGGGGAAAGCCATAAATGTCATCAAGCACAACTTTACTTCTGTACACGAATTATAGTAGCTATGCAAAGCCTCCCACACATCCAACACCTTCTAAACTTGTGACAGCAGCTTCTGTGCCTCCCCCATTCCGCCTCTCTGCCCTGTCACCGAGCCTTCTGCCCCCACACACTGTCAACCACCAGTTATTTTTACTAACATGCTGATATGAGGGGAGAGCTGGAAGGATTTCAGAATCTGCATTGCTTGCTCTTTCCACATGCTAAACATTCTCTACAATTAACTCATGTATAACAAATTGTCTGTAATCATCAGTGGGCAAATAGTAATATAGAAGATGGGCTGCCCACAGCACCCATCCAGACTACAGTTGTAAAGTTCATGGGGAAACTACGCAGTTTCAAGCTCAGTTCAACTTATTTTTCTGTTTCTCAATTTAAATAAATTATAGGTCCCTTTAACCTATGCATACCTTTAACCAGTACGGAAACTGGATCTGAGACACAGGTTGCTATGCTGAGAGAATAGTAGTTTATTTTCCAACTGTGAACTAGGACACGGACAATCACAGTTCTCAGACAAACACTTGGGAACCAATGCATTTCTGATCACGTGATCATCATGGTATCCAATCCTGGAGATCATATGCAGATAGGGAATTTGTTTACAAACAAACTTCTCTAGCCTGGAGATGACGCTGTGCTTCTGTTTTGGTGCATTTGCTGTGCACAGAGAAAGAGTTACAATGTTAAAGTTGTTCTTACACCAAAATGCAAGATTCCCTTATTCTTTGGACCCACTCCTCCATGTAGATTGTAAGCTCGAAAGAACAGGGCCCTCGAACCCCTCGTGTATTGTTTTGTTACTGTATTGTCTCATGTACTGTCCTCCGCTATAATGTACAGCGCTGAGCAAACCTTTTGGCGCTATATAAATACTGTATAATAATAATAATAATAAAAACATTACATATTAGCCGAAAAATGTCACTTCCACACGTGTGCACATTCATCCTGGAACACTGGCACCACTGCATGTCTCTTCTGCAATTAAGAACTCGCGTGTTCATAAGTTTTTATTTTTTGCCTTTAGTTCCTCTCTAAGTTTACATATATACTGCTCAAAAAAAATTAAAGGAAAACTTTTTAAATCAGGAGTATAGCATCAAGTTAATGAAAATCCTGGAATATTGATCTGGTCAGTTAAGTAGCAAAGGGAGTTGTTAATCAGTTTCAGCTGCTTTGGTGTTAATGAAACTAACAACAGGTGCACTAGATGGGCAACAACGAGACGACCCCCAAAACAGGAATGGTTTTACAGGTGGAGGCCACTGACATTTTTCTCCCTACTCATCTTTTCTGACTGGTTTTCTTTAGTTTTGCATTTTACTAGGGTCAGTGTCACTACTGGTAGCATGAGGAGATACCTGGACCCTACAGAGGTTGCACAGGCAGTCCAACACCTCCAGGATGGCACATCAATAAGTGCCATTGTCAGAAGGTGCGTCTCCCAGCACAGTCTCAAGAGCATGGAGGAGATTCCAGGAGACAGGCAGTTACTCTAGGAGAGCTGGACAGGGCCGTAGAAGGTCCTTAACCCATCAGCAGGAGTGGTATCTGATCCTTTGTGCAATGAGGAACAGGATGAGCAGTGCCAGAGCCCTACAAAATGACCTCCAGCAGGCCACTGGTGTGAATATCTCTGACGAATCAGAAACAGACTTCATGAGGGTGGCCTGAGGGCCCAACGTCCTCTAGTGGGCCCTGTGCTCACTGCCTGCCACCATAGATCTTGATTGGCATTTGCCATTGAACACCAGAATTTAGCAGGTCCGCCACTGGTACCCTGTGCTTTTCACAGATGAGAGCAGGTTCACTGTGAGCACATTTGACAGACGTGAAAGGGTCTGGAGAAGACGTGGAGAATGTTATGCTGCCTGTAACATCATTCAGCATGACCGTTTTGGTGGTGGGTCAGTAATGGTCTGGGGAGGCATATCTATGGAGGGATGCATAGACCTCTATAGGCTAGACAATGGCACCCTGACTGCCATTAGGTATCGGGATGAAATCCTTGGACCCATTGTCAGACCCTACACTGGTTCAGTGGGTTCTGGGTTCCTCCTGGTGCACGACAACGCCCGACCTCATGTGGCGAGGGTATGAAGGAAGTTCTTGGAAAATGAAGGAATTGATACCACTGAATGGTTCCCATGCTCGCCTGACCTAAATCCAATAGCACACCTCTTGGATATCATGTATTGGTCCATCCGATGCCGCTAGGTTGCACCTCACACTGTCCAGGTCAGTGATGCCCTGGTCCAGATCTGGGAAGAAAAACCCCAGGACACCACCCGTCATTTCATTAGGCGCATGCCCTGACATTGTCAGGTATGCATACAAGCACGTGGGAGCCATACAAACTACTGAGTACCATTTTGAGTTGCTGCAATGAAATTTCAGCAAAATGGACTAGCCTAATGCATCGTTTTTTCACTTTGATTTTTGGGGTGCCTTTGAATTCAGTCCTCTGTAGGTTGAGCATTTTAATTTCCATCAAACGATAGGGCATCCTTGCGTTCTAACACATTATCCAGTCCATATCAGTATGGATATCCCACACAATATTTTTCCCCATTAAGATCTGATGTGTTTTCAAAGTGTTCCTTTAATTTTTTTGAGCAGTGTACTAGACACCTCTCAGAAATGATAATCAAACGTAAAGATATTATATTTCTCTTTTCCTGGATAGTGAAATCAAATCCATCATCCAGAAAAGTCATATTAACTCCATGCATGAGCAATGTGCATTAGATTCGATCTGGTATGACCTAATCTGCCATAATATCTTTCCGATGCAGAGGGTCCATAAAGCTGATAAGAATATACATGCAGACATCTGATTGGTTCCTATGACACCATTTTCTTTCCCACCTGTTTTTCATAAAGCCCCCCCACTGTATGCATACTTCTTTCATGCTTTTGGATTCACAATCAGCCTTGAAAATTGTAATTATTATTAAACATTAAGTGTGACTCACTAGTGTTTCCTAGGAAACTAAGCCTGGCATGTTTCTTTTTGTAATGTGTACCTAATGCGTATTATATAAGTAACCCAGCATGTTACAAAAGAAAGGGTTATGTGACTAATCACTGCCCATGTCAAGGTAGCCACTGCCTGCTTTTCAAAAAACTGCAAAGAAAATTGTTCTGTCATTGTAACTTCCGGTGCCGTCTGTGACAGTATTAATGCAAGCTTTAACTGTTTAATAAAGACTATAGTTTTGATAAAGGGTAACTCCACTTTCTTGGGAAAAATAAATAAATAAGCAAATGAAAAATAATATTGTGTTTACGATTTCAACTCAAGTCACATTGTAATTGAATGTTATTAAAAATTACCTTTCCTTTGGAATCTGTAAAAAAAACTGTTAAAATCCTTGCACCGTACATAGATCACCCAAACGGGAATGTTTTTTTCACATCAAAAGTGGAGTTGTTTTAATGATACACTCCAATCAGATCTCAGAAACGTTTGCTTGGAAATAGATGCAGGAGATACAGCCTGTGCAAATTATCCATATTCTGTGGTTTTGGGAACACCTAACCTTATCTTCGGACTCTCAGTTCCTAACATTTGAAGTGCAGCAGAGGCGGACTGACCATTTGGAAACTCGGGCACTGCCCGAGGGCTCGGGGTTAGTAGTGGGCCCCATGAGATGCCCCTGGTACCTTTTTCATAGGTTTTTTGAGTTTGGGCAAGGACACAGGGGCCCCATGATCCCCTATGGCCCGGGGGCCCCATGAGTTGTCAGTCTGCCCCTGCAGTTCAGTTAAAAGTACAACACATTAGCAATCCTGACATTGGCAGACATTTATCAGCGACAGAATCAGAGGGCAAAGAAACAACTCACCTGCTTCTACAATGTTGATCCCTCACCAGCTGAATTAGCGAGGTGTTGCTAACTTATTGCCCATAATGACCGATGAATGGTTTCTTTGCGCTGTTTAGTGATGCAGTCGATGTTTTAGTGATACTGGTTCACTGTGAATAGTAACAGGATCTCTAGTGTATCATAAGTCTAAAGTCTCACTAAGCTATTGAAACTTAAAAGTAAGCAGTGCCTATAGCACTTGGTCCCATTCAAATCTATCCTGCCATTGCTAAACAGTATGGCCTGACAACTTACATCACAGACAAACACACTTACCAGCTAGCTTGCAAAAAAAAACTAATTGACCCTGTCTACCAATGCACATTAATAACAGGAGGGTTTAGTTGCACACATTTGCAAATAAATGTGGAAACCCAGTGCCCCATTAGGGCAGATGAATGCATCCAATGTGTCCCCACACCAAGCTATACAAAAAGATGGCAACCACCCCAATTTATAACTAGCCTTTGCAATAAGGTGAACAGGGCAATGCACATCACAGACAGACACAAATTTTCCAGCACACATACCAGCTAACCTGCAAAAAACAAAAAAACAAAAATTTACCGTCTAACAATTCACTTTAAAAAGAGAGGATTTAGTTGCACACATTTGCAAATACACTATATTGCCAAAAGTTTTGGGACACCTGCCTTTACACGCACATGAATTTTAATGGCATCCCAGCCTTAGTCCGTAGTGTTCAATATTGAGTTGGCCCGCCCTTTGCAGCTATAACAGCTTCAACTCTTCTGGGAATGCCATCCACAAGGTTTAGGAGTGTCTATGGAAATGTTTGACCATTCTTCCAGAAGTGCATTTGTGAGGTCAGGGACTGATGTCGGACGAGAAGGTCTGGCTCGCAGTCTCTGCTCTATTTCATCCTAAAGGTGTTCTGCCAGGTTGAGGTCAGGACTCTGTGCAGGCCAGTCAAGTTCCTCCACCCCAAACTCGCTCATCCATGTCTTTATGGACCTTGCTTTGTGC
The DNA here is from genome assembly GCF_062004578.1 of Staurois parvus. Taxonomy (NCBI): domain Eukaryota; kingdom Metazoa; phylum Chordata; class Amphibia; order Anura; family Ranidae; genus Staurois; species Staurois parvus. The sequence goes on along the minus strand of NW_028317857.1, from coordinate 2,746,942 downwards.
ACTGGTGTGCAGTCATGTTGGAACAGGAAGGGGCCATCCCCAAACTGTTCCCACAAAGTTGGGAGCATGAAATTGTCCAAAATGTCTTGGTATGCTGATGCCCTAAGAGTTCCTTTCACTACAACAAAGCCCAACCCCTGAAAAACAAACATGAGCTACCACTTCCTGGCTGAGTTGCTGTTGTTCCCAGTTGCTTCCACTTTGTTATAATACCACTAACAGTTTACCGTGGAATATTTAGCAGCAAGGAAATTTCACAGATGGACTTAATGCACAGGTGCCAACTGATCACAGTACCATGCTTGAGTTCACTGAGCTCCTAAGAGCGACCCATTCCTTCTCAAATCTTTGTGGAAGCAGTTTGCATGCCTAGGTGCTTGATTTTATACACCTGTGTGTGTGGCCATGGAGGTGATTGGAACACCTGAATCCAATGATTTGGAGGGGTCTCCCAATACCTTTGGCAATATAAATGTATATGTGAATACCAGAGTGTCTATGTCGAGGCTCCTCTACATACTGCAGTCCTAACAATATTTTTTGAGAGTCTCCAAATTGGAGCACATACTGACAATTTACCCCTTGCTGCTAGAAAAGAGACAGATTTGTGAGTGACAGCTTTGGTCTCTGGCAGTGGGGACCACTCTGGATACCAGGGATGCCATTCACAAAGGAATGCACAACCATGCCGCTTTAAGTGATCTTTCACTTTTATGAATGAACAATTAGCACTGCAGGCCTGTGTCATAATATGGTACGCCCAATTGCGACGATTGTTCATGCATAAAATTGAAAGATTGCACAATGCCACAGGGCTGTGTGATCAATCTGCTGCTTGATAACCATCCAGGACACCTGCATAGAGATCAGATAAGCAGGGTATACATGCACCGAAAATCAGATGGTAAAGCAGGAACCGTCCAACTTTCAGTAGGTGCGTACTACTGTCTGTTCAACAGAAACTGGTCTAATGGTCATGCTGGACTCTCCACTGTCAGAATACAATAGCGTGGCAGGGGAGATCCCTCCATCACACATTGTTTGTGTTGATGCAGAGATCTATCAGTTTGCTTTCATTCAATCCACTGGCTGAACAAAAAAAAAGAAAAAAACTGCATGAGTATACCCAGCTATAGTCTCACAGCACTGACAAGACAGGTTTCTATGTCAGGGAAGTGCCGACTGTTCATTTGTAATAGTAAATTAACCTTAGAGAGGAGAGAAGGTCTCAGTGCTGGCTGTACCTCCCCTAACAGGAACACTCATCAATTGGGCTTCAGAGTGGGTTGGAGCTAGTCAGCATGAAAATAAAGAAAAGCTTTTACTCCACAATGGGTCATGGATAAGAATGGATCTATATTCATTTGGTCCCCTGGGGGATTAAATAAAAGTTTTAAAGAAAAGTTTTCTTTAATTCTCAGATCACTCAAAACGTATTCATATTCTTGCTGCAGCCCACTTTAGTCTACAGAAGCACTGCACACAAAAAGATGTAGACTTATGATTGAAGGAGACAATCAGTAAGTACCTATTTATACTTTTGCAAGAAAAACTTCAGAAAGCTTTAAAACTTTATGTAACATAAACCTGGACAATGCAGCACTGCATAATGAAAAAAAACATAAGTTGACATTAAATGAACACCACGCATTTTAACAACCAGAACTTCCAGAGATGTAGGAAACTGAGGTCAAATGCAAATCTTGAATCTGTCCTGTGAAAGTTGAGCTTGTTACTGCCTTGTCCAATCTCCTCTTTCAGGAAACATTCTCAGCAAGTGAAACCTGCATGTTGAAATATTACATTTAATATTTGTTTTCTACCATTTCACACATTACACTAGACATGTGTGATTTGTTTAGTTACCAATCAAATGAAATATAGCCAATCTCCTGAACTTCCAAAAACAAGAATCAATTTGCAACAATGAATATATAGTCTCCCCCGAAACAATGAACACATTCCAAAAACAAATCATTCTAACATAACGATGAGGAAATTAAAATGATTTACTTAACAAATGAAACCAAACTGAAATGAAGTTTTCCATCATGCACATCTTTACATTACACCCTTCCATCTAATAACATTGATTTTACTAGCCACTGACAAACTTTTGCTGGATAGGATTATAACCTCGGCACAACGTATCCCTGTGTATGGGGGCGGGGGGTACCATCAAGGAACAGTAGGCATCTTGTGGTGCTTTTTTTTTTTTTTTCTTTCAAGGCTTTAAAATTGCTTACAGTCTAACTCTCAGTACTGCCTAAATTGTGTGTGGTTTTCCAATACACTCTCACCAATTTTCTCTGACACTACAATGCAACAGTGTTCCTTTTCTGGTGCTCAGCCTTTCACCATCATATGTCACTATGTAATTATGATTACACGGTAACATATTATCAAAGGTTGGTAAGAATTATGAAAGTCCTACTGTTCTGCTGCTAAAGTTAAAACCAGGGCAACTCCAAGAACAAATCATGAAAGCCTTGACCTGTCAATGGAAATTAGGGACAATTGCCAATTAGGAGGAACCTCAGCTGATTCTGCCTGTTGGTTCCAGCTTACTGCTAAGTGTACACAGCAGCATTTGGCAGCTCTCCTCATATTTAGATTAAAGTTGACCCTTAAAATCTGCAGGCTAGCAGTGAGATTCTAACAAGCCAAGACAAGTCTACAGCAACACACAGGATGCACTGTACATTGAACTGACTGTGCTGCAAAATATACGGTTGTTGTGTCCTCAAAGTCCTATAACAGGTTCCATAGTCAATCTCACACTAGATATTTTTTTAGCCACGTGGAATGAAAGAACAGGAAGACGATCAAACAAAAAAGGAGAGTACAACATCACTGAGAAATGGAAACTGTGCAAAACACAAAATCTTGAGTACAACTAAATTTAATCATTAATTTTTGTATGTTACTTAATAGAGAAGTAGGGCATTTTTTTTTGGTTAAAGTTATACCCACCTAGGTGGATGCAACATCGACCTGATGCTGCATCTGTCCCCCCGCTCGGTCTAAGGGCAAGACTGCTGATCTCTCAGTTCTCCCTGCCACTCTGAGCAGAGAGCAGAGGCAGTCAGTCACCGCTTTGTGCTCTGCCCCCCCTTCCCCAGTGCTCACGCTGAGCTGTGTAGGGGATGGGAGCGGCTGAGAGCCAACCGCCAGTACCAGGGATATGGGTGGATCCTGAGTTTAAAGTCGGCATCTTTCTCCAGCCTGGACCGGCTGAGTGACATCAGTCCACATCGGACTTTAACCTGCTGTCGCCTGAAAACGGGTCAAAGGAGTGCAGAAATAACTGCACTCTTGTGATCCACAGGAGAAGTACAGCTAAACGAGCTTTGGCTATACTTCTCCTTTAAAGTGATTACAAATATGTGCTTTGTTCAGATTTCATGTCTGAAGTTTACATAGTGTTTACTTGCCTCTCTCCAAAGCTCTAAGTGCCATTGTTCTCTGTGGTCTATTTCCTCTGCTATCTACACGAGTCACTTCTGACAAGTTTCCCTGACACCAAGAGAAAAATGGTGACAAGGGAGGGACCTCCAGCTGATTGACAGCCACAGCTCTGTTCCTGTGGGTCCCTTCCCTACAATCAGCTTTCAGAGCTCTTGTACAGCATGTAATTGCAGCTCTCCACCCAATGCTTTGTGATCCTGTGATAATTTTTTTTTACATCTCTGAGTTTTAGAGGGATGTACAGGACAAATGGTTGCAAATAAACATGTACAACCTATGTAGGAGGATTTGTTTCTTCTCTGTGTATCACCTGAGACCAGTCACTTCACTGGGTGTAGGCAAGGGTTTACAACCTCATTAAAGTGGAACTAAACTATTCTGGTCACTGCAAACTGAAAATGCTATTCTATTCATTTTAAAGAAATTCAAAAGCAAACTCACACATCCATCCATGTCTCCATCAGGGGCAGACTGACCATTCGAGCATTTGGGCACTGCCCGAGGGCCCGGGGTCAGTAGGGGGCCCCATGAAATGCCCGATACCTTTTATAGACTTTTTTTGGGTATGGGCAAGGACACAGGGGCCCCATGATCCCCTATTGCCCGGGGGCCCCATGAGTTGTCAGTCCGCCCCTGGTCTCCATACTTTATTTTGTTGAGAGATCACTTTGAAAAACACCCCCTTAGCATTTATAGCCATTTTAGGTAAGGGCAGATGATTCATGTAGCATTTACTTCCTGGAATCTATCTGCCCTTAACTCAGACGCGTAGGCAGGGGGTTGTGCTTAGCTGAGAAGGCCCTCCTCCAGATGAAAGAAAAAAAAAATGACCATGAAGACTTTTGGGATGTATGACACAATTTTATCCTAGGCCAGAAACCAGGAATCAATGAAGAAATGTAAAAAAACAAACAAACCATTAAGACAAGTAAATATAAAATACCTTCCTATCTATTTATTAATGACAGCAGCATTAGAATTAAAAATAGTTAATGTTGATGGAGAGACTTTAGTTCCACTTTAACCACTTACCCCGCCCCATAGCAGATGTACTGCTACAGGGCGGCTTCGTCGAGCAAAACCATGAAAATATGTGATTTTACATTTCTGGATAGGGGGCGCATGCACCACCCTACCCACAATGCTATTGGCTCCTGAGGATGTCAATCATCAAGTTCCAGTCGCCGATTTTCGGCCCCGGACTTGGTGATTGTTGGCAAAGCTGAAAGGGGAGAGATCTGTGTGTAAACAACACAGATCTCTCTCCTTTCAGCATGAACGTGCTGCTTTGTATCTCTCTGAACAGCAGAGAGATACAAAGCAGCAGGTCTGCTTAGTAAAACAGTACACAATAAAATTACTCTCTCACACAGAGTTAACCCTTTGATTGCCCCAGATGTTAACCCTGCCTAGTGTTTTTGCCTGCTAGTGTTAGTACAGTGTCAGTGCTTTTTATTAGCGCTGATCACTGTATTAGTATCACTGGAGATGTCAGTGGCAGTTAGTTCCCACCCAGTGTCAGCTTGCCGGCCACAGTCCCATAGTCTCGCTATAAGTTGCTGATCGCCACCAATACTAGTTTTAAAAAAATAACTAAAAATTCCAGTATATATACCGCCATTTGTAGACGCTATAACTTTCATGTAAACCAATATACACTTATTGTGATTTTTTTTTTTTTTTAGCAAAAACATAGCAGAATACATTTTGGCCTAAATTTATGATCAAATTTTATTTTTTTTATTGGATACATTTCATAGCAAAGTCAAAAATAAGTTTTTTTTTTTTAAATTGTCAGTCTTTGTTTGTTTATAGCGCAAAAAATAAAAAACAGAGATGATCAAATACCACCGAACAAAACCTTCATTTGTGGGGGAAAAAATGACAAATTTAATTTATGTACAGCGTTGCATGACTGTGCAATTGTCAGTTAAAATAACGCTGCACCTTATCGCAAACAATGGCCTGGTCAGGAATCTTCTGGAGAGCAAGTGGTTAGAGACAGGCTCTGTTGTTAAAATCATTCAGTAAACATAAGGGCTCCCTGCAAAGAAAAGATTAAATATTCCCCTCTCCTGCTGTGTTGTCAATCTATGCAGTAGTCAAGAGAAACCTCCTGCAGAATCTAATACTTTTAGGAGAGTTGATCTCGGTTCTTCTGCAGTGCAATGTGTTTCCTCCTTCTAATCCCTACAACAATGTTGGATACAGTAGTAACAAAGGAACAGAGGACTGAATCATTGAACACAGCAGGGGACCAGGAAATCTTTCACTCCCAGAGGTGATGGATTCTACAGATCTGCAGTTAGGGGTTTCTCTTGACTACAGCAAAAGAAAGCAGGAGGTGAATCATCATTTTTTTTTGCAGGGGGCCCTTTTGTTTATAGATTGATTTCAGTAAAAGAGTTACTTTAAAACTTAACTGACTTTTCAATTTGGCATAAAGGGGTCATTTCACTAAAGGATTTTGCATGTGATATGAAGGTCATTTTTTAAAATATCACAAAAGATAATAAGAGTCAGTTCATCAAAGTAAAATATTAACTGTGAGGTAAATACACCTGTACCGCAAAAAAAAAAGAAAAATCATTCAAATCAATTCACTAAAGATCACACACATTTGTTATGTATCACCTGCAGGCAATCTGTATTTTAGCAATGTACAAAATAACAATGAGGGGAACTCTGCACTGACCAGGAAATTAAAAGTATACAATGTATCAGTTTGGAAATGTTCTGCCCTGAGCTCAGGAATGAAATAAATTGTAACATTTCATCAGAGGGAGATGGTTCAGTGAATTAAAGCAAACTGGAATATTTTCAGTTTCATATTTCTGTGTGCATTTATAGAACTTTCTCCCTCTGGTGCAATGTTAGCATGTAGAAAAAAAATGCCAAAAAATGACACTAAATTTAAGTGATAAATATCACAAAACAAATATTTACGCACGTGTGTTTTTTAGTGAATTGACCACTTTTGAGATAAATACCGCTTGAGTATTTTACCTCAAGAATTCATACGGAATATAGGGAAGAGAGAAACCCAGCACCTCTAAGGTGTCCGTTTATGACACAGAGAATAGCTGCGATTGAGAGTATCACAGCTACTCTCTGGTCATTCACAGTTTAACACTCAGATCAGTGAGGAGCGATGTCAGCCCTTCACTGGAGATCTGTGTTCTCCCTCCAGATTCTCCAGCCCAGAGCTGGAGAATCGGAGGAACCGCAAACTAAGCAGCGATAATTTACCTCCACTTAGTAAACTGATCTTTTACTGTAATCTCGCGAGATTATAGTAAAAGCAGCCGTTTTCCAGCGTTTGTAGATCGTTCTCCCTTCGTTCGGAGAACTGATCTACACCGCTTCATAAAAGGCATTCACTGGAGAACTGTGTTCTCCGAGAATGCCGGAGAACTCAGCAGCGATCATTTACCGCTGGTTCATAAACGGACACCTAAGTGTAGACCTAATCAGAGATTTTAAAATAGGTTAGGCAACTTACATTATAAAAATATGTATCAGACCCGTCATAGACCAAGGGTGACAGGACCACCAAGATCTTTAGATAAATATATCGATCGATAGACAAGGATTAGGAGGGGGAAAAAAAAAAAAAAAAAAAAAAAAAAAAAAAAAAAAAAATCGCAGGACTACATGATCTGCAGGTGTGTATCAAAGGTTATGACGGCATGTACAGTTTCCGGGAATACGTCTGATAAGCATAAGTGTGGTCAACTGACCGAAAGAGGCAAAAAGGACATTGCGCAGCATTGTGACCCAGAATAAGAATACAACTGCTGCAAAAGAAACTGCAGAGCTCAATCTCAAGTGTCATGAAGACTGATATTGAGCTCTGCAGTCTAGTGCACTTCTTTCCTTGATGGGTTAGGGCTGTTTTGGTGGCAACGGGAGGTCCTTTTCAATATTACGTGGGTGTCATGATGTTATGGCCGATTGGTGTACACCATTTTTTCACATGAATGACTTTGGAAACATTTCACATTTATTACAGGGTTGCTTTAATGGAACCTGGTACTTTATAGAAGTATATCACCTACCAAATCCTGTAGCATCTTGTTGCTGCTCTCTCAACACTTGTCTACAACTAGACTAAGCACTGAGAACATGATAATTTTGAGCATACTATACCCTCTGTCTTTATTACACCCATATCCAGGGTGTAACATGTTTTGAACATACTGGGGCCCACTGTGACAGCTAGCGAGATATCTCTTCCCCCAACTAGCTGTCAAAATTTTAAATGTGGCCGTGCAGGGCTCCGCCCACCCAGCCGTGTCACTCATTCACAGTATTCTGTGAATGAGAAAACTACAAGTCATACCAGCCTTTGTGGCTGGCGGCTGTAGTTCTCAATGAACTACCATGGCACTGTAGTAGTTCATTGAGTCTTCCTGTCAGCAGATGTTGACAGAAAGCAGATACATTGACAATTCTGCAGGAGACCTGCATGGCACCAGCAATCTGCTGATCACTGGTACAATGCTTTAGAGGCTCTAAAAACAAAAAATAATAAATGCACATTTTTTTTACCTGCAAAAACTGTGCATTATTTTTGTCAAAAGGTGAACTTATGCTTTAATTTGCACTTCGTATCAAAACTAATTACAATTTGCATGTCTTTGTTTTTTATTTTGAAATACTGTTTTCACCTTTTTTGTCATATTTTGTTACATTTCAGCGCTGTTGATCTCCTTGAGCCTTTTCCAGGCACTTCCTGTCTACATATACTTGATCCAGTCAGTTCCAGGGCAAGGTAATTCAGTGCCAGAGCAAAAAAAAAAAAGGAGTGTGAAGTACGTCATCACTGTTAGCATGCGGCGTGGTCAAAAAGCTGATGTAGTCACCAAAGTCAGTGTGGCTCCTTCATGGCTTGCAGTGCATTGCCAATCCCTCCTAGCTTTGCTATGTTTTAGACAAAATAGGGCCTGTAGGTAAAATAAAGAGAAGGAGTAAAATATCTGTCACCACTGGTGTCAGAGGGGAAAAAAAAAAAAAAGCTGTGGCAGCAAAATAGAATCAACTCCATCAGTGTCAGTGAAATAAACAAAGCTCAGTAGCAGGTGTCACTAACATAAAATATGTCCCATCTTTGGTGTAAGTGAAGAAATTAAGCTACTTTGCTGGTGTCAGATATATAAGAATGTCCATCGCTAATGTCAGAGAAACTGTTTTTGGCATTAGTGAAATAAAAATAAATCCCATTGCGGCAGACAGTGTGATGAAATAAGCCCCATCTCTAGTGTCAGCAAAATAAAATAAGTCTCATCAACATTGTAAATAGGATAAATTAAGCCCATGATTGGTGTCAGTAAAATAATATAAGATCCATTGTTGGTGTCAGTGAAATAAAAGAAGTCCAATCTTTGGTGTCAGTAATATAAAATAAGTCCCTTCACTGGTCCTAGTAACTAAACTACCTCAAATGTTGCTGTCAGAGAAATAAAATAAGTGCCATCATTGGTGTTAGTAAAATAAAATAAACCCAATCATTGGTGTCCGGAAAAAAACAAAACGTTCTATTGCTCATCTGTGAAAAAAAAGCCCCATCATTAGGTGAGTGAAATAAATAAGCTCCATTGCTGGTCTAAGTAAAATAAAACAAGACCCATTACTGGGTAGGATAGGTAGGAAGAGGGGGAGAGAACATTTTTAATAATAGTGTTAAGCTTTCCTTCCAGTTTAAACAAACTGGATGAAAAGGGCACAACTGTCCACATTGTGCCCTCCTCTGCCAAATGAAAACTGTGCCAGGGGCAGCTTCCCCTCCTGCCCCCACCATTTTTCTAGCCTTAGCTACAGTGATGGCTGCATGTCAATGCCCAGGAAGGGTTAGGATGTAAAATTAATTTGGGTGCAATGTTGCATGACCGCGCAATTGTCAGTTAAAGTAACTCAGCGCCGTAATGCAAAAAATGGCCTGGTGAGGAAGGGGGTAAGTCCTCTGGAGGGAAAGTGGTTAAAGATGATACAAGGGGCATTCAAGTCAAACAGACTTTTGGGTTTATATAAAAGAACAAATTTCAAGGCGTGGAAACTGCATTTATTTTTCAATATACTCTCCTGCTACATTTATACACTTATCCCACACTTAACTAATGCTTGGAAAGCTTCGGCATAGAAAGATTTGTCAGTACGCCTGAACCACCCTAAGACAGCCTGCTTCACTTCATCATCAGTACTGACCTCCAAGGGGGTTCAGACCCCCTCCAAGACAACACGAGGTCTGGGCTGTAAGGAGAATGTGGCAATACCTCCCAGCCAAGATGCTGTAACATGCATGTGTTGCGGTGATCCATATGAGCTCATGCGTTGTCCTGGAAAAACAGGACGCCTGGCCTTCCCCATCAAAAAGGTCCTTCAATGCAGTGCAGGCCTAAACTCTTCTGTGCTGTTCAAAAGCGGAGAGCTGTCTTGGTACCCATTGTGGGCTGATTTTTCGAAAATGCAAATGTTTGTGAATGATTGTGTTCACCGTTCTCACAGAAAGATTAGTCTCTTGCGCAATTTCATGACAGGTTATGCGTCAACTACCCAGGATCAGGCGTTCCACATGCTGAATGTTCACAGGAATGACAGCTGTGGGCTGGGAACCACCATGGCCAGGATCATCGACAGACCATTCAAATGTCTTACTGTGGCTGAGCGTCTCATCACCGTGCTGTACTTGAAGTCTTCTGTGGCTATCTACAGGTTTTACGCCTTCATTAACGAAAATCTTCATCTGTGAAACTTCTGTGCACGCACGAACACAATTGTCTGCCATCTTGATTAACGATCTCTGGACTGGCCTGCGACATGTGCACACCCTGCCGGTAATAGGACACACTTGCCAAATACTACTATGTGTAGTACCACCACACTAGCATCCCTTTTTACACCTGTAAAAGTCCTGGTTTGACTTTGATGCCCTTCGTACAAGATTTTAACAAATGGGGGATTAAATCCCTATACAATTTGTAAAGAAACTATAGAAAAAGGAACATGGAAGCTGATATTGCTCAACTTTTTCTGTAAAAGCTGCATTTGGCCTCAGAGCTGAGTAAGTTCTGGTGACTAAACAGCAAGTAGGGAGAGTTCTATATCTTCCCCATTTCCCCCTTTCACACTATTAAAAGTGTGATTATTGCTGTATGTTGTGTCTATAGAAGAAATGTTCTCCATACCAAATGCCCGAGTTACACAATACTGACCAATCGGCCAGAAGATGGTACCATGGTGCAAAGCAGGGAACAAACCCAACAAACTTGGAAAAGAGATTGGCCAGAAAAGGTCTTGTTCCATATGCAACATTCACCAATAACAAGTGACTTTTCAACTGAAGCATTTTGGGATCTTTTCCCAAACATCTCTTCTCATACCAACCACCCACGACAGTCTATGGTCTGGCCCTCCTTATGCATCGAGTGTAGCTATCCATGGAAGGGAAGATCAGCAAGAAAACAGAGACACTCTCCACATGCTTGGTGACAGGTCATGTAGCATCTCAGCAGTTTACTGCCAAATACCCATATACAAGTGATATCAATTCATTTTTATTGATGGTTTAGAAACTACATTCCTCTCCCACTTCTCACCCCTCCCCTTTTTTTCCACTAATTTTTCCAAGAGTGATGATACAGCAACACACTTGAAGGCATGTCATATGTGATGATTCTGCTGGCAACTTTGCTCTGAAAAAGAATGAAGATCCCGCAAACAGGAAGTATAAATGGTATTCTTATGCAGGGTATGGGTTTGCTTTTTAAAAAGGCAACAGAGTAGCTTTGATTTTGACAGGGAGAGAAATCCAGGTCCAAAGTTCAGCCTGTGTCTGTATAGAAAAGCAGGTGCCAGTGTTTGGTAATGTAACCTAGCCAGCACTGCGGAGCGGAGAGATCTCCTGCCCTACAAAGCCCGCAGATTTCCAGCTGTGACCTCATCTGGACGGGGGAGGAGCAGCACAGGACACTTGTTAGTTACAAAGATATATAGCCTGTAAACACCAACTGCAGGGCATACATGATTCCACTGACATCAACTGTGGGGTACCATTCCTCCCACTGATAGAATGATGGGGTGTCATTTTTCTCACACTCCAGTGATGGGGTACCATTTTACCCACTGATGCCAATGTTGGGCATCAACCGTCTCACTAACACCCACGATGGGCAACTATTTGTCACAATAACCTCAAAAGCTGGGGAGTAAACAGCCCCTCCTATGCCAAAGATGGGGCATCATTCTTCTCATTGACACCAAAAATGGGATGCCCTGAATCCCTCTGATGTGGTGCCATTAGTCCCACTGAGGAGAATGATGGGGTCCCATTCTTAGCACTGATTCTAATCATTTCACTGGTGTCAACAATGGATAATGATTGCTCCCACTGATGCCAACAATGGGTGTCATTCCTTCTACCGATGCCAAAAATGGGGCATCATTCCTTCCAGTATTGCCATTGATGAGGCTTCATTAGTCCTACTGATACCAATGATGGGGCATAATCCCCACCAACGATGGGGCATCATTCTTTACTTTGACACAAACAATAGAGAATCACTTCTCCCACCAAGGTCAACGATAGGGCCTCTTTCCTCCAACTAACACCAATGATGGGGCCTCACTCCTCCTAATGGCAGGGCCTCACTCCTCCCACTGAGGCCAATGATAGGGCTTATTTTATTTCATAGCATCAGTAATGGGCCTTTTTTTTTAGCCTATTGACACAAATAGTGACACCTATTTTACTCCTACCTACTCCTTATTGTACCTGCAGGCCCTTTAATGTCTAAAAATAGCAAAGCATGGAGGGAAGGGCAAGGCACTGCAAGCCATGAAGGTGCTTTGTTGGCTACATCAACTTTTATTGATGCCAAAGATGGGGCATCATTCTCCTCATTGACATCAATAATGGGGTGCCATGAATACCTGTCATGAATGATGTGGTACCATTAGTCCCACTCTGAACAATGATGTGGTCCCATTATTACCAATGAGCATGGAGCATGACTCCTCCTACTGATGCCAACACTGGGTGTCATTCCTTCTACTGATGTCAACGATGGGGCACCATTAGTCCTATTGATGCCAACATCAGGGCATAATCCCTTTAACTTAAGTCAATGGTGGCAATGTCATTCTTCCTTCTGATACCAACAATGGGGCATCACTCCTCTCACCAAAGCCAATGAGAGGACCTCATGTCTTCCACTGACACCAATAATGGGGCCTCATTCCTCCCACTGACACCAATGATGGGGCCTCACTCCTCTCAACGAGGCCGACAATGAAGCCTCATTCCTCCCACTGATGCCAATAACAGGGTCTCTCTCCTCACAATGAGACCAATGATGGGACCTCACTCCTCCCACTGATTCCAATGGAGCGTCATTCTTCCCAATGATGGGGCTCCACTCCTAGGGTTGTCACCTCATCTCTTTAAAACCCCGAGCACATATTAATTACAGAGTCTGGGGCTGATAAGGTGATCATTACACTGACTTGATTCTTTATCTGCAATAAATTAGCCTCAGAAGCTGTGTCAATAATATGTGTTCGGGGATGAGGTGACAACCCTATCCATCCTCCCACCGACACCAATGGAACGTCATTCCTCGCACTGTGGCAAATCATGGGACACCGGTCCATTGACACCAATGGAACGTCATTCCTCTCACTGAGGTCAACCGTGGGGCACCAGTCCACTGACACTAATGGAACGTCATTCCTCCCACTGAGGCCAACCATGGGGCACCTGTCCACTGACACCAATGGAACGTCATTCCTCCCACTGAGGCCACCCATGGGGCACCAGTCCACTGACACCAATGGAACATCATTCCTCCCACTAAGGCCAACCATCCACTGACACCAATAGAACATCATTCCTCCCACTAAGGCCAACCATCCACTGACACCAATGGAACGTCATTCCTCCCACTAAGGCCAACCATGGGGCACCAGTCCACTGACACCAATGGAACATCATTCCTCCCACTGAGGCCAACCATGGGGCACCAGTCCACTGACACCAATGGAACGTCATTCTTCCCAGAGGCCAACCATGGGGCACCAGTCCACTGACACCAATGGAACGTCATTCCTCCCACTGAGGCCAACCATAGAACACCAGTCCACTGACACCAATGGAACGTCATTCCTTCCACTGAGGCCAACCATGGGGCACCAGTCCACTGACACCAATGGAACGTCATTCCTCCCACTGAGGCCAACCATGGGGCACCAGTCTACTGACACCAATGGAACGTCATTCCTCCCACTGAGGCCAACCATGGGGCACCAGTCCACTGACACCAATGGAACGTCATTCCTCCCACTGAGGCCAACCATGGGGCACCAGTCCACTGACACCAATGGAACATCATTCCTCCCACTAAGGCCAACCATCCACTGACACCAATGGAACGTCATTCCTCCCACTAAGGCCAACCATCCACTGACACCAATGGAACGTCATTCCTCCCACTAAGGCCAACCATGGGGCACCAGTCCACTGACAGGAAGTAATAATGTCCTCCAGAGTGAAGCCACCGTAGGCGAGTGTTGGTTCGTAGCTCGAAGTCCGTGTGGCACACCCCTCCCCCTCACACACATGCTGACCTCTCCCACTATAGCCTACAACACCGGCCACCACCCGCCTTCCACCGCACGACTTAGGCAGCCCGGTGCCAGGCATCACGTGGCGTCCCCGTCAACGATTGGCGGAGCATTGCCAGCTAGCAAGAGAGCGCCGATTACATGAGCTGTGAAGGGCGGGACCGTAGGCGGCAATGCTGCTGTCCAGGAGGCGTGTCCAGGGGGCGGAGAGGGGCGGCTCTGTAGGGCAGTGAGGCGTCGCTGGCGGGCGTGGCGGAGTCCGTGACGCAGCGGTCGGGGGCGGGCTGCCTGTAGTCTGAGGCGGCTGCGTGTTGACTTCCTCATAGTGGTCAGTGTGGCGGGCGACCGCAGTCTGTGTCTGCGGGGGGCTTTCTCGGAGTCCGGCTTCCTCCGGGGCCGCTGGCTGAGCAGGCGGTAAGTGAGCGGGGAAGAAGAGAAGGTTGGCCGGGGAGGAGGAGGGGGCGCCGCCGCTGAACTCTGTGTTAGTGAGGGGGAGAAGTTCTCGGGGAGGAGGAGAGACAATGCGGACACATCTCCCCCATTCCCCTCATACCTGTCACACTTCCTGTGCCGGACAGTCCGCCCTGACTCACCTGTCACCAACACAGCGCCCCCTGCTGGATGCTACCTCCGGCCGGGCTATAGAGCTGGCCATTGGTCTCTGGCAGTGTGCTCTCCGGACACTGATCACTGTGCGGGGTTAGTGATCAGTCCTCCAGACTGGAGCCCGGGAGGGGTCACCCCCGGCAGGTGATCATTCTGAGACACCCCCCCCTCTTTCACTCCCTGACCTCCTCCATCCCCTGCTGGGGGGGGGGTCATGATCCAACTCTTATAGATTTACCTCTGAATTGGAAGAGAGCCCCTGGCAGGTTGTTATTGCTGTCTGTGTACTTAGAAATACATTTCCTCGTCACTTCCTGCCCCAGAGAAGTAACAGGAAGTCAGAGGAAATCTCCCAGAGGGGGTCACCAGAGAGCTGTGCAGGACACATGCCTGCCGCTGTGCGCTGGATGGAACCTTTTTTTTGGGGGGAACGAATGACCTTCATTCACCCCTTTCCACCCCTCCGCATTTGTTCAAAATGCCCGGAAAGGATCAGCAATGGTGTGAGCGCTGTCACATGATCAGGAGCCGCTCCTGCCAACCGAGAACTGTCAGTGGGAAGGATCGGCACTCATGTGTTTGTTACGGGGTCACATGATGGAAAGGCTACCACTGGAACCCTGTCTGCGACAGCCCAGTCTTTGTACACAGGGTGCAGTGAGAGCGCTCTCAGCACATAAACATTGGCCTCCCAGAGACACATATATGCAGCGTGTTACCCACATACATGTTTTTTTGGGTGGTGCTAGCACATTGCATTGTTTACATTTTTTCTGCTGAACTTTATTGAAACGTTTGAACATAAAGTTGTATTCACACAGCGGCATTGTGGTGCAGCGATTTCCATTGCAACCTGTTGTGCTGGAGAATAGTAGTGCATGCCGTACTTTCAGCTGTGGATGGGGGGTGACCCTACAGAACACAAAGGAGTTTTGCCTTCTCTTGTGTTGGGATGGCCCTTTGCTGTCACCAGGACAGGTGTTCCCATTGGAGGATCCCCTCACCTCTTGCTCGGGACAACGGTAACATTTTGGATTTGCTGTCACTTTGTGTCGGTGACAATGGTCTCCTGTACAATAGAGAGGGCCCTATTGGGACCCCTGATTACAGTAATAACCTGACAAGAGGGTCTACAGCTGGCCACCCATGTAACAATCTGTACAATTTCCATTAGATATACCAACAACCGTGAGAGGGCCTTCCTGATTGGATACTCATTGATTGGATGGATTAGGCCTGTCCTCCTATTACAGAGTTTTGATAAATCCAAAGTTATTGTGTGGCGACCCCATCCCTTCTCCACTCTATCCAACAGTTAGGAAAGAGGATTGTCCTAGAGCAGTGTTTCTCAACTCCAGTCCTCATGGACCCCCAACAGGTCATGTTTTCAGGATTTCCCTCAGATGAAACAGCTGTGGTAATTACTAAGACAGTGAAACTGATCAAATCATCTGTGCAAAATAATGGAAATCCTGAAAACATGACCTGTTGGGGGTCCATGAGGACTGGAGTTGAGAAACACTGTCCTAGAGAGACGAACTAAACCCAAACTTCCATTTCTCAGTTTTGGATCGAGTGGGGGAGGGTTAGAGCCCTGACAGGTTTTTGCTGTGCCCCATTGGGGAGATTTTTCCTTCACTTCCTGGCTCAGAGGCACAACAGGATGTGAATAAAACCTGTCAAAAGTAAAGCAGATCCTTTCTTAAGCTGGTTATACATGGATCAGATTTTGTCTATTACTGCATGTTGTTCTGTGGGGGGCCCTGTCTGTGGGTGGCCCTGTCGGCACCCTATCAGCCTGAAGATTGGAGGAGCCTAGTGGAACATTGTTGGCTTAAAGTGGAGCTAAACTTGCCTTTCCTTCAACAGTCCCCACCTCTGACCGACATCTTCCGCTGAGTGCTGGTCTTTGGCTGCCTTCATTGGCCAGCACAGGATGTTGTCACTGCATGCGTAAAATGTGGACATGTTGTCAGCTCCGTTTGCCTGCTGCCAAGAATAGTGGGCAGGCATGTGCATAGGTGTATTTTATTTTAGAAAAAACATGACTTCAGAAACAAAGAGCTGCCCGCTTGCAGTTGATGACAGCGGGATTGCGGTTCCCCTTTAACAGCGGCTGCAGCCAGTGTTCAGGTATTCTGCGAGCAGCAGCTGACACAATACAATAGCCGACAGGAATGTTTGTGTGCATGGTCCGCTTTACTTGTCTTCCAATCAAGTGTCCTCATAGGAAGAGTTCCCCATCCTGCTGTTCTGGTGACAACTCCCAATTTATTTTTTAATTTACCCTCACCGACAGTGGTCACCAGGAAAAAAGTGAGTCCGAGTCTCTCTAACGGAAACATAACCTGACAAAGGTTCTTACCCTCCTCTGCTCTATATAAAATGAATATTGTCCTGGGATATCTATCCCACCAGCCCCACCTTCTCATTTGTCCCTAGTCCAGCCAGATGCTGCTGACTACATTGAACAGCTGCTTGTGAGAATCTTCTCCGCCGGACCCATGCATGCACTGTTTAGTCCTGTTCATTCCAGCATCGGTTGTGCCGATTATGAGTGTTATGGAGAAAGTTGAAGGCCCCAGCTATTGTCCCAATTATCTGTGTGTCAGCATTTGATGTGTAGGTGAGCTCATGCTATTGTGTGCTTAATTTTTTAATTTATTTCTTTTTTAAGTAACTAGACTCTCAATCAGGACACTGAATCATAACTGAGCGCATGGCAGTTTCTCTGTAGACTCTGTTCATTATAAGGTTTGGATCCTGAAAAGTTGATTGAGGAACCTCATTTAAAGGAACCCTCCAGTCTTACAAAATGTAAAGCCCAACTCTGTGCAAAATCTTTTTTTGTCTCCCCATCCCTGTAACCCATCCCTCTGTAAGTCATCCTGCAATGTGTTAGGCTTGCCTGATCTGGTGAGATCAGTTATGCTCACCTGAGTCCTCGCCCCATCCAGGTCCTTTGCTGATGCCCTTCCTGACTGCAGAGACTGCTAGTCCAGTGCCACACGTTAAACCTCACCAACCCATCCTCTTTGTTCCCCTCAGTCAGATGTCAGATCTCTTCTAGATCTAGAGAGGTCAGCCATGTCTGCCTGCATGACACTCGGAAGACGGACCCATCCATGGAGAAGGACTGGGCACATGGACATAGCTTAAAGTGGAACTACACAGCATCTGAGCACCACAAGCCCAAAAATGCAATATAATTCATTTTTAATCTTTAAAGCAAACTCCCCCATCCATCCATATGTCCATGCTTTATTTTGTTGAGGAATCACTTTGAAAAACACCCCACTAACATTTCTGGCCGTGGCCATCTTGAGTAAGGGCAGATGATTCATGTAGCATTTACTTTCTGGAATCCATCTGCCCTTAGCTCAGGGATGTAGGCAGGGCAGTGTGCTTGAATGAGTAAACCCCTCCTGAAGACTTCTGGGATGTATGACATAATTTGCCTAGGCTAGGAAACCAGTAGGTAATTGAAGAAATGTAAAAACAAAAAGTTTTAAAGAAGTAAATATGACATACCTTGCTATCTATTTACTAATGCTAACAGTGTAGGGTTTAAAAATAGTTAATGTATGTTAATTGAGGGCGTGACGTTCTGCTATTAGGTAAGTGATAACTAGGGATTTAAACATAATTTTTTTTTTTAACCTAACAATCATATAGAAGGGGGGTGGCCCTTTACCTCCGAGATGGGCCTTAAGCCCTGGTTCACATATATGCGGCCGTGCGGGCCGGGTTTTGCGCTGGCACAATTGCCCATTCATTTGACTGGACTCCTGTGCCCCGTGACAGGCAGGGAAGAAGTTCCTGCACTTCTTCGGAAAACGCAGCCCGCACGGGAACCTCGGTTCCCAGTACTGTTGCGTTTTCCATTGCGGGCGGCGTGCCATTAAAGCTAATGGTACTCGCCCGCGGGTCCGCATTTCTCTGTGCGGTGCACGGATTTTCGTTCGGATCTGCAGCGGCACCACCCGCACGTATGTGAACCAAGCCTTAGATAGTGGGTGTCAGCTGTTGCCATGATGTACATCTTCCTCCTTCCTCTCTCAGGCATGGGCAGATTTTCAGTGCTCTTGGTTACACTGGTGAAATATTGGCATAGGTTTGGCCAGGATAGGGTGTAAGGTAAACATTGCTGCCATGGAGGCCTTATAGTCACCTCTTCCAGACTGGACGTGAGCAGGGAATCCAGTAAGGTGACTATTGTTGGACAGTGTTTTGGTCTTTTTATGAATATTCCAACCCATTATTTAGTAAATGTACATCTGCTGGTGGGAAGGGGGGTCATTGTCTGTATTGGTGATCTGTTGAGTGTCACAAATTACCAATTTTAGAAAAACCTTTATGGGTCAAATCCTATTGCTGGCTATATGTGGTGGAAAATTTGTCCGATTGCTACTGAATGGTCCAAAATTCAGGCCATGGGTGTCTCTGTCAGCACCAAAAACTCTGAGCCGCTCTGTCACTGTATCCAATCAGTTGCAGTCACTGTTCGGTATTGTGACAGCCACGGGAACACAACTGTCAGAATCCACCAAGCCAACTGGGAAGATTCATCTGTTCACACAGCTCAGCATGGATTGGGGGAATCTATTGTCTCTCATTCAGCCCCAACAATCTTATTGTGTGTGACTAGCCTAGTCTATCTTTTGCTGGTACAGTATATGGAATAGTCTGCATGCTAGATATAAAAAAAAAAAGATCTTTGTATACATCATACACAACCAGGACCCTGATGGTCACACTTACCTGAATGGACTAACTTCTTATAAATGTGTTTCATACACCTGAAATTAGTGCAAGTTAAAAATATCACTTTTTTTTTCTTGCTTTATAAATGTATTACACATATTGCTAAGCTATTCTGTTGTATGAATGCTGTAGACTATATTTGTCTAGTTATGGAACTTTAGCAATACCATATATAGTGTGTGTTATGCCAAGCAAGTGTTGCTACCTTCTTGTCTGCCTTTTGTATAACATTCTCTCTGTGGCTTTTAGGCTTTTTTTTTTTTGTATACTGTGTACTGCGTCATTACGTTTCTTTAGTTTTGGCAAAAGTCATGTGCACAGCAGTCTCTCCTGCAAGAACATCCTGTCACTCGTTTAGGTTCTAGGAGTATTTTTGAAGCGATTTCTGCTAGCTAGCATGCCAAGTTATTGTACTTGAGTCTGATTTCTTTATAGACCATCTGTTCGAGGAACATTGCAGTACATGGCTTGCTGAGCAAGACTGTTCATAGACGTGTGCTATGTACTTAATGTATAGAAGGCTGTCAAAATGTGGCATGTTAGCTGGGCACCGCTTATTTGTCTGAATTAATTAGTGGATAATCCTTAATACAGAACTTGCAAGTGGCTGTATGGGCCAAGCTGCATTACTGATATAATACTTAATAAATAGGATGAAAGGATTTTGTATGTTTCTCACTCGGGGTATGTTGGCTGCTTTGTGATTCCAGTCCAAGGTTGATTTTGCTATCCTCTTGTGTCAAAGGGGCTTATGAGGCATTAATGCTGTTAACTATGTAGAATCTGGAAGAGCTGCAATTTTGCACTGCGTGTCACCATACAGGTATCTATCCTGCAGTGGGGCTCTGTTGGAATAACAAATAGTGAGAATTCTTGACCCGAGGTGCTTTGTAATGTGGAATGTTGTGCAGACAAGCAGTATATTTCAGCACATGGAGCTGTATGAAGCAACATGTGGTGAGAGGGAGGTGTAGTCATTAGTGTTTGGTTCAGTTGCTTGGGAGTGCGCTTCTTTTTCATTGTCAAAATGATTAACGCTTTCCGTGCTGATAAGAAAATATATCTGCAATGAGAACATGACTTTTTTGTTTGTGCATGCCAGGGTTTCTTTTATTTTTTTATTTTTTTCCAGTATATAAGCTCACTCATGTCTTTGTCATAAAGCAAACACTTGGTAGATGCCATCGGATTTGTCATAATCAATGGTATGCACTTGTGAGTGCATGTTTTTTTCCGACACTGAATGGAAATATATTGTTCCTAGTTATGCATCACAGGCCGGGGCGGACATGCCATTTGAGCAGGCTGTGTGGCTGCACAAGGGCTCCCTGTGACTTAAAGACCCTTTTAATGTGGGATTTGGGTCAAACAAGTCCCGGGACCCTGTTCTGTTGTCATCACCTGGAATTTCTTACTGCTAGGTCAAGTGCAAAGCAGGGGGCATTGTTCATGGTGCCATATCTCTGTTTCTGGTTTGTTCTGTCCATGTGGTATCTGGCAGCCAGGGTCTAATGCCGGCCATACATGGGTCGAAATTCAACCGATTTTTTTTGTCCGAATATCGGACCTAAAAATAATTGGCCGATTTTCACTCTGTTAGTGGGTCAATGGCACCAGCCGATTTTCGTGGTTCCTCCCCTTTTCGGTGATCGGGCATGTTGGAAAATTCGTGAAAAACGACCGATTTTTGACTCAATGATGGTCAAATCGTACGATTGTTTTTCCTAAAAGAATATGCACATGAGCCGTGACCTGGAAGGAACAAAAGTTTCACCTGTTATATGGAATGAATTTCATGACTTGGTCGGCCGATTTTCCAAATAATTGATGGCACCATCGGATTACCGAGCGAACAATGTTTTAGATTTTCAGACGAAAAATCGTTCAGAATTCGACCCATGTATGGCCTGCATAACTCACTCTCTGCTTTGCCAGCCAGAGTCACACGGGGGTAGAGTTACTAAAACTGGAGAGTGCAAAATCTGGCACAGCTGTGCATGGTATCTAATCGGCTTCTAACTTCAGCTTGTTCAATTAAGCTTCGCCAATATAACCTGGAAGCTGATTGGCTTCTATGCAAAGCTGCACCAGATTTTGCACTCTCCATTTTTAGTAAATAACCCCCACAGAATGCTTCTACCATTTCCTCTTAACAGTCTGTTTGACTGTCTGGCCACGAGAGACTTCTGGATATCACAAAATCTACTCTTTTGTGCAGGCAAGCCATAGATTAATCACATTTCTTTCCTTCCACACAGTTGGAAGAAACAAATCGCTCAGTTTCTCCAATCAACACAATCCGTGTTGCTGGGGGAATCGCACCCAAATCACTATTGTGTTCTGCCAGCAGGGATGTGGGGAGCCTTCCTGGCTGACAGAACACAATGATTATTGCTACAGCTATAGCCACCGGCAGTAACTACATGCAGCAAAATCCCACAAGCTGGTTGTACACAAGTCGATTGCTGGATCATCTTGGGTACAATCAGCCTGAGGCCTGCCCACACACGGATAAACATTTGGCCTGTCCTGCTGAACTGGCTGAATTTCGATCCATATATGGCTGTCTTTAGCCTGTTTATCCATCTAGCTGTCTGTCTACCATACCTATGCAGAGATGCACAATTTTGTATTAGTTAGATGGGGATTCCAGGAATTGTTCTTGTAGAGGGGGGCCTTTGTTGGCTTTGCCTGACTCTCTTCATGGGGGGGTTTAAACAGAAATGTATTCTTTTCTGGTTGGACTGGCCCTCACATTATCTCTGTTGGCTTTTTTTATGTTATATTATAGAGGATGCAAAAAGGGAAGTAGGGAACACTAAAAACCCACGTTGGCTTGGAACAGAGCCAAGAATTATGGCAAGAAGATCTAGTCAGTGGAGTCATTAGAAGGTTACCCATTTCATCTCATTCTATACCAGCAGTTGTGGAAGAAGTGATGTTTTAAAATCAGGAAGGTCAGGTTGCAAATAAGGATTTCTAGATTTAATAATAAGAGTTCTACAATATTTTGTATTCATGATAAAGGTGCCAAAAAAATTATGTTTCTGAGCTTTTCAAGTGGTTCTAAAGGCTGAAGGAATGCATGAAGGTAAAACAAATCTTCTGTTTGCTGCTCCCCCCACAGCCCCCTCCTGATCCAGTGATGTGCTTGGGATCCTTGAATCTCCCACTCCTCATTGGCTGAGACACAGCAGTAGGAACCATTGGCTACCACTGCTGTCAACCACAGCCAGTGAGGAGAGAGTGGTCAGGGGGGGGGGGGGGGGTGGTTGTATGTGTCCTATAGACACACAGAGCGTGGCTTGGGAGCGAGCTTGCAATAGTGCCCCCATAGCAAGCAGCTTGCTATTGGGGACAGTGGTCAAGGTGGAGGAGCACTGACGGACCCAAGAAGAGAAGGATTGGGGCTGCTCTGTGCAAACCTATTATACAGAGCAGGCAAGTATAACATGTTTGTTACTAAAGGTTAATTTTTTTTTTTTTTTTTAAATAACTCTTTAATATTCACCTCTCCAGCACTTCACGCTACTGCATCTTCCTCTCTTGCAGATCTGCCATAAAAATGTTTGACATTCCTTGGAGTTGGAGTTTGGACAGAGTGGTGATGGTGCTTTCTATTGGCTGTTAGGTCTGAGCATTGCATAATGTAATAGGTCACATGCTCCCCCATAACTGGAAGTTGCAGGTATTGTGTTGTGTCAGGAAGGAAGGAGTTCTGGAGGGGTGAGCATACAGTAGTGAAAACGTGGGCATTACACAGAGACTGTCACTTCGCTCTGATGGGCAAGGAGATAGCGTCTCTTTAACTGAGAAATCATGCGGGGGAGCATAGCTTACTTTAACTATAGGAGATGGACTCTCATCAATTACAAATGTAGGACAAACCTTTCATGAGGAACGTGGCTTGGACATTGCTGAGCTCCGTTTATGAAAATACTAGTTTGTTGGCTGCCATGCTTTACTCTTTATTTCCAAGTTTTTTTACTTTCAAGATTTTTCTTGACCTCTCTAATCTGCATCAATATAATGGGTCAGTGACTTGACTACTGAAGCAATGGGTTAGCATTTTTAGCAAGCAATCAGCAGTGCCATTTCTCTTTAAAGGAGGAACTAAATGTAAAAAAAAAAAAAAAAAAAAAACTGCTAGAAAGTGTTCTGGCAGAAGAGACCTGCGTTGTCTGCCTTTTATGCTGGCTCTTTGGCTCCAATAGTCACTGACCTAAACAAATGTGTATTAGCAAAGTCCAAACCTCTTGTTTGCATAATGGCTCTGATTTAGTGAATTGAGGTGTTGAAATGACATAGGTCTACATTGCAGCCAGGCAACTAGCATTTGTCTGTATAGAAGTCAACACTAGCAGCCTTCACAGGGGTGTGGACATTTTTGAAAAAAATATTTGTCCAGGGACTAAATTGGGGTTCCAATCTACTTGTCCCTCATGACAATCTACTTGTCCAGATAAATAAAAATAAATTTTAACCAAAGCCATATTTAAATCTGAGGTGCTTTTTAGGACTGTCTGGGGCTTTTATAAACATAAGGGCTTTATGGTGACTTAAATGTTTAATATTTTTAACAATGCGTTGTATATCTTCCTCCCCTCCCTGCCTGTCTCCAGCACCGCACCCAGGGACTAGCAGGGAGGAGAGAGACCTTGCAGTGTAATGAGCACCGATTGGCTGCTCTTCAGGAAAGGGGAGTGTCAGGCTTCTCTTTTATCTCTTTCGCTGCCAGAGCCGTTTTTACATTTTTTGCACAAGTTTAAAAAATTGTTTTAGGCTTGAAGATAACCCCCAAACATTCTATATTTTCTGAAAGCAGGCTCCCTAGAAATAAAATAGTGGTAGTTCCAATTTTTATGTCGCATTATATTACTGCAAAATTTCAGTAAAAAATACAAGAGTTCATTTTAGGGCACAAAAAAAACAATAGATTACCCTATTTTTTTGTAAAATATAAAAGATGAGATTGCATTGTGTAAATAAATATCAAACATGTCAAACCTTAAATTTGTGTGCGCTCGTGAAATGGCGAAGAACTTCAGTATTTTCTATAGGCGACACTTTTCAAGACCCTTATAGTGTTACGGAGGAGGTCTTGTGCTAGAATTATTGCTCTCATTTTGGCATGCCCGGCGATATGTAACGTGTATCGCAGTCGCCGTTTTCATGCGTAGACGTCCCAGGGTGTGCTTATACGTGCGTATATGTAGGGGTGGGGGCCTCAAAATTGTTGTTTTTTTATTGGGATGTTATGTGCTTGGGTGTAAATTTTACATTTTTTTTTCAAATTTTTTTTCCCATCAAATAGGGGACAAAAAGTCCCCTATGTGATGATTTTTGGTGACGGGTTCTCTTTATTGAGACATCCAAGGTCTAAAAGACCCCAAATGTCTCCACTGTACTTCACTGAATGTAATGCAGTGCACATCACACTGCACTACATTCTTTTCTGGCCTCTATGGCTGGGATATCTGTCAACGGGAGCATTATGATGTCACTTCCGGGTCAGGACAAGAAGGGGAGGGGAGCGGATGTGCCCACTCTCCTCCCTCCCCTCCCCTCTAGCCAACGGTGGTGAACCGCTCCCAGGCCGGCGAATGGCAAGCAGAGCCTGGGAAAATGCACGCGGGGGAGCAGAGGCTGGCACTGTCGGCTGTGTGGAAGCTGCCCAAATGCTTCCATCTGACAGATGGCCCTGTTGCTTGCCCGCAGTAGGGCTAAAGGTTAAAAAACAATATCTGCCCAGCGCCCAGAACTACATATTCCAGGCATTGGGCGATACAAATTCAACATCCCTGCTCCATATTACTCTGATATTAGAAAAGAACAGAGATGACCGTTGCTGGCCTCTTTTTTTCTTTCAATCTCTTTATTGTTTCAAGAAGTATAATCACAGTATACATACATAAAATAGGCCAAGACCTCGACCAAGCATTGTAGAAACAGGTCTCAGTGACCAATATAAAGATGCAAAAGTTCAAAATCATCATAACAATATAAATTCCATATCTTTCCAACTATGGAAGGGTTAAATGTTCAACACCAATGAGGAGTATTTTTTTTCAGAATAGAAAACATATCAAATGTTTAACATGAGAAAATGCACCATTTTAATAAAAAAAAAAATATGGTCATTTTGTAACTGATGGCAGAGACTGCACAACAAATAGCTGGTAAAGTGCTACTAACCAGTAAGAGCTGGAAGAACATTTTGCAGGTAATTACTGAAGGTCAATTTTCAATTGTGAATAAAATATGGGTTTATGAGATTTACAGATCATTCCATTTTTTTTTTTTATGTAGACACAGCGTCCCAATTTTTTGGGGTTTGACGACCACAGCTTTACATTATCTGCTCAGCGATGATTCTGTGGCAGCAAACACTCTTTGCTCTGATTGTGTGGCTGTGTATTCAGCATAGACCTTTATGAGAGAGTTGCAATGTACACAGCATGTATTTCTGTTTCCCAATATTATGTTGCGTCAACCTTCCTGTTTCACCCTTTCTATATTTCTGAAATATAAAATCAGAGCAAAGCATTTTTTTTTTAGTTATGCAAGAGCTCATTTCTTACTACATGGCCGAATCTAGGGGAGTGCGGGGGTGGGCTATGCTCCCCCCAGATTGTAGTTGTTTTCCTATGTTTTTACCCTGTCACATGCTTCATAGGTGGAGACTACAAGCGGCTGTTCTAAAACACATGTGCAGGTTTTGTCCATTGTTGTTGCTGTTAATAGGTTGGTACAGAACTACGTTGCGCAGCAAGCACTGGGGCGAGTGCATATAGACAGGGCAAACAATAATAGCGCTTTTATATGTTGCACGGCTGTTTGGGTTTAGATCTACTGAATTTTAACCACTTTTCTGGCTGGACATTTTTTAAATTTTTCATACATATTAAAATCTGTGTTTCTCTTTGCTAGAAAATTACTTTAAATCTCCAACTATATATTGTCTGAAAGCAGAGGCCTGTAGAATAAAAAGGTGTCAGTTGCTATTTTTTGTTGCCTGATATTTGCGCAGACACCTTGTATTGGCAGCAGAGAACTGTTATGTCTTCATGTTGATCCCCATGTCCAGGATGAGCTGCTTGGATGCTATCTCCAGGCAGTACGCAGGGCCTTGACTTTTTCTCCAAATCAAGAAGTAGCCTCTCCCTGTCCTGGCATGTGTTTCTCAACCTTTTTTTCAGTCAAGGCACCCTTTAAAATTATGGACAGTCCTGAGGCACCCTTTAAAATTATGAACAGTCTTTAGGCCCCCCATTCTAAAATGTGAAAAAACGAATCCTAATAGTTTTATATAACGCAGCAACATCCACACATGTAGGACACCCAACATTAGAGGGGATTAATTCTTCCAAACCAAATACACTTCTGCACACTGGTACTGACTAGTATTCCAATGTTTCTCTTCTCCCTCACTTTTTCTCCATCACTGACCTAATGTGACCCCAGCACTGATGGAGAGGGGCAGGGAGGGTCAAACTAGGATGCTGTGCAGGCAACCGACGTCCTCATCAACTGGTGATGTCATTGGTTGTCAGGACGCCTGCGGCTAGAAGGTCGTAATGGTGCACAATGAAAACCTGTGGCTTTGTGTAACGAATAGGCAGGCTTGTTCTACCTTGTATAGGCTGGCTTGTATACAAGTTTTGCTCTATTTTTAGACATTTTGCCAAGGCACCCCTGAAGAGACCTCAAGGCACCCCAGGGTGCCTGAGCACCCTGGTTGAGAAAGGCTGCATTAAAGCTATGACAGTTGACGGTGGAATGAGAGGATGTAGTGATTTGGACTTAAAGTATAACTAAAGGCAACATTTTTTTATAGTTTTGGATAGAGTGTGGAGGGATTAGAACCTCTGTCAGTTTTTTTCTGTTTGCAGTCTGTGTCCCTCTATAATAACAAACATGTTATACTTTCCTGCTCTGTGTAATGGTTTTGCACAGAGCAGCCTTGATCCTCCTCTTCTCTGGTCCCCTCCCAGCACTCCTTCTTTGTCGGGTGCCCCCCTAGCAAACAGCTTGCTATGGGGGCACCCCAGCAGGCATGTGCCCAAGCTCCTGCTCTGCGTGTCCATTCACACACACAGCTGCGGGTTGGCCCCTACCACTCTCTCATTGGCTGATGTGCTTTGACAGATGCATGAGCCAGTGACTTCTGCTTGCTGTCTCAGCCAATGAGGAGGCAGAGACCCAGGACAGCTGAGGCTGTTGTGCATATCGATGGATCAAGGTGGGGCTCAGGTAAGTATAATGGGGGGCTGCTGCACACTGAAGGTTTTTTTACCTTCATGCATAGGATGAATGAAGGTAAACATTGAGCCTTTACAACCACTTTAATACTGCTAAATATACAAGTGCAGGTTGAATGTTCTCTACAACACAATGACCTTGCTTTTATGAGTCCTCTTCAATAGGCAACACTCTCACATTGAGTGTACTGACTTTATTAACACTGAAATAATCTGATAACATCTCTGTGCAAAGCTGACTAAATTGGGGCATCCTTCGAAGGTTGTAGACCGTAAAATGCTTCCTCTTCCTGTAAACTGCTTACGTTTGTTTAGCTGTTGGGCTAATGCCTCATGAACACAGGATTTCTGGCCATCTCTTAGTCACTTTTTTCTGCCAAAACACTGTTGGCAAGAGGAAAACAATTGTCACTTGTAAACACATGTAACACGTTTAGGTGCGTCAGGCTTGTGGATGTTAATTTTATTGGGCTGAATAATAATTTATTCTGGCCATTGACATGAATCAATACTCAAGCACTAAATGTGCCTAGCGTTAATGTGCTTTTTAGATGTTTACATGCATCATGTTTTTTTTTCTGCTAAATTGCTGCTGTTCCTGGACGCACTGGCAGTGGG
Source organism: Staurois parvus (assembly GCF_062004578.1). Taxonomy (NCBI): domain Eukaryota; kingdom Metazoa; phylum Chordata; class Amphibia; order Anura; family Ranidae; genus Staurois; species Staurois parvus. The sequence continues at coordinate 2,718,608 of NW_028317857.1, read as the reverse complement.
TTTTGTCTGCTTCTAAACTCCTCTAAAAGCCTATGTGTGCATGGACACGTAGGCTAACATGCAGGGGCATTTGGAGGCAGAAAAAAAGAAATGGCAGACTCTTCTAACAACCGTGTTAAAAATGTCCTGTGTGCATGAGGCCTTATTGATAGTCTCAGAATAATAGCCTGAAATTTGCAGTATATGTTTTCCAATTTAATCTGAGCAGTTCTTAAAGCTGATCTACAGGGAAGATGTATTTTGCAAACATTGGGCCAGCTTGGCACCATATTGGTGTATACATATGTGACCTCTGAGGAAGCTGTAAATCTCTGTTGTAGCCCATGCTACTATAGTCATGGGTTCAGTGATCTGGTTGCTGTGCCATGCAACTTCCCCGCTGCACACTCGCCATAGGGGGTCGCACGCTGGGCACGGCTGCTATTCAGAGAACCTCTTTTATTTTTCTCAATGAGTACAAAGCAATCTCTGATTTGATGAGATGGATCCCCACCTTGTTTAACCAAAGTTGCCTTTGTATGCTGGATTTCTTGTATGGGGAGAAAATGGCTTTGACTTAAACAAAAGCCTGTGTACACAGGTCCTAATTCTTGTTTCTCTTTTGCACTGCCTTGCTCTACTGCCAAAATGAAAACCTATCCTGAAAGACGTTTAAAGTGGAAGAAAAGCCGAACACGCACTGTTTTTAAAAACGTTCCCTTCCCCCTCCTACCTACCCAGCATACTCTGTGAGGGGAAAAAAAAAGATCTGTGTACTTATGCTCAGTGCAATTTCATGGCATCCAAGTGAAATATATAACACCAGTATGTCAAAAAAATGTAAAAACAGAATCACGGAGTTAGAAAAAGGATCACCCCCCCCCCCCCATTCTAAAAATGACTTGTAAACTCAATCAGGTGTAGCCAATCACCTTCTCAATGGCATACAAGGCCATTTGACTTTCAACTGTGATTAGAACAGCATGAAAAGAGATTTCTTGAAACATTTCAGTCCCTGTTAGTGCGCCTGAAGCAAACAATCAACTGTGGGTGGTATGGCACTGTCAATAGATCTCCAGGTTAAAGTTGTGGACAGGCACAAGTCAGGAGATGGATCCAAAAAATGTCAAAGGCTTTATCAATGCTTAGAAGAAAAGTGAAGTCTCTGATTAAGAAGTGGAAGGCATTTGGTACAACACAGACCCACCCTGGATCAGGTCATTGCTCCAAGCTGGATGAAAGAGCTAGAAGGAAACTGGTCAGAGAGGTTACTAAGAGGCCTATAGTAACTCTGAAGCAGTTGCAGGAATGTATGACAAAGTGTGGTCATTGTGTGCATGTGACAACAATATCACAAATTCTCCACAAATGTGGCTTGTATGAGAGGGGTGCAAGAAAAAAGCTACTCAAGAAATGCCACATGCAGTCACGACTGAGCTTTTCAAAAATGCATGTTGAAGATTCTGAGGCCACATGGAAAAATGTGTTGTGGTCAGATGAGACGAAAATTGAAATTTTTGGCTTCAACACTAAATGATATGTCTGGTGGAAATCCAATACAGCTCACCATCCAAATAACACCATTCCTACAGTAAAGCATGGAGGCGGGAATATCCTGTTATGGGGTGTTTCTCTGCAGCAGGGACTGGTGTACTTGTCAGGATAGAAGGAAAAATGGATGGAGGGGGGAAATGCCATCAAATTCTTGAGGAAAATCTGCTGCCCTCTGCCAGAAAGTTGTCAATTGGAAGGTGGTTTACCTTCCAACATGACAATGACCCAAAGCACACAGCAAAAATTACCAGCCTGTGGTTGAAGGAGAAAAGGGTGAATGTCCTGTCATGGCCTAGTCAGAGCCTAGACTTAAACCCAACTGGAAATCTGTGGAATGACTTGAAGACTGCAGTCCACAAATGGTCACCATTAAATTTAACTGAACGTGAGCAGTTCTGCAAAGAAGAGTGGGCAAATATTGCCATATTTTGACAGAGATATGCACCAATGATTATTGGACATTTATGTTTTGTGATTCACTAACTTTGTATGAAGGTCTATTTTGCGCTGTTTCATTTATAAATATTGCAAAGTCTAGATGTGCACAGTTAGTAGAGACAAATCCCAACAGACTAAAGACTAATTAAAGCTGAAGGTGGTTCAATAAAATACTGACACAAGGGGATGATCCTTTTTCCAACTCAGTGCTTCTGTTTTTGAATTTTTTTTGTGCTTTTTTTCTGACCTGTTTTGAGTTATATCTTTCACTTGGATGTTATAAGTTGGATAAAACAAAAACTTATTCTCGATCTACACTTCTTCATTGGGTCAACTGATAGCTTCCTATGGATTCCAATACCATTTCTCTGCTGATGACACACAAATCTATCTTTACTCCTAAGCTCATCCCATCAGTTTCCTCACGTATCACTTAATTACTAACAAATATCAGACTGGATGTCACACCACTTCCTAAAACTCAATCTATCCAAAATTGAGCTCATAATATTTACTCCCCCAGATGGGCAAGCGGAGCCCGGGACATATAACGGGTAGGGAGGGGACGGCAGCTGGCGCTGTTGGCTGTGTGGAAGCAATCAGGGGGAAGCGCTGCCACCCAAATGCTTCCACCTGACAGGTGCTTGCCTGCAGCAGGGCTAAAGGTAAATAAAAACTACCTGCCCAGCGCCAGGAACTACATGTACCGGGCATCGGGCGATATAAAATGAAAATCCTAATCACTTCCCTAGATTAGTATAGACTGTACTATAGGAAGGTGATCAGGATTTTTTCATTTATTTATTTTTTACACACTATGCTTATACCAGTGAATTTCACTGTTCTAAGCAACCGTTTTTTTTTCTGAATTAAATCTATTCAATGTTTACTGTTGTGATTAGCTGTGATTGGCCACAGCTAATACCATGGTACAGATAGGCTGTGATTGGCTATCTGGATGATCTGTCATCCGCTGGGCACAGGAACACAGAATTCATTGTTAGTGGAACACCAAACGTGGCTAGCAGATGCGCATAGCTTGACGCCTGATAATAGTTGGGGAGCTTCTTTAGGGCGTTTGTTGTGCATAGGGCAGCTCTTTTAATTGAATAGGTTGCCCTATGCACAACATGCAAAAATGTGCAGAAACGAAAACCAGGAGCACATGTTCCCGCTACGCAAAGTGTGAATCCGCCCTCAGTGTTTCCTAAATTTTCAGTCCTAGTTTTTAAGTTGACAAGTCTGAGATTCCCTTGAATTTGTTAGAAGAACCCTGAGGGGTACGTGCCTCTGAAGTTGACAACCACTGTCTTAGCCATCCCAGAGCCGGAATAGTCAACATCTGTTATAAGCTGTTGATTTCTATTGCCATTGGCAAGCAATTTCCTTTTGTTCTTCTTCCTTTAGAAGCCTAAGTTTTAACCAAATGTACTCTAAAATGAAGACTGCGGGGTTAAAGCAGTTCAGAATTGTTTCAAGGTGTTCTACTTTGTGGAAGTTTGTATTTTAATGTTTCCTTTCTACAGACATCTTTGCTACTTGTCCTCATTTCACAGGTCATGTTGGATTGAACAGGTCTTCATTACTGCATACTGGCCCATATTTTTAGCAATACAACAAATATTAGTGAAAGCAGTGCAACAAATAAAGTATAATACAGTGCCATTAATATGTGCTATAACATATAAATATGTAAAAAAAAATCAATAAAATTACATCAGTGAAAGTCCAATTCATCAAACACATAAATGCTTCAAATAAGTTCACCAAAAAGTTTTTTAGAAAATGTGGTTAAATGAAAAGTCCTTCTGATCAACTAAAATCACCAAGTGATCAAGTAAGATTACTTCAACACGTGCATAAAACTTCACTCAAGTGTCACCACGTGCTCCAGAGACAAGCCTCCCCCAATTCAGTGGCACTCACCAGATGTCCTGGCCCATCTAAACTTGATAGACAATTGTGCTTGGGGTGAGTGTCAAATGTTATAACGCTCCTCAATCACTTAGTCCCTTGGCAATTAAAGGCTGATTAGATGGTAGGAAATCCTCTAAATCAGTGGTTCTCAACCTTCCTAATGCCGCGACCCTTTAATACAGTTCCTCATGTTGTGGTGACCCCCAACCATGAAGTCATTTTCATTGCTACTTCATAACTGTAATGTTGCTACTATTATGAATCGTAATGTAAATATCTTACCTCCAATACTGCTGCTTTCAACACAGTAGCTGCTTTTAACAGAGTAGCTGCTTTCAAAACAGCAGCTGCTTTCTACACAGTAGCTGCTCTTTACACATGTGTGACTGGTCCACATAAGTACATTATGGCGCCAACCCTGTCACATACACCTGTATTTGTACGGGGTGTATGTGATGGGGTTGGCGCGATGATGTCATCACGCCGGGTACTCGTATGTGGGCGTATCTGCATGTGGGCGGACCCGCCTGGAGACGGATAGAGGAGCGGTGTCTCAGTTCCTAAGACCATCGGAAATATGTGTTTTCCGATGGTCTTAGGTGACCCCTGTGAAAGGGTCGTTCGACCCCCAAAGGGGTCGCGACCCACAGGTTGAGAACCGCTGCTCTAAATCATTTACATTCCCTGGTCCACTGTACTTTGTAGTGCTGAAGGCATCAGTCTTACAAATTCCTTCCTGCTGCTGCCTCCAATCACAGCATCACATGACCCCTATATATAGCGCCATCAATTTCCAAAGCGCTTTAAATATATATTGTACATTCACATCGGTCCCTAGCCCTCAAGGAGCGTACGATCTCTGGTTCCTAACTCACATTCATACATACACATACTGGAGCCAATTAACCTACCAGCATGTCTTTGGCATGTGGGAGGAAACCCATGTAGGCACAGGGAGAACATGCAAACTCCAGGCAGGTGGTTCCGTGGCTGAGATGCAAATCAATGACCCTAGTGCTGCCAGGCGGAAGTACTAACCATTTAGCCACTGTGCTTCCCACTTGCAGCTGTATACAATGATCTCTATTTTAGAAGACTTTCCAGCCTGTTGGAAGACATTTGACCAAAAAACAATTGTTTCCTGTCCTATGGCTGTGTTGTGGAGAAATTGGTCGCTGCTCCCATCACTTGGAGCAATGAAGGGAAGCTTTCTCACCACTCATCAGTCTTGATGAGACATCTACACTAATATTACCAACCTTATTGTCAGAAACTTCTTTTGTAGGGATTCATTATGTTTAAAGTCCTCTTCTTATTAAGAGTTGAAGAATGTATTTTGACAAAAACTATTTGGGTGACATCAGTAGAGTATGTCTGAGCTGAAGTAAAGCCATCTATGGTCTTCAGAGGAGTTTCTCTTTGATGTGTTTTTTGTCAACCTATTGTGTGCTTCTGTATTATTTCTTACAATCCAACTTAGAAGGAAATGTAAAAGCCAAAACAAACAAACAAACAAACCTGTTGATTAATAGCTATAAAGGGTAACTGTATACGGAATAAACTTTAAAGACAAACTTCACCCAGCTCTCCAAAAATATGTCAGGCGATACAATTACTGTAGCTGCTGGCTTATATAAAACACATACTTAGCAGCCTAAGAAGTCCAGTGCTGTCTTTACAGTTGAAAGATGCACATTGTTACATTAAAGAGGGGCATGGTATCAGAAAAGTTGGACAAGACCATAAGAACCCATTTACGTCTGTACAGTGTGCCTATGCGCATTTGACGTGCGACCACATAGGACAGCCCATTCACGACAAACAGAGCTCCTGCAGTGATTTTAGGCAGTAAGTCTCTCATGTTTTTGCACCTCACTTATAGGCGCGCAACTTCTAGCTGTGTTTTGGGTGCTGTTAAAAATCAGTCACCTCAAGCGTGATGTGCATTTTTTTTGTGTGTTTTTGCGTGTTTCCAGGAACGAGCAGATGTAAATGGGGACTTAGAAATCGTTTACTGAAACAAAGTAGTACATAATTCTTTGAGATAGTAATGCACCAATTTATCGGCCGAAAATTGAGTTATCGGCGTTTTGCCAATAGAAAAAAAAGGTGCTGATAACTTCAATGCAAAATTGCGTCCCATTGACTTCAATGCAAACGTGTTCCATTGATTTCAATGCAAAAATGCCTCTATTTCAGTTTTTTAATTTTATATCATTTAATATATTTTCTGTACAATTTTTGTGTTACTTTCAATACGGTTTTTTTTTACACGTTACTGGATTGTATTTTTTAAATTCATAACACCATTTGTATAAAAAAAATTATATTTTTTTAAAACTCTATATTTTGGTTTCGGTTTTTGGCCAAGTGCATCCAAAATTTTTGGTTTCGGTCCAGAATTTTCATTACGTACACCAATAGTTGGAGATATTCGGTTCACATCAAAAACACAAAATTGAAAATTTATGAAATGGACTAATGGCAACAACATTCAAAGGAAGTGCTATAATCAAAGGAAATTTTACAGGGGTGTAGTAGCACAAGAGAGGGGTACAAACCTAGGAGGGGAACAACAATCGATCTGTCAAACGTTAAAATAAATGCATAAAATCAAATCTATTTTTTGAACAGAATGATTTAGTTGGCCTGATTCATAACCACCTTCATTGAATATTTGTGGATTTTCACATAATAGCAATATGTACTTTGGCAGCTGTGGGTACACATTCATTTATAGCAATAGCTTTTAAGCATATTTTACTTTCACTCCAATTTTTAGGAAGATAATCATTCCTAGCTGCAGATTTAAATACAAAAGATGTTTTATTAAATTCTGTAGTGGCTTTGTAGCTGCTGTAGTTTTTAATGAGTGTAGAAATCCTTCAGAGTAGACACAGATTAACGTCATGGGGCTGTTCACTTTTGCACTTTTTTCACTACTTTTAGTGTGTTACCTAACATGGGGTAGTATGCATTACTGAATGCGATAATGTGTGTTGCAGTGAGGTAGCACAGATTTCAATGGACCTGCAGCATTTTTTTTTTTTTTTTTTTTAAAGAGTATTGCACCATAACATACAGATGTTTTACATCTATGCACTATCGTGCACTAAAAACGTATTTTTTTGGTGCTACAGTACGTTGCGATGAGTTTAAAAAGAATGCCACCATTCTGCAGCACTTAATTTTCTGCAATGCAAACTGCTTTCCTTGCTTTATGGCAATGCATAAATCTGAATAGAACCATAGGTATCCCTTTCCTTGCTGTAAAGCCCTGGTGCCCAATGTGCCTCTCACTGGCTCTCAATGTGCAGGCTGCCACCTGTTGGACACCTGTAAACCTTGTGCTCTCTCCCTTTTAGCACCCAGCACTGAAATACAGAGCTGTCAGGCAGAGTGATCGCTGCTCAGCAGTATGTCCCGACCTCTGAGAGAGCAGCACAGGAGTGTGCACTGTGATCACCAATGTACGTGGTGGAGGATGTAAAACAATCCAAGAGAACTGACATTTTTACGTGTTGGGGGTGTGTCATAGCACGGTCATTTTGAATGCACTGCCTAACTTTATTCTGTGCACCTCAACATGTGAAAATGGGCTGCTATTGTGCAACCCTCTGGAAGTGTCAGGGGCCCACGCCTGCCAACTTCTTCTTCAGAAACCTGAGGTGCACCAATGTGAAAATGTATAGTTGTTCTAAAGCAGTGGTACTTAACCTTGTTGAAGGTACTGAACCCCACCAGTTTCATATGCGCATTCACCGAACCCTTCTTAATTGGAAAAATAAAATATGATTTTTAAAATTCAAAACATAGGTATATATTTAGGTATATATTTATACATAGGTGCGCAAAATGAACAAAACCGTTAAGAACAAAGAACAAAACCATTAAAACATGATTTTCACACAAAAACAAAAACATAATAATGAATATTTACTGCACGAATCATACGAGTCGGGTGTGGGTCTTCACCTCCGCCGAACCCGCGAGACTGACTCACCGAACCCCTGGGGTTCGATCGAACCCAGGTTAAGAACCACTGTTCTAAAGGCTGGGTGTATTTACCTTAATGTGTTCCCTGCTTTGGGGTAAAAATATCTTCGTGTTTGTATCGCTCCCTCACCCTCCTATATACTAGCATATCTCCTTCCAGTGCGGTGCCGATCTGCTCTGGTCTGTGTTCTCCTCATGGGCACAGTGGTAGCAGAAGAGGTCATCAGCTCCTGCAGCTGTCAGTCAAATCTTGTGAGGAAGGGGCTGGGCCAAACCACACTTTGTGTGTCTGTGGATGCACACAGCTTTGCTCTAGAGCTCTGCCCCCGTAGCAGGTGGTTTGCTATGGTGGCAGGCATGGAAGAGAAGCAGCCAAGAGCACTGGAGGACCCCAGAAGAGGAGGTTCAGGCCCACTCTGTGCAATACCCTTATACCAAGTATAACATGTTTGCTATTTTGGAAAAAAAAATGGCAAGCCTTTACAACTGTTTTAACTCGTAGGTGGGCCGTCCCCCTCTTACAGCTCCCTTTTTGATCTCACAATGGTGGGCAGCCTTAGTCTCTTTATTGGGAGGGAGCTGAAATAAAATGGTTGGTTCCTGCTTCAATTTTGTTTTAGGAAGTGTGTCTGAAGCTACTTACTTTAGGAATATATTGGCCATAATAACATTTGTCGTTGTATTGTGTCAGTGCATGAAAAAAGTGTGAGTGTGCACAAACCTGGACAAACCGGCAGACAGACACTGTAGAGGTGGTAACATACCATGTGTTCCTGGCTGCTTGGGACTCATTCATATAGTGTCTTTCTGTGCAGTTTGCTGCATTTCACAAAAACAAACTCTAGCAAAACACATGGATTATAAAAATACAAAATCAACCATTTCTGTTCTCTCCAAAGTGCTTCGATCAAGTTTCAAATGGCTGTAGTTACAAACCATTTGGATATTGGAGCTTGCATTAAAAAATAAAGTTGTCCTTTACAGTTTTGTAATGTAGTTTCTGCTGATGAGCAGTGGATTTAGTCACAACACATTTTTAAGAGCAGTGCACAAAAACATTTGGCAGAAGCACAAAAAAAGCTGCCGAAACAGGCAAATCAAACGAAAGGTTTTTCCTCTAATTACATCCGGAATGCCAATCAATGTTTAACTTGGAATAGAGCAGAAACCAGAATGATTTACTGATACTTTTTGAATGCAAATCCAGTGATGGTGGTGACCACTGGAGAAGGCTGTGAACAATTAACTGGTGTGTCTGCTGGAGGCAGAGCTGAATATCCAAGGGTAGGGCCAGTAGAAAGGGAAGAAAATACCTTTTTGTTTGCATTACTATGATAAGAGTGCAGCCTTTTCCAGGCCGGATTCCTCCATGCTTTTGTGGCAGAGGGAGAAAGATTAACCATAAAAACTATAGTGATTGCAGATTTTCAGCCCAGCATAAAGTAGAACTAAACTCTCCTAATCAGCATTAACAATTGTTTTAGTCCTTCTGCTACTAGTTCTAGTACTAATCTTGTGCTACCAGCTTTAGTAAATAGATAGGAAGTGGGCTAAAATGATGTCAAACATAACCAGATTTTTCATGGGCATTTTTTTGGAGTGGAGGAGGAGCTTTCTCAGCCAATCATATCCTCTTATTTGCATGCCTAAACTCAGATGGATTCCAGGAAGTAAATGCTACATGAATCATCTGTCTTTACTCAAGGTGGCTGCAGCTAGGAATGGCGGGGGTGTCAGAGTGTTTTCTCAACAACAGCATAGAGACATGGATGGATGGGTGAGTTTGCTGTGAATATTAAAAATGAATGAAATTTGTGGTGCTCAGATAGTTTTGTTCTGCTTTTAAAGTGTTTGTCGGGGGAAAGTAAAATAACACACCGCACATTTGCGATACATACAGATTTCCCCATATTTTCAAAAACCCTGTAAGTACACAAAAAAAAAATAAAAAACTGTCAATCCACTGAAAATGCATTAGGCATATATGTGACGACACACAGGATTTCGTGGACCGAAACACTAAAATTGTGTCTGTGCCAAGTGTTTGGTGTTTTTTTTTTTTTTTTTTTTTAACTAAGCTACTGAATCTTTCCCTCTCCCCATCCTAACAGATTAGCTCCGGTTCACATATATGCGGCCGTGCGGGCCACATTGTGCGTGGGCAGGAGAGCCCATTCATTTGAATGGACTCTCCTGCCCCGTGACACGCAGGGAGGAAGTCCCTGCACTTCTTCCAAAAACGCAGCCCGCACGGGAACCTCGGTTCCCAGTACGGTTGCGTTCTCCAGTGCGGGCGGTGTGCCATTAGAACTAATGGCACCTGCCCGCAGGTCTGCATTTCTTCGTGCAGGTGGTGCGGCTGCACGACTTTTCGTGTGGATCCACAGCGGCACCACCCGCACCGATGTGAACCTCGCCTTAGAGAGTATTTGTTCTGTAGTCCAAGATGAGAACTGGGAGGGCTGAGCTCAACGGATGTGTTTTTTTTTTTTTTTTTAATTTCTTGAACAAATCTAAAAAAAACAATTTTTAAGTGAACATTTCACAGAGCAAATAAGTGAAGTTCATTGTTACGGCTGAAATACAGGGTACAGTGGTTTTTCATAAATTGCCATATTTAATATCACTGTTCTGTGTGCCAGTCTCAGGTTCTGTAACACAGCCAAGAACTGAACAGGTTTCAGGACTAAGATAATAGTGTCCTCCCCGAGTCTGCATCTCAGTCCAGGAAGACAATGCTGACCCTGGATGATGCCTGAACAAAGATGGTGGTTCTTCTGGAGAGGAGGCACATGAAGGCATTGTGAAAGGGGAGTAATGTATCTGAAATATAATGAAGTGTTGTACACATTACATTGCATGTGCTTAGAATAGTAAATGAGATGTTAGGTCCACTTCATTATCTGTTTCCTTTTCTGACTGAAAGTTCCAGCAAAATCCAATCACTGAGCCACCATTCACACAGATGTTTAGCCATGCTGTGAGTCCCACCAGCAAGAATCTACTAATTCCAGCAGTTGGGTATGACAGCTATGAGCATATAGCAGCAGCCGCTGAGCCCACTCACTGCAATATCAGGCTGTCAGTGGCTGCAGCTATTCTTCCCTGTTCACACAGCCAGCGATTACTTGCACCTTGTGTGCTTGCAGCCATGATCACCATGGCTGATTGTTTTCTTTGCGAACAGACAGGAATTTCTTCAGCCTCCAACACCCTGTCATTGCTACCCACTCGAAGCTGTAATTGCCAGTCTGAATGCCTGTGCAAGGGGTGTCTAAAGGTTATGATTCACAAATTTGTTGTCGTTCGCAGAAGATACATTTTAGTTTGCAATTTTATTGAGTCAAAATGTACCTCCTTCTTAACCCTTAAGTGGAACTGCACTGTATATGAGCACCACAAACCAAAAGTACTGTGTAATTCATTGGTAATGTTCAAAGCAAACTTACCCAACCGTCCATGTCTCCATGCTTTATTTTGCTGAGAATTCATTTGAAAAACACCCCCTGGTGTTTCTGGTCATGGCCATCTTGAGTAAGGGCAGATGGTTCATGTAGCATTTACTTCCTGGAATCCATCTGCCCTTAGATTAGGAATTGGCTTTGCTGAGAACCCTCCCTCCCCTCCTGAAGACTCCTGGGAAGAATGACAACATTTGCCTAGGCATGGAAACCAGGAAGTAGAAATGTAAACAAAAGTTTAAAATTAGTAAATAGGATATACTTTCCTTTCTGTCTCTCTCCTAATTCTAGCAGCATAAAGATTAAAAATAGTCAATGTTGATTGATAGAGTGAAGTTCCTCTTTAACTGCTTTCCTGCTGCCCTATAGCAGAAATACTGCTACAGGGCGGCAGAGATTTATTTGTGATTTTGCATTGCCGGGTAGGGGGCGCACGCACACCCTACCAGCGCTGCCATTGGTGGCCTCAGCTGCCGATTACCGGGTCTCAGCCGGTGATTACCCGCCGGCACCCGGCATTTGCCGAGTATCACTGACGGGGGAGAGATCTGTATGTAAACAATACTCTCCCCTGTCAGCTCCTGCACACTGCTTTGTATTGCTCTGTATAGCAGAGCAATACAAAGCAATTTGATGACACCGTGAAAGACGCACACAGTAAAACAGCACACAGTAAAACTGCACACAGTTAACCCTTTGATCGACCGAGATGTGAAGCCCTTCTTGCTCAGTGCCATTAGTATGGTGTCAGTGCTTTTTTTTTTTTTATTTTTTTATTTTTTTTTTTTTTAAGCACTGATCACTGTATTAGTGTCATTGGGGATGTCAAGTGGCAGTACCCCCCTCCCCCCAGTGCCAGAATGCCTGCTGCAGTCCCACTATAAGTTGCTGATCGCCGCCATTACTAGTATTAAAAAAATTAAATAAATTCCAGTGTATATACCACCATTTGTAGACACTATAACATTCACGTACACCAATTAATTTACACGTATTGTGATTCCTCTTTTTTTTTTTTTTTTTTTTTTTTTTTTTTTTTAGCAAAGATGTGTAGCAGAATACATTTTGACCTGAATTTATGACTAAGTTTTGATTTTTAAATTTTTTTTTTTACTGGACATGTTTAATAGCAAAAAGTCAAAAGTATTGTTTTTTCTCAATTTTATTTTTTTGTTTATAGTGCAAAAAATAAAAAACACACAGGTGATCAAATTCAACCAAAAGAAATCTCCATTTGTGGGGGGGAAAAAAGGACAAAAATTTCATTTGGGTGCAACGTTGCATGACCGTGCAATTGTCAGTTAAAGTAACACAGCTCCGTATCTCAAAAAATGGCCTGGTCATGAAGGGTGGTGAATCCTCAGGAAGCCAAGTGGTTAAAGTGTGTTTTTTGTTTTTAGTTTTTTTTTTTTTTTTAATGCATTCTACGTATGAAGACCTTGGTGTGCAGCTCCCTCATTGGCTCCCGTTGCTGTTAGTCACATCCAATGAGGAGGGTTTGGGGGGCAGGGTTGAGCCACACTCTGTGTCCCAGTGACACCCTGAGGTGGTTTGGTAGTGAGCACGCATGAATGCCCTCAGAGAAAGCAGCTTGCTCTGGGGGCACTCAGCAGGGGGGGGGGCAGGAGTGCAAGCGGGGGACCCGAGAAGGACCGTGGCTGCTCTGTGCAAAACCATTACACAGAGCAGGTAAGTGTGACATGTTTGTTATTTAAATAAAAAATCGAAATCTTTACAATCCCTCTCATTTCTCATCAACCATGTATCCAAAAAAGTTTTGAAAAGGCCAGAAATGATACATCTCTGGATGGGGTAATGTAATTTATGATATGTTTATATCTATTTAGGGTTTTTAACCTTTTGTTCTATATACGTCATATACTTTTTACTTTATAATTGTCATCTTTTGGCTGTATTGTTGTGCAATGTATACTTTGGATGTGTCCATTTATATCTTTGATGTATCTGTGAAGTGATTTCAATAATATGTATGGGGAAAAAATTTGATGTTTTTGCATATACCTCCATGCTTGTGATCTTCAGCTGCAGAGTTCCAGTCTTGGTATGCTTCTACCATCTGCACACAGTCTTGCAGCTGCCTAGAATTAGTTGCAAACCCCATAGATATTGATGGGGATTTCTCTGACAATGGGTTGGCTCCACAGCTAAACTCAGGCTAAAGAATGTCAGTTCCCTGAACCTTGCAGCTGCAGATCATGGAAGTAAGTGTGAACACCAAAATGCAGGCACAAGCTGTAATTATTTTTAGATACCATCTGGTTCCTGGGTTCCATCAAGCCCTTTTTCCTTACTGCTCTTTTTTTCTCTTGTTCTTTCCCTAGAATTTTCAGGACGCTGTCATAATGCTCAGAATTCTTCTAAAAAGGTGATAAGCATAATTGAAAATGGCTGACAAGAGCGGGAGGCCCACGCCTGGACCGGTGTACATTGAGGTAGAATATGATTATGAATATGAATACAAGAACAAAAGAGTTGTTATAAAGCAGGGCGAGCGGTATATTTTAATGAAAAAATCCAACGAAGACTGGTGGCAGGTGAGACTGGATGAAAACTCGCGACCCTTGTACGTGCCAGCTCAGTATGTGAAGGAAGTGGGCAGGAAGGCGTTAATGCCGCCTGTCAAACCGCCTGTCCTGCCCAACAGTCCTCTGAAAGTCACACAAGGATTACAGAGATCAATGGAGAATATCAATAAATCCCCAGAACTCACCAGTTTTGGGAAAACCTCCTCAATTCGAGATGCCAACCAGAACTTCGGGCCTGGCAGTAGTCCAGGTCAGACAAGAGGACTAACTTTAGACCTTGTACATAACAATGGCAAGTTATGTACTGATTTACATTCGCCAAAGGCCACCAGCAAGAGCCCTTCTGCCTTGCACTTTCCTGGTCCAGAAATGATGGAAATAGAAAAGACCAGCTTTTCAAATGAACTCTCGGACTCGGCTGGGGAAAACTCGGAAAAAATTCTTGTAGACTCAGAATCTGGAGATGAACTGAGTAGCAGCTCAACAGAACAACTTCAGGTAAGATTGCATCCTAAATATTTTTGTGTTATTGCTAATATACTTCTGAAAATGCTAGCTGCCTGGCTTTTATGCTTTTCCACTTACTCGCTTAGACCCTGAAACGGCATATTCATGCTATCTGTAAAAGTGCTAGTGAAGCTATAGTGTCTAATCTGCATACTAGTTCTGGGTCAGTAACTTTAAGTGTGGATTCACACGTGTGGTGCAAATTGGAGCTCTGTTTTCAAAGCTAATTGACAAAGTAGTTCAGCGTTTCAGGTCAGGTTTAGATCAGGATCAGGTCAGGATTTTATCCTGTTTACTACTGAATGACGTGCGATTCAGAAGCGTTCCCATAGAAGTCAGTAAGCCTGAATTCGCACTTGTTCCGGACCGCATTGCTCAGAAAACTGACAGGACTCTTTTTCAATTCGCACTGAATCGGCACTTCAGCTGCCGATTCAGATGAACAGTCATGTGAACAGTCATAATAGAAAGCAATGTTCTTTCACGTGTCATGCGAATTGGATGCAATTCCAAATGCATCCAATTTGTATATGCGTGAACCAGCTCTAACAGTACTGAAAGGAAATCTGCACGCAATATCCCCTTCTTTAAGCGTAAGGAGTGCAGCGCTAGTAATAAGATAAGAAAAAATTACCTAAAATTGAAAGTTCATAAGATTCATAAATTAAGTTCATAAAATGTGTATAGGATCCCTCCTTGTAGTGAAAAACTTGTGCCTGGAAACAATGGTATAAATGCGCACTCACCAGAAGCATGTAAATATATCCACCAAGGACCACTTAGGCAGGCGGGGTATAGCAGGTAACTGGTGAGCTTCCTTCTAGGGATAGGTCAGCGCAGCAGCAGGTCTTGGGTTTAAGGTAGAGATCTGCCGATACAGAGGTCCCCTTTAGGTTGGATGGTTACAGGGTTCCCTTCCTCTGGATACTGGTAGGTGAGGGTCAGCTGTAGGCTTAATAGCTCATAAAAGAGCCACAGAACGAATGCCCATAGTGTAGAATTCTAAACAACTTTATTCCAATCAGAAATGTTTTTAAAATAAGGGTACAATGCAGAGTTATGGCAGCACTATCCCGTTTAAAGATGGCTGCTGGACCTCCTCGTGGTTCCGGTGGCAATGATGTCACGGTATGTTGGTGTCCTCCCTAGGCCTTTCGTGCCACGCACGTCATCAGAGGGGGAGACCAACCTATACCCAATATCCCCTTCTTGCACATAAAAATGACTGGTTATACAGATATACTTACTTAGTCCTCGTCAGTGACCCAGACTTTATTGAACCCCGTTGTTCACAGTTGTTGCACAAAAGTAGCACCTTCAGAGGAGTATTGGTTGTGATAATCCCCATGCATCTCCCAGGAAAGTGAATGTCTGCAATACTTACTAGGTGCAGATTTCCATCAAATAACAGCTAAGTACCGTGTACTATACTAATTCGAATTAAAGGAGACCTTCCCTGAGAGAAACATGGAGGCTACCACTGGAAATGCTAGTTGCCTGGCTACCATACTGGCCTCTTGATTGCAGTACTCAAGTCCATAACACAGTACAAGTATGCAGTTCTGACTTCTATTATCGGTTCTAGGTAAATGACTCCACGTACTGAACCAGAAGGTCAGTGTAGCAGTCAGTGGGCTAGGGTTTGTGGAAGGATTTCAGCAGTGGCAGCCTCCATGTTTCTCCTAAGAAAAGATAAATTATAGTGAAGCCAATGAGCTGGATTTTCAATTATGGCAAACCTTTAAAGGTCTTTGTTACTTTGTGTGGAACAAATGAATTTCTTTGTAGAGATGATACATTTGTGAATGCATGTGGTAACACTGGTGCTTCACCTCTTGGTCATTGCATGAGCTGGGGTTCATACACATAGGAACATCGCCCCTATTTGTATGTCATGGTGGCATACATGTCAATGGTAATATCCCAGTCTAAGGGTTGAGGCCCAGCAAGATATAGAGGTGAATTTACAGTGTCAGTACATCGATTCGTTTGTGAAATGTTGCCTAACACAAGTGTGTGATGCTTTTACTCCATTAGAACAGCTCTTGTATGCTATAGAAGGGAAGTGTTGGGCTGAAGACTTATCTAAGATACAGGAGACCCTCTGTAGTGAAATCTTCGGTTGTAATGCCATGTACTTTCATGCCAAAGTTTGATGACAAAGGTTGTCTTACCTCTGGGCTTGTCCTACATCATATTTGATCTTGATGTGTCTGTTTTTCATTATTTAGAGCCATTTAAATGGGTCTACATTTTCTGTTGCCTCCCTCCAAAAAAAAGATAAAAACCTGTTGCAGTGTATTCTTTTTTTGACCAGTTCACAGCTGAATCACTCATGGTGGTCTACTCTCCTGTGTGATTCCTGAGCGTTCCCATGCGTTTTGCAACCCATATTACAACGAAACGCAGAAAACGTAGTGCACTACTTCTTACAAACACACTGCATGAAATCACATGGTACTGTGGCACCATGCGATCTGGCGCCTACAAACACACTTATCTGCTGTGGGTGCCAATGTAATGTTAACAGCACCCCAAAGGCAAAGGCAGTGCATTTTGAGCGCAGTGCGGGAAATACACACAGAACCTTAAGCAGGCTGCAGACTTTGTACATTTCTGCAGAATTGGCTGGAATTTGAGCTGTGGGTAGCCCTGTCAGCATTACCCGGCTGAGCAAAAGTCTATTTAAATCCACTTAACCAGGTGGAAAATTATTGGCCAGTCACTGGATATTATGATATGCAGCAACTGTTTTTGGGTATTTAGACAGCCAGGAATGCTGTGGCTCTCCGAAAACAATAGCTGGCAGAGGAGAATCTTCCATTCACTATTTAGCATGGGTGGGGAAATCTATTGATCCCGAATTGTTTAGCCTACAGGACTGAATGTGAGAAATCTAGCTGTGTATGGCTTGTCTTGGACAACCGCAGTTTGTGCTTGTTGAAACGTCGTCTGCACACTAACTGTGAGGATTGCTGTTGACATCTTTTCGTATCCTGGGTCTCCTGTCTCTTTTTATCCTGGATATTCTTAATCCTTTTTTTTTTTTTTTTTTTTTTAAGATTCATTACATCTGTCAATGTGTTAAATCCTAAAATCCACTTCTCATTTGTAGATAAGTATGAAAGCTGATAAAGCTATTTATTCTCAGGATAGACCTTTTCCTTTTATATGGCTGACTCATTGGGGGTTGTTTACTAAAACTGGAGAATGCAAAATCTGGTGCAGCTCTGCATAGTAACCAATCGGCTTCCAGGTTTTGTTGCTATTATTGAACAAGTTGACGTTAGAAGCTGATTGGTTACCAAGCACAGCTGTACCCCATTCTGAGTGCGCCAGTTTTAGTAAATCTACCCTATTGTGGGTTCATTCACTCTGTGGAAATACAAGCATGAATGTGCATGTAACAATTTGCTGTGTATGCTCTTTGCAGTGTGCTGTCACTTATTTTCTCCGGCACCTCAATGTGTATACATGGAGTAAACAACCCATCTGCCTCTCTGCACACTGCAGCACACAAAACAAAGAATGGACAAACACCACAACTTGCGTTAGAAGGCCAAAAAAATGTGCAGAATCGAAAACCCGCACATTAGAGTTAATGGGCACCAATTGGTGATGGGCCCTGAAGAACAATGCAAGCAGCCTTTGGTCAGTTTTATTTACACCAGGAACATAAATCAATGGGAATTTCCCAAATTGTTTTGAAACCCTTACACTTATATTGTATATTTCAATAATAATATAATATATGCAGAGTTACAGCAGTTCTTGCTTTATAAGCTGTTGTAAATATTTGTATTTTGATTTCCTGGTTGTTTTAATTCGTGTCTCTGTACACAGGTTCAGGTTTTGTATTGTACATCATCTGTGTCCTTGAGAGACACATGATAGAGCTGAATACTGTTGTGACTCATTGTTATGGAGTGGTGTTCTGTCATTTTGTTGCTAAGCACAACTTGGCCTTTTTGGATGTTTGTCATCAGGTTTCTTTGTTCAGCTTTGTCATACAGAAGCAGATGTGTATGTAAAAGCCTAGATAAATCAGATTATTTTGTATCTTGCCAGACCCCGAAACATAGTGGCAATTAAAAAACAAAACCATTCTCTCTGCAGATTTCAGGAAAGTTGGCTATAAAAGGATTTTGCCCATAGGAAACATTTAGCCGATACAGGAGACTGCGTGTACTGCAGGTGGGGGGTGGGGGGGCTGAGAAAGGCAGGAGAGGAGCAGTGTATACAGTGACTGGCTGTCCCTATATGTCAGTGCCGTTTTTTAAATGTAATTACCGGATTTTTTTTCTGCACTATAGCTCACAGAATTAGCTGTGACTTTCCCCCCCAGCTAAAAGAAACAGTTTCCTTTTAGTTTCTTTCACGAGATAAAAGAAACAAAGTTTCCTATAGCATCGGGGAAAGTGACAGCTCATAGCGAAGAAAAAGAGCTGGCAATTGCATTTAAAAACCGGCAATGACATATAGGGGTTTATTTACTAAAGCTGGAGAGTGCAAAATCGGACTCGCTTCTGCATAGAAACCAATCAGCTTCCAGGTTTCATTGCTAAAGCTTCATTGAACAAGCTGAGGTTAGAAGCTGATTGGTTTCTATGCAGAAGGGAGTCTGATTTTGGACTCTCCAGCTTTAGTAAATAAACCCCATAGTGACAGCCAGTGAGGAGAGCCTCTCTGTATACACTGCTCCTCTGCTGCCCCCTCCTTGTACACACTGCCCCCTACAAAGAGGACCTGTCACTCAAATTCTATCACATAGGGGACTATTGCTCCCCTATGTGATTGCAATAAAGTTAAGAAAAATAAAAATATACAGTACATGAAAGTAGAAAAGACGAAAAAAATTGGAGCCTCCCCACCCCCACATAGGCAGACATTTCGGTTCGGTTTTCGCCCACGTCCATTCTGAATTTTCGGTATCCGTTTCAGCACCAGAATTTTCATTTCGGTACACCACTAAATTTGACCCATGTATAGCCTGCATATCCCTCCCTTTCCTGGAAACTGGAGCTCTCCTCTTCTCCCTGGCGATCCAGATTTGTGGGCGGTCCCTTGGCATCCTCAAATACAATGCAAGGCTATTGACCCTGCATTGTACTTCACTACACCAGAACGCCTGCAACCACCAATAGCACCTTGGAGAAGAGTTTGTGGGAGCCGATTGCTTAGCATGGTGTCTGCAGGGATAAGGGATTAGGTAAATAAAAGTCCTAATACTGGTACGCTTGCAGTATTTGACCCTTGCAATGTGAAGGGAACTCCACTGCTTGAGCTGTTGTTTTAGCTTTAAATACAGGGTAGATAAAAATTGATTATTTAAAAAAAAAAAATCTGATTTTTAAAAAAAAAGTTTAAATCAGATTTTTTTTTGGTATCAAATTTATTTTAATAAAATGTTTATTGAGTACAAATCTATCTAGAAATAGTTTTATATTTAAGATACATTAATAATTTAGTTTATTCAGCATGAAATGGAGCTTAGTTATGTAGCATGAGGTTGTATATTCTGCAATACTTAAATTTTTGGTAAACTCATTTAATGGATCTAAGCTCTGCAAGCTGAGATAACATGCGCTGCATCGATGCATTCACACAATTTTACAGTAACCATGAGAAAAAACATGAAATAATAATCTTTACATTTAAAGAGCACCTGTCATTTTAGGTCCATCATGGTAGCACCTGTTAGCGGGCATCCACTCACTTGCTGCCGCCACATCCCTCACCTTGCTGTCACTGCTGCATCACCAGCCGTCCCATTAAAGTGAATGGAACTGTCGGCGAGTCAACAGCGGGTCAGAGGAGGAGCCGCTGTGGGACAGAGATGACAGCTGCTCTTTAAAAAATTATGATTTAAATCAAGCCTTTTCACTAGTGATTTAAATCAAATCCACCCTGTTTAAAGCAGAAAAACTGGAATGAGGAAGGGTTGGCACTGTAGCTTTCAAATTCTGTTGGATATTTGTTGTAGTCTGTTACCCTGTGTAGTTATTCCTTTAAAGTTTGCTGTGTCTTCAGGACAGGAATTGGGGGGGGGGGGCTCTTCACAGGAAACAGCCTTGCCCATTCTATTCACAATTAGAAAATTAAAGCGGCATTAAACCCAAAACAAAAATCATAAAATATTGCAGCTTACCAGTCAGTAGATGTGGTGGCTGCATTAGTTTTGTTTTGTTTGACTTTTGATCTGGCCAGTAACCTATCTCCTGTATTTGTGAGACACCACTCTGGATGAAGGAGCACAGAG
The DNA here is from genome assembly GCF_062004578.1 of Staurois parvus. Classification (NCBI taxonomy): domain Eukaryota; kingdom Metazoa; phylum Chordata; class Amphibia; order Anura; family Ranidae; genus Staurois; species Staurois parvus. The sequence continues at coordinate 2,697,951 of NW_028317857.1, read as the reverse complement.
GGTAGAAATGAACAGCAGCATTGTCAGTTGGGGGAGGGGAGTGTTAGATGGACTAGCAGATTTAAATACACTAATAAATTGGAGCCAAACTCCAGCTAACACTTTATAAGCAGCTTTAGCAGCCTTTTTTTGCCTTTTGGGATAAAGGCTTTACATACTGTAAATAAATAAAAGCTGACCATTGTAAGCACTCCCACAAGTAGTAAATGGTCTGTTTCTTCTCTGCAACTGATACATTCCACTGGAGATTTTCTGATCACCAAATAAAATGAAAGAAAGAAAGCTTAAAGAAAATTAATGCAGCCATCACATCTAAGAATTGGTAAGCTGCAATATCATAAATGTTTGATTTTGTGTTTAACACTTTAAACAAACTGAAGTCAAACTTCAGCTCACTTTATAAGCAGTTACAGCAAACTTTTTTTTTTTTTTCCTTTTTGAGATAAATATTTTACATAAATAAATAAATGCTGATCATGGTTAGCAACCCTGTCAGCGGTTGGCCTATTGCTGCCTGTCCATGGTCTCCTCCTTGCATGCCTCCCCTTGGTCCAGATGGAGATGAACACATCATGAGGTCCTTTGTAGTGTTTTTGTAAGTTGCCTGGTATGTGGGGTTTTTTGTTTTTTTTTTTCTTCTTGATGTTGTGTCCATTTTTCTCCTCTTAAGTTATTAATTATTTGTTATGTTACCCATGCATATATATGTGTTGCTATTTTATACAATTATATGTGTACTTTTGATTTTTGATGTGCATATCCTGGTAGGCCACCCATGAAACCCTTTTTCTCTGTATATTGGTATTTTGTTTTTAGGGTGGTGACCTCCTAATATAGACATATTTAGCTCACCTCACTAAAGCTGTATGCACAGCCTCCCCTTGTGTATCTGAACTATTGAAGGTAGAAAGTGACAGCAGTAGACCTAAATTCATTATTTTGCTTTCCTGTGATGTTGAATTGTAATAGCAAATGTTTAAATAAATGATTAATGATCTGAGCTAAAATAAATGTGCTTTTTATTCTAGAACAAATCGAGAATGTATAAATATTTTATGTGCTTCTTGGCCAAAGCCAAGAGCTACGTTCATTTAACAAGCTTAGGCTGTTTGTTGTGTTGGTTATCTGTGCCAGCAAAAGGGGGGGGGGGGGGGGAGTGTTGTCGCAGACCCAAAAGTGGGATACAAGTTTATTCAAAGTGTTGGCTGCAGAACATGTATATATTAAACTTGCTTCTTTTCACACTAAAATGGTTATTAAAAAAAATCATTTTTTTCAGCTAGCCCCCCCCCCCCCTTTTTTTTTAATTTAATATTATGAACGCTTCGAGGGCTGGAGTGGTTACAAGAAGGTGCATTGTGGACTTTCTGTGCTTTTGTTCACAGTATTTTTACATGTTAATATGTTTCTAAAACCCACCCTAGACTGCTCAAATTTTGGACAATTCCTACTGTTTGTTCAAACTATGGGTGGCTATGCAAGCAGCACCTGGCTTGACAAAAGATGAAAAAATAAATTAGACTAGGCCACTGTAAAATTATGGGAAAAATCGCCCAGTTACCCCAGCCACACTAAACTGCGTGAATGGAGGAATCTATAAAACCATTTATTGTATTTAGATAGCCACAACAGCCGTCAGAATACCTGAACAATGACTGCATCTGATTGGATGCCACCAGCTTTCCACCTGGATCCTTCAGGTTTCAGATTGAAGTTGGCTGAGCTGGGTGGTGCTTACAGGGCCGCTCAGCTGGAATTGTGAGCACTGTATGGCTAGCATTACTCTCTGCTTTGTTGTTTTGATTAGTTGGTGTTCTTCATCATTGCATTCTCTCTGTGACTTGACAGTAACTGAAAGTGTTGGATGACAGAGAATGGATTGTACCATCATCAAAAGGGGGTGCTAATGTGAACAAATTGCACATTGTAATAAATATATATATATAATTTTTTTTTAATTTTTAATCACTGATTGCAGGGAGTAATTTTGGGTTCCTCTTGATGTACTGGCTGATTTACTTCTTTTAGGTCTTTTCTGAACTTTCAGGCACCCCGAAGGAACAATTCATGTAATTTCATGACAGATGAGTGGGAGACATGGATTGTGCCATTACACTTTACAACCACTAGTCCCAGGCTGTTGCTGTAGTAAGTAGGCTTCATCTAACTAGACTTCTCTGTGCCCAGGCAAGAGGTGAGGGAAACATTCTAATTGGGATACCTGCTCTGGAAACAACTTTCCAGGAGGGTAATTCCCTCTTACTTTGGGTGATTTCCTCTGACTTCCTGTTGGCAAATTTCCTAAGGAGTACACAGTCAGTAGAAAAAAAAAAATAAAATAACCTGGTAGCAGTTTTTTTGTAGTTCCTTTATTTAGCCAAAAGATCACAATACAAAAAGATAGGATACCATACATAAAAGTAGATGACATAGATGCAGATTGCGCATAGCAACAGGGCAAGCAAGAATCTGGACACAAAAGCAGTACGTATAGCAGTTTGGCATATAAAAAAAAAAACATATCGATCGTAGAGAGTCGTACACTATGCCAGAATCGATACCTGGATATCAAAAACTATACCAAATATAATATGGCGTCGCGGACTAGGTAAAACAAAGTATATCCACTGGGGAGGTAGTTGGGCTGGTCAATCTGTCAAACACAATTTAAGAGAGGATGGGGGAGGAGGAGCAGGATAAGGAAGAAGGAAAAGAAAAAGTAGAAGATGAGTCGCCCAGGGAGGAGACCAGGCACACCACTCATCACTCTGGTTGGAAGCGCACAGAGCGATAGGCCTTGATGTAGATGAACAATTGCCAAGGTCCCTATGTCCACTGAAAGGCTTCTTCTGTGTTGTGCAGGCTTGCTGTAAGGTCCTCCATGTTCCTGTGTTCATTTACCATAGTGAACCACATAGATTTACTCGGTGGGCACGTGTCCTTCCAACGAAGCAGAATTTAGGCTTTCACCACATTCAGTAGTTGAATGGTCAGAGAGGTGTTATATTTCTGGATAGTTCCCATCAACAGATGCAGCAGGATCACCGACCAAGTCCACGGCCATGAGGCTCTTAATAGGTTTTGAGTTCAATTCTGGGACATTGCCAGAAAAAGTGAAACCTAGTTCCCTGTCCTGCCCATATCTCCAGTACGAACTTGGAGCCCGAGGGAATGCCTGATGGTGAGTGCTGGGGACCCTATATTACCTAGTGAAGATTTTATAGCTCATTTCCTGTATCCTGAAGGCGATGGATGATTTCTCAGCGAAGTGGAAAATTTTCTCCTTCTGGGCCTTGGTAGCAGTTTTACCCCTTCCCTACTCTGTAAAAAAAAAAAAAAAAAAAAAGCTTAGCCCTGGTGCATAAGGCTCCAGTGTTCTAAGTGCGGGCTGAAAGCACGGGGGCAACATCCAGCCGTACTACTACAGCCTGTCAGACTCTGGAAGCTGGATGGGCTGGACGGTATACCTGTGTGTGAGGCCTTAATCAATCTAATTTGTGTTTTGGATTGTGGGAGGAAACGGGATCACTCAGAGAAGACCCAGATGAAGGCTGGGAGAGCATACAGACAACACGTGAACCAAGTCTTTGTCTGGGATTAAACATGGATCCTCACATCTGTGATGTAGGAGCTCTAATCACTGATAGACAGCTCACTGAGCAAATCCCCAGGGCAAGGAAAAAAAAAATCCAATGCGCATGAGGCCTAATGCTAGGAAGCCATTGTGCCTGAAAAAAAAAAAGAAGCATATGCCCCATGGATCCTTGAAATACCAAGCCGCTTTTCAAATACATTTTACTCTTCCCACTCTTCTTGTGACATATTGTCGATTATGAATGTATACAATAGAAATATATGTATACAAAGGTACGCCGATCCTAGTATCTATTTGGCATGCTAATCTTAGAACTATTTTTAAGCAATAACATATGCACCTACTTGTATGAACAGCCTCAGATATATTCCCCAGTGGTAGCAGAAACAGCTGTATTTTGTGCAATCCTCAGAGAAGGTCATTGTAAAATGATTTCCAGATATTTTACAAAATGAGGATTATTGTCAGCAGGCACGCTAATGGGCAACGCATCAAGTTCAAGCTGCTAACCCTGACTTACAAGGCCATTCACAATGCCGCCCCGAACTACATAACTGACCTGATACCCAGATACTACCCTACCCGTGCCCTCAGCTCCTCACAGGACCTCCTGCTCTCTAGCTCCCTGGTCTCCTCCTCCCATTCCCGATTGCAGGACTTCTCCAGGACTTTCCCCATCCTCTGGAACTCCCTACTCCAATCCATCAGACTGTCACCTACCCTCCTCACCTTCAGGCGCACCCTGAAAACCCTCTTCAGGGAAGCCTACCCCACCCTCCCCTAACACCAGACCTCACCTAACAACTAACCTCCTCCACTCCTCCCACCACTCCATCCCCCACAGCCATCTCCTCCTGTGCCATCTTCCCCTCCCTCCTAGATTGTAAGCTCGAAAGAGCAGGGCCCTCGATCCCCTCGTGTAATGTGTTGTCACTGTCTTGTCTCATGTTATGTCCCCCCTGCTACTGTACAGCGCTGAGCATACCCTTTGGCGCTATATAAATACTGTATAATAATAGTAATACCCCGGACATCAGTGCTGTTTAGCATGTTTCTTTTGGCTAAAACCAAAGGGGTTAAACGTCATCCCCCAATATAGTTTGTTCTGTTCTTGGCATGCCTTAAGCCCAGGCATGCTAGTGCCAGTCTTCTCTCTAGGGGCAGCCCCCATACTTGTTATCATTCAATAATGCTCATTGTTCTTAGTGAATCAGCTGTGCAAATGAACAGTTTAATAAGCTTCTTTTCCAAGCCGCTTTCTTTTTTGTCACTAGAACATAAAGTCCCAGAAAGGCTGCCGTCGCACATACCAAGCATAATGCATTTTATTGAAGAAACGGAGCACTTCCCTGTCACCACACTTCACAGTTTCCCTTTATTTGGACAAACTGATGTGTGCCTTTCTGTGAGTCTATTGCTCAGAGCATGAGGTTGTTTGTGGCACTCTTAATGTCAAGACAAAAAAACACATGCAGTACATCTCTGAAAAACTTGCACTATTATTATTATTATTATTATTATTATACAGTATTTATAAAGCGCCAATGGTTCGCTCAGCGCTGTACATTACAAAGGGGGACAGAACATGTGACAGAACAATACCAATACAATGCAAAACATGAGGGGATTGAGGGCCCTGCTCTTTCGAGCTTACAATCTAGGAGGGAGGGGATGGTGGTACAGGAGGAGATAGCTGTGGGGGATGGAGTGGTAGGAGGAGTGGAGGAGGTCGGCAAGTTAGCAGGGGGTGGGGTAGGCTTCCCTGAAGAGGTGGGTTTTCAGGGTGCGCCTAAAGGAGAGGAGAGTAGGTGATAATCTGATGGGTTGGGAGTTCCAGAGGATGGGTGACACCCTAGAGAAGTCCTGGAGGCAGGCATGGGAGGAGGAGACCAGGGAACTAGAGAGAAGGAGGTCTTCTGAGGAGCGGAGTGTGCGTGCTGGGCGGTACTTGGATATTAGGTCAGTGATGTAGTACGGGGCAGTGTGGTGGACAGCTTTGTACGTCAATTCCCCATGTTGTCTTCTTTAAAGACCCTCTAAGTACAGAAAAATATGTTGATCTGCCAGAAATGCAATTGGCTCCTGGGCTGACATAAAACTGGATATTTGTGCACTCTCTAGCACAAGTCAGATGAGAGTGCTGAAACCACTAAACTACACAGAACTACTTTGGGATTGTTTATATATGTGTCAACCCTTGCCACCCCCTCTGAAAAGTGATCAGAGGGCAGTTGATAGGCAGCTGGTAAGGGATATGTTTGAAGGGATATTAAACCCAAAAGCAAACATGTCATTATGTTACAGCTTACCAATTCTTACCAAAAGATGTGATGGCTACATTTGTTTCCTTTTTTAGGCTTTCTTCTATCTTCATCTGGTGATCCATCCACTAAGTTTTTTTTTTTTTTTTCCAGAAGCACAAGCTCTCCAGCAGAATGTATCAGTTTGCATGGAAGAGACAATCCATTTACCACTGACAGGGGTGATTAAAATGAACAGATTTTGTTTATTCATGTAAAACCTTTATCCCAAAGAAAAAAAAAAACTTTTCTGTAATTGCTCATAAAGTGAGTTGGGGTTTGGCTTCAACTTTTTATTGTATTTAAGTTTGCTGGTAAATGTAACACTCTCCTCCCATACTGACAATGCTGCTGTGCCTTCTGTGCTCATTCCTTCAAAGTTGTGCCTCACTAATACAGAAGGTATGTTACTGGCCAGATCACCAGGTGAAACCAAAAGCAAAAAAAGCCAAAGAAAAGAAAACTGATGCAGCCACCACATCTTATGATTGGTAAGCTGCAAAATATTACAGAATTCATTTTGAGTTTAATACCACTTTAAGTTGTAACCCTCAAAAGGCTGACCCACCATGCAGAAACCGTAGGGAGGCTACCCTTACTCCTGTACTTAATATTGTATATATGGAGTAGCAGTGTAGCCACCCTTGGACAGTGGCATTGTCCGCCTGTGGAGAGATGGACTTTACATAAGTGACTAGCAAATTAAAACCTATTGCCAGCTAACACTTTTTAAGCACTTAGATTTTTTTTTTCTTTTTGGCATAAATGTTTGAAATAAATGAATAAAAGCTGACCATTGTAAGCAGCACTGTCCGTGTAAATGGTTTGTCTCAACCCTCTGCCACTTTTGCTGAACAGCTACCGGCAGGTACAGCAAATTAAAATAAGGGGGGGGGAATGAATGCAGCTACCACATTATAGGATTGGTAAACTGCTGTGTAATAGCTTTTGGTTTGGGGTTTAGACCCCGCCGTGTACGGTATTCACATAGTACGTTGAGTTTTATTGCATTGGATGCTTCAGCTCTATTCACATCTAAGGAGATGCTAAGGATGCTTTATTTCCTTCAGCTGGGTACTTGCAGTTTGACCTCCGATTATGTGGGTATTCCAGCTATAGACTTTAGTATGTGCTTGATGGTACACTGAATGGGAAATGGGAGTTCTTCTTTTGACAGCCTGAGAAGTCTACAAATTAAAGGGACATGAAAACTTGGACTACACTGCTTTTTTGCCTGTTATATGAACATTTATATAAATGATTAACACAGCCTGAGTTAGACTTCAAACTTTAGGAATGTTTCAGGAAGTTTTCTCGAGTTTATTGATGGGATGTTCAAGATAAAGTGTTAGTAATTAAGCACATAAAGGCTATATATATATATACAGTTGCAAGAAAAAGTATGTGAACCCCTTGGGCTTACGTGGAGTTTTGCATGAATTGGGCATAAAATGTGCTCTGAACGTCATCTAAGTCACAACAATAGAAGAACACAGTCTGCTGAACATAATACTACACAAACATTAGATGTTGCCATGGTTTAATTGCACATAACATGTAAACATTCACAGTGCAGGGAGGAAAAAGTATGTGAACCTTTGGACTTAATAACTGGTTGACCCTCCTTTGGCAGCAATAACCTCAACCAAACGTTTCCTGTAGTTGCAGATCAGACCTGCACAACGATCTGGAGTAATTTTGGACCACTCCTCTTCACAAAACTGTTTCAGTGTAGCAATATTCTTGGGATGTCTGGTGTGAATCGCTCTCTTAAGGTCATGCCACAGCATTTCAGTCGGGTTGAGGCCAGGACTCTGACTGGGCCACTCCAGAAGGCGTATTCTGTGCTGTTGCAGCCATTGTTTTGTTGAATTACTTGTATGCTTTGGGTCATTGTCCTGTTGCATCACCCATCCTCTGCGGAGCTTCAGTTGGCGGACAGATGGTCGTACGTTTTCCTGCAAAATGTCTTGATAAACTCTGGAATTCATTTTCCCATCAATGACAACAATCCGTCCAGGCCCTGAGGCAGCAAAGCAGCCCCAAACCATGATGCTCCCTCCGCCATGTTTTACAGTGGGGATGAGGTTTTGATGTTGGGGTGCTGTGCCTTTTTTTCTCCACACATAGTGTTGTGTGTTCTTCCCAAACAACTCAATCTTGGTTTCATCTGTCCACAGTATATTTTGCCAGTAGTGCTGTGGAACATCCAGGTGCTCTTTTGCAAACTTCAAACGTGCTGCAATATTCTTTTTGGACAGCAATGGCTTCCTCCGTGGTGTCCTCCCATGTACTCCATTCTTGTTTAATGTTTTCCTTATTGTAGATGTGTCAAGAAAAATGTTAGCATGTGCCAGAGATTTCTGTAGGTCTTTAGCTGACACTCTGGGATTCTTCTTTACCTCATGCAGCATTCTGCGCTGTGCTCTTGCAGTCATTTTTACAGGACGACCACGCCTAGGGAGAGTAGCAACAGTGCTAAACTTTCTCCATTTGTAGACAGTCTGTCTTACCGTGGACACATGAACATCAAGGCTTTTGAAGATACTTTTGTAACCCTTTCCAGCTTCATGCAAGTCAACAACTCTTGATCTTAGGTCTTCTGAGAGCTCTTTTCTGCGAGGCATGGTTCACATCAGACAGTGCTTCTTGAAACCAGTAAACCCAAAACAGGTGTGTGTTTTTTAAGGGCAGGACAGCTGTCAGCAACACATCCAATATCATCACACTGATTGGAGTCAAGGTTGGCTCACTCCTGGCTCCAATTAGCTCTGGGAGAAGTCATTAAGCGAGGGCCTCACATACTTTTTCCTCCCTGCACTGTGAATGTTTACATGTTATGTGCAATTAAACCATGGCAACATCTAATGTTTGTGTAGTATTATGTTCAGCAGACTGTGTTCTTCTATTGTTGTGACTTAGATGACGTTCAGAGCACATTTTATGCCCAATTCATGCAAAACTCCTCGTAATCCCAAGGGGTTCACATACTTTTTCTTGCAACTGTGTATGTATATATATATATATATATATATATATATATATATATATATATATATATATATATGCTGGACAAAGAAGAATAGAAAATCTTTCAAAATTTTGTTTGAAACGCCAGATCATTCGACTTTCTATATGCTAGTTGGGTTCATATCAATTCTCGAAATGCAATGATTTAATGAAGTAGAAGAATAACATGATAAATCATAGTGCACATGAGCACAAACATTTATCCTGTAATCGATCAACAAAAAATGTACCTTTTTGTATTTTTCACGAATGACAATATGTTGACAAGTGAGGGGGAGGAATTTGTATCAATTATGGCGTTCTCACACACTCGTTCAACAGATCTTTATAAAATGCGAACACATTTTTTAACAATTTTCTACTCCTCTATGGCCAACTTTATTGGGAAAATAAGCGTTCGCATCAGTTTCTGCATGTGCCTGTAAAGATCCTAAGTCATGCATGTTTCCAAAGACATGTTTGCAGAACAGCAAAGGATTTATCAAAACATTCGTGCCGCACCCGAAACGCTCAGGACCCTTTTTTGGGTCCGCACTAGAATCGGATCGGAATGGGTATGCAAACCTATGTGATCCAATTCTGCACATCGCACCACGTTTTGCGGACCACTTTCGGGGTGTTGTTAACATACACACCCGCAGCGGTTCATATGAACGGGGTACAATTCTGATGCGGTGCAGAATATGCACTGAAAATGCTGTGAATTCTAGGGCTCAAAAAACGGACCTCAACAGAAGCGGACAAAAAACTGATGTAAATGGATGTCTGTTTTTTCATCCTTTTACCCATAGGATTGCATTGCTGTCCATTTTTCATTCATCAACAGACAGATTAAAAACAGACAGGCTGAATGCCCGCGTGAAAGGGGCCTTAAAGCACTTTCAAAAACAATTGTTTAACTCAATAAAGGAGAGTTATTTGGTTGATTTGACCGGATTTTTCAGTAGCACTTCATTTTGGATTAAATAAATCATTTATCAACGTAACCTCACATCAGGTGCAAACAGGTGAGACAATTGTGGTAGGCAGAAGAGGACAGCAGAGGGGAGAGTAGTTATGACTATAAATATAGTCAGTTGGGTACATTTCCAGCTTTTTTTAAAGTGACCATTATTATTATTATTATTATACAGTATTTATATAGCGCCAATAGTTTGCTCAGCGCTGTACATTATAATGGGAGACAGTACAGTACAATACAGTACAATACACGAGGGGTTGAGGGCCGTGCTCCTTGGAGCTTACAATCTAGGAGACCATGTTACCGCAGGGTCAAAAAGGTATGTTTCTGGAAGCCTGTGTCTTGAAATACTGCTCTCTGGCCACTGCCGGTATTCAGCACTTTGGGATGACAGTGTGTGAATACCTGCTACCCCCGGCCCATGCAGTGGTTTCTCCCACTAGCTTGTACATAACTAAAGGATGTATGTACCAGTGGGGATAACCACTGCATGTGACTGTGGAAATGGGTGATCAGCCCATCCTCCTGGTTGAATACTTGCAGGGGCAGCCAGGAAGAAGCATTTCAGCAGCGTTTTGGGAAGCAGATCAGCGGAAAATTAAATATAGTGCTGCTTCTTTATTACATGTATGTCTTTCTAACACGGTCACTATAAAGCTGAACTCCAGTAACATGTGAAAGGATTTCATTAGGCAGCTAAATATTCGTTAAATAAGTGTATATTAGGTGTATATTTTTTTAAATCCAACAGAGAGGCTCAGTGGCTAGCACTTCTGCCTTGCAGCCCTGAGGACATCAGTTTGAATCCCTGCAAGGTCACTACCTGCAGGAAGCTTGCATGTTCTGCTTTGTGTGGGTTTCTTCCCGGTTCTCCAGTTTCCTCCCACGCTCTGAAGACATACTGGTAGGTTAATTGGCTCTTGTCTAAATTTGCTCAAGTATGTATGCGAGGTTGGGACCTTGGATTGCAAGCTCTGTGAGGGCAGGGACTGATGTGAGGGACTGAGTACAACATATGTAAATTGTCTGCTCTATATAAATATCTATCTATCCATTCAGTTGTATCTGACCCTTGGCGATTGCATGGACTGTCACTCGTAAGCGACTTTTTCCATGAATTCTCTTAGCAATTATTTTACAGGGTAGATTGCCATGTCTTTCCCCAACCCCCACCATGCAGGAGATCCCGCATGGCCAGGGCTGAAACTAGGACAATATAGACAGGAGCCAATTAACCTACCAGCATGTCTTTGGAGTGTAGGAGGAAACCGGAGTACCCTGAGGAAACCCACACGAACACAGGGAGAACATGCAAACTCAATGCAGGAGGCGCCATGGTTGGAAATCGAACCCATGACCCAATTACTGCAAGGCAGAAGTGCTAATCACTAAGCCACTGTGCCGCCCACTATATAAATACCTGTATTAATAATGAAGCAACTAGGTTAAGCATATGATCTTGACTTGCTATCCGCCTCTTCTGATTTCAGGTACAGCAGCTCTGGGAGAGAAAGGGTCTGGACTGGGTGCCAATTAGGTGTGCTGCATGCACATGTGCAGACATAGAATATGCTGATAGGAGGAGAGAGCAGAGTGACGAGCTATGGCCTGATCACTGTGGTGCTACCCTTTCACTGTCCAATCAGCAGGCTGGTATTAGAGATAGGAGTGCACTGTATCCCTTCCACAGTCTAGTAACAGAAAAACTGTAGTCATCCTCCATTAGGCGCCATGCACACAAGCGTTTTTTTAAGCTCCTAGAAGCTGTTATCAGCATTTTTTTCTTCTGCTCATAGAAGCTAAATAGTGTAATCCTATATGTCCAAGCACACTATTTTAGGCTAGTATTGTTTTTCAAGCTTTAGTGTTTAGGCGCAGAAGAAAAAAATCTGTTTTTGTAGCTTTTTTCCAGCAGAAACAAAAAGCTACTAAAACCGCTTTTTTTTTTTTTTTGTTTCCTCAACATGTGCTGTAAAAACGCAAATTGAACGTAAACGCTACTACAGCACGCGGTTACCAGCATTTTCTGTTATCCAGCGTTTTTTTCCAGCTGTTTTTGAGCTTAACGCTGGTGTGTATGGAGCTTTACTGTGCTATCTGGTTTGCCAAAATGAATATCAGGTTTGCATGGACAGAAATGCAAATCCTTTAGCAGGTATAACCCCTCGAATGTTTATTTTATCTGTGTGTTTAGGCTTTTGGCTGGAGTTCTTTTATTCAAGCATAGAAGACATTTGTCTGTGAATCTTGTGCTGTCCAGATCTACATTGTGACATTTTCCTGTCTCTCCTGCCTTTGTTTGAGATGAGATGAGCAAACCTTATCTGACTGCACAGCTTTGTTGGATATCTGATTCCAGGCCAGTGTTGATCAGTTTCCTAGGACTTTGGTGGCCAGCAGTATCACGGCTGTTGCAGATCTTTCCCATTTTCATGGCTGCTAATGGCAAATCCACGTTTGTTTTCTACTAGTGGCAAAGCCGGAGCACACACTCCAGTATTGCATAGGAATGCTTTTCTTTTATGAAGTAAAGGGTAAGTGAGTAGGAAGGAAATGTGTGCTCTCCAACCTAAATAGGTTATGCTACACATGAATGATTATATTAATTTGAAGCAAAAGCTTTGGTCACAGGCTCTCCCTGGCAACAAATGAGGCTGAGGCTCAGACGGTCTCCCTGCGGAGTCTGTCCTTTACCCAGCCCTGTGTCCCTGTACACGGCGTGATCGCTGGAGCTCATTATGAGATCTGCACCTCCGCATGTGCTGTAACAGATGGAGAGACTCTGAGGTCTTGTAATCAGCAGTGATATGGTATGTAAATGCAGATCAGGAGGATCCTTATTGTGCTCCTCATTTGTACAGAATGGTGATTCCTAGAGCCCAGTACATTTTTTTTTTTTTAGCCAAATGTGAATCTGTAAAGCGTCGTTCCCTTTTCTACTGTATTTTCATCTGGTGATCCTGCGAATAGAACACTTTGCTTCCCACTGTAGTCATGCAAGGAACCGTAATTGTCACCCAGGCTGGACATCAAACTTGTTGGCCATTATTCATCTCCTTCTTTGGGGGCTGGAGAGATTTGTAGTTTACAGAAGTAAAGTGGATTTCCTTTCAATGCAGCTAACGGAAGGTGACAAGGACACTTTTTGTCAGGATCAGTAAGTATTGTCTGTACTTCTTGAAAATGTTCCCCTTCCTGAAATAAAAACGAATGCAGCCACCATATTTGAGGACTGGCAAGCTGCTTTATATTTTTGTCTCTTGGTTCCGGTTATGCCTGTGGGCCCATTCACACTAGGACTTGCACAGGAACGCGATGTGCATTCTTGTGCGACTGACATGCAGCTCTATGTGGTGTGATTTCAGCCCATTCAAAATGAATGGGCTGAAATCGCACCGCACTAGAACTAGTGCATTCACTACTTTTGGAAATGCACTGCAACCAGATTGCATGGTACTTTTGTATGATGGGTGCGGGCAAGCATACAGCATTTGCGACCTGTGTTTGGGATGAAGTCAACATTGCATTGACACCTGCTGCCTGATCGTAAGGGCAGTGCGTTTTTGAATGCGATGTGGGAAACCCGCTTTTTAGTGTAAATAGGCTCTAAACAAGGCTCTTCTGCCAGGCACCACAGCCAGATTGGTGTCCTCACTTTTCTACACTGCAGTTAAACAATACAGTTTTGTCAGCGGCCTCCCTCTAGCTTGTGATGATGCATCACCACACTGGGGGCATTATTCTGATCAGCCTGATGGTTCATTTTTCTACCCGAACACTTATCTTCCTAGCTTTGTCTGCCTGCCTTGCTCTTGCGAAGGCCCCTTGCACAAAGTACTGTGTAGGAGCAGTGCATCCCTCTGGACCTTGGTCCCTGCACCACTCCACACAGCATTCAGTCACAGTGCCGGATGGCTGCACCTGTCCCTCCTGAGCTCAGTAATGCCTGGGGGGTGCCCCGCTCCTAGGTGGCCCTAGGTATGTGGTGCACATTCCATTCATAAAGGTTTGTTTTACATTATGGAAAAGCAGGACTACAATGTCAGTTTTTGGGTTTGCAGTGGACAGGGCCAGGAACGTTGTCATCGAGCACCCACCACTGTAGTCTGGAGTGATGTTTCTAAGGCAATGGAATGTTACTAAGGCAACCTATCGCTATCAGTCATAAGTGAGCATAGCAGCCAGCCTACAGATATAATACTGTACATACATAGGAGCTGTTTCACTTGCCAAAGAATTTGTCCTGTCTATCCAGTCCTAGGATTTGCACAGCTTTGCCATACAGCCTGGTCTGGCAGGGCAAGAGAGCTGTTTTTTTTTTTTTTGTTTTTTTTTCTTCTGCTGTTAAAGTGATATTAAATTAGCTTTTTTCTAAATGAGCTGTCAATCATAGAACTTGCATCAGGCTCTTGCTGCTGTTTTTGCAATCTTTCTCGTCATGCACGTTGCCCAGCTCCAGGTATGTGGGGGTCCACTGTGCCCATCAGCACCTAAGGAGTTTTGCTGGAGTCTCCAGTCCCTTGTATAGAACGACCACCTTACGTGTAGCTGTTCCAGAGAGTGACACTAGACAAAGCCACAATGACCTGGGAACTACTTTGAATCACTGCTGTAGAGGAAGAGGAGAGGCATGGCTTTGGCGCTATGACCCTCAGTCTCTGCCTGTGTGTGCGCTGCTGGCAATGGCTGCATGTAAGGTTGTGGTTTCTATGGAAGCACACATAGTGGAGCCTCCAGCAGGACTCCATAAGTCCCATTAGGCACCTGGGACACCCAAATACCTGGAATTGGGCAGCGCAGCCACGGCAGCATAAAGAGGAAGCGCAGTGGCTCATTTAGCAAGAAAAACAAAATATTGCATTAAGTAACACATACAGGTCATGTCCTTACCCCAGCCTGTGACTGGACTGTGAAAGGGAAGCAGCGGACTGATGAGCTGTTCCCTCTGTCACTCTGCTCTTTCCTCCTATCAGCATGTTCCTTGTTAGCACATAAGCACTGCAGCACACCTGGGATACTGTATGTGCTGCTTCTCCCTCTTTAACTTTGAGCTTTGTTGTACAGTGGACAGCAAGAGGCTGATACCAGGCCAAATTCCAGTACTTGTACTGCTTGCTTGTATTTACGGAAATTTATTTAGTGATATGTTAATGAAGGCAGAGCTGCAGTGCATTTTATATCTGCCTGGAGTCCAGCTTTAAAGGCAAAGTCTGACTTAACACTTTAAATGTTTTCATACAATAATAATAAATCACCCTCACCCACCCCTCTGTCATTTAAATGTCCACAACTAAATTAGGCTGTGAAGAAATGTAGAACAAATTACTCTCCAGGGATTAATTTGTTATTGGTATCTGCAGCCTTTGTGACACCTCCTGACCTCCACCAGCTGGCCGCAGAATTTCTAAAGCTATCAAAGTCACTTCCTTTGGTTGATTAGTGCTGTGTCAGGACTCACATCAACCTGCAGTACAAATTAAAAAAAAGGCCTAACTACTTATCCATTCCAGGGCTCCCATCTGTCCCTCTTGTGGAGGTGGACTTCTATATCTCTCTTTCCTCCTTCCTTCTCATCTTAGAAGTTCATCTCTTGTGGAGATGTACTTCTAAAGTGAAGGAAATAAGTATTTGATCCCCTGCTGATTTTGAATGTTTGCCCACTCACAAAGAAATGGTCAGGCTAAAAATCAAATGGTAGGTGTATTGTAACACTGAGAGACAGAATAGCAACAAAAAATTCAAAAGAAATGCTTGTCTAACAAATTATGCACTGATTTGCATGTTCATGAGGGAAATAAGTATTTGATCCCCTATCATTCAGCAGGATTTCTGGCTACCAGGTGTATTTCATACAGGTAACAAGCTGAGATTAGAAGCAGTCTCTTAAAGGGAGTGCTGCTAATCTCATTTTGTTACCTGTATAAAAGACACCTGTCCACAGGAGCAATCAATCAGATTCCAAACTTTCCACCATGGCAAAGACCAAAGAGCTGTCCAAGGATGTCAGGGACACGATTGTAGACCTACACAAGGCTGGACTGGGCTACCAAACTATCGCCAAGCAGCTTGGTGAGAAGGTGACAACAGTTGGTGCAATCATTCACAAATGGAAGAAACACAAAACAACTGTCAGTCTCCCTAGGTCTGGTGCACCATGCAAGATCTCACCTTGTGGAGTGTCAATGATCATAACAGTGAGGAATCATCCTAGAACTACACATGAGGTTCTTGTCAATGATCTCCAGGCAGCTGGGACCACAGTCACCAAGAAAACAATTGGTAACACTACGCCGACAAGGATTGAAATCCTGCAATGCCCGCAAGGTCCCTCTGCTCAAGAAAGCACATGTCCAGGCCTGTCAGATGTTTGCTACTGAACATCTGAATGATGCAGAGGAGGACTGGTTGAAAGTGTTGTGGTCAGATGAGACCAAAATCGTGCTCTTTGGCAGCAACTCAACTCGCTGTGTTTGGGGGAGGAGGAATGCTGCCTATGACCCCAAGAACACCATCCTGACTGTCAAACATGGTGGAGGAAACATTCTGCTTTGGGGGTGTTTTTCTGCTAAGGGGACAGGACAACTGCACCGCATCAAAGGGACAATGGACGGGGCAATGTACCGTCAAATCTTGGGTGAGAACCTTCTTCCCTCAGCCAGGGCATTGAAAATGGGTCGTGGATGGGTGTTCTAGCATGACAATGACCCAAAACACACGACCAAGGCAACAAAGGAGTGGCTCAAGAAGAAGCACATTAAGGTCCTGGAGTGGCCTAGCCAGTCTCCAGACCTTAATGCGATTGAAAATCTGTGGAGGGAGCTGAAAGTTCAAGTTGCCAAATGTCAGCCACCAAACCTTAATGACTTGGAGAGGATCTGCCAAGAGGAGTGGGCCGAAATCCCTCCTGAGATGTGTGCAAACCTGGTGGCCAACTACAGGAAACCTCTGACCTCTGTGATTGCCAACAAGGGATTTGCCACCAAGTACTAAGTCATGTTTTGTGAAGGGGATCAAATACTTATTTCCCTCATGAACATGCAAATCAGTGTATTATTTGTTAGACATGCATTTCTTTTGAATTTGTTGTTGCTATTCTGTCTCAGTGTTACAATACACCTACCATTCGATTTTTAGACTGATCATTTCTTTGTGAGTGGGGAAACATTCAGAATCGGCAGGGGATCAAATACTTATTTCCTTCACTGCATATCTTTCTTTCCTCCTTCCTTCTCCTCTGTCCCTCTTGTAGGTCTTGTGTACTGGCCTGCATAACTATGTGTACTATTTAAAGCGGAACTTTTATCCTTTTTCAAATTTTATTTATTACAGGTATTTATATAGTTCTGACAATTTACACGGCACTTTACATACTGTACATTCACATCCTTAAAGGGAAACTTTAGTCATTTTAAAATTAAAAAAAAAAAAAAATGTCAGTGGCTACAAATGCTGTAGTTGCTGACTTTTAAACATGTCCTGCCTGGTGTCCAGCACTGTCTTTCTGCAACTTACTGCTGCAGGTCCCTGGTGCTGCTCTTTTGGATATGGGAACTGACTGACTTTCTGAGGAATTTCCGCCACCTTCCTACTATGCAAAATTGCGAGGCGCTGCAGGACTCGGGTCTAATTCCACCATGACTGAACAATCTTATGTGATGCCCGTTCAATCTGCACCTCTGAGCTACCTGTAAGGCACGCCATAGATTATACCATTTTTTTTTTTTTCCCCTCACACTACAGGTGGATGGCAGAAATTGCTCGATTCCCCCATCAACCCTGACTGTGAGAATCTCTCCCACATCACTATTGTGTTCTGCTGTGGGGCAGCCTTCACTGCTGGCAGAACACAATGATCACTGCTAGTGGCTATAGCCGCTGGCAAGAATTGTATGCAAAAAATCTGACCTGCTGGCTGTACTGGTCAACTGATACAATTTGTCCGGTCCCCTGAACTGTCTGAGATTCAATCCATCAGTGGCCAGCTTAGGTTAACTACCATGCATGCAAAACTTCTTATTGTAGGATAATGATCTGTGGGACCTGGTGTGATCGAGGACAAGCAGATGTCCCCCCACCCAATATTTTTTGGGAAATGCCTGCTTGTCTCTGGGCATCTTAAGCGATAGCATGACTCCCGGAATCTTGCAGCAGTTTATACCCAGGGGCGGACTGACTATTTGGAAACTCGGCCACTGCCGAGGGCCCGGGGTCAGTAGGGGGCCCCATGAGATGCCCCTGGTACCTTTTTCATAGGCTTTTTTGTGTTTGGGCAAGGACACAGGGGCCCCATGATCCCCTATTGCCCAGGGGCCCCATGAGTTGCCAGTCCGCCCCTGTTTATACCCATATCTTGGAGCCATGAGGAGGGATTGAATAAATCTCTGTGGAAAGTAGCAGCTCAATTAATAGTAAACTGCTGAATAAAGAGTTATTTGAGGATTTTGTTTAGAAACAGAAAATGTCTTCACCGTCTAGCTTCACCAGAGGATTTAGGCATTACCCTGGCCTCTGTAGATACAGTATGTCTCAAGCGGAGGTGGTCTCTAGGGCACAGTGAATGGATGGAGTTATGCAAATTGCCTGAAATGTAACCCCTTTGTTGGATTGGTCACTGTGTATGTTCCCTTTGTTGTTAGGTTGAGCGTGAGCCTTCACTATCTCTTCTGACAGCTGGCTCTTGGATGCATATGCCTGAATTACTGTCACTGTGCCACATGGTGCGTTCACTATTTGTCCACAGAAGGTCTGCCAGCTTTCCCTTTGTTTTATTCTGCTAGGTGTCCAAACAAAACGGGCAGAATGTTAATTCACGAGAACCATGGAGGCTCTTTCATGGCAAAGACTTGTTCACGTCTAATTGTAACAGTCTGTGTGATCCTACCTTTCTCTCTCCACTTTTACGTAACTTACCCATGCAGCGTAGTGACCTATTTGCAGATTGTTATTAGTCTTTTATCCTCTTAAGTGGTTGACTATTGCTTCATTTGTGAAGCTGTGGATTATAAGGAGGAGGACTGTCTTGTTTTGATGCATGGTGAGAAGTTGGAATTCCTGCTGGATCCATTGTTGTGTGTGTTTGTTTTATTTTTTTTAAAGAACAATTTGATAGCTGATTTTTTAAAGGATTAAATAAAATATAGAGCTTTGATGCAGATCATTTACATTTTCAAGGCACCTGTGGAGTTCGAATATATGGGGGTTATTTACTAAAACTGGAGAGTGCAAAATCTGGTGCTGCCCTGCACAGAACCAATCAGCTTGCAGCTTTTATTGTCAACGCTTAATTGAACAAGCTGAAGCTAGAAGCTGATTGGCTACCATGCATAGGTGCCCCAGGTTCTGAGTGCACCAGTTTTAGTAAATCTCCCCCAATGTGTGATTAGTAATGTTTCACTGATTATAGTGAATATGTTTCCTAGTTTCTGTGTTTCCGGTTTTTGATGGATTCTGTGCTTCAATTTTCAAACCAATAATTGTATCCTTGCAATGCATTCTGATGCTTGCTGATCATTTCTTTATTGCATTTTGACCATGAGCCCATAATACATTCTTTATGTTCCTTGATGACACTCTTGTTAAGGGCTCGCTGTATGGATACCATGGGGTTTATTTACTAAAGCTGGAGAGTCCAAAATCAGACTCACTTCTGCATAGAAACCAATCAGCTTCCAGGTTTCATTGCCAAAGCTTCATTGAACAAGCTGAGGTTAGAAGCTGATTGGTTTCTATGCAGAAGGGAGTCTGATTTTGGACTCTCCAGCTTTAGTAAATAAACCCCCTGATGTCTGTAAGCCTTTTATACTTAATGAAAAGGAAGTTAAAAAAAAGTCTAACTGATTACACATTTGCACATTTAAAAGCTGAGCTCTGGGATAAGCAGATATTGTCTAAATACAAGAAATCTGTGTATTCTTACTTGAATCTTGGTGTGCTTTAAGTATTTTTTTTCCCAGATCTGTGCAGTAATGCAGTGTGAAGCTTTGCCTCTGTGCTGGAGCTTCCTGTAAAAAGATTGGTGACTGCTGCGCTCTCTCCTTGTGTAGGGTGACTGGTCTTGTCTCCGCCCCTTCTATAGTATCCAGCAGGCAACTTATAGTCAGTGGAGCACGGGGCTCCCTCCCACAAGTCTGATATCTGCACATGCTATGTACAGCAAAGCAAAAATGTTGGTTACTTTTACAAGGTAATATCTAGGCTTGTCAGTAACAAAGGAAAAATGGTTCAAAAATTAACTCGCCAGCCAGCTTGCCAACAATCAAATTGACCTGTCTAACAGTATGCGTTAAAAACAGTTAGCACACATTTGCAAATACATACATAAGCCACAGAGCCACATGACGGCACCCTGATATTCTGCGCCAATGACAGCAGAAAATTTCCTCTTCATAAGGAACGCACAACTTTTCTTCAAACAGTAGTTATTTTAAAGAATCACTGAGACTCGATCATATATGGGCAGGCTGATTGTACCCAAGTCGATCCATCATTCATCTTGAGTACAACCAGCCTGTTGGATTTTTTTACCTCCAATTACTGCCATTGGCTATAACTGCTAGCAGTAATCATTGTGTTCTGCTGGCTGGGATCATCCATCCCTCCCCCCTGTAGATGGAGTTGATCTGTTGAGTCATTTCTGGTAGAAAGATTTGAATAATTTCATTGTTTTTGCTGTGATATTGAAGATGAACTTCTCCACATTGCCTGCATCTATAGAGGTTACATAGGGTGAAAAAAGTACATCTTGTTTATTCAGTAGAAAAAAATAAATGAATAGATAACCTCCACATATACAATTCTGTACCCACAGTTGATCCAAAGGAAAGCAAAAAAAAACCCTCATGAAGCATGGTCTAAAATGCTCTAGCAGGGGGAAAAAAAAGTCCTTCTTGCTCCCCTAGGAGGTAATAGAATAATCCTGGATCAACACACTCTAGGGTTATTACCAATAATATATATGTTAGTATCCAGTATATTTTGTATTTAAGAACGCATCCAGCTCTTCTTTCTTGTTTTTTTTTAATCCAATGAGCTGGCCAGAACCAGTTCTTGATGGAGTCTATTCCACATTTTTCACAGCTCTTACTGTGAAGACGCCTTCCAGTTAATGGAGGTTACATTTCTTTACCTCCAGACATAGTGTCCCCTTGTCCTCTGTAATGACTTGATGGTGAATAACCCAAAACCAGGTTCAGTATGTAGACCACTTTTGTGATGTGATCATATCCCACCTTAATCTCCTCTTCAGTTCCTCCAGTCTTTCCTCATAGCTGAACTCCTCCATGCCTCTTATCAGTTTGTTTGCCCTTCTCCTTCTCTGTACTTTCTCCAGTTCCCCAATATTTTTTTTGTGAATTGGTGCCCAAAACTGAACTGCATATTCCAGATGAGGTATTTCTCATGATTTGAACCGGGGTAAAATGTGTCTCTGGCTGGAGTGTACACCTCTTTTAATACAATAAATGTCAGTGAGTGCTTGTTTCATAAAGTTCACTTGCTGCTTCTGAATATGTAAATACTTGTATATTCATAGACTGGCCATTGTTGCCCTTGATCTGGTGCTTAAAGTATCCCTTTCCCTGTCTTAATTGTCTTACATGATTTAAAGTGGTTCTAAAGGCTCAAGTTTTTTTTATCTGCATGTATTCTTTGCATGAAGGTAAAAAACCTGTGTGCAGCAGCCCCCCCCCCCAATCCTTGCCTGAGCCCCTTCCAATCCAGCAATGCTCATGATAACCTCGGCTCTATGTGGACTCTCACTCCTCAATGGCTCCTGCTGCTGTGAATCAGCCAGTGAGCCAATGAGAAAAGAGAGGGGGAGGCAGGGCTAAGCCGCAGCTTTATGTGTCTTATGGATGCAGAGAGCAGCGGATTGGAAGCGAGCACGCAGTGGTGCCCCCAGGGCATGCAGCTTTCTCTGGGGGGCACTGCTCGAAGGGGAGCAGCCAGGACCAGAAAAGAAGAGGATCAAGGCAGATGTGTGCAAAGCTACTGCACACAGCAGGTAAGTATAAACATGTTTGTTATTTTATTTAAAAAAAAACGTTTTAGTAATCACATTGCTTGTTTTTACTTACAATTATTGGTTTTCTATTTCTACTTTCTGGTGGAGTCAGGCACTGGTGATGTAACCCTGGCCTCACAGATGCATTCTGGGAAGTTCCTGTCACATGTTCCAGGAGGAAAACTACAGTTCCAGGAAGTAAAGGAAGATGGATTCATCTGCGTAGGAAAACTTTCCATTGTTAGAAAAATAGGGAGGAAAAGAAAAATAAGGTGTCTAAAGAATTAAAAAAGCCTGCAATTATCTGTAAGGGATTAATGGATGTGCATCCTCTGTATGGATTTACCGGCACAGCTGAGTTTGACATGAACGGTTTGTGTCTGCTGAACTCAGCTGAGAGGATGGGTCCGTACAGTTGATGCATATCCATTCACTTATATAGGCTGCCTGCATGAAACTTCACACTATTATAAAAAGATAACCAGCTCATCACAGGGCTGAATGCCTCTGTGAATTAACCCTTAGTATCTGTAGCTTGCCATTTCTGAAATGTTTTATTCTAAGCATTTAATAAATATTTTTATGATAAGGGCAAAGCTCCTCTTCAATTCACTAAAGCGGTAGTAAACTGCACCAAGGAAAAAAAAAAAAGGGGTCCCTGGGCTCTTTAAGTCATAAAGTGCTAGTATGTACTGCTTAATAGAACATTATGTCAGACTTACCTGAAAATGAAGCCCTCCAGCGGTGGGCTGTCATGGGTACCGGTGCTTCTATCTTCACCCAGTCTTCCTTCTGGGTTCGCGGGCTTCAGCCGCGATGACGTCACACGTGCACATGTATGCGGGAGACACGGCGATGGCACAGAGCTCTGGAGGAATGATATGTGTATACTGGTCCTTCAGAGTACATGCGCCAGAGACATCACCGATTGCTGCTAAAGTAATATCTCCTAAACAGTGCATGTCTAGGTGATGATTACTGTACCTATAGGTAAGACTTGTTGCAGATTTTTACCAATAGGTAAACCTATAATGTGACTTTTACTACCACTTTAAGGGCTCGTTCACACTTGACTTTATTTCTAACTCTTGCCAAACACCCTATAGCGTTTGGGAAGAGTTTTTAATGCTCCCCAAACGCCCCAATTCGTGGTTTTGAGGCGGTTGATAGGCAACCGCACCGCAAACGCCTGCCAGGCCTTTGCGGAGTGGCACCATAGACTTGACTGGGAGGCTTCAACTACTCCTGACTCCACACGAGGCGTCCGTTTTGCTGTTTTGCTAAGGCTTCAGTGTGAACAGCACTGTGTGCTGCCATGTGCAGAATTTTCATAGGCGTTTGAGAAGCGTTAAAAACGCTTCCCAAATGCCTGTCTGACACCTGCTGACAAAGCTAGTGTGAACTGAGCCTAAGTTAGAACAATTGTGTTTTGCCATCATGACCAATTATTTTAGTGGTGTGGGCTGAAAATGAGTCGCCTGACTGAAAAGAACACTTGCTTTGGCCAATATATTCATTATAGCTTACTGAATTGAGCCTGTGATTACACAAGGTACCTATATGTTCTAAACGAATAATGCAGTGCTGCAGGTAACAGAACACATGGTTCCCTGGTGTGGATTTAGCTTGCACCTACTTCTTTGTGAACTTGTATAGTGGATCTGGTACTGTTTGCATTGATTAAAGATAACATGGTATTGGCTGATTCCTCTTTTAAAATCTCAGCCAATTATTGTAAATGTAGACAACCTATGTAGTGCAACTTGGCTGCTACTTTGAAGTGATTTCCATGAAATCGATAATCAATATGTATATCAAGGAGTACTCTTTCATTCCTTTCCTGCAAGTTGGATTGTTAAAGTTGGGCATATGAATTCTTTCCTTGGTGAAATGTTGTTAAAGCAGAGCTTCACCCAAAAGGGGAAGTTCCGCTTTAAGGACTGCTCCCCCGATCCCCATTAAGGATTCGCACCTTTTGGGGGGGGCGGGGTGGAGCGGGTACCCGAATTTGACAGGCACCCGCTCCCACTTCCAGGGCCTAGGTGATCGGAAGTGGAAGGTGTCCTCCCTCCCTCCCTGTAGTCTTTTGGGACACGTGACAGGTCCCAGAAGACTACAGGACCACTCACAAAGCCCAGTGCTACTTGCGCATGCGCACTGGGTGCCCGGCTGTGAAGCCGCAAGCTATCACAGCCAGCTGCCCACACTGAAGATGCTGGCCTCCTGGAATACAGGACGGCCGGTGAAACAGGCTGTGGGGGACACACGGGACCGAGGGACAGGCAAGTGGCTGTTTTTTAAAAGTCAGCAGCTACAGTTTTTGTCAGGGTGAGCGGAACTCGGCTTTAAATTCCGGCCTGAAGACTGCATGCTTTCTCCTTTTTATTGCAGGCTATTTTCCCTGCGCTAGTCACATAGTGTTTGCAGCTCTTAGCAGTGTGTTTAGTGAAGGCGTGATAATCATTCTGCCAGGAAAAAACGGAACAATTGTGGAGAGCTTAGCTGGCAGCAAAGTGTAATGTTTCGTAATATATCAAGTAATCCAGGCTGGGTAGAGCTCGCTGAGCGGAGGTTGTTAGAGCTTTCATGCTAGCAGTTGTGGGTGTTTTGTGCAGATTGCGCTGGCTATCCTTCTGAATATATAAGTTTAGCTGGGGAACCTATGGTGCATTTTTCTTTTATCATTTGCTTGATGAGGACCACCCCACCTTCAGGGTAAATGGAGATCTGACTCATCAGGGTTTTGTTTCGACTTCTTCTGGATCAGCAGTCTTAGAATGTAAAATCAGGCATGTCAGTCTCATGTTTTTTGGGCTGCATGCCATCCTCTAACTACTTCCTTGCCAGATTTGAATGACGCCTGCACCTGTTCCATAGGTTGCTCAAATGGAAAGTAAAGAAAAAAGAAAAGAAAAGCAATATGGGTGCTGCCATTTCTGACTTTATCTTTATAGGTGAACGCCTGTCAATCCTGGTCTTTGCTTTGCTATCTAGTGAGTCACTAACCTGCAGTTATCAGAAACTCACATCCTGTGTGCTTGTTCCAGGTCAGGGACTCCAGCATAGAGATGCCAGGATCACGTTCACGGCTTCATAGCTTCCATTTTAAAAACAAACAATACTTGCACTGCCCTTGTCTTAGAAATTCTTTTCTTTAGAGACCCGCTCTCAGCAGCAAAAACCTGATTTGTTAGGCTAGCTTCATAGTTAACTGAGGGGTTGTGCAGCGGTAACGCATGTGGTTAACCTGAGCTGCATCAGCTGGAACGAGCTACCGCAGGTCACAATGATCATGTATTGTGCTTTTCACCCTTTAACCCAAGGTTCACACCGAAGTGTGTTGCTGAAAGCAGTACAGTCCATTTAACATGATTTCCTATGGGACACGTTCACATCTCCACGTTTTCACCTGGTGCGTTTTTTTAAAGCAAAAAGCTGTGTTTCTGATTCTATAGACTTCAATGGAAACGCTGCAGGAAAGCATGTAGTGCTTTTTTTGCTGCGTTGTTTTTGATGCGTTTTGCATTTTAAATCTGCCTGGCAACAAGAAAAAAAAAAAAGAGAGAAAAACTCATCAAAAACGCAGGTGCAAAAATGCAATGCAAAACACAATGCAGAAACGGCTCAAATGCCAACTGCATAGGTGTGAACCTAGCCCTTTTTTTTTTTTTTTTTTTTTTTTTTTTTAAGGCAACAGTGATGCAAGATGCATTAAAGTGGCACTTTAGTCAGAAAATTAAGTCCTGCTAGATCACTTCAGGCTGGCCCCTTTTGCAGGTATGGCTATGTAAAACCTTTAATAGTGCCTATACCATTTAAAATACAGTAATACACTATTTTGCACTGGTCTGCACATGCTCACTTGCCCTCTATTTTTTGTCACTGTGCCAAATTTGTAGAGGCCGATCTGCTGACAGCCTCAATATTTAATGCTGCTCAGGGCTCTGGGCTTCAGCAATATGGCAGCTTCTAGCAAGGAGAAACAGGAGCATTTCTGGGGGAAATTTACAACACACACTAATTTTGGCGGCATAATTATTAATGTGGAGTGTATATTCCTTGCTATAAAGGACATTTTATTTTTTATCAAGTTGTTATGAGTAAAGTTCCACTTTTTTACAAAAAGAATATTTATCTGCTTCCCAGCTGCGCTATAACCGAAATATGGATACAGCGCGGTTGTCCAGTTCTGGAAGGGCATCCATGGACTTCCTCCCAAAACGCGCCCCCAGCAGCATGCACCCGGCGCTGTCAGTGATCGCTGTATCCTGTGGACAGCTGATCAAGTGATGAGGTAAAAGGCCAATCACAGCGGCGTTTTACAACATGATCAGTTGTGTCCAATGACACAGCAGATCACCGGGTAAATACAGTTGCAGGCTATCGGCAGTACTTTCCTCACGCTGTCACAGCGTGAAGAAAGTACTGCTGATAACCGGAAAATGTGATGGCAGATCTGCACTGATAATCAGGGCACTGATTATCAGTGGTGCCCAGCAGTGCCACCCATCCCTGCCTCTAGTCAGTGTTGCCTATCAGTGCCCATCATTGCTTCATATCTGTACATCATCAATGCTCACCAGTGCCACCTCATTAGCACCGCCTCATCATTGCTACCTATCAGTGCAGCCTCATCAATGCACATTAGTGAAGGAGGAAAATTACATGTTTGCAAAATTTTTTAATAGAAACAAAGAAAACTTTTTTTTTTTTCCAATTTTTTGCTATGTATTTTGTTTATAGTGCAAAAAAAAAAACCCCAGTGGTGAGTAAATACCACAAAAAGAATGCTCTATTTGTGTGAAAAAATTGTCATTCAAAGTGAAACAGCTCTGAAAGCTGAAAATTGGCCTGGGCAGGGAGGGGGTGAAAGTGCCCGGTAGGCAAGTGGTTAAAGCTAATTTTTTTTATATATTTTTTTTAAATTTTGGATAGAACGGGGAGGGGTTGGAACCCCTGTCAGATTTTTGGTTGTTCCAGCTGGAACAAGATTTCCCCCCTTAATTTGTTTTTCGTGGTGGCATCGACTGGGGCAATGATGTCACAAGGGGTTGGGGTCCTCTGGTGACTACATCCCTTAGCTTAAAGCAGTGGTTCTTAACCTTGTTGGAGGTACTGAACCCCACCAGTTTCATATGCGCATTCACCGAACCCTTCCTAATTGGAAAAATAAAATATGATTTTTAAAATTCAAAACATAGGTATATATTTATACATAGGTGCACAAAATGAACAAAACCGTTAAGAACAAAACCATTAAAACATGATTTTCACACAAAAACAAAAACATAATAATGAATATTTACTGCACGAATCATATGAGTCGGGTGTGGGTCTTCACCTCTGCCGAACCCACGAGACTGACTCACTGAACCCCTGGGGTTCGATCGAACCCAGGTTAAGAACCACTGTTTTATAGTAATTCATCCCCCATATAGTCATATAGTAATTCATCCCCCATAGTAATTCATCCCCCATAGTAATTCATCCCCCATAGTAATTCATCCCCCCTATAGTAATTCATCCCCCCTATAGTAATTCATCCCCCCTATAGTAATTCATCCCCCCTATAGTAATTCATCCCCCCTATAGTAATTCATCCCCCCATATAGTAATTCATCCCCCCATATAGTAATTCATCCCCCCATATAGTAATTCATCCCCCCATATAGTAATTCATCCCCCCTATAGTAATTCATCCCCCCTATAGTAATTCATCCCCCCATATAGTAATTCATCCCCCCATATAGTAATTCATCTCCCCATATAGTAATTCATCCCCCCTATAGTAATTCATCCCCCATATTAATTCATCCCTTATATAGTAGTAGTAAGTAAGTAGCAAGTAGTAAGCCAAGTCCCCCCTGTGTCAATTCACTTACCTTTGCTCCGCGCGTTCCTCTCGCCGTATTCCCGCGCCGTTCCGGTCTTCAGGGCGGATTGTGAGAGGAGCCTAGCTCCTCTCACGTTCGTCACACTGCCCCGCCTACACACATCCTGACAGCCAATCACTGGCTATCAGGATGTGAGTGGCAGCGAGACTGGCCAATCATTGCATTTGAGCGCGCTGCCCTGGCTGTTTTTTTTTTTTTTTTGGATCACGCTGCAGAGTCCCTGCCGCCCGAGAGGAGGGAGGGGAGCGGGCGCCTGGCACACAAGAGCCGCATTAAAGCGTGTAAAGAGCCGCATGTGGCTCACGAGCCGCGGCTTGCCGACCACTGGGCTAAGCGATGTTGCGTGACCACCTGCAGCCAATGATGGACAAGCGGGGCATGTCATCACGAATCATATGAGTCGGGTGTGGGTCTTCACCTCCGCCGAACCCGCGAGACTGACTCACCGAACCCCTGGGGTTCGATCGAACCCAGGTTAAGAACCACTGGCTTAAAGTGTTACTAAACCCACAACAGTAAAATCAGTCTATAGATGCAGTAAAGCATGCTGGTTATACTCACTGTGGAACCTAAGGGGTTAATCCTCTGCATTGTTTAAAAAGACTGTTTTGATGTCTTCTCTGATCCTCACTTTCTTCCACTGTCCCCAATCCATCTGCTGATAGTACACAGTTCTAGGAGTCACTCTGCACATAGTTTATTGTGTATTGCTAGTATTTTTTATTTTTTGTTCTCTTTGGGAGGGTGCATGTGTTCAGCACCAGGCCAATTGGCACTGTCCAGACTGAGAGTCAGGGGTTATGCAGCCTCATCTCCTCCATTCTTGGGGCCCCCACTAGCACTCCTGGCTCCTCCCCACCACCCCCGGCTAGTGCACTCATAGCAAGCTGCAGACTTGCTCCCGAGCCACTGCTTTTTGTGTTTATTGACATACAATGATCGACTCACCCCTGCTCTCTCCTCACTGGCTGTGATTAACAGCAGCAGGAGCCAATGGTTCTTGCTGCTATCTCTGAGCCAGTGAGGAGGGAGAGAGCTCTTGCTCTCATGCACATCGCTGTATTGAGATCAGGCACAAGTAAGTATAAGCGGGCTGGGGGGGGGGGGGGGGCTTTAGCTGCATGCAGAAGGTTTTTTCCCTTAATGCAGAGAAAGCAATGAGGTAAAAAAAAACACCTGCCTTTACAAGCACTTTACTGCAGAAGCTGAAACTTGTGTATTGTGTGCACCTAGACTAGCCTATCCTTAGTCCACACAGAAAATAATAGAGGATTAATGTAGATAATGAAAGAAGTTCTCATGGTCACAGCATACACAATTATTTCATAACATCAGCATTGTAATAACTAGACAAACAATAGTTACATTTGACAATCCAATAGGAGCTTACTTGAAGCAATACATATTGTATTATCCACAAGAGCAGGAGGAGCAGGCCGGAGTGCCTGGGATTCTGGTAAGAAGCTGGCCTGAGAACCCGGGGCACTGACCAGCGAGAGAAGGTCTGCACGGCACGAGGACACAGGCTGCTTTCTGAGAGCACTATGGCGGACAAGGAAGAGCTGTACAAAGAGGACGGCAGAGGTATTGCTGACTGCAGATGAACCAGAGAGGGAACTCCAGACCAGGCCGCACATATCCTTAGAGGAACCTCCAGCTGACTACTGAGAGTTTATATCTCTAAATGCGTGATTTGATTGCGCATCTGGTGAGTGCGCAATTCTTACATTACTTGGCACATCAGCATATCGTTGGATAGATGATATCGATCACCAGCATTTGAGATTATAATTGGATCTTCCATTTATCACTTGTTAAACATTTATTTATCATTATTGGCACTTTATTCAGCACCAGCGGTCACTTTATAGTGACAATATGTAGTGTCATCACTTGATCACTTTATGGACTTATTTTATCACTCTTTGCACACCATCAGTCACATTGAATTTAATTTGACACTGATATTTATTTATTTTATGCATTATTGCATTTGCACTTTTCATATTTATTTACAATCATCATATGTGTGATATTCATATTTTAAGCTCTGCACCCTTATTTATATTGTTACTTTGGAAGGTTTTTTGGTACCTTTTGGTGTTTCAGCAGCTAACCATTTTAGAGCTCACTTACCTCCCTGTGTTTTCTGAGAAATGTGACACAGCAGGGCCTATGCACAGGGCATAGTGAATACCTGTTACAGAATTCAGGGATGTTCACAAAGTAAATTTACAAACTTCAAGATCGTTCAGATAAAGATTAGGCTAGAAATAATTGAAACATAACGTGGAAATGAGTATATGATTTTACATTTTGACCATAGATACACATTGAAGGCACCTTGTGGCCTTGTTTTTATAAGTTGCTTGATTTGTATTGTGACAGAATTCGCTGGTTTCATAGACCAACGGTCATGTAAATTCACGCAACATGTGCCTCTGTTTACAGTGCGCACGTGATTTAGTGCAATGTTGTGAATTAGTGACTCACTGCATTGATATTCATATAAAAGTCACAAAGCTTATCTCCCA
The DNA here is from genome assembly GCF_062004578.1 of Staurois parvus. Classification (NCBI taxonomy): domain Eukaryota; kingdom Metazoa; phylum Chordata; class Amphibia; order Anura; family Ranidae; genus Staurois; species Staurois parvus. The sequence goes on along the minus strand of NW_028317857.1, from coordinate 2,667,636 downwards.
GTACAGGATCAGCGGGGTGTGACTTGCTATAAACGTCAAAGCTTGCGACACCCACACAAGCTTCCTATGTAAGAGTCCTGAAATTAGGAGGTTTTGTAGGTTTGTCTGTACATTGCTTGCTTTACCTTTCAGAACTGCTGGAGCTGCTATTGAAGCTCTTGTTAATTGGCTATAATGCGCTCAAACTATCAAGTACAAATAAAGAGTTCTGTATGACATTCTGAACAAGTACCAGATCCAAGGTCTATGTGGTGCACACGCCTCATAAAGTAAATACAAACTTCCTTTACCCTCCCTAAGCCAAATCCTCGTTCATTCGTGTCTCACACACTCCTCCTCCCGGACACGGCAGCATACAGTGGGAGAATTTCAGCAGCAGAGGCAGTGCTGTCAATCCAGAAAGCAGGGGGCAGGACAATAAGTGACCATTCTGACAGCGGCGCCCCCTGTGACATTTTACTGTATAACAGTGGGATGAGAAGGGCAACTTTTTCCTGTTTTCAAGAGCAGTGCAACCTTGTTCCCATGCCATCAGAGGAAGTTGCATTAGGTATACTTCACTGGCAGGATCAACAGCAGGTATTTGTGGGACTTTGCAGGGGGCTGTAGGTTCAGATTGCATATACAGGCGTACCTCAGTTTACAAATTTAATTTGTTCTGCGGGACTTTTCGTATAGCGAAAAATTTGTAAACTGAAACGCCGTTTCCCTTAGCAATGCATTGAAAACCAATTAATCCGTTCCGGAGGTAAGAAAAAAGTAAACGCTACTAAAACTCTGCGTGAGTTATTTTATCAAGTCGTGGTATTTTAGTAGTGACAACCATGTGTTAATGTTCCAGCTGTCAGTGCCGAACCCCGCAAATGTTAAAAGAATAGCCTGCCATTAAAAAATAATTAAATAAACAGAGTGGGGTCTCCTCTCCCATCCATACCAAACCCTTCGGGTCTCGTATGGATTTTGAGGGGAACTCCCATGCCAAAATTAAAAAAAAAATGGCATGGGGGTCCAGCAAGTCGTCCTGGTCCCGTGAAGCCTCCTCTGTAAAGCTCACCATATACTATACAATATAATTGTACAATCTCCTTTAGATCTACCGTCAACTATGTAGTGGAAGGGCTTGTCAGCCTGGATACATATTGATTGGATAGATAGGCATGTCCTCCCAGTATATTGTTTTGGTAAAGGAAATGTATACAATCAAACTGTATAATGTATGGCCACCTTAACCAGTTCAGCTCTTTGGATGTACTACGGACACCACAGAGTGAACCTTTAATCACAAGCTGATAGCTGCAGTAGCTTGTGTGTGTTTTGTTCACTGTGGATCACTTTCACGGATCCAGCACCTCGGGCCCTCCACCCCCTTCTGCCTCTCCTTGTAGGGGTGAGTACTTCTGATTGGTCAGCACCGTCCCCAAGCGTGTGAAGCTGCTTCTTGTTGTGTGACAACATGAGGTTTCCCCCACCGCTCCTGTGTGCGATTCAGACAGGAGTGGCACCGCATTCCTGTTCAAATCACATGCAATTCTTTAGAGTGTGATTTGCACCAATTCATATTGTATGGACGCAACTCGCACTGCAAAGTATTGAGTTCGGGTATCGGGTGCATTTTCATAAGTAATCACAAAAATACTCTGTAATGGCGCATTCCTAATGGAAAATATAGTCCTTGTTGTTTGTTTTTACTTTTTAAACTAGGCTTTAAAGTGTATTTATGGTCAAAATGTAAACTCGTATACTCAATTCCACTTTTCTTTCAGTTACTTGTACCTTTCTATTACTCTAAACCATCTTGAAGTTTGTAAACTTACTTTGTGAAGATCCCCACACATTTACTTTCTTGAATTCTGTGACACATGTCCTGTGAGTAGGCACTGCCCTGTCACACATTTCACAGTGCCTGCATTCTGGTCTACAGAGGTGTTGAGAGGAGGCGATTCAGGAGGCGGAGTCAGTTCAGGAATTTCAGGAATCACTGCTTGCAGGGAGCAAGGTACCATGGGATGTGTAGTCCTTAGAAACTGAAAGTAAACCGCAGAGCAGCAAAGCATGCAGGAAAGCCAGGAGGTTGTGGGAAAAGATGACCAGCAGACAGAAAGCATTCACAACACAAAATCAGTTTTTTAAAGTAATCTTTATATTGGATTGTTAAATATACCTTTTGTTTGTATTGTTATTATAATGCTGATGTTCTAAAATGAATGTGTATGCTGTGAATATAGATTTTAAGCTGGGGCCATGACCTCTGTCCCAGGTTTCCTGTTTCATGGTGGCTGCTTTCTCTTGCAACGGAATTGCACAGAGCAGCCCTGAACTTCCTCTTCCTGTGTCCCCTGCCCATGTTTTCCACTCCTCCTCTTCTCCGTGTTCCATTATAGGAAGACGCTTGCTGTGGGTACACTCATGTAGGTGTGATCCCGAGCTCAGCTTTGTGTGTCTGTTGACACATACAGTGCTGCTCAGCCACAGAGCCAGTGTCTCCTGCTCTTAGTCCTGTGAGGAGAGAGAGCGCAACACTTCTGCTCTCAGGTACAGCACTAGATTGAGATTGGACTTGGGTAAATATTAAAGCGGAGATCCACCCAAAAGGAGAAGTTCCACTTTAAGGACTAGTCTCCCGCTCCACATTAAGGATTGGCACATTTGGGGAGCGGGTACCCAAAATTGACAGGTACCCACTCCCACTTCCGCTGCGATTGGAAATGGAAGTTGTCCCTCCTCGTAGACAGGTCCCAGAAGACTACAGGACTGTTCAGAAAGCGCAGCTATACTCACACTGAAGTGCCCACACTGAAGATGCTGGTGCTGTGAACACAGGACAGCCAATGAAAGGGGCTGCAGGGAGCACACAGCGGGATCTAGAGACAGGTGAGTGGCTGTTTTTTAACAGTTGGCAGCTACAGTTTTTGTAGCTGCCAACTTTTATTTTTTTACATTTTCACTGAAATTCCGCTTTAAGAAGGGCTGGGGCAGAGCTGGACATGAATTTTTTTTTCAACTCAATGCAGTGAATGTATTAAGGTAAAAAAAACCTTTAGCCTTTAAAACCATTTTAAAGTGATTGTAAACCCTTAGGCCTTATGCACACAGGATGTTTTTGCAGCTGCTCCTAGGGGCGCCAGGCTTTTTTTCTTTTTTCTCCTGTCTTTAAACTCCCCTGCATGTTAGCCTATGTGTCCATGCACACATAGACTTTTAGCAGCGCTTAGAGGAAGGAAAAAAATCCCCTGCCAGTGCATCCAGGAGCAGCAGAGTTTGGGCAGAAAAAAATGCTTAACGCATGCAATAACTCTAGGCACATTTTTTGCTTGAGCATTAATTCATTTCAGTGCCCAGAATAAATTATTTATTCTGGCCAATGAAATGAATTGATGCCTGTAAATGTGCCAAAACACACGTAAAAGCATTAGACAAATTTACAAGCGTTCAGCTTTTTTTTTTTTTGAAAACACTGCTGGCTTTTAGAGTTAAAAAACAAAAAAAACTAAATCCTGTATAATGAGGCCTTACATATACCCAGTGAAATGACTGGCCTCAGGTGATACACATAGATAAAACAAATCCTCCTATATAAGTTATACCTGTTTAACTGCAGCCCTCTTTCCTCTACAGCTATTCAAAATGCTGAAGTGCTTTATAAAGCTTATCTGAGCGTTCAGAAAATGGGTCCAGGGCTGAAACAACACACTGCAGAGCTCAGTGGGGAGAGCTCTGAATGCTGATTGGAGGGTAGAGATACACAACAAGAACAGAGCTGAAGCTTTGAATCTGCTGAAACTCCCTCCCCCGTCACCATTTTTCTTTTGGTGTCAGTAAAACCTTTCTGTAGTGACTCATGCTGATAACAGAAGAACGAAGTAGCAGACAGAAATGACGCTCATTCCTCTTAATTGAGAAACTATAGAGGGATATGATTTGTTTATATTGCATGCATGAGATTTAAAACCACTTTAAATATTACAGTTGGCACCAAATATTTGAGGTTTTCTTTAGTTAGTGTATTTGGATAAAAACACACCCCCTGGCTCCTGGATTGTTCATACTGGTTTATGAATTTCATATTCATTTGTCCATTTGTTATTAGCAATGTTTAGGGATTAACATTATCTGTATGTATACTTTTGTAGTATAGTGCCACAAGTACCATATAAAATCATTATCAATAATAATTTTGCTGCCGGAAAATGCCATCTCTTGCTCCTCTAAAACAACCTGGCAAGCCAGCAGCTCAAATAACCAAATTGCTGTTTCCGAATACTTGGAATACTGCTGAAACTTTTAATATCTCCATACAAGGCAATTCTACACCTATTCTGCAGAATCGATGAACACTTTGAGGAATTTTGACATTTCAAGGCTTCAGTTACATACTTGCGTATTGTGTGACTCTCCAGCTCTTATAGAAGTAAAGTGCCAGCATGTCTTTCCAGCTCACAGAAAAAGTACTGCTGCCAATCAAGAGCCTTAATAGAGGCAGAGAGCAGCTAAAGCAGACTATAAATTTAGGTGGGTGGTTAGAGGTACGAATACTTCCTTCTAATATTTTTTTTTCATAGCTGTAGTACGGCGAAGTTGTAGCACCTAATTACTGGTTCGTTTGACCTGGAGCTGCAAAGAGGCTATAGCTGCACCCACATATATCTCTAAAGGGTCATCAAAAAATCATATAAACACTGTTAAAGCTTAATTCCAGGCATGGGTATATTATGCAGAATTACATGTAACTATGTATTTATTATACCTGGCCAATGCCCCTGGAAAATGGAAATGACTGAAGTAGACACCACTACTCCAGTGATTGGCATCGGCCAACCAGAGAACACTTTGCATTCATTCAGAAAATTCTCTGAATGGTGCCCATACCCTGAGGGGCCAACCTCCTATGTTCACAGTGCAAGAGAGCAGCAGCTCAGAAAGGGAACCAGAAGCAAGTGGAGAATCTCTGGCGTAGCGGTGTTCACTTCAATGATTTCAAGCTTTTAGGGACATCGGCCAGGTACCAGGTATTCAATAACTGCTTGATGACCACCCTATAGCAGCTTTACTGCTACAGGGCAGCCGTTGTGTGCAGAATCGTGTAGATCTATGCAATTCTGCACTTCCTGGTAGGGCATGCTGCGTCTACTGTGATTAGTCACAGCAGAAACTGATCAGCGGGTGCTGGCCAATGACCCACTGATCGGCAGGGAGAGAGACAGAACACAGCTCTGCATATGTAAACAAGGCAGAGGATGTGTCCTGTCAGCGGCGATGTGCTGGATTTTGTTTCTCTGCAAAGCAGGGTATAAAATCCAGCACATCCCTTAGTAAAAACACCACATAGTACACCTATGAATACTGGTTAGGCGCACAGTTCACCCTCTGGGTGCCCCTTCCCGGCCAGTGTCATTAGTACAGTGAAAGTGTATATTTTTAGCACTGATCACTGTATTCGTGTCACTGGTTCCCAAAAGTGTCAGTGTTTTACAAAAAGTATGTAGCAGACTACAGATTAGCCTAAATTTTATAAAGAAATTTTATTTTTTAAAATTTTTATTGGATATGTTTTAAAGCAGAAAGTAAAAATGTTTTTTTTTTCTTCAAAATTGTCTTTTTTGTGGTTTATAGCGTAAAAAATGACAAAAAACCCCAGTGGTGATCAAATACCACCTAACGAAAGCTCTATTTGTGGGGAAAAATTACATAAATTTTATTTATGTACTATGTACAGTGTTGCATGACCACTCAATTGTCGGTTAAAGCAACTCCGCGCCGAATAGCTAAAAAAAAAAATCTGGTCAGGAAGGGGGGTAAATCTTCCAGAGGTCAAGTGGTTGAACATAGTAGTTTTTTTTTTTTTTTTAATACTTTAAAGCTTGTTTATGAATAATATGTATACTTCACGAAGTTAATTTACTTGTATTGCAAATGGGTTTTGCATTTCCATACAAGTCTGTGAGAATGCAAAACCCGCTTGATACAGGTCAAATGCAGATCAGAAGGAGGTCAACTGCAGGTCATTTACACCTTGCAATGAATTTTAAATGATCTCAGAAGAATCTCATACTGATATGCTCAGCACAAGCCAAAAGCTCATCAACAAAGACCCTTAGCCCGGGTTCACACTGATTCGGTGCTGTACATCGCATGTGATTTGCACACGAACCGCACCGCATTCCTGTGCAAATCACTTGCGATTTCTGTGCGGTGCGATTTGAGCCATACATTTTGTATGACTCAAATCGCACCACATCCGCACCAGAGAAGTGCAGGACCCTCGTTAGGAAGAAGACACTCCAAATGACCACAATTCTACAGCTCAATGAAAGCAATCAAAGGGAGACTCTGCTCCTGATGACATCATGTGATGAAGCGCGTTGGCGGGGCTAATAGCGTCATTTCCGGTCCACACGAGGGTGTTTACAGAGAGTACAGCATCCTAGGACATATTGGTTTTACAGTGCCATACACATGGATATTATGTAAGTGCATTTTTCAGTGTTTTTATCCAAATAAATACGGTATAACGCTATGGAAGTCTCCCTTTGATTGCTTTCATTGCGTTGGAGGAGAATTGTGGTCGTTTGGAGTGTTTTCTTCCTAACGAGAGGACTGCAGGTTCAGTGATCAGCGATCTCAGAAGTGCACAGGAGGCTGGCCCATTCCAGGGGCTTGGTGAAGCACCCAAAATCGCTTTTTGACCTATCTTAGCATAGGCGGTCATTATCCTGCGGTGAGTGGGGCTCTGGAGGGGGAGCACGAGTGAAACACTCATCACAAATCTTTGTTAAGATCACGTTGACAAACGGAAGGTGGTTTGTAGCACCAGGACTTTCTAATATCAACTGAAATGTCAATTTGATTATGTTCTGATTTATTCTTTAAGGACGCTTTTTCGCAAGGATCACTTTGTTTATTTGCACACTGCTCTTTGGGGCACGGTGATTAGCAGTTTTTGCATTTTTTGCAGCTCAGCACAGTGATGATTTAACTTCTGGTTCATGACATATCCCTGTTTATTTTGTCCTAAGTGTGTTTTTATGTGGTCCTAGTATCATTTACACAGTGTGTCATCATTAGGGGGAGGTGTACTGTAGTCCCCGTCACATTTTCTGAATGGTATTTAGGGGTTTATGCATGCACCATAACACATGTATGCATTTTATGTGTTTATTTTTTATCACAAAGGGTTGTTCAAGCGCCCCTATAGAGGGAGGTGCATTATAGCACCATGTCACATGGTTTGCAGTAACATTTCATTTTGGAGTTAGAGATGCACCACTGAAGTATGTCACCTTGAGAGTGAAGATTTTCTGATCACTTATTGTAGAGGAAGGTGCATTGTAGCACTATACATCACTTTGGTATTCATTTTTCACACCATAACCAGAGTCTCACAGTTTAGGAGTGGCATCTTAAAGCGGAGCTCCACCCAAAAGGTGAAGTTCCGCTTTAAGGACTGCTCCCCCGCTCCCCATTAAGAATTGGCACCTTTGGGTGGTGGGGGGGAGCAGGTGCCCAACTTTGACAAGTACCCGCTCCCACTTCCGGTCCGATCGCCTAGGCGATCGGAAACGGATGGTGTCCTCCCTCCCTCCCTGTAGTCTTTTGGGACACGTGACCAGTCCCAGAAGACTACAGGACCATTCATGAAGTGCAGCGCTACTCGTGCATGTGCAGTGGGCACCCGGCTGTGAAGCCACAAGCTATCACAGCCGGGTGCCCACACTGAAGATGTCGGCCTCCTGGAATACAGGATGGCCGGTGAAATGGGTTGGGGGGGACACACACCACGGGACCGAGGGACAGGTAAGTGGCTGTTTTTTAAAAGTCAGCATGTACAGTTTCTGTAGCTGCTGACTTTTATTTTTTGACAGGGTGAGTGGAACTCCGCTTTAATTTTGTCTAATTGCACACATTTTTTGTGTTTATTGCTAGCAGCAGCCTATAGACTTTTATTGTATCTGCTGCATAGGACCCTTAGATATATCATTTCCTCTTGTGTGTCCAAGATGGAAAGAGAGGGGAATTTATTATTTTTTGACCCCTCTACATTCTAAAATGTGAAAGGTTTTGGATGAAGTTTTTCTTTTAAGAAAATGTATTTGGCAACCTTTTTTTTGTGCAGAACCTTGTAGGTGGGTGAAAATTTTAACTCATTTCAATGGTTTGCCTGCTGTTCTACACATGGCACTGGCAGACTTGTGTCCATTAAGTTCCAGTACTTGGCTGTAACCCGTTGCCCTCCCATACCTCTGCCACCAGTGACAGCCCAGTGCTGTGCATGCATTCCACCTTATGTGTCCTGAACTTTTAAACTCATGCTGTGAAAACAAAGGCAGACTTGCCAGTAGATTAAAGGTGCTTTGTTCTGACACAACATACCATAACACCGGAAGTCTTGTCCTAGCCATGTAATAATGTGTGCGCCGTACTGAACTATAGGAAATTAAAGTGCCATGTCACTGAGCAAACAGAATATGCCAGTTAAGGTAATTATGTCTCGTTTCCTGTAAAATGCAATCTTGTAATTAGCAGCTTGTGTTTCGTAGTGTTCATACTTCACAGGTTTGCTTTATAAGGGAACTTTAGTAGGCACACATAAGATCAGAATAATTGTGGTTTTACTTTGCGTGTGCTAAATTCCAAGCTTATAAAAATGTGAAGTATCTTGAGGACATATAATTTTGATGAAGTTGATATTTTAATGAAATGGCATTAATACAAGTCTGAATAAATTGTACATAACTGCTCAGAAATAAAAATTAAGTGCCTAAAGAATACATTTTGCATTATTGCAACTTTATCCCTTTGTCATTGTCCCCTTGTGAATTAGGATAAATCCCTCCTTTGCCAGTTATCTTCCAATGGGAATGAAAATGGAAACACAGCAGCGCCTATCTGAGTGTAGTATATAAAATAAAAGTATTATAGGGATGCACCGAAAATTTGGGCAGCTGAAAGCACCCCTTTCATCCATTGGCTGAAATGAAAAAAAGCACTGATACATGGTTTCTCACTGTTGGCCACCTACAAGCGGCCATTGTGAACTAAGCCTTAAAGGATAACTCCACTCCAAACAAAGAAAATAGCATATACAATTGCCACACAAGTCATATTGTAATTGAATGTTCTTAAAAATGACCTTTCCTTTTTAATCTGCAGCACTGTAATCATCTGTAAAATGCAATGCGATATGGCTACCTGGAGGCATTCTGAATACAGATGGTGTACAGAACGCCCCCTGAAAATGTCATTTCCTGCTTGTGTGATTGGCTCACTGATTTTCCCAGAAGTCTGCACAAGTCAGTTTTTGGGCATCCCCTGCAACAAAAATGTTATTTTTGGTGCAATACCCCCAAAGAGGAAATCGCTTCTAAAGGGATGCAGACCCTGCATTTTCCTTATTAGAGCCCTGCAGGTGCAGCAGTGTTAAGTCACGTGACTTCCTGAGCAAGTTATGTGACGTAACGCGTAGGGTGGGCCAATGGCTTCAAGCCGCTAAACAGGAAGTTTACGAGCTGCCATCTTGGAAATTCCTGAACACATTGGAATTACATTTTAACAAGGTTTTTTACTGTGGTGTCCCAGCAGGACACTTTTAAATGTGAGTGCACTTTGGTTTTCTTTTATAAATCACGCTATAATTATATACTACAATATGGTAAGCATTTCTCTTTAAATATGTGGAGGATATGTGGGATAAAGGGGAGCGAGACCGTTTGCAGCAAAGTAAGGAGGAAAGTGGAGTCATCCATACAATATACCTACCCAGGTTAACAGGGAAAGGCAGTATATGTATGTCTCTGGTGGAGGAGCAGCTTTAACCACTTCAATAACGGACACTTTTACCCCTTCCTGTCCAAGCAAATTTTCAGCTTTCAGCGCTATCACATTTTTTTTGAGACAGATAAAGCTTTATTTTGGTGGTATTTATTCACCACTGGGATTTTTATTTTTTTTGCTATATAAATGAAAAAGTCCAAAAATTTTGAAAAAAAAAAAAAAGTGTTTTTCTTATGAAATTTTGCAAATAAATCTTTCTCAAATATTGGCCAAAATTTATTCAGTTATCTTTTTAATAAAAAAAAAAAATAACCCAAATTAGTTTATAACCAAAAATTATAATTTTAAAACATTTATTTTTACATTTTTAAATTTTTTTTTTTTTTTTTTTACATACTGTCACTCTATAGCGGTACAGTGTCACCATGGTGACACTGTACTATTTGGGTGGGGGATGAAGATTTTTTTTTTTATTTACACTGATTGCTTTTACACCCATAAAGACTAAAAGCAATAATTTTTCTTGCAGCCATTGAGAAATACTGTGTGAGCTGTGATTGGTCACAGCTTGTCACATGGTACAAGGCTTGTACCATGTGACCGCTGATCATTCACAGATTTCACACGTAGTAAGCAATGATGTCAGAATTGACATCTTGCTTACTACTCTTCATGTGATCACTGATTAGCCAATCGGTAATCACATGATCGGGACCTCGCACAGAGGTGAGCTGTGATTGGTCACAGCTTGTCACATGGTACAAGGCTTGTACCATGTGACTGCTGATCATTCACAGATTTCACACGTAGTAAGCAATGATGTCAGAATTGACATCTTGCTTACTACTCTTCATGTGATCACTGATTAGCCAATCGGTAATCACATGATCGGGACCTCGCACAGAGGTCCCTTACAATGATCAGTGATCCACTGTGCCTGGAAGAAGGGGCTGGGAGGCTGTTTATAAATAGCCACCCGCCCCTGCACTGCCACCGTCTGGCCGTTTTATATACATGGGCTGGACGGGAGGTGGTTAAAAATACATGTGGATATAAGCAATAAAGAGCACCTATTTGGGAATAAATCATAGAGGCACGGATAAATCACACATCAAGGACTTCTAAGTTGTATTTATTGTATTCACTAATGTTTAATAACACAGGTCTGCGACTAAAAAGCTGTTTGATTATTTTCATCTAATTTCCATGTATTTTGGTGTGCTGAAAACAAAATATTGAAAAAACTCCTAGACGTCATGATTTGCCACAAAATGCAAAATTGTCTTCAAATTTATCAAATTTTTTACATTTTTGGTATTTTTTTATATTATGGGTTTTTAACTAAATTTAAAGTCCAAATTACTATTAATTCACATAAGTGCATTTAAGATATAAAATGCAAAAAAAACCTTAAAGGGGTTGTCCGAGTTATGTAGAAAAAAATATAGCACTGCAAATCTGATGGTCAGCAATATATACATAAGCTAAGCAAGTTTTAGGGGAAAAAAAAATCTATTTCCTCATTTTCCTAGTTCTCTTCTGGCCCTTTGCTGTTATTTGTAAACAATCTCTACCCCTCCCCCCCTGCAAAGGGGGTGAATACAAGTGCTGCTCTGAGTGACATATCTGACTACTGGGATACTCAGCAGCATGCTGTATGTGTAAGCCTCAGCCTTGAATCTGTGCTTCCTGAAGAATCCAGTGGGTGGGATACCAAATACCCTTGTTTTCTGTGTCTATGGGACAGTCGAGACCGACAAAATCACTGGACCAAGAAGAGTTGGCAGCCGAGGGTGTTAACAGTCCGTGAAAAAAATGTCCCCTTAGTACCTTCCCATAAAGTTCTTCTACCACCTCTCCACATAAAATTGGGATTGATGAAGCAATTTGTAAAATCACTTCCAAGAGATGGAGAATGCTTCAAATACTTGCAAGTGTATGATCCAAACGCACACGTTCCTGCGTTAAAAATGGCTGTGTGTATAAGTGGGTGCTGCAGTGATCGTCGGTTGGAATCGAACAAAATCAGCAAGGAAAAAATGTCACCAGCACACAGAGGATCACCAATATGGGTCCAAATATGGGTCACATGCCTGATGAAGGGGTCCTGCGAGACTCCGAAACGTTGCCTTGCTGTAACCATGTGATGGTTTATTAAAACCTTTGGATCCATATTGGTGATCCTCGGTATGCTGGTGACATTTTTTCCTTGCTTCAAATACTTGGTCACCAAGTTTCCAGGCCTGTCGGAGGCAAAATTGAAGGAAGGTGTGCTCGTTGGACCAGACATTAGAAGGCTTATAGTTGATCAAGAGTTTGTCAATACCATGATGGATCCTCAAAAAGAAGGGTGGATTGCATTTAAAGAAGTCGTACAGAAATTTTTAGGCAATAACAAAGATCCTCACTACAAAAAGATCGTCGGACGAATGCTGAAGCATTTCAAGCTTTAGGTTGCCTGATGAGTGCATTTCCTCCAGTCCCACGTTGACTACTTTCCTGAAAATTTGGGAGCTGTGAGTGAGGAACAAGGTGAATGATTCCACCAAGACATTAAAGAGATGGAAAGAAAGGGAAAATGGAGCATCACAATGATGGCAGACTACTGTTGGATGCTTCAGAGAGACATTCCAGATGCTACTCACAAGCATCAATGCACCAAGAGGAGCCTCACAGGGTCGAATCGAGTTTACTGTGTGTAGGTGAGCTCATTTCAGTTCAAAAAAGGATTTTCATGAAAAAATTGTAATAAAACTTTAATTTTGTAAGTCTATTTCCATTTATTTTGAAGTATTGCCTTATTTAACATAGTTACCTAAATTGTGGAAATTTGATGTCCTATGACAACATGGAGGTCATTTTTGGATTCAGCACACCAAAAAACATAAAGACTATGTGGAATAACCAAAACCGCTCTTGGAAAAAAATAGTTTTTCAGACCTGTGTAATCACATGGTCTGGATGTTTTGATGTATATAAGGATATAGAGATATATGCGTGGCACTATTATATGATGAACCTGTTGCTTTGTCCAGCATAGGTAAAGCACATATTGACTTTATGATGACTAATGTTTCTTCCACTGATGTCTATTGAAAGTTCCTGAGATTTGCCCATCCCTGACTGATTTCATGCATGTCTCATTGGTTACAACTTTCTTTAGTTTTACAGTTTTGCTGCTCATTGCTCAATCATGTACACTGAATCTATTACTTTCTTGGCATTCTTTGTAATGTCATGCTATTGGCGCCTAGCCCTGAAAAAGACAAGTGTGGATTTACATGTGGTCAGTTTCACAAGAGTGCTGTCTATGCAAGCAGCTATTTAGAAATGTCTAAATATAGTGTGCCCAGCGAAAGGTCCTCTTTACCATATATGATTTGCATAAAGACTTCTCTGCGCACTTTTCACCCAGAAAAGTATTGGCATGCAGTCGGCACGTCTGGCCTTGCTGCTGTTAGAAGAAATCATTTGATTGCACTACAGAACCACTAACAGGTCAGTAGGGAATGAGTTAGATTTTATTAGTTTGTAAGCTCCCAGGGGCAGGGCCCTCCTAACTCTCATTTTGAATTTGTATTGTTGCTGTATTGCCTTCCTTTGAATTGTAAAGCACATTGCGGGGGGGGGGGGCAGCCAGCAGGTGTGGTTGAACGGGAGCCGATTCATCTCGCAATCTCTGCCACCTGGCATTTTCATAGCAGGGCCTGGCATACAGCGGAAGTCGGTGAAGATGAGGCCGGGAGTGAGGCGGGGAGGAGGGTTGGGCAGGAGCTGCCAAAGTTTACTTTTCCTATTAACTAGTTGGTGATCAGTTGCTTGGACTGCCTATCAACCAATCCCCACCTTGTTAATAGGAAAAGTTAACTTTGGCAGCTCCCGATACCCCTGTCCAGTGCAGTGCTTCTCCTAAATAAGAGAGTCGTTCATTGGTTTTAATTTTTTTTTATTCTATATTTATTATAGCATTAAAATATTTAGCAAGGCAGTAATGTGTACAGTGCATATAATAGCCAATCATATTTTATCCTTATTTTATTCATCACAGTCAGATCAATGAAAGTTTGTAGCAGTACGTTCCAGACTCACAAGCAATAGAGTGGTATGTGGAGATAAGTGTTCACATAGGACTGTTATTGACTGGAGTTTTTGCATTGAAGTCAATGAAATGCAATTTTGCATTGAATCCAGTGGGAGGCGGTTTTGCAATGAAGTCAGTGGGAAGCGTTTTTGCATTGAAGTCAGTGGGAAGCGTTTTTGCATTGAAGTCAATGGGAGGCGTTTTTGCATTGAAGGCAGTGTGTGAATCCAGGCAGCCATTACTAATGCAGCCATCACATGTAAGAATTGGTTAACTGCAACATAATGTTTGCTTTTGGATTCAATACTGCTTTAACTCGTGGCACAGCAGACTAAGAATATTTATAGTGTTTGTAAGGAATTGAAACCTTTTTTAACTTCTGGTTTGGGGAAACAAAAAAAGTCTATTTTTCATGTGTTCATTTTGCTGTTTTTCCTTTCCTATTGCTGTTTACCTGTCCTTGATGTGGTGACTGTATTTGTTTCCTAGTGCAAGAACAGAGCAGGGAAATGTCATCTGAAAAAGGCCAACTGTTATGAGGCATCATATTGTAAGATACAATAGTCATAAAAGATCCTTTGGAGCCTCCTGAACTATCCTACCTTGGGGTGAAAGAGGGATGGGGCAAACCTCTCCAAACTTACAGCTGGGCCTAAACTGAGAAAGTAGATTGTTTACATAGGATCTTCAGAGGGTGGAAGCTCTGCTATCACCATAAAAAGGTTTATTTTAAACCGCGAGAGGTGGACTTTTAAGATACTGAGCCATCAGGTAATGAGGTCCAGTCTTGCTGGTTCAGGCAACAGTCCTTATGTCTGCGGGGTTCTGCAAGACTCAGCTGGCCATACACAATTTTGTTCAAAAATGTTTGTTTTTGGAACGTTTGCTTGATTTACTAATGGTTAGTTGGGTAAAATCAATGTTCAGTTTTAACTGTAGTGGTGAGAAAATTCAATAGAACAGGATGGATTTTTTGTGGGATGCTTCTTTCTTATGTCTGGGATTCCATTCAAATAGCAGGCCTGGGTGAATTTTTAAGAGCTGTCCAACAAAATTAGTTGAATCGATTGCAAGAAAGAATGTTCTAATGAATAGTTTTTCTACGAACATCTAACCGGGCATGGCCAGCTTTACTAGATGCTCCAGCTAACCATTCTAAAGGGAAGAAGTGCTTGGCTGCTTTGGATATTGTTGGCCAACTGCCACGGTCTCCACCGAGAAGGCCATTACCAGGCTGCCTAGACACTCTCTGATCTCCATTGTCGTCATTATTATTATACAGTATTTATAAAGCGCCAATGGTTCGTTCAGTGCTGTACGTTACAAAGGGGGACAGAACATGTGACAGAACAATACCAATACAATGCAAAACATGAGGGGATCGAGGGCCCTGCTCTTTCGAGCTTACAATCTAGGAGGTTCTAGGAGGTTGTCATGAGCACGAATGATCTGGATGTTTTTACAGAGACTTTTTAGAATGACAGTCTTTCAATAGTTGGATCTGACAGACTTGTGACATCTTTGGCCAGCTGTTAGCAGATAAACATGAAAAGTGGCCAAACACAAGCTAAGAATTGTCTGCAGTTCTCTGTAAAGTATGAAATGAATGTTCTCAGTAAGCACATATTCAAATGTTCTAGCTGAGTTTCCCCTGGGAGTGTTCAGGCATTTATGATGTTATACTGGGCAACTGGAGAAGCATGCGTGCATGATAGAGGCATCTAGTCCCATCATGTTAAATCTGGCTTTAGAAAAACACTGGTTTCTCTCAAGAACTGAACTATTTAGTGTGTTTTCACTTCTGTCCCTGCCAAAGGCTTTATATTACCTCTAGATTTATCCAGGCTAATCTTGAGCCTGTTGATGGCTAAATATAAAATATCTGTATTGTCCTAGACATCAGTTTTCAGGTCTTTTTTTTTTTTTTTTTTTTTGTTACAGAAAACGCTAGTTGAATATGCTTTCCTTGCATTGTGGGGGAAGGCAGATTAAGCAGAGCGTTGTCTTTACCTTTTGTAAAGAGATGAGCTGAAACATCTTCTTGACAATTTATTTCTGTAACTTGAAATCCATACTTTTAGGCCTCTTTCACACGTGCGGTTGTTCTGCCGCTTGTAAATGCATGCTTTCTTATTTTGAAATTCCAACACTCCTGGCACAGAGATCACTTGCGTTTATCTGCGATTACATGCGGCTGTGGTAGTAAATTCTTGCCTTTTCCATAGCAACTGTTTATTTTTTCGTTGTAGTGCGATTAACTGCATTTATGTACAGATAGTTGCAGTACATCGCTCCTGGATGCTGTCAACTTTATTTTTACTAAAGGCATAAAACCGTATGTTATGAAATGGAGCCATAGGGATCAGGGTGGATTTGATTTAAAACAAACTGATTTAAATCACGATTTAAATCACTAGTCAGTAAGGCTTGATTTAAATCCTAGTTTTCTACATAGACTAATTCTTGCTGGTATAACTTTAATATGCAAGTAGATGAAGATTTTTAGAATAACTTTTCATATTAGTTTTTTTATCCCCAGTTTAATAGGTTAATCATTCATATTTGGACAACTTTTCTGTTGTACTTAGGAAGGAGAAAAATAATAATTACCTTAATAATAACAATTTAAATAGATTTATTCAACTGAAACAATAACATTCCAGCATATGTTATTTGCTTAAACATCCATGTTTGTTAACTAATTTGGCTAAACAAAATATATAGATTTTAAGAAACTTAGACTGTCAGCCCCTTCCTCCTCACACTTAGTTTCACTTTCTTCTTGTGCAGATCTATTCCACTCCAAACAATCAGAAAAATATTGTTTCTATTCTATTCACTGAACTTCTTGAAACTTAGCACTGAAGGGGTTGATTCTGTATTCATAGGTTTGTAGAAGTTAGGATTAAGGTCTTTTTCTTAACTCTGTTCATGTTATAACATTTTTGCTGTGAAGAAGAGGCATGTGATCTCCGCTGAGTCAAATTCAGTTTTGAGAACTGCAAAAGTAAACCGAGCATCTGTGATAATATCTTGTAGGCAGAGAAACTGCCCAATAATCTTACAAAAACCGCTGGAAGAGCATAACATTGTGAATGGATTAATGGTATTTATTTACCAAAAAAATTAAACATATACAGCCTTATTCTACATAATTAAAAAAACTAATCTTTATTTCATGATGGAATAACCTTTGGATGGTAATATATTTTCTTCAAAAAGCATTTTATTAAAAAAAATCTGATTTAAATAAAAAAAAATGTGATTTTTTTTTTTTTTTTTTTTTTTTTTTTTTTTTTTTTTTTTAATTTAAAAAAAAAATCATTGATTTTTATCCACCCTGATAGGGATGCGTTGTCTGCATTTAGCTATGGTAAATAAGTTGAAATTGAACCGCCCATGTGAAAGGGGCCTTACTCAGCAACTGACTGACATTGAACAAGTTCACTTAGGGGTCTCATTACATTGCACATTGTGGGTTTTTCTGCACCTTTACTAAACGCATTAAAAGGACATGTTGTAGGTGCGGACTGTATATTGTAATAGCACCCCAAACACGGCAAAAGATACAAGCAGTTTTCGCATTAACAAAATGCTTGACAAACACTGCAAGCTCAGAAAGATTCATGTGCTACTTTGCCTAGTGCAGACTGTTGAAATTAATGGGCTGCCCTTCACATGTGGGGTGCAATGCGCAAAACCCTGTATGTGTGATTTTAAATGTGTTCACAAAATGCTATAATGTGTATCCAGCGTTTAACTCCCTATTATATTTACATGTTTCCTGCACTTTGTCAGGCATTTAGCTCATAGAGAGCTTTGTCTTTCCTTACGGCTTCATGCATATGTTGTACATGACATAATTTTGTATTTTTTTTTGGTTTAAAAACGGCCTGGTTTAAGCTAGAATTCCCCTCTAATTCTGAACTCTAGACCGACATAAGACACAAATAAATGCTGGTCTTTATTAAAACATGTTTATGAACTGTCAAGCCAGCGTAGAGGCAGACGGCCAGGAGCCAGCGGCGGGAGCGGAGCCTTCTTTTTTCGGGTGGCGGCGGTGGGCATCGTGACGTTGGATCTACTTCGGGGAACATTCTTTGTTTTCCTTCTTTTAATAAAGAACTTGTCAAAGAATGTCTCCTGTCTTTTTTCACAGTACAGCTTTTTTTTTTGTGAATGGGTAGCAGTACCATGTACCCCATACTTGCGGAGGGGATCTGGGGGCCCCCTTTAGCTGCCAGATTCCAATAAGCCCCCGGCCCGCAGACCTCCACAACCACAGCCCAGGGTTGTGGGGAAGAGGCCCTTGTCCCGATCAACATAGGGACAAGGTGCTTTGGGGGGGCGCTCCCCCTACCCCACCCCCCCATGTTGAGGGAATGTGGCCTGGTATGGTTCAGGGGGCACTCGCTCGCCTTCCCCTTTCCTGACCTGCTGGGCTGCATGCTCTGATAAGGATAAGGGACTGGTATGGATTTGGGGGGGGCCACGTTTACCTACCGCAATTAGCCATGTTTACGCACGTTTGCGTTTAGAAGTGTTTTTAAACGATCTCCTGAGGTTACCTTTTTTTTTTTTAAATTTTGGCATGGGGCTTCCCCTCAGTATCCATGCCATACCCGAAGGTTTTTACGTTCAGCTGTCAGTGGGGATTCCCGCTGACAGCTGAAACATCAATGCATGCTTTGACTACTAAAATACCGCATGACCTGATAAAATAGCTCATGCAGTATTTTAGTAGCGTTTTTTTAGTGAAATTACTATTTTTTTAGTGCATTCTGGGCATTTGGGAGGGTCTCCTGAGATTATCGTTTAAAAACGCTTCTAAACGCAAACGTGCGTAAATGCGGCTCATCGCGGTAGGTAAACGTGGCTTGTCTGTGTTTTTTAACCTACGTTCTCTAGAAGTCAGTTTCCAGCGGTAAGAAAAGTCAAACGCCCCATGTACATGAGCCCTGAAAGGGGAGTAAACCGAGAGATGAGCTCATTAGTCTACTGATTCTCCTTTCAATGTCCATTCACAGGCAGGAGAATGGACAAGACCTGTGTTACTGTCGCAGACACAATCCAGTCTCTTGCCTTACCAGACAAGGCTGTGCAGCAGAGCTGTGTACATCTCAGGACTGTATGGACAGATAAAAATCCTTTTTAAAGTAAAATGGCTGTCATACTGTGTGTGTATTTTATCTGTGCGCTTAGCTGTTTGCCTGGAGTTCAGATTTAAGCAGAGAATGCTGGAGAGTGCAGGCTCGTCACATTTAGAATGTTCTGCTAGTCCTCGTGCTGATCCTCTAAATGCTGATCCTGAATTGTATTTGAACCCT
This sequence comes from Staurois parvus, assembly GCF_062004578.1. Classification (NCBI taxonomy): domain Eukaryota; kingdom Metazoa; phylum Chordata; class Amphibia; order Anura; family Ranidae; genus Staurois; species Staurois parvus. The sequence goes on along the minus strand of NW_028317857.1, from coordinate 2,648,460 downwards.
GTGGGGAGGGGACATGTTTGTTATAATTCATGACAAAGCTCCAGGACACTGTGCCGTGCTTTCTCAGCACAAAACTAGAAGTTGTTTCCTGCCGTTTCAGCTGTAATAGTCAGCCACTGCATTCATGTGTTGATCATTTCTACAGGACAGTCGTGTCACTTAAATATCCTGCTACATTCCAAATATGCTATATGCTGTGAACACCCGGTCTCTTTATTGTACCTTTTTGATACCCGGTATTAAGCTTGCATCTCTTTTGGTTATTCCCAGACATTAGTTTAGTTTTTGTATGCCAATGAGCATTCCAGTATATTAAAGAGGTGTGACAGCTTTTAGCTTTGGAATGTCATCAAGCTGTGTATTGGTTTTAGAGTCAGAAGTGATTGTTTTGTTTTTGGCAGTCTTCTGATTTTTATTTCAAGTTGGTGTGCCTTTTATATAGAAAGAATATTAATCTGCATGTGATGCAAAAGGAAAGTGTGTGTGTGTGTGTGTATATGTGTGTGTGTATATGTGTGTGTGTATATGTGTGTGTGTATATGTGTGTGTGTGTATATGTGTGTGTGTGTATATGTGTGTGTGTAATATATATGTGTGTAATATATATGTGTGTGTGTGTATATGTATGTGTGTAATATATATGTGTGTAATATATATGTGTGTGTGTGTAATATATATGTGTGTAATATATATGTGTGTGTGTGTATATGTATGTGTGTAATATATATGTGTGTGTGTGTATATGTATGTGTGTAATATATATGTGTGTGTGTGTGTATATATAAAAATATATATATATATATATATATATATATATATTGGGTGGCTTAGTGGTTAGCACTTCCACCTGGCAGTACTCGGGTCGTTGGTTCGAATCCCAACCGCGGCACCACCTGCCTGGAGTTTGCATGTTCTCCCTGTGCCTGTGTGGCTTTCCTCTGGGTACTCTGGTTTCCTCCCACACTCCAAAGACATGCTGGTAGGTTAATTGGATCCTGTCTAAATTGTCCATAGTATGTGTATGTTTGATTGTGAGTTAGGGACCTTAGATTGTACGCACCTTGAGGGTTAGGGACTGATGTGAATGTACTATATATATGTAAAGCGCTGCGTAAATTGACGGCACTAGTACCTGAAATAAATAAATATATACACACACACACACACACGTGATTGCGCTTGTATGGCTTGGTGCTGTTTCCAAGTAACCAACTAGTAAAGAGAAAAGAAAACTGGTATGGATCAGGCCTACGTGGCAAAATGTTGTTTGGGTATGCCAGTGGAAAGACTGTGATGGCATCGGCCTCAATGGTTGATGGGCATCAGTTACAACAAAGTTTTGGCTTTTGATGGAGATGGTTTAGAAAAGGTAAACAGCCCCTTGCAGCATTGGGCAAATGTAAAAGGACAATTTGATTTGTAAGCAAGCAGAACATTTCTTCTCTAAGGACCTTCATCGTTGGGCTTGTGACGGATGTGGCGCACCTCCAGGCCAATTCCGCTTTTCTTTGAGGTCAGTTTGACTCTTCTGTGCTCATTACAGGTGCATTTGGTCTACTGCTGACCTTCTCACCTTCATTTGACATCTATGCAGCATCATCCTGCTTTAAGCTGCTTTTGCATTTTGACTTGTACAGAAAGGGAAGCAGTTCTGACACAAAACCATATGACACATTCTGCCTGCCTTCTTGAAGGTTTTAGTTGGAAGTTTCTGCAGCTGGGATGGAATGGGCAGTGCACAGAGTAGTGCTAACATTCAGGGCGGTATGTGTTCAGGGACCCATCTCTGACATGCAGACTTCTTGTATTCTCAGCATTTGTTCCTGGGTGCATATGGCACTAATCACAGCTACCACTTGGTGCAACATTCAGCTCTGTCCAGCCACAGCAGCTCTCAGCCCCTCATAGAGTTTGACAGGCTGCTGGCAGCGGGGCTGGACAGTGCGCCTGTACTTCCGTATGCAGTGGTGCCAACAATAAAGGGACCCAGACCATCTGCAGCTATTCTCAGTGTAACACTGACTTTGTTTAGCAGATTATGATTTCAGACAGGCAATATGAAATAAACAGCAATTTCTTTACAACAAAGGAAGGCAGGAATGGAATGTGCAAAAAGTTTGCTAGAATTCTAGCGGCAGCTTGTTTTGTTTTTTTCTTCCCCCAAACTAGAGTTACACCATAAGTTGACACTATAGCATAAACACATTATCATGTGACCCAAATATATGTTTAACACAACAATCTTTAAAAAAATAAATAAAAAAAACCGCTTTTGGTGGTTTCATGGTGGCCTATTCATATCCAACCATGATCTGAAGAAAAGGGAGCCACCCTGAAACAGAAAACCTGGGGCAGCAGTCATGGCACCAGCTAAAACTGGAATATAGACAAGGATTAAGAGACAAAAAAAATCTTACGGCAAGCGATTACATCAAGTGCTGAAAAATAATCACAAAGTTTCAGGATGCAATGATTCAGTACAGCTACAGATCATGGCACTGGAAAGGTGTGTCGTATAGCAGCAATAATTTGTTTGACTTTCTCCCACAAGCTTAGAAGTACATAGAACCCAACCCAACATGCGGCTATCTATTGGAATCACAAAGTTCCTACTACTGCAGATGTTGGATGCCTGTGTGAAAACGGATGCAAAGGTCAATAATCTCTTCTGCCTTTATAAAGTGCTGGAGCAACACAAACGTTTAATTAAAATATCAAGCATAATTTTCGTCTAAATTGACCGTAAGACATAACCCCATATAATTTACTGCCACTATGTTTATGCAGTATCTCTTCTGGGTACAACGTTGCAGGTGCTCATGTAGTCACTGGGATTATTTAGTAAACTGGGGGGTTCAACATCTGGCGCAACCGTGCACAGAAACCAATCAGCTTCCAGGTTTTATTGTCAAAGCTTAATTGAACAAGCTGAAGTTAGCGGATTGGCTACCATGCATAGCTGCACCAGTTTCTGAGCGCTCCAGTTTTAGTAAATCTCCCCCACTGTATTTGAAATTTAGTTTTCATTTGTGATAGTTCCAGCCCCCATATCCCAAAAGATCCGAACAAGGAAAAATAAACTGCCCCCATGATGTAAGGAACTCTCCATCTGCTCCTGCATGAAATATGTGGTCTGTTGGCATGTTGTAGTGGAGCAGATGGCTGCTAGTACATCATTACACTATCACTGGAAACAAGAGCCCCTCGCCTAGTACTCACTGCTTGGCTTTGGCTGACCATGAGAAGCGGGTCTGCTGGGTCTTTTGGCTAGGGGTAGCTAGTTGTGCCTTGTCCAGGGACGGACTGACCAATTGGAAACTCGGGCACTGCCCAAGGGCCGGGGGTCAGTAGGGGACCCCATGAGATGCCCCGGTATCTTTTTCATAGGCTTTTTTGAGTTCGGGCAAGGACACAGGGGCCCCATGATCCCCTATTGCCCGGGGGCCCCATGACTTGTCAGTCCGCCCCTGGCCTTGTCCCTATCAGTAGCTTTGCGCCCCAGAGGGTCAGGGAATGATCCTTTCTCTTCCGTAAGGGACAATTTGACACTCCCTAAGTGTACTTTTTGTGTATGTTCACATATACTTTTTATGGTTCACTTTTGGTGTTTGTTCTTGTACATCACACTGCAGGCTTGAAGTAAAGGAGAAAAAAAGATTGTAGATTTGCCTTTTCCTAAATCTTCCATTACAAACAATAAAGTGAAAATAACCCCCTCATTTTAAAACCGTGTTCTTCTAGTAGCTAGCTTTCCATTGGCTAAAACTAAAATGCTCAAGTCCACAAATGCATATATATATGATCCTAGCTACATGCATATTGGATGCACTGCCGCTTGGAGGCTTGGTGCTAATGTTGTAATGTCAGCGGATCACCCAAGTATCCTTGCCCTTGCATACTTGCCCCTTTTCTCCTGTAGACATTAGGGACCAATTTTAAAACTGTACTGTCTGGTGCACTGTGATACCCCCCCCCCTTTTTTTGGGGGGTGGGGGTGGCTTACAAACTGATAAATATATCTAAATATTCAGGTTTTGAGGAGAAAAGTATCTATTTTGTAAACGGATGATGTCATGTTACTGGTTCAGTGCAGAGTTGTTTAAAAAGAGAATCCCACATGGAAAACCCATCATTAAGTACAGGTCAAAGCGCTTATCTACCATAATGCAGAGTTTCACTGCATACTTCAAACATCTGTTCCCCATTACAGCTACGGAGACTTTCCAGGAAATGCCAAACACATATTTTAATGTGGACATTTACAAGAAATCTCTGCTTTCCTAAAATGACAAAATGATCACTGCAAGACCCTGGGTAACAGAAATGGAATGCCGTAATGCAATTGGAAGTTACATAATGAAGTTAAAATAGACGCGAACCCAATCACGAAATACATATAATATTTTACATGTTAAAGTCATTTCTGAGGTCATTTTCACTTTTTTTTTGTAAAGCTCAACTCCAGAAATGAGAAATAATCCACCCTTACAGAATTTACTCCTTCCTGTGCGCACACACATATAGCGAGGGTTAAATGCTCATTGTGTCTAGAGATGCAGGAAAGCAGAGAAATACCTTATTGCGTGCTCTGGCGGGGCCCCTCCAGTGGTGCCAATGGTCCCCTGCAGCCACTCACTCTATTGGACACTCCAGCCTTCTCCATGTACAATGAGACTTCTACACCTGCAAACAGGTAGCTTCCTGATCAAGCTGTCTCAGGTTTGAGGGGTGCCCTCCCCAACATGTTTCCACTCTTTCCATAGCGGTTTGATAGGATTGATGGTATTCAAAATAAGGCTCATGAAAGGCCACTTCAGAACAGTCCAATGTTTTGGAAACTGTAAATAATTAATGTGGCCGCTCTGTTTTTGAAATGTGACAGCAGGTGAAGGGAGAAGATTTCCTTCCCGCTGTCATACGGAGTGGGGGATCGGTGGGAGAGGAGGCAAGAGCTAGAACATGCAACATGTTCCAAAAGATGAACTTCTCCTTTAATTTAAAATAAAAAAACAAAACTCTGAAATACTGAACAAACCATTTTCCCTTGCTTTCATGTGATTAGGTTTGAACCAGGAAAGGAAGAACTCGCATGATGCTGTGTCAGCGATTTTCTTGGTGTAAGCAGTGCTGTCGCTCAACTTTTATAGATGCCAGATTCTAGACTGCAAGTTATCTTCTGTTCCATTTTTATTTTTTTCAAGGAAAGGAATTATTTCCAGACATGATTTAAGTTTTATGAAGCAAACAGACAACAAGGTGTTACACAGAATGTCTGTAGCTTACAGTATGTCTCAAGTTATACATAGAATGTCTGGTTTAGAATAACATTGTAAAGATTTTTCAAAATTGTAACGTTACGATTCACCCCCAACAATGACATAGAATGCAAATACGAACAATAAAAATGTGTCCACAAACATAATGCGTGACCAATTCTTGTGTGCTTTGCTAATTGCATGTCTCAGACTCTTGAGGTTATAGATGGGGTAGAGGGTAGGAAGGCAGCTAAAAGATAAGGAAGGAGGGGGGTTGAAAGGGGATTTGTAAGGGCACATGTTTAGGTTGGTTTAGGGGTATGGAGGAGGGGGGGGGGCAAACAAAAAGGGGTGGGGGAAGGCTAGGACAAGTTGGATAGATTAAAAGTCTCTATACCCTGCTCCCCCCTCCTGTTCACAGATCATGTAGAGCTGTAATGGCCCTGAGAGTTCCTTAATTGCTTGACTTAAACGTATATATAAACCCTCACCTTGTAAAGCAACCCATTCAATTTAAAATAGAAATGAAAGGCAAAACATTTTGTGTATGGATGTAAAAACATAAATACTGGTACATTTTCCCCCTTATTTTTAAATGATTACATATCCTCTGTCTTCAGCTGCATAAGGGGGAGAAACAGCACCATAGTGATCTTCCCAGTGAATGGCTGTGTGTGTGGGGAAGGGGGGGGGTGTCAGCAGAAGTCTGATCATTGGAGGAGAGCACACAGAGTTTCCAGCACAGCTAGAGAACTGACAACGCTGTGCTTTCATGCTTAGTGTAGTCAGTTTTTTTATAGGAAAGAAGAGGGACTGGCAGGAACACCAGGAATTTCACACAGTACAGCAGGCACATACCAGGAATATGAAATGTTGGGTTTACAAATTGTTTAAGCGAAGAGAGAGACCTATGTGTTGGGTCCAATTGACATCATAGAGAGGGCAGATGCTGCTTGTTTAATTTAGTTATTTCAGTAGCTCGTCATTTTAAAGCAATATCCTACCTATTATTTAGACTGGATATTAAGGTGCCCTCTTATGGGGGGGGGGGGGGGGGTCTGGATTTATATGCACAGTCCGACTTTCCAGAATTTTCTGCAGAATTTCTGGATTGCTGATGTAAACAAGAATGCTGAGCTCAGCCAAATAATGTAAATGGTGAGCAGTGCTGTTAGTGCCAGCCATCAGGAGGGTGGTACAGTGACAATCTGGACACGTTTTATCTGACACCCCCAGCTCTGCTGTCAACTCATGTCTTTAGGTGGCCTAAAGGGAAACAAGAGTAGCTTTTGGTTCATTTTATTGCTGTGAACAGAAGATTTGTGTTGTGTCTGCATCTTTGTGGGTTTTGCCGTACAGTGGTGTTTGTCTAACATAGCCTGGTCCACTGCATTTCAGAGAACTTCCCAGTCCCCACTGTAGACAACAGTAAAAGCCTGGCAGAGATTCTATCCCTCTCAGTGTAGGTATCACAGCAGGAATAACCACTTCTATAGCAAAGACCAGTTTCTTGTGTGAACTGGTACAGCGTTATGACCCAGTAGTAATAGGAAAGGGGTTGTTACTGGGTTGCAGGAAGAGGCAGGGTCACACAGTTATGGAAAGCATCCTGAGGTTACAAATGTGTAGAGAGGAGTTTTCAACTCCCTCCCCCTAGACACTTACCTGAGACTTCTCATGATTCAGTGCTGTCCCGTCTGCAGCAACTCCTCCTCCTCCTCTTTCTGTATTTACAGGATGCTCTGACAGCAGTGGGAGGCTTTGGCTCTCGCTGCTGTCAGTCAAATCCTGTGAGGAGGGAGTGGGGCCAAGCCATGCTGTATGCTTCTATGGACACACACAGCCCGGCTCAGGTCCACAAAGCACACAATTTGCTATGGGGGCACTTGGAGTAGAGGAGGCATGGACAATGCTGATGGGGGACCCCAGGAAAGGAGGTAAGGGGCCTGCTCTGTGCAAAACTGGCACAGAGCATGTAAGTATAACATATTTTTTTATTTTCTGGAAAAAAAAAATTAAGGTTTACAACCACTTTAAGTTCAGGTTGCTTCTGAGACTCACCCTAGGGGTAGATTTAGACTTGTGTCTAAATCTCCCTTCCCTCTGAGGCCCAATCTGTGTTAGGATTGCTATTTAGAGGCTACTGAGAGGCGGTGAGAAAGCGATGTGATGCTGGCTGTTTTAAACCTATTTCTGCCATCAATCGTGCATTGCAGCTCTTCCCTATTGATTTGCGCATGTAGGAAGCCCACCGAACAGTCCATGGCAGGTTAACACTGTTGCAGTCGCAACTGCGGCTTGAAAACATCCCTCGTCTGCTGCCTATTGCGGCTCAACCGCACATTTTTGCCGCCCTCCCAACCACTTATCTAAATGAGGCCTTAAAGCGCTTGCCTAAAAGTCACCAAGATGGCACTATCCCACTTCAGGCAACTCTAGATTCCTTCAGGTCACTCTGCTTGTGTATTGAGTGCCCTGGAGTCCTTACATTCTGGGAGGTCTGATATGTTATTGTTGACAGCCTGGCTGCACTGCCTTGTGTGCATCGCTGTGGGCCAGGTTGGCTGATGGACCAGTGGAAGCATGGGGTGAGGGGTGGGCAGAGAGTATGTGGGGCTGGGCTCTGGACCCAGGATGAAATCTGTTGGAGTGTCCTGTGTTCAGTTATCATAGCACTGACTGCACGCTGGGGCCACATCACTGACTGCACGCTGGGGCCACATCACTGACTGCACGCTGGGGCCACATCACTGACTGCACGCTGGGGCCACATCACTGACTGCACGCTGGGGCCACATCACTGACTGCACGCTGGGGCCACATCACTGACTGCACGCTGGGGCCACATCACTGACTGCACGCTGGGGCCACATCACTGACTGCACGCTGGGGCCACATCACTGACTGCACGCTGGGGCCACATCACTGACTGCACGCTGGGGCCACATCACTGACTGTTAGATAGTTTATTGGTTTGCATCCAAAAAATCCCAACTGCTTTGAAAGATTACGGACTTCTTTTGTAGGCTTTCCATTATATAATGGGCTCTGGTTGGGAAATGTGAGTCTGAGCTGCTTTTGGAATATTTAGTGCCGTAAATGATTATTTTATGATTTTACGTAATTTAATGACTCTTATTGGAATGGAATTTCATTTGGATCGGTAGAAATTGACTTGCAGCTGTGAGTAATAGAAAAAGAGAAATGAAATGTTTCACCATTGCATAACCTTACTTGTACATAGCTTGGTCCGTGTTTGTGCTGCTTTTTCTGTACTTGTTTACAATGTTGTTGTCTACAAAATAAAGGTCGGAGTGCAGATGTACCAATGTTGTGTGATTACAGACAGCGGCACATGCCAGCCTGGTCAGGTTGTATAGGCAGGTGCCTTCCAATAATGGGACTGTGAGCTCTCTGGGGACCTCTAGTGTATTTCAGGAGAACTGCTCTCACACAGACATCATTTTGTAGTTTTAGCTTTACTTTTATTCCAAGACACCTTGCAGGTTAGGCAGTGATTTGCAGACCTATTCTAACTATATCATTATCTTTGAAGTTGAACAATTAAAGCTGAAATTAGACAGAAACACCCTTTAACCCTTTGATGGAAGTTCAGCAGTGAGACATCCTGCATTTTAAAGTGGATTTCTTTCAGCGTTAACAGAAACCTCTCCCAAATATAATCTGTTCAGCTTAAACAACTCACAGCGCATATTTGTCAAACACGATCTTTGCTTGAATCTCAGCTGTAGGATCATTGCCCCTCCACACTGTATGTTCTGTAGCAGTCTAATATAATATAAAACATTAAGTGCGCTTATCCAAAAATAGATAAAAATCTTAAATCCATCAAAGAAAAAGTGCATCAACATTAAACCATGTGCATACAGTATGAAAAACATTGATTTATATTGTAATAGTGTGTATTATTATTTATTTCAGGTACTTGTATAGCGCCGTCAATTTACGCAGCGCTTTACACATATAGTACATTCACATCAGTCCCTAACCCTCAAGGGATGTACAATCTAAGGTCCCTAATTCCCATTCATACATACACATACTAGGGCCAATTTAGACAGGAGCCAATTAACCTACCAGCATGTCTTTGGAGTGTGGGAGGAAACCGGAGTACCCGGAGGAAACCCACGCAGGCACAGGGAGAACATGCAAACTCCAGGCAGGTGGTGTCGTGGCTGGGATTCGAACCAACGACCCTATTACTGCCAGGCGGAAGTGCTAACCATTTAGCCACTGTGCTGCTCTGTGTGTATATAAAGAGTCTAGAAAACAAAACCTAGTAGTGGTGCACTTTCAGAAAAGCGCATCAAGACCATGGGACATGATAGAACTCTATTGGAACACACAGCAATCCGCGGGTACACTGCATTACACCTGCAGAGCGGTCAACCTACACTGCATCAGTTTGAAAGGGGCCTAAAGGTCAAACGTCAGGTGTAGATGGAAATGAGGGTTTACCTGTTTGCCTATAAGTAACAGTAGTATTATTTATTATTATTTATTTCAGGTACTTATATAACGCCGTCAATTTACGCAGTGCTTTACATATATATATTGTACATTCACATCAGTCCCTAACCCTCAAGGGGTGTACAATCTAAGGTCCCTAACTCACATTCATACATAGACATTCTAGGGCCAATTTAGACAGGATATAATTAACCTACCAGCATGTCTTTGGAGTGTGGGAGGAAACTGGAGTACCTGAAGGAAACCCGCACAGGGAGAACATGCAAACTCCAGGCAGGTGGTGCCGTGGTTGGGATTCGAACCAAGGACCCTAGTACTGCCAGGCGGAAATGTATGTTGTAGAGAAAGAAGTGTTTTTGAAACAATTGATGGAGCAGATTATGAAAGTACCTCTGTTCTCAGCCTCCTTACAAGACAAAAAAAGCAGTATGCAAAGTAACAAAGATGCATTTTATTTATTCGCTCTAGTCACACCTCAGATGGATAGGTGCTATTAACCCAATTTCAGGGGTGTTGCGCCAATGTTGAACTGTGTGCACATGGAGTATGCTTGCAACTTTAGTGCTGGTTTACACCAGATGCAGTCCTGTGCTGTTTTTTTTTTCTGCATCAAAAATGCATGCACAGTGTTTTCCATATATTCCAATGGCCCTAGTTCACACCAGTGCAGTCAGTTCCAGTGCAGAAATAAAAGTAACAGGAAGAAGGGTCAGCCACACACCGGAGGATTGATGACTATAGTGTGTATTTATTGATCCATAGGATAGGACACACAAAACACCAGGACATGAATACAGGACCTGTTGAAATAAAAGTAGAACATGCTGTATTTTGTATTTAAAGTGGAACTCCAGACAAACAGCTTAGGTACAGTGGAAAGGCGTTGTAATCTCTGTCATGTTTTTATTGCTATCTTTGTTGGTGTGAATCAGCCGTGCTCCCTATAGCAGCGGTCAGTCAGAGGTTGAGGGCAACGCAACATTTTTCACATGTCCCTGGTTCTGGAGGTAAGGGTAAAGCTCCCAATGAGGACGCGTGTTCTGGATACAGATATCCGAGACCGGAACTACTGCGGGGTTATTTCCTGTCAAAGCTAAGTAGGCTTTTCAAACTTTCCCCGTGGTATTTAAAAACAATTGTCTGCATTTCCACTTTAATGCCTGGTTAGATGTATTCAATATTCTGGGCTGCATTTGCTGCTGTGCTATATATGACTTTTTTTTTAAATTTCTTAACATTTCAAATAATTTGAAAATCATAATCTTCATGCAGAGAAAAGGTACAAATGTTTTTGAACTTGGACTTTGAGAATGAAACTGAAATTTAGTTGTTAAAAATGACTGGTGTAAAAACATGCTTGAAAATGGTTTATCTCTATATAAATAGAAGAAACTCTAAGGGAAGGACTCTGTAATGGACATAATGGTATTACTTACACCAAGCACTTGGTCACCATGAGCGGTAAATTTAATCACCGCAAATCCATCACATTCTCTGCTTGTGCCATGCATTGGGAGCTTTTCCCATTTGGCTTTGTAGGGAGAACCTTTGGTGCTTCCTTTGCACTAGAAGAGGACTAAACAACCTTTCCCAATGCTCATCACTCAATTCTCTTTGAACTTCTGCTTTCAGTATTTATGGCTTTTTTTTTTTTTTTTTGATATTGGCAAAGCACCAGAGCTTCAGAGAACAGCATATAGTTAGTATTAATGGATGTGGGTGTTATTTATTAATATGGTGCAATGTAAATCAATGAGCTTTGTTCCACAACCTGCTTTGTAATATTTCTGGTTGCATTTGGAAGTGAAGTCATACTAGCAGCCTTTCTTGGTTATGCCAATATCAAAAACGTATTTATGCAAATTCTGTTAATTGATTTACATTTTATAGAATTTAAAGATCTCCAGTCAGAAGTAAAATCCATTAACAAATACTTAATTTCTCTCTTTAAACTGTTTTTAGTTCTTGATTATGACACTGGACCTCTGGGTAGTAAAAACAAAAAAGGTCACTAGTTGTGCCCATAGCAACCCGTCCAGTACTCTCTCCTGTGATTCTAGCACAGTATGGGAGAGTGGATTGGTATGTCAATTGTATACAAGCTCACTCTTGAGGTCCACAGTCATCTTGAGACTCCAACCTAAACAGAAATCTTTAACCAGTTAAGCAGTGGATGACCTGTCTACTTTCTGTCACTCATAAATAATGCAGGTCATCTGTATTTTACTTCCAAGCTTTACGTGATTTTTAACAGCAGCACCCCTCGGAATACATTTCTGTTTTAGTGTGGAACCAGGCGAAGTTTAGTCATCTTTTGGGTCTTTAGTGCTGTTTGGTACCACAGCCCAGACATATCTCCCCATCCTGGGCAGGGATGTAGCCTGTCACACTTGACTGAGGTGAACTACATTTAGAACAAGAAAAGTTGAGCTTTTCCTATATTCCTATGTTAGTTTCACTGGAGGGTATATTACAAAGCTATGCTGTATGATGCCCCTTTGTTGGATTGTCAATAGGAATATATGGAGATCTCAGTTGTGCGGGTGATCCCTAGGCTCAGCCTGTCAGCTCTTTTCATGATGGGGATGGAGGGCCACCTGATAAGGTCCCTGTTAGCACTAACGATCTGGCAGGTACTGAACTTTGCCCTTTGCCACCTTAAAGCAGAAATCCATTTCTGGTAGTGGTTTTATTTACTGTTCAGTAAAATTTAAAAAATGCAATTTTGTAATGAGTTTTCACTTTGACTGGACTCTTTCTTCTTCAATTGGGCATTGTGGGAAGGTGATAAGGGTGTGTAATTCTCCTATAATTAATCTCTGGTAATTTCTAAACTTTCCTTCTGGTGTGTGTTCTCTTCTCTCCAGTTTTCTGTTTCTCCTGCTCCTGTGAGATCTGACTCTCCTGTATATGCAAACCTACAAGAACTGAAGATTTCCCAGTCCAATCTACCCCCACAGCCCAACACTGCCCCTGTCCAAATTACAGGGGAGTGGGAAACGCACAAAGATTGCACTGGACGTTTCTATTATTTTAATAAAGCTACACAAGAACGAACCTGGAAACCACCACGCTGCACAAAAGACACTAGGGGAGAGTCATTGGCTCAAACCGATCATGAGGTAGGTTGACTGCTCCTATGTCAAAGAATCAATGGGTTTATGTGTTTATCAAAAACTTCCTTTTGGCCTCATTTTACAAAAATGTTTTAAGTATTCAAATAAGAATGGTCTGTGTTGCCCACAGCTAGTTTGCTTTTAGCACTTCTTTTTCCTGGCTTGTAAACTATGTCTAAAGGCAAAACGTTTTTTCTTTTTGGATAGTTGGGAACAGCTAAAAACCTTTTCTTTTCTTTTTTTTGACTATTTGTGTTTTGTAAGTAAACTTAACAGGAAGTGAATAAATTGCCCAAAATGAAGGAAATTAGCTGCTGTACAGTTGTCACCCCCCCCCCCCCCCCCCACCACCGGAACAGCTTGTAGTAGTCACATTCAACTGAACATGTTCTGTAATGTTGGAAGACATTTCATCACCCATTTAAGTATCTTCAGAGCTGAAGAAGCTCCTTGGATGCTCAAGAATCCTCTTAAACATTGCAGAACAAGTGTAATTGAATGTGACTCATTACTGCTAGCTATGCCATGACCTGAATAAACCTTCCTACACGTTCCCATTGAATGATTTCCTCTCTGTTCCAAACTTTTGGAATTTCCTTCACCTTCATTCATGCCAACAGTGGTCTCCAGGTCAGACCTCCCTAACTGGGGGACAAAGTATTAACTACCTGACAAAGGTTCTAATCTCTTACCACTCTGTTTAAAGCTTAAAAAAAAAGTTTTGTCTTTAGACATACTTTAACTGTTAGAGTCATCATTGAACATCATTTAAGGACTCATGCACACAGGGCTTGTGATTTTAGGTGGGATCTTATATTTGGCTTTCTCACAAAAAATGTCTGCACACATGTAATGTTTGTGCTGTCTTTACATGCGTTTAACATTTACATACATGTTTGCTAGGATACCATGGTGGTTCTAGCGCCTAGCGTCCCTGGTATCTAGGACGCCATGGGGGTTCCTGGTCTCTATGATGCAGGCAGCTTCTGGTGCCCAGCGTCCTTGGTTGCTAGGATGCAGGTAGCTCCTGCTGCCTAGAATCCTTGGTTGCTAGGACACAGGTGTCTTTTGCCACCTAGCTTCCCTGGTTGCTAGGATACAGGTGGCTCCTGCGTCCAGGTGTTCTTGTCTGCAGGGACAAAGGTGGTTTCTGCTATCTAGTGTCCTTGGTAGATAGAACAAAGGTGGCTCCTGTAGCTTAGTGTCCCTACTTGCTGGGATGCAGGCATCCCCTGCCATCTAGCAACTTGGGTTGCTAGGATGCAGGGGACTCCTGCCATCTGCTGTTCTTAGTTGATAGGGTACATGTAGGTACTGCTGCTTAGCATCTTTGTTTGCTAGGACACAGATGCCATTCAAGGCCGACATACATCAACAATGTGTATATTGTAGATATATACATGTTGGCCTTGAGCAGCTGGGGCAGCCAGTGGAATACATTTAGCACAAAAATCTACTTGCGTACAGTGTAAAAATCTGTCCATACACAGCACCATGATTGCCCATTGCCAAGCGGTGTTTGTGGTCCCATAGAATTAGTGCACATTTGTATAAATAAAAAAGAAAATACACATTACAGATCTGAATCATATTTTGTGCCAGTGTGCATTAACCCTAGTGGGTCTTATTCGTACAAGTAAAAATCCCCATTCCAGAATGTGCAAGGCATATTACAAACCGTGTTAAATACGTGCAAAAGAGTCTAGCAGTGGATGTTCCTGCTCTATAGATGAGTAGAAGGGTGAGGTACAAATCTATTAGCAGATGAAACATTTCCTATATGTGTACTTCCGCTGTCTTTTTTAAACGGTTTGTTTGCCCTTTCAAGACTTTCATTATAAGAGTTACTCATGAGTGAAATTCCCTCATATAGGGATTTTTTCTTGTGTGTGCAAGTCCTAAGATTCTGAAGCATTTAACTGAATTCAGCTTCTAGTTTGAGTCACCTGTGAGATCATTCTAGCTAATAGTGTTGTTTAATCTGGTGTGGTCAAATGTGCAGGATAAATCAAACAAAGGAATGCCTTGTACATATCTGGGATTAGTCTTTTAAAAATCACACTGATCAAACGCCAACGCGTGTGTTTTATTTGCGTAAAGGACCACTGAACATGATGCTGCATCAAATATATGAGGGTTCTGATGGCATCAGCAGACTGCTTGAAGAGATTTCAATTAACGCGGGGTCAGCAACCTGTAGATCATGGCCAGGTGACTGGTAGATTGCAATCTGGGCTTGCCAACCCCCCTATCCCAGAGCATCATACAGATTGCAAATCAGAGGGACTACTTGTAAAGTTGGACTGCAACTGCACTCCACCTCTTATCCAAGATAGCGGTCTCCAGAGTGGTGCTAGCAACAGGAAAGAAGAGATCTTCAGGTCGGTGTGAAGCAATACACTGGGCATAATAGTACAGGTCTGCTTTCACACTGATGTGCTGCGGTTTGCCCACACCGTGGGTGCAGCGCAGTGTTTCTTTGGCCATAGACTTAATTTCTTCCCTTTTCAATGTCACTTTGCAGCAAACATTTTAGATTTTTTTTCCTGTGTTCGTTGCAGAGTTAAGATTGAGTAGGGTTCGTTGAGACATCCATCGGTCATGTCATTGCACGTGCTTTCATGTGTATGGATGTTCACACATTGAATTGGGAGAAGGTGGTCACTTGTATTCCCTATGGGGGTTGAATCAGGACCCCCTGCCTGGTTCAGTCCCCTGTAATATTCCTCTTAAGCAACCAGTCACACTATTAATGATTTGTTGCTTTCTGTCACTATTGCAATGATCTGTTGCTGCAGAGGCAGGCAGGACGCCTCTGTATTTGCTCATATCAGAAATACTGAATGCTGGACCCGGCTTGGCCCTGACTGCTTAGATCTAACACAAACACCTGCCAGACCCGCAGCAGCCGCATCAATTTAAAGTGCTGGGCAAAGAACTGCAAGGGAGACTCCAGTGGTTAAGGCATAAAACCTTTTCACAGTCACATGTTAGGTCTGATAATCCATTGACACCATCAAGGGAATCAGAAGTGAGTTAGAAAGTTATATATATATTTTTTAATTTTAAATGATTTGGCTTTGTACTCAATATTTTAAGAAGCCCAAAGTATAAGTTTTAGGTGTTCATTTTTTCTGATTTTCAGAATTTCATTGTGAAAGTGTCGCATGTTATCTGTTTAAAATCCTTATGTTGAAACCAGATATCCTGTTCATCCTGTCACTTTGTAGCAGTAAGCAAAAGTGGAAAGCAATCACAGCTGCCTTGGCCATGGAAAGTAGTCTTTAGCATACTTTCCATGAAGCTGTCTTGTGAACCTTTTTAGCTTTTCAATCACGTGTTTAGTCGGTGATCCATTTTCCTCCTTTGCTTCCTAAATTTCTGATCCAATGAAGATGAGATGTGTAATCTAGAATGCTTCCTATCATGTGGCAATCACTTTTTCTTTGTGAGCTCAAATTTTTCTAACTCTTTCTAGCAACTTTCATCTGAAGAAAATTATCACAGCACATTTGAAAACCAATCAGATATTCAATACGGTTCTCCTCCCAAGGGCTGGTCAGAAGAACTGGATCAGCATGGCCATACCTTCTTTATTAATGACCAAACCAATGAGAAGGTAGATCTGTGATTCTCTTGCTTGCTTTTATTATCATTTCATACGTTAATTGTTGCCTTTTGTCCTGTTGATACCATTCCTACTCTGTTATTTCTCTGCTACTGTATAAAGATTGGATTTTGATCTCAGAATAAAATCTTTCTCCTCCGATTCCCCCCTGCCTCCGCCACCACAGTTTTGTGGTGCAGTGAGGGTTAATAGAGCCCGATTACCTGTAACAGGCAGTAAAGTGTGGCCGACTATGCATGCCCTTTCAGCCTACCTCTTCCATTCATAGAAGCTGTATTATATTTTCCATGAATGAAAAATGATATATGAGTGGATGAGGCAGACATTTCATTCTCCATTAAAGCCCTAAACTCTATTAAAGCGGTAGTAAAATTAACCCAAAATAAAAAGGGGGTCCCCCCATTAGTATGTCATCCCTTAACAGCGCATGCGTCGGTGGCATCACTGGCTGCTGCTCACTAGAATATTTCCTAAATGGTTTTGGGGATATTGATTTTGCCTTCAGGTAAGCTTACCTGTAGGTATAAGTTGCATAGTGGACTATACTACGGCTTTAACCCCTGCTGCACTGGAAAGGTATGGCGGTAGGGGTGGAGGTTGGGTTGGAGGAGAATTTTAACTAAGCAGGAGCAAGCGGCACAAGGGACACCTTGCATTGAGAGTGATTTTTTTTTTTTAAACTTAAAGGAAAAGTTTACCTTTCATTACATGTTACACTCATCTTCAGGGTGTAACATGTTATGAATAGACCGGCCCCCGCTCCCTCGCTTTGACAGCTAGTGGGGGATCTTCTTCTCCTTCTAGCTGTCAAATTTAAAAAAAGTGACCATGTGGGGCAGTCCTCTGTGAATGAGAATCTACAAGTCTCTTAGTGGTTGTTGGCTTGTAGTTCTCAATGAACTACCACGGTGCTGTGGAGCGCCGTGGTAGTTCATTGACTCTTCCTGTCAGTGTGTATCTGCTTGGCAATACATCACGTATGGGCAAGCAGATATACTGACAGGTCTGCAGGAGATCTGCATGGCACCAGTAATCTGCTGATCACTGGTGTAATGGTTTACAGGCTGCTGCAACAAAAAATAATAAATGCACATTTTTTACCTGCAAAAAAATGTGCATTCATTATTTTTTTACCTGCAAAAAAATGTGCATTCATTATTTTTTTTACCTGCAAAAAAATGTGCATTCATTACTTTTTTTACCTGCAAAAAAATGTGCATTCATTATTTTTTAGCAAAAAGTTAACTTCTCCTTTAACTTAGGCTTTACGCTTACCACACAGAATTACACTCTGGCTGTACAATCTCCATTATATCTACCAACAGCTATAGAGTGCAACTGCCTGCCTGGTTGGATGCAGATTGAATGAATAGTTTAAGTATGCCCTCATATTTCTCCATTTGATAAATCTAACGTTGATTGTATAGTCAGATTGGAACATGTATAGTGAGCTTTAGAGAGGGCCATTAAAGCAGCTGCTTGTGCATTTTATGCCAGCTAGGTGTTTAGAATCTGGTACACAGATTATGAGTGGCTCATTAATAGTGAGCAAGAACACAAAATCTGCTGTGCCAGAAATTCATCAGAACAAAATCTGATTACCAGGTGTACTGTATATTTCCAGTCTACCAAGTAAAAGGATTCATTGGACCCCATACAGTGCAAGCAGGGAGCTTGCATTTGCTTTCCTACAGTCATCAGATAAGCCAGATCCAATGTGATTCCTACTTTTATCTAATGGACGAAGGTCCATGGCCCCTGTGATGTCAGAAACCTTATAAAGGTAGATATAGACTTCTATATTATAGTAGGATATATTGAGTACAGTAAATTCTTATTAGTTTTTTCTTATTTTGACTGTCCCATGACCCCCAACACACCCTCTGCAGCTAAATAAAAGTTCAATTCTTGTTCTTTTCAGTTTACTTGCTAACCGAAACTGGGGAGCAGCAGGTCATCTGTTTTCCAGGGTCCGCACATACAACGTGCACATCACAACGGAGTGGGTTAACTCACTGATACATTATGGCAGTTGTCATGAATATCTAAGTTTTAAAAATGCCATTGACTAGAAATTAGAGGTTCTATTGGATTCCTAGCTTGGCTAGTGATTTTACCTCTCCTCATTTTCAGAATATATTGAATATTCAACCTAAAAACAGCTGCAACCCCTACATACACCAAGTTATCCAGGTTAAATGTGATTTTAGTTTCCTAACTGGCTTTTTTTGTTACAGTGGATAAAACACGTGGACGAGCAAGGCAGGCCATATTACTACAGTGCTGACGGGTCACGCTCTGAGTGGGAGCTGCCAAAGGTATTGTAAGCAATTGGCTTTTCCTTGAACAACTTTTCATGAATAGCAAATATATCAGTGGTGTCTATAGATATTAAACTTTGGTCTAATCCAAACTGGAAGACCGCTCGTTTACTAAAGCACTGAATCAGAAGCATCTGACATAGCTTTTTGCTTCATATTTTTTTTTTCTTTTTAATCTTCATGCCCCTGATCTCCTTCAGCCTTTTTACTCATTTTCTGTCTGCATGCACTGGCTCATGGGTTAGTTGCCAATGGTGGCCCATGCCTGTGCAAGGTGTGTTGGCTTAATCACTTATAGTCTTAGTCACGGGTGCATGTGACAAGGTGACAATGCAGGAGTACCAGATGTACCAGGGTTTGTTTGGTTTTTTTAAGAAAGCTGCAGATTTCCTCAAAGAAAAAAAAAACTCAACTAGAAACAACTTTTAAAAATGAGATTTGTGTGTAAAGCTTATACGAGATTCTGGTGATTGGGTTTAGATGTACTTTAAAGGCAACTTTGTGCCACATCACTTCTATGACGTCTCTCCACTGTAAACATGCCAGCCTCAGGTTCCTGCATCTCTCCAGTTCATCACTTTCTACTGTTATTACTGTGTAATGAAGCTACACGCTGGTGTTTCCAAAGCGCTAAAATCAACTTTATTGTTCCAGCACAACAGAGAGAGAACACCCCACCCAGCTCTTCCTTTTGTTGCACTTTCCTCCCAAGCTTAGTCATTCTACAGTTAAAGCAGTATTAAGGCCAAAACCAAAAAGGCAGTATGTTGTATCGTACCAATCATCAGATGCAGTGGCTGCATTTGTTTTCTTTTTTTCTTTTTTTTTGTTTTGTTTTTCACCTGGTGATCTGGTCAGTGACATACCTCTTGTATTAGAGTGCCTACACTCTGGATGAAGGCGCAACAGAGACACCTTTGAACAGCAGCATTATCAATATGAGGGGAGGAGAGGAGATGTGCTAGCAGATTTAAATACACTAGCAAATTGAAGGCAAACTCCAGCTAATACCTGATAAGCAGTTAAAAAAAGTTTTTTGGGTTTTTTTTTTTAATTTGTTTTACTTAAATAAAAGCTGATCATTTTAAACATGCCTGTCAGTGGTAAATGGTTTGTCTTAACCCTTTAACTGCTACAGCTGCAGGACAGCTTGTTCTTTTGAAAAACATCAGAAGTACTGGCTAGATCTTCAGGTGAAAATAAAGGAAAGCCTAAAAAAGAAAATGAAAGCAGCCATCACATATAAGAATTGGTAAGCTGCAATATAATGTTTGTTTTTGGGTTGAATACCACTTTAATCGACTCATTAGTGCATCATAGCCTACAGCATTGCTCTCTTTTTCTATAGACGCTCTCAAGGTGAAGGGCCAATCACAGCAGCCCATTACCATGTGATCAGCTGTGTCCAATCACAGCTGATACCATGTAAACATACTTGCCAGTTATCGGCATTTCCTTTCCTCACGTGCTGTCATTGTGTGTGAGAAAGAGAGCCGATAAACAGCAATCCTTACAGGACACATTTACACTGATAATCAGGGCACTGATCATCAGCGACCTGATGATCAGTGCAACCCCATCAGTGCCACCTATAAGTGCCTTTCAGTGCCTCCTTATTAGTGGAGCCTCATCAACACCCATCAGTGAAGAGGAGCAATTACTAATTTGCTACATTTTATAACCGAAATGAAGAAAAACTTGTTTTTTCCCCAAAACTTTTTAGTCTTTAGGAAAATATAAAAACCCAGCGGTGATTAAATACCACCAAAAGAAAGCTGTATCTGTTAAAAAATAAAATGATAAAAACTTCATTTGGGTACAGTGTTGCATGACCGTGCAATTGTCATTCAAAGTGCGACAATGCTGAAAGCTGAAAATTGGCCAGGGCAGGAAGGGGGTGACGTGGTTAAACTCCACTGGGGTGAAATATGTAAGAAAGAGGACCTGGGTGGAGTGTTCATTCTAATGTTGGAGCAATAAATTGATCTTGGCTCTTTGGCAGTTTAATTACACTGTGATTACTTTTATGGGAGCTAGTAGGTCAAACTGGCGAGCGGCTGATCTTCAGAAAGATTGATTTATAAAGCAAAAATACAATTCAAATCTAAATTCACATCAGTTGGCAGATAAAAAACAAAAATGCTCTTTTTTTATGTATTTCATCTGTGTCTTTAGCTGTTTGCCTGGAGTTCAGCTTTAATACCTTTGGCTAATTAGGTCATCTTCTATCTGCCATGGCTGATTGTTTTCTTGTTTTTTTTAGTACAACTCCTTAGCACCTCCTCATCCAAGAGAAATCACTAAAAGTCGGAGTCTTGATCGAAAGTTCCAGGATCCAATTGTTTTAACAAAGTGGCGACACAGCACATATCTACTGGAGGCCAACGATAAGGTAACGGTTTTGCCTGTGTCACTGTGTATTAGACCAATGTAACATACTGACAGTTCAGCAGTTCTGAGCAGACGCTGAATAAACATGAAGGCTCTATCATCCGTTCAGCTGCAAACTCGGTTCTGTTATCGCTGCATAAATCACCTGCCAAGGCTATCCTACGATGAAATAAGCCTTTATTGTGCTGAATGAGTAACGTTGAAATAAACCTGTAGTGGTAATTTGCAATCATTATTTTCATATTTCACAGTGTGCTGTAGCATCAAGGCAGAAGATGCCAGTGGAATTAATGAGTAAATTTTATATTTTACAGTTACTTATCAAGCAAAAGCGTAATTCCACAGAGTGTTATATGCCTATCCCTGGTTTTTTGACTCTACCTTTCACAGAAAAAGTTAGTATTTTGAGTCTGGTCTGTGCTTGCTTGCCAACACACATCCACATTCCGAGGATTCTTCAGATCTGTGAATTTCCTTGTCTGTCTGCTTTGTACAGAAAGAAAAGTGCTGTGGACTTGCAATAAAAATGTTTTGTATGGGTTTACTGGACCATTATAGCTAAAAAAATATATAATATGCAGATAACTGTATGCAGTTAATGCGTGTACAGTACAATAGCAACATTACAGAGCAACTGGAGTTGCTCTGTAATGTTGAAGATTTTTCTTAGCTTACCAAGCCTCTTCAGTTTCATTGGGTGTTAAGAAGATGCCCCACATTTATATTCTCACCTTAAAACCTTATCACCATGGAAATTGTAGGTGTTAATTGTCCCAGAACCGGATGGAAGGTTTGAAACTTGTCGAACCACCCTGTGCTAGTTCCATTTGCGCAGCGATTCCATTTGCGCAAATCTTTTGGGAAAATACACTTAGAATTTTAATTCACTAATATATATTGCCCATGTGTTTGATAAAATATAAAAGATAATGTGACGCCGAGTAAGTGGATACCAAACATGACATGTTTTAAAATTGTGCATGCCCGTGCAATGGCGATAAAGTATATACATTTTGAATATCGCTAGGCGACTCTTTGAAAGCCTTTACAGGTCAACAATTTATATTTACACAGGAGGTCTAGTGCTACAGTGGGGATCGAAAGTTTGGGCACCCCAGCTAAAAATTTGTATTAATGTGCATAGAGAAGCCAAGGAAAGATGGAAAAATCTCCAAAAGGCATCAGATTACAGATTAGACATTCTTATATTATGTCAACAAAAGTTAGATTTTATTTCCATCATTTACACTTTAAAATAACAGAAAACAAAAAAATGGCGTCTGCAAAAGTTTGGGCACCCTGCAGAGTTAATATCTTGTACTGCCCCCTTTGGCAAGTATCACAGCTTGTAAGCGCTTTTTGTAGCCAGCCAAGAGTCTTTCCATTCTTGTTTGAGGTATCTTTGCCCATTCTTCCTTACAAAAGTCTTCCAGTTCTTTGAGATTTCTGGGCTGTCTGTCACGCACTGCTCTTTTAAGGTCTATCCATAGATTTTCAATTATGTTGAGGTCAGGACATTGTGAAGGCCATGGAAAAACCTTCAGTTTACGCCTCTTGATGTAATCCCCCGTGGATTTCGAGGTGTGTTTAGGATCATTATCCATTTGTAGAAGCCATCCTCTCTTTAACTTCAGCTTTTTCACAGATGGCATGAAGTTACCATCCAAAATTTGCTGAAATTTTATTGAATCCATTTTTCCTTCTACTTGTGAGATGTTCCCTGTGCCACTGGCTGCAACACAACCCCAAAGCATGATTGATCCAACCCCATGCTTAACAGTTGGACAGAGGTTCTTTTCATTAAATTCTGTGCCCCTTCTTCTCCAAACGTACCTTTGCTCATTCCGGCCAAAAAGTTCAATTTTAACCTCATCGGTCCACAGAACTTGTTTCCAAAATGCATCAGGCTTGTCTATATGTTCATTTGCAAAGTTCAAACGATGATTTTTGTGGTGAGGACGTAGAAGAGGTTTTCTTCTGATGACTCTTCCATGAAGACCATATTTGTACAAGTATCTCTTTATAGTGGAATAGTGTACCACAACTCCAGTGTCTGCCAGATCTTTCTGGCTT
Organism: Staurois parvus; assembly: GCF_062004578.1. Taxonomy (NCBI): domain Eukaryota; kingdom Metazoa; phylum Chordata; class Amphibia; order Anura; family Ranidae; genus Staurois; species Staurois parvus. The sequence continues at coordinate 2,625,185 of NW_028317857.1, read as the reverse complement.
TCTGGAGGGATCGTGCAGTCAAACGTGGGTTTGGATTGTTTTTCTCACAATCCTGCGAGCTGTTCTGTCTGATATTTTTCTTGGTCTTCCAGATCTTGCTTTAACTTCCACTGTTCCTGATGACTGCCATTTCTTAATTACATTCCGAACAGAGGATATTGACATCTGAAAACGCTTTGCTATCTTCTTATAGCCTTCTCCAGCTTTGTGAGCGTCAACTATTTTCAGTTTCAGTTTTCTAGACAACTGCTTAGAAGAACCCATGGTGCTGATTGTTGGGGCAAGCTCAGATGAGTCTGGGAATTTAAAACCTTTGAGATTATCACCTGGTCTGCCCAGACGATGATTGAGAACAATCCATGACACTGGCATGTCTCAGCTTTGCAAAGGGGGCAGTGCATGCTATAAATTCTGCAGGGTGCCCAAACTTTTGCAGACGCCATTTTTTCTTTTCTGTTATTTTGAAAGTGTAAATGATGGAAATAAAATCTAACTTTTGTTGACATATTATTAGAATGTCTAATCTGTAATTTGATGCCTTTTGGAGATTTTTCCATCTTTCCTTGGCTTCTTTATGCACATTAATACAATTTTTTAGCTGGGGTGCCCAAACTTTCGATCCCCACTGTATGATGAATTGGGTCTGTGGACCAATATGACCACAATTTATTCTTTTTTTGTAATGCCCATGTTGAGGGTTAGGCCCAAAAAGTTTTTTTTAAATTCAGAAACTGTGATAGGTTTCCATGCAGATTGTCTGGCAAGAGTTGAATTTGGGTGGGCAGCGATGTATTGTTGTGCATATAAATTGCCTTGGCCCACAATCAATTGGTACAAATCTTCAGTGAAAAATAGCGGAGGGACTAAGCGCTAATGCTAGCAGCAAACGGGGTCGATCCTGCTAACATTGCATTTTTGGGGACACTATACAAAGCAGGCACTAGTATAGTTCTGTCCATGATCATTATATTGATCCATACAAACACTATACTAGTAATGGCGGTGATCAATGACCTACAGTGTGAGTGCGATAGTGTGCAGTCAATCGAACACTAGCTGACCCTGGCTGGGAGGGGTGCTAACTGACCCTCACGCTATCTGATGCCGCTAGTGGCAGGAATACAGTGGTAAGTGAAAAATTCAATACTGACACTGTACTAATGGCACTGGCTGGGTGACAGGCCGATCAAAGGTTAATAGGGGTCATCAAAGGGATAAATGTGCTAATCAAACATGTGTGTGAAATGTAGTGCTTTTACTTGGTGTGGTATTCTCTCCCTGGACCGACAGGGGGGGGGGGTTCACACCCTGAAATAGAAAGCGACATAAGATTACGTCGCTGTGCCCAGAGCCGCTGGGGTCTTAATTTTTTTTAAATACTTTTATCAGAATAGCACAATGTTACCATAGTAACATTGTACTACTGGGGGGTGGGGAGGGGGGGATCTATTTATTTATTTATTTTTAACACTTTGCAGGAGAAATAAAGATTTCCCCTGCAATGGAAAGCTTGCTGTCATGAGCCTAACTCATTCATGAACTGTAATGAATGAGTTAGGTTTTTGACCACTCAAGATAGTGATCTGTAATTGGATGGAGCTGGTCACATTGTACAGGGTGCGTTGATTGGCCCCATGTATCATGTGATAGCTGTGGTTCAATCACAGCTCACTAGGAAGAAAAGCAGAGCGGTTATGAATCACATTTATTCATAACAGCTTTGCTAACATTGTGATCATGTGATCGCATAGTGATCACATGATCACAGGTTCCATTCACTCAGAACTTCATTCCGCTGTGTCCACCGGACACAGCAGTCGTGGGTGGGGAGTGCTGCGTGGGTATGCAGCACCCTTTGTGTTTAGTACAGCTAGAGCAACATACCCGTATGTCGCTTTGCCTGTAGCTGCCGCCCTTCCACAATACATTGCAGGCAGGAGGGAAATGGTTAAAGTATAACTAAAGGCAAATTTTTTTTTTTTGTTTTGGATAGAGTTGAGAGTTATTAGAACACTTCTCACTTTTAATTGCTGTCTGTTGAATCATTAAGGCGCTTCACCCTCTCTATTTGTCCTGTTTACCATTATCATTAATAGTGAAAAAAAATCCCAAATGTTGGGTTGTCCCCCAAATCTTCCAATGGGGACACTAGTTCTGGTGATCTGGTGGTCCCCAAGGAATTCCTTTTAATTTGCAAGGATTTCCTCTCACTTCCTGTTTGGCTACTTAACATGAAGTGAAGGGTAATCTCCACAATGAGACAGAGATGGCAAAAAATGTAAAATCTGATTGGGGGTTATAACCCTCCCTTGCTCTATCCAAAATCAAAACTTTGTTTTTTTACTTTAACCACTTGCCTAGCGGGCACCTTTACCCCCTTCCTGCCTTGGCCAATTTTCAGCTTGCGCGGTCATGCAACACTGTACCCATATGAAAATGTAATATTTTTCCACACAATTAGAGCTTTTGTTGGTGGTATTTAATCACCATTGGGGTTTTTATATAACAAACAAAAAAAGACCCAAGAATTTTGAAAATTAAAAAAAAAAACCCTGTTTTTCTTAGTTTCTATTATTATGTATTACTTTATTACTATGTGTGTGTGTGTGTGTGTGTGTGTGTGTGTGTGTGTGTGTGTGTGTGTATGTATATATATATATATATATATATATATATATATATAATATGTGTGTGTGTGTGTGTGTGTGTGTGTATGTATATTTATATATATATATATATATAATATGTGTGTGTGTGTGTGTGTTTTTAATGAACCTAGCCTTTGAAGCACTAGTGAGGAGGAGTGGCCACACACAGAAACTTGAAATACAGATTTCTGAATGTATGTGCAGCATTTTAGAAGTTGGGAGACATTAAGTAGGACTGCTTAAAAAGATTAAAAGGTTTTCTGAAAGTCTAACTGAAATAAGCTGAAATACTGAAGAAAATGCTGTTCCAGGCTTTGTCCAGTCCTGCTTACATTACCAAAAGTTTAAGCATTTGACTGCATGATCTCAGGTGAGGTGGGAAGTCTAGCTTTTGGTTAAGCATATAAGTATTGTAAAGAGCTGGAAGTAGAATTTCCTTCAGGAAAGGTAAGTATTTTTAGCCCTTCTAAGACTGTTAAGATTGCTTTGTCTTAACATTTGAGTTAAAATCTGCATATATTAACAGAACAGGGCAGAGACGCAAGTGAGCGGCATTTAGGTCATTAGTGATGCAGTGAAGGGTGTTGATAAAAATGAAACAAAAAAAATGTAATACCCAAAAAGTATACCAACTTTCACAATGAACACAAGTATAGAGTTCTGGAATCAGAATTCATATAAAGATTTTTTTTTTCTGAATGGTACTTTTCTTTCTGTTTTTATTAATGTTATTTTCTTGTCTTTCCCAAAACAGTGTAAAAACTACATGTTAAATGTAAAACAGAAATCGAACGGTCTCTGTATATTTTGCTGTTTTTGTTGTTTTTTAATTTTTTTTAATTTGTTCATATTTAACATTACTAAAACTTTTTTGGTTGATTTGCAAATAACTGGAGTGTATATTTGTTTTTTCTTCTTTTTAGTTTTTTGTTAGTTTATCTAAAGTCAATTTTTTTTTTAATTTTGAGTAGAGCATGGAAGGTTAGAAACTTGTCGGGTTATAATTGCTGGTTACGTCCCCTCTGCAGAGATTCCCCTTTTTGTTGGTCTTGCTGATCATTGTCACCGAGACTTAGTTATGGGAAAATCTAAAAATATTGAATTGTCAGTAGTGTTAGAAATACAAAACATCAAGAAAAGCAAAACCAGCACTTGGGTCATCATGCACCACAGGAACACGGTATCTGTCACTTGCTGAGGTGCAGCCCTCTAAAGATCGGGAAATCTTGATACTACTGGAAGAAAACACAAAAAAGGCACACTCTCCTCGTGCATTACCATAAAAAAGAATTTATTAAAAAATAGACATATGTATACTCACAAACCAAGGGTCATATGAACAGACAAGGAACCAAAGGGGACAGTCCAAGACCTATTCCTTAGGAATAAAAAACACTTATTGGTTCTGGTGACAACTGCCTAATGTGGCCATGCATTTAATGATCTGGTCAAACATTTCTTAGTAAGTGAACAATAAAATTGAATCTATCAGTTATCAAATAGACACATACTGTGTCACCGATTAATTCTGAGCAAAACAGATTAATTCAATTGAAAATATTCTGATTGGTCTGAATGGAATATACAGTCATAGGAAAGCTGATAAAGCAATATGATTATTAGGTGTATTGCGCATCGAACAATGTTTTCAATCTTCTGTTCGTATTTTTCTCTTGCACAGTATACCGATCCACAGTAAAATTGTATATAAAATCGTTTTGTGCATGGCCACCATAAGAGAAGATTTCCTTTACCTACAAAAGTTCTCCCCTCACTTGCTGCTGCCTTGAATTAAGACGTAAAGGAAAGTTTCCCTAATGGGACACAGACAATAAAAAAAACCTGCAAGGTGTCCTAACCATTCCATATTCTATCCAAAACAAAAAAGCTTTCACTTTAGATATTCTTTAATAAAATTCCCCTGATGGCAATCAGAATATGTATGATTCTGATTTGTTTGTGTTTGAAATCTGGTTGCTGTGCTTTGTTGTAACTTTTCTGCACCAGTTTTCAGGATGCCTAGCAAACAAGTAGGTAAAATACATTTGATCAGATCTGTATCTGTGTTCGTTTAAGCATGCCTTTGAAGCACACCTGTCATGTGAGGATTATGGGAGGTGCTACAGCATTTTTGTTTCGTAAGACGCTTGTTGACTGGCCGTGTTTGGCTTCTATTCTGTTACTGACCTGGAACAAGCATGCAGTCAATGACGGTAGGTAAAAAGTCAGAGTTGCTTATCTCCACACTTGTTCTGGGTCGGTGAGTAAGAAAGTACTGAAGCAAAATTATTGGCATGACAGCCAGGCAACTGGCATTCCCAAAAGGAGATGTCAGCAGTAGCAGCCTACCTGTTTCTCCCATGATAAGTTAAGATTGTCGTCTCTTAAACAAAGATGGGCATATGCAATATGTGAATCCCTTTCTCTCAAAATATTGTTGTGCTTAATCCAAAATCTAACTTTTTGTTTCAGGAATTAACGCCATCCAAACATTTCCCTGAGGTTGAGACCTCCCCATCTTCTCCAAAGCACCAATCCACGGTTAGTGATTTTTTTTTTTTTTTTTTTTATGACAATAACAGAGGAGCTTTAGATATTCTTTTCCATCTATCAACTAAAGCTAGTTAGGATGAAGTGCAGTCATGTTTTGTGAAACTTTTAATGTGCCTAACATTTTATGTTTGGATATTTCTCATTTAACATGGATAAAACAACAGCAACATTTCTCTGATATGTTCTAATGGATGGGAGTTACCTGGGCTGTGTTGGTTATGTGTTAGAGAAGACACTGGTAGTGATAGCAGAATTCAGGCTTTACTTGTGTGGCTTAAGTTACAAACATACAGAGCACATTGCAGCAGACTGTATAACAGACTCATTACTTCCTGAAGAGATGATAGAGAAGAAGAAAGTATCAGCAAGCTTTACACATACACAACTAGTAACCTTTAGCATACAGTGCCATCTACTGGTCAAGTGATATTAACACACAATACTATATATAGTACATTATAGTACATGCTGTTGCATTCCCAACAGGCTGAAGAAAGAGAAATGTGTATCAATCTCAGCATCTCATGAACTCCAGTAAATTAGGTCCAGAGCAAGACCAAAAATATCCCGTGTGACCTCATTCAAAAATTGTTCCTGTCCCCACAGGGGTGTTGGAGATCAGTTGCCTGGATCAAAATAGTTGCATTCTATCCTCTAGTAACTAAAGTTTTTGGACCCATCATCCATTTTTATTTTAAAATGTGTTATTAATTAAACCCTTAGTACCACGTATTGCAGACCATGCCAACTTCACTATACTTACTGGGGGGAAAAAAACAAAAAAAAAAAACCTTTTAATTATAATCTTCCTTATTCTATACATTTCTCTCCTTCCCCTTTGTGAAGTCTTTGGAATTGCATATATATGTGTTCTTATAAATTTAAATATGCGTTTTTTCTTTTCCAATCCAAAACCTGCCATACATGGCTTGGCAAAAGTCAGCGCTACCCAGTTTGACAAAAGTTGATTTTTCAGTCAACTTTTGTCGAAATCGCTGAGTGGAAAATTGTCAGACGAACAGTGACTGAATTCCATCAGACATGGGTGCTGACTGTCACAATACAATAATCGGCAGAGTAGATTTCTATGCTCATGCTGTTGCACTGAGCCTTTCATTCAGTTTTATTCAGTTAGTGTCCCACCTTGAAATCCCCTCCCTATTTCTTATGCGACAAGAACACTACTCTGTATTTAGGATAGGTCCTTACAAGTGATATTTTTAGGGAAAATACAAAGCTTGCGTCACATGTTTAAAGTGTGTGTACAGCCAAAACGTTTTTTTTTGAATTGTCTGTGTCATTTTGAGAGATTTCCCATCACTGCCTGTCCCAGACACGTGACAGGAAGCGATAAGAAAGCTCTATAAAGTGAGTGTAATTCTTTTTTTATACAGTTGTCAATGTAACGGGTCTCCCCACTGGAAGGTTAACCCTCACCTCTTGTTTTGATGACAACTCTAAAATTTTGAATTTCCCATAAGTTTGGTATTTTATGACCGAAGTGGAGAGGGTTAATCTGTCTAGCCGGCACACAAACAGCAATTAAAACTTTTAATGCAAACTAATTCTTCCCTATTTGATCTAAAAATGGAAAAACAAATACTTTTGGCTACACATCTCTAGTTTCCACTTTTGCTGTCAAATTGGGATAATACCTACTTTATATTTGTTACCTTTCCCCATTCAGATAGCAAAGTTTAAAAATAAAATTATAAATACAACTTTTTTTTAGATGCTCCGTTATGGAACATCTAGCAAGGTAAAACTCTTAATTCTCTTATGAGGTGGGCTGGGTTTGTCATGAAGTGCTTCTGTGTTTACCATAATTAACCCTTTCTGGAGGCAGATATATTATCCATAGTGCTAAATTTGAACAACGTCTTACTTAACCACTCATCTGACGTCCTCCCAGGATCGTGCCTCATGGACCACGCTCCGGCGCAATCTGAAACTCGCTGTGTCCACTGGGCGCAGCTGATGGCAGATCACTGAACCGGCCCTTAGCTAGTTCCACATGATAGCTGTGACCAGTCACAGCAGATCATATGACAATGGTACACAATGAAAGGCTTTGATTCATGCCTTTCATTGTGTACTATTGTGATGAGCTCTGTGATTGGTCACAGGGATCATATGGTACAAACAGGGCCAATCACAGCCCATCTGTACCATGTGATTAGTTGTGGCCAATCACTGCTAATCACAATTGTAAACACTGAATGACTAATTTTCTCTCAGGAAAAAATGTTTTCTTTAAACTGTAAAATTCAGTGTGTAAAAAAAAAAAAATCCTTTTCACCTCCCCATAGAAGTACAGTGTTACTATGGTATGAAATACAGTGTTACCATAGTAACACTGTAGTTCTCTGGTCATTGTATGTATAAAAAAAAGAAATGTAATAATAAAAAAAAAATTTAAAAAAATTACTTTTTTTCCACACAAATAGAGCTTTCTTTTAGTGGTATTTAATTACTGCTGTTTTTTTTTAAAAAAAAATTTGCTGGATAAACACTGAAAACTTTGGGGGGGGGGGGGGTGCATTTTTCTTAGTTTCTGTTTTAACATTTTGCAAATAAATAACCGTTCTTCATAAATTTAGGCCCAAATGTATTCTGCGACATTTCTTTGTATATATTAAATTAATGTAAATTATTTGGTCTGTAAGAAAGTTATAGAATCCACAAACTATAGTATATTTATCTGAAAATCAATCAGTCCTGATGTACTGGCAGCCTATCTCATTTCTTGAGGCCTGAAAATGTCAGGCCAGTGCAAATAATCCCCAAATTACCCCTTTTTGGAAAGTAGACAGTCTAAGGTATTTAGTAAGAGGCATTATGAGTTTTTTGAAGTTGTACATTTTTGTCTAAATTCTTTGGAAAATGAAAAAAAAAGTTTTGTGTTTTTTTTCACAATTTTTAAAAAAAATTGTACATGCTGTCAGTAGTGAAGTACAGCGTCATCATATAAATGGTGTAGCGATGATCAGGGACAGTGACTGGTGACAGTATTGTAGTGTTGCATGACCGTGCAATTGTCATTCAAAGTGCAACAGTGCTGAAAGCTGAAAATTGGCCTGGACAGGGACGGGGGAAAAGTGCTTGGTATTGAAGTGGTTAACAGAGGGTTAAAGGTTTAGGAGCTGGGCTTCTCCATTGTATATTAGTGAGAACTTGACTTAGCCAGTCCCCAGCCCAGCTATTGAGACAGATCACATTGAGATACCTGAGAGACATGCTTGCAGTCAGCCATGACACAGTTTCCTCGGAAACATCCAAAAGGTAGAAAATATTATTTTTTAAATTTTCTTAGGCTTGCTGAATAGGAACACATAACAAACATATTGTATAGTGAAGTTTTCTCAACTTTGACTGTAAAAATGGAAATACAATTTAAATCCTGGGTTTCCAAGAATAGCAGGGGAGTACTATGCACACCTTGTGCATAATGGTGTCTGCTGGAAGAATTCTTCCTGGTGCTTATATCGTGAAACAAGCCAGAGCCTGCCTTTCATTCTGCTCTCTGCGCTGGAGACTTGAGAGGTAGAGTCTGGTTGCTATGGGCCTTAAGAATGGTTCGTCTTTCAGACACGTGTTTACAGCCGGATGCTTTAACCAATACATTTATACAATTTATTTACCAAAACAGTGTGAAGTGCAGATACCCAGAGGAGCAAATCGGCATCTCAGTTTGTTGTTTGACAATGGTAAACTGAAATCTTTTGTTGTGGGTCGCTGCACTTTCCAATCATTGCATTTTTTGCATTGCTTTGATGAATGTTAGACTGTATAGTTTGATGTTTTTTATTTTTTTTGCCTGAAATCCAGAATAATTGAACCACAAGTTTTCTCATTTTTCAGGATCAAGAAAAGTATGGAGTGTTAAATGTGACTAAAATCACAGAGAATGGGAAGAAAATTAGGCAAGTACAGTTTTCTGTGTAGATCATCGGTAATGTTATATTGGAATAATTGTCCTAGATGTATATTTCCAGATTTTTCTGTAGACAGAGTCACTCTTTAAATTGACTGAATGCTGCAAAGCAGGATGTAATGATAGATGTTCTGTTATATTCTAATGCAAGGCAAAGCAATATGATCAATTGTTTGGCCAACTTACTTTGCAGCACATGCTTGCCTTTTACTTCCCTGACACTTTGTTCCGTTGTCCTATAGCCAACACTGTCATATGAAAGTAAAGGGCAGGTATTGCATTCTTCTCTATACCTGGAAATACTGGCATATTTGGTGGCTGAGCTGCAGTGGGAATGGTGCAAGGGGATAGTATCTGTTTCATTGGAAAACACTGCTTTGCCTTAAACCTCATGTAAAGGCTCCTGTGTAAAAGCCTGAATAGGTCTCAAACTGAATTGCTGTGTGACACATAAGTGACCCCCCCCCCATCTCCCCCTATCTATGCTCCTGCTTACATATGTTACTGGGTTTCCTTTAAGGCCCAGTTGATGCCTTGGTTTGTATTATTATGCAGCCAGATTGAAAAAAGTAAAGAAACTGATTTTATTTTTATTTTTTTGTAATACTATTTAGAAATATCTGAAGCTGCTCTGTGTTAGCAGCATGCTGTAAATCCAGACCACCGCTCTTACACAGAGTACAATGGTCCAACATGCTACCTGCAGAGTGCTCAACAACAGCACTGCTTGGGGAGCAGGAGCAATATAGATTGGAGTACAGTGCAGGGGATGTGACAGACCCTGGACACCAAGACAGCTGTGCTGTGTGTGAGAGATGCTTGTTTCTGTAAATTTGTCTATTAATATTCTGCTAATCCTTTGTATATCAGTACTGCTTGATTGGAAAAGATGGGGGTATACCCCAGCCTTACAGCTTGTCCCTAAAAGTTAACAGTTAGTGCAAATTAAAAAAAAGTATCATGGATGGTACTCAACTGTGTTATTGCAAGTGCTCTAATACAGTGACAAACACAATTATAATCTTCAACTAGTATAATAAAAACTGCCTTCACAAGTAAACATGTAATTCCCTGGTTGTCTGTGATGTATGTGTGCAAAATGTTTAACATATACACATGTGGACGATTTGTACTTCAAATGATTTTGGTGATCTAATCATGTCTTGAGTTGTTAGATTATGGTCTCCCTGGCTTAGTGACTATTAACATTATCATCATTTTAGTATTTTGACGATCTAGTAAAATACATTAAAATGCTGTTACATTTCTGTTATTGTTTTTACAGGAAGAACTGGACATCCTCATGGGCTGTACTGCAAGGCTGCTCTATGTTGTTTCAAGGCACTGGAGCTAGCTGGGTGAGACAATCGGGTTTAAATTTCTTAATTTTTTTTACCTCCTTCATTGAGACAGATTGCAGGAAATAATGCAATGTTTTATCATTCAGTACCTCTGTCTCCTGGCTATCTGCTTTTAGTTACAGAGAAAAAGAGTGTCTGGAAAATCATAATTTTATTTAATTTCCTTTCTATAAACTATTTAAATACTAATTCAGGAGCTTGTTTATCCAGCGCTTGAGGGACATCTTATTTATTTTAGTTTAACCGTTACATGAGCAAACTGTTAGGACTTACCCTTGCAGTTGGTGGTAAAAACAGCCTCCTTCCACTCCCACTTAAAATGCAAAGGCAGCTGGACAGCCATGGCTGTGATGCTTGCCTTTCCAAGTGTTATCTTCCCATGGCATTCGGCAGGCAGCACTATCTCCAAACACAACCCATTCAAGTAAATTGGGCCTGGCCAGAACCCTGTAACTGTGTGTAATGCACAAGGTTGAGCTATGGTGATGCAGCATTTGCAGGGTTAAAATAGGAGCTGAAGGGGTGACATATCGCCTGCTCACTGCCTGCCAAACTCCTATCCACCTCATATGCTTTTCAGAAGGGCTGTAAGAAGTGCTGCTAGTGTAAAACTAGCCTTAGTCTAGTCAAATTTATCAAATCTAGTGTAATTTGTATCTGCTGATCGACAGCTGGGTATTGGATCCATATAACTAGATGAATATTAAAGGATAGTTACAATTCCGACGAGTACTCTTAAAATCATTTTGAATTTTCATGGCTGCAGTTCTGTGATCCAACTTAAACTGTAGCTTTTTTTTCTATTAGTTTTGGATAAAATGGAAGTGGTGTCCAAAATAAATGCCATTTAAAGGAGAAGTACAGCCAAAGTTTGTGTTGCTGTACTTCTCCTGTGGATCACAGGATTGCAGTTTGTTCTGCACTCCTGTGACCCGGTTTCAGCTGACAATGGAATAAAGTCTGCTGTCAGCTGACTTAATTCGACCGGTCCAGGTTTGGAAAAGATCCCAACTTTAAAGTCTGCTGAGATGCCGAGTTAGCCGCCCCCGCCCCCTCCACAGCCCAACACTCCAGTGAGCACTGGGGAGGGAGGGGTGCAGAGTAGACAGCAGTGACTGACAGTCACCAGTTCTCTGCTAAGAGCAGCAGGGAGAACTGAACGATCAGCAGTGTTTAATCACTCAGTTCTCACCCTTGGAGCCGGCGGGGGCAGATGCAGCATTGGATTGATGCTGCATTCACCTAGGTAAGTATGATTTGACAGGTACCCACTCCCCACTTCCGCTCAAATCGCTTGGGCAATTCCACTGGAAGTTCTTTCCCTCTTCTACAGTATTGTAGCTGCTGATTGAAGAACCACTTTAAAGTAGAGATGTACCAATACCCTTTTGCTATCGGCGAGTAAGAGTACCGATACTTTTGGTCAAGTACTCGCCAATAACGAGTACCAATACTTTTTCGGTGCAATTTGCGTCCATACCAAATGAATGGGCGCAAATCACACTGCAAAGAATGGCATGAGATTTGAACAGCAATACAGTGCAATTCCTGTTTGAATCGCATTCGGTTTACCTACGGCTCTTGGGTGAACCCAGGCTTATCTTGATGATTTCAGCCTGGGTTCACACAAGAGCAATGCTGGAATCCACATGTGATTCGGACAGGAATCACACTGCATTGCTGTTCAAATCAAATGCCATTCTTTGCAGTGCAATTTGTGCCCATTTATTTTGTATTGATGCAAAGCACAAAGTATCGGTTTCGGGTATCGGGAGCATTTTCACGAGTACTTGTATATGTATCAGTGCATCCCTGTTAGATTTTCACACACTTTCAGTCCAATAATAATGGTCAAATGTCCCACAGGTTTAGTGGGTAATGTTTTGTTGTTTTGTTCTCTCTTCTTTTTTTTCTTTTTTTTTTGATGAGTTTTCTTTTATTAGATTTTGCAAAATATTACAGACAGAAACAGAAATTGGCCCAGGGCCAGAGCACAAGTAAAAGAAAAAAGTGAACACTTTTTCTTTTTTTTTTATGCAGACTGACTTTACAAAGCAATTCAAAAATAAAATGACTTTAATGGCTTTATAACAATTCAGCAGTGTAAACTGCCAAATGTCTGACCTCAAAGGTTTACTTGGTCATAGTTATTAAAGGATAATGTTGGCCTGAAAGTGTTCAGCGCGGCCTGTCACTTTCCCCCACCCTCCCCGATTAAGCCAGCCAGTTCAAAAAACCACCAACTCATGTCTTTGGCTACTTTTAGTAAAACATGGACAATGATTCAAAGCTTTAGGTATCTGTTTTATGTCATTAATTTATTGTGCTAATCTATCTCTTGTTATTTCAATCACTCCTTTTCTTTCCCTTTCTTAACAAAGTCCTTCTGCACCCGTTCTGTCTCTGTGTTCCTCCTGTCACTCCTCTCTGCCTGGAAAAACACTCTTCATCATCAGCGTTTTTTCACCTATGTAAACGTCAGTCTTTCATCTCTGTATGTGCATGACGTTGCTTTGCATGTGCATTCAGATCTGTTCGCCATTGCAAAACCTTTATTGGAAATCATTTAAAATCTATATGCTTGTTGCCTAATAGAGCAGTAGCATGGAAATTGCATCTCGGATGTTAACCCAGTTTACAAAAGTTCTCTTCTTTGTGCAAGCTTCCTATATTGAAGAGCTACTCTGCCTGTAAAATGTTGTCAAAGTGCAGCTAATATATCTCATTAAGGGTAAGGTACTCCTTGAAAGTATATGGAGGAACAGCAGCAAAGCCACTGTGAAGGTCTTTGGTTTTTTTCATTTGCTTTACACTCCCTTTGTTGAGCTTCACAAAAGAGTGAACTCAACAGCTGCTCTGGCAGTCCTTGTGCTGCTTCTTTATAAATGTTTTTTTTTTGCCTTTTGAGATACTAGTGGCATACTGGTGTACTTGGTAATTCCCTAGCCGAACTGGAGACTTCATTTAAAAAGCCAATCCACACCAATGATCTGAACCATTTCTAGCAAACCATGGAAAGCTAAATAAACACTCACTATTTTTTTTAACATAAAACAACCAATGGTTAGCTTTGCCTCCCTTCCTGCAAAGCAAGTCAGTAATGCCTGTAGTAGTTACCTGCTTTAATTCTGCTGGATTGAAAGGATAATCTTGAAAAATATTCAGCATCTGGCACACTTGTTGGAGCCCTAGTCCCCCCCTTGTGTTAATTCCTCCTGCCTCTTGCAATGATTCAGGGGCTGGTGGAGTAAACCACAGAGCACAGTGCGGGATGCCACTGTCCTTCACTCCCAAAGTGTCACATTTTGAACATTCATCAAGCTTCTTTCTTAACCTAGCAGAATTTAAATGTGTGGGCAGCAGGAAAGGTGAGAATCAATTGCTTGTTATGCAGGTAGGCATTTGTTTCCTATTTAAAACATAGTGACAGAGTCACTTTTATTCTTAGGTCCCATTGTAGGAAGTCTCTTTGCTTGGGTTCCCAGTCCTTACTTCAGGGTCCTTCTCTTCTCCATTAGGAAGAGTGGAAACACCCAAGAACTGCCATGTGGTAACAGGAGGCATGCAACTCAAGGCAGAAGGGAACTAAAACAAGAACACCCCACTGGAAACCCCAAAATATTTATATAAAAAAAAAACCAAAAAGTACCTTTTGATAACTTATGATCCATATTTAACTGAAGTAACACATTGGCCTGGATTGGCAGTTTTCAACCTTACATTTTATATACTTTCATTAATTTATCCAGTAATTATGATTTTGAACAATGTGTTGTCCTTGGTAAAGATGGCTAATGCACTGATAACTTCTCGTATCTAGAAATTTGGAAGCAACCAGTCGAAACCAGAATTTACGGTTGATCTTAAAGGAGCATCTGTGGAATGGGCTACAAAGGATAAATCCAGCAAAAAGAATGTCATAGAGGTAGATTGTAATCTCTTCAATCTTTTGTTTAACACTTAGTCTTAAAGTGGTTGTAAACCCTTACATATAACCAATGAAGTGACTGGCCTCAGGTGATACACAAAGATGAAAGAAATCCTTCCACAGAAGTTGTACCTATTTGTCTACAGCCGTCTGTCCCCTACATTTATTCAAAGTGCAGAATTTACACAGGATCTCTCAGCTCTGAAAAGCAAGGGGCGGGAAGCTGCAGTTACACACTGTTGAAGAGCTCTGAGAGCTGATTGGAGAGGAGGGACCTACTTCGCCTCACACAGCAGACAGGAACAGAGCTGATACTGCTAATCATTATAATTGACTCGTGCTGATAGCAGAGGAGCAGGGCAGCAGACAGAAATGACACTTAGTGCTCTGGATAGAGACAAGTACACACTATATAGGGATATGATTTGTTAAAATTTCATGTCAGAGGTTTACAACCATTTTAAAGCTGAACTCTGAGCACAAAATATAATGTATCTAAATACATTATTTTATAGCCGTAAAGGATATACACTACTTTGTACCAGTTACATTTACAGACTCCGTTATTACATTTTACCTTGTAAAAGTAGTAGAGTGACATCACTATGGTACTGTACATAGCCTATATAGAGAGTAGACCTGAAAGAGGGGCTCAGCAAGTCTACCAGCTACAGGTAGTCTACAGAAAACTACAGGTGGGGGTGGACACAAGACCAGTCACTATGCACAAGTAGAGGGAGCAGCAGTGACCAGTCTTTATTAAAGGACGTTCCTGCACAGAGGTAAAGTTTCACATGGAATTACTGCAAAGATCTGGAAAAAATAAACAAAGCACACCAAGAAAGAATGCACATGATTTTTAGATTATATTTGCATACTCTGGAGTCCAGCTTTAAAACGTTTTTGGGTTGTGTTTTCTTGGCTGTTCAGTCTTGTTCCCCTGAAGTAAGCGGATTTTGTTGCCCTATTGAGTGTGCATGTATTGATTGTTGTAAAGCAGCTGAATAATCTGGTTACTGTTTTACAGTATGTCTATAGCTATTGGAAAATATAGTGGCTGCATGCTGTTAGTCTTTTTAATATGGAATTACTTACTAAGAGATGCACACCATATGTGTTTTCATTTATATTTAAAGGAACACATTCTAAGGCAGATTTCCTTCCTCAGTCACCAACCTCCTGATGAAAATAGTATTTTTTCTTTCAGTTCATACATGTAGATTACTTTTAAGTGGCAAATAGCCAGTCTGTCTTGCTCAGCCCAGTCCTCTTCCATTCCCTATTTGAGCTGGCACACATATTCCAGTTCCAACCATAGAGAATAATGAGTAGCATGCCTTAAGCTTCCTACAGGCTTCCTACATTCTTCATGGCCTGAACAACACATGTATACTGGCTGGAAGAGGACTGCAAAAAGATGGAAAAGCCGGTTTGCTGCTGAGCAACTAAACTAATTAACAGCCCCATTTTAGAATGTCTTTTGCTTTATTTCACAGTTAAAGCCCAAGATGTAATCGATACCTCTGAAGTCATCCATTGATGGTTTGAATCCCAGCCAGTTCAGCAGGGTCTGGCTGGGATGTGAACATGTATAGGCAGGTTAATTGTGCCCAATTCGATTGACGGATTTTTCATGCGATTATTGCCAGCGGCTATAGCCACTAGCAATAATAATGTTCTTCCAGCAAAGACAGCCCCCCCTCTTCTTCATGGGCCTCCCTGTCAGGAGAACATAATAGCTCTGCAGTTTTCTTTTCTGAAACCCGTAGTTTGAGGAAAGAAAATCACATAGTCTATGGCCGGCTTAACAAGATGGCGGCAGTTTCACCTGGTCAAGTATAATTACTGTCTCTGCTATCTAACACTTGTTGAGTAATATACTTGAACTGGAACTCTGCTTGCTCACAAGGATAGCACCCCATCCTTGATAGCAAGCCAGGAGTGGTGAAACACGTCAAGTTAGGCTGGTTTTGGGTTGGAGGCATCACAGTATGCAGTCAGTGCACTGATTATTAAAAATACTGCAAGAAGAGCTAATTGCAGTGCGGCTAACCTTTTTATTTTTCAATGAAGAGTGGAGACACTGTGATGGTCCGTACCCAGGTTGTCCATGTACAAGAGAGGCCAGTCTTGAGGGGAGCTATAGATTTCTGTATGTTACTAAACTGCAGCTCCATGTTATACGAGATAACTTATCTTTGTTTTCATCAGGTTAAAACCAACTCAGGAACAGAGCTACTGATACAATCCGATAATGACAATATGATCAAAGAATGGTACACAGCACTTTGCAACACTATTGGTATTCCGGTACGATCATGTTTTAAATGTTTGTATATTTCTGTATAAGGCAGAACTGTGACAGATATAAAAGAGCATAGACTAGTTACATATATTCTAGCGAATGTTTTTTAACCACTTGCCAACCGCGCTATAGCCGAATGATGGCTACAGTGTGGTTGTCCAGTTCTGGGAGGGCGTCATATGACGCCCTCCCAAAACACGCGCCCCCAGCGATCTCCATGATCGCTGTGTCCTGCGGACACAGCTGATCATATGATGTGGTAAAAGGCCAATCACAGCCACCTTTTACCACGTAATCAGCTGTGTCCAATGAAACAGCAGATCACTGGGTAAATGCAGTTGCCGGTTATTGGCTGCAATTTCCTCACGCTGTCACAGTGTGAGGAGAATACTGCCGACAACCGGCAATTGTGAGAAAACAGATCGGCACTGATGACCTGTACCATGATGATCAATGCCCAGCAGTGCCACCCACAAGTGCCCATCAGTGCCTAGCAGTGCCACCCATCAGTTACCAGCAGTGCCGCCAGTCATTGCCCAGCAGTGCCACCGATCAGTGCTGCCTATCAGTACCCATCAGTGCTGCCTATCAGTGCAGTCTCATCAATGCACATCAGTGAAGGAGAAAAATTAACTGTTTGCAAAATTTTGTAATAGAAATAAAGAAAAACTTTTTTTTTTCAGTTTTTTTGCTCTTTTTTTTTTTTTTTCTTTATAGCGCAAAAAGTAAAACACCCAGTAGAAAAGAAATACCACCAAAAGAAAGCTCTATTTGTGTGAAAAAAATTATAAAACTGTCATATGGGTACAATGTTGCATGACCACGCAATTGTCATTTAAATTGCGACAGTGCTGAAAGCTGAAAATTGGCCTGGGCAGGAAGAGGGTATAAGTGCCCGATAGGCAAGTGGTTTAATACTGCAAGTATATTTCTGGTGACTTTCGTTTTATGTTCACTACCGAAAAAGGTCATTCATTCTTAATGGCACCCCCACACATCGGAAGCCACAGAGAAATTGCATGGTGCAAAAGTACCATGCGATTTCCCAGTCGCTGCATTTCCAAAATGGTGTATGCACCTTTTTTTCTGTGGAAAACGCAAGTTAGCTGCAGAAGGACAGATATCGCAACAGTACTTATTAATAATGAGAAAACTACCCATCATTCTGCTTGCCCCACTCACAAGCAAACCACAACTTATTCTTAGAACTTCACTGGCTTACTTTACTAACATTTTTCAAGGTCCCTCTCCCTTTTATGTTAGGTAATGATGAATTGCTATGCTTTTATGGCCTGTTTCCATTCTTCCACTGTATAATTATCAGTTAAGATTCAAGGGTCCCTGGAAACGCTAGTGAAAAATTGGTCCCTGTCTGGCTAGCTTTAAGTTGAACTGCAGTCATATAGAAAAGACCAGGTAAAGGAACTGCAGATTCTCTCTAAGTGCCCGTTTGTCATTCAGTGTAAGACATCTTAGTATTTTTGTAGATAACCCTAAATAATTTTTCTTATACGGAAGCTACCACAATGGTGTAGATTGAACATGGTGTAGAACCATGCAGGAATCGCACACTGGATATGTTTAGAGCAATATTGCTAATTAATAATGCTAAAACTATTTTTGAATTATGTGGAAATCCTACAAATGTACATCTAAAAAGTAAATGTTAAAAAAAGATCTTACAGTTCCTTTACAGAAGCTACTTAAACATTTGTTGTGCTCTGAATTGCTGAGTATTACAGATTTACTGCTTTGGTAATTACAACTCCACTTTGTTAATCTTACCATCTGCATCATGGAAGAGGTATCTAGATTAAAATTTGGTGCCAATGTACTTTTCTTTCCTCCATTATTTTTCCTACAGTTAAACTGTTTAACAATATACACGTTTTAGGGCTTCTCTAATGTGCATGTGTTTTTATTACTTACAGATTATAGAGTCGGAAGAAACCAGTGAGGATAATGTGCCTGATTCTCCAGTGGAGAAACAAGGAAAAGAAAAACATGACAAGGAAAAGGATCACGACAAAGATTCCAAAAAGAGTCGATGTAAGGCTTCTGAGATATGTCTCAGGGTTAATGAAAAGCAGTGGCATTAAAGAAAAAAAAACGTGCTGAACCAGCATCAGGCAGCCGTGTAAACAGAAAATAAGTGTTTTCCCCAGCAATGGACACCACTGCACTGAGCAGCCTGTCCACACTGCTGCTCATGTCCAAAACTGCTACTCGTAATACAAGCGCCCACATGCATCAGAGAAATGGGCTGTGTCCACCTAATGTCAGTTTCAGACATACCTGGTCATTTTTCTTAAAGTGAAAGTCCTATAATTTTTGAGTATTTTTAGCTTTATTATCAAAGTGCCACATCCAAATATACTGAACAGTAGAAAAGTAAACTGAAGAAGAAAAATTTCACCAGCAACCACTGGAGTTTAAACGGCCGGACTTTAAACGGACTTTATAGATACACCATGAGACATAAATAAATATAAACAGATTTTATTACAATTTCTTGATACATAAAAACATCCAACACAATAAAATCAAGTGAAAACAAAGATAGCCTCTACTGGATTGGTATAACCTCTAGCCTATTATGTGCGCATTAACAAAAGATAAGCAGGATATATGCGCAGGCATGCTTGTCCAAATCCAGATACGTCAAGTGTGGGGACTCAGCGATCACATGACCGCTGATTGCTGAGTTCTCACAGCTGCTCTGAGCAGAAAGCAGTGGCTCCTGCTGCTGTCAATCAGATGCAGTGAGGAGGAAGTGGGGCGTGGGGATAAGCGCTCTGAGTGATCGCGGCTCCATAGACACACAGCTCGAGCAAGCAGACACCACATGCCTCCATAGCAAACGGCTTGCCATGAGAACACACTAAGAAGAGTAGGAGCCAAGATTGCTGGCTGGGGACACAAGAAGAGGAGAATCAGGGCCACTCTGTGCTGTACCATTGCACAGAGCCAGTGAGTATAACATGTTTGTTATTTTAATTTTTAAAAAAATGTAGCCTTTAGTAACAATTTAACTTGTGGACACAGCGATGCACTTGTAATAAGAGTAGCACCACAGGTGACCCTCAGCGCTGCACACTGTGCAGAGGTACCATTGTTGAGAGGATGAAACACCTGTTTTCTGGTTTCAAGGTTGTTCTTGGCTGCATAATACTAATTAGTGTCTGTTTTTCAGTTATCTTTTATCATCAATTCATCAGGTATCTTTTAAATGATTAAATAACATACTGGAAGAAGCAGGAAATCCTGATTCTCCATTCTGGTGGGACATCAATGTTTTGTGTCTGTCACTGCATAGTCCCAGGCCCAGCTTGCACTTTTTTCGAATTTTTGTTTAAGCAGTACAGCGCCCCTCCACTGCATGGACATCACACAACACAGGGCATAACCCCATCATCTTTGTAGATGGCATTTTCAACACTGTCCTGCACCTCCGACCACTGTGGTGATTTTGGTCTGACAGGACTGGGAGCTGATCAGCTGTGCTACATGCAAAAGTGCTGACAAGAAACATGCAGAAAGATTGCCTCATCAGTCTGTGGCTGCTCTTTCATTGTCCAGTCAGCAAGCTGGGGTTGGAGAGATGGCACCAAAGTATTATTCCTTCTACAGTATATAACAATAAAGCTGGCTATGCGTGGGTCAGTTTTTTTCATTCAACCAGTGGGTTGAATGAAAAAACAGCCAGTTCTCCCATCCATGCATTCAATGTGGATGGGGGAATTCTCTGCACTGTGTACTTGTATTCTGACAGCAGGGAGACTTCCCTGCCATCAGATTACAAAGATCAGCACTGCAGCCTTTTTCCTAGGACTCTGATCGAGTGGAAATATACTGACGGGACGGTTGAACAGAAGCAAGTTCTGTACATTGACTTCTGGCCACACGTGGATCGAAATTCAGTCGGTCCCTGCTAAACAGATGTCATCTGTTTGGTTGTACTGTGTGTCAAGGCTGTGTAAATTTCATATGGGCAGAAATACAAATCATTTGTCAGATAAAACAGCTGTATGTCATCTGTGTATTTAGCTATTTGCCTTGTGTTCAACAAAAGTTTGTTTGCATCTGAATCTAACACTTGTCACTATTTAAAAGTCTGCCATTTAAAGTTTTGTTTTTTTTTAAACACCTATTTAAAATCAGATTGCTGTGCTGGTTCATCTGTTAATGGACTATAAACTCTGCTTCTCTTTCCTGTATACGGAACTCCATAGTCCCATCCCTTATCATAGGAGATCTGTTTATGTACAGTCTTCCCCAACAGTGATCCTTCCTTGCTTATACATTTCATTTTTAGATATGTACCTGATTATTGCAATGACCTTGCCTTTTCCATGTTGATTCCTTATTCAATTCTGCATTTACAATTTACTCCGATCCCAGTTTTATGTGGGTGGTGTTTAGCATAAAATAACCTATATTTACCTGCGCCTGCTACTTCACTCCCAAGGCTTACCTGAACTGTACTTGATTGTTGGTTTCAGTCAGATTAGAACTGTCTTGTGCCCTTGTTGTTCTGCACACACTTGGGATCTTTTGGGGGGGTTTTTTTGTGTGTGTGCAGCTCGGCTATGGTAATCTGTAATATGTGAGCAATACACGAGGCCAGAATGATAAAGCCAAAGTGAAGAATAGTAAAAGTGGGTAAAGGTCATTTGTTATAATTAATATAATTTGAAATAATAAAGAGGTAGATTTTATTTATCAAGGTTTTGAGGGTGATTACACACTACAGTTAAGTTTTCTGTAGCACACTTTGTTTATTTTACAGTATTTCATGCTTTTATTAAGTTGATTCTTAATTACCATTCATCTTTCTGGCTTCTCTGATAGGATTTGTTGGATTTTTGATATTGGCTACTGTACCTTTATCATAATTGCTCTGGGACCTGTAATTCCACAACAGCAATAGTTTACTGTAAATCACAATCTGCTTGTCTACTCACGCCTGTCATTTCTTTACTTTAGCCATTAAACAAACGACCAGTATTGACAACACTGAGCAGAAAAAAACAAAAACGAAGTTAAAGAAGTTTCTTATCCGACGGCCAACATTGCAAGCTGTCCGTGAGAAGGGCTACATCAAAGGTAAAAGAAAGGACCCCGTTCATTTGTCAGGGTTCATTAAAACATGTTGGATATAGACATGTTGTTCAATATCAGTCAGCTGAAATGTTGCAACTCTTCATATTAATAGTATGTTTTAATCCATTGATCAGTATTTTATATTGTCCTTTTTATACTGCATTTATATTGTTCTTCACTTTTCCTAATCGTTTTTGTTTTTTTTGTTTTTTTGTTTTTTTTTGTTTTTTTTACAGACCAGGTGTTTGGCTCCAGTCTGGCTGGTCTTTGTCAGAGAGAAAACACTACTGTGCCAAATTTTGTTAAGATGTGCATTGACCATATTGAAGAACATGGTACGTGTCCTCAAACACAATCTCTTATTCACATACGTAGCTACAAAGTGCATGTAACCCTTTCGCTGCCAGAGCATTTTTTAAAATATTTTTTACACGTGTAAAAAATAATTTAACGCTGAAGATTGCATAAAACCCACCAAAACATATATTTCCTGAAAGTAGACACCCTAGGGCAGGGTTTCTTAACCAGGGTTCCATGGGACCCTGAGGTTCCTCAAGAGATTGCTAGGGGTTCCTTGAGTAATGATAAATGCTTGCCTCTCAGATAAGCTCCCACTGACATCATTGATCTTTTTAGCTATCTGTAAGGGGGTAATTCTTCCCAATAACCACAAGTGTAAGGAGCATTCTTCCCACTGACCATCCCACTAATGTATCATGAGTTGTAGATCTACTCATTTTTAGTAGGGGTTCCCTTAGATGGGAAAGTTATTTCAAGGGTTCCTCTTTGTTGAAAAGGCTGAGGAAAGCTGCCCTAGAGAATAAGTTGGCGGTAGTTCCAATTTTCTATTTTCTTTGGGGTTTGGGCAGCTGTGTGTAAAATCCCCCGCGATTAGATCTGTACAGATAGGACAGTAAAAGGGTTAATTATGTTATGCTAAACATTTCCTGCTTATGGAACAACAAAGATATCCAACTTAAGTTCCATAGAAGTGAGTAAATATAGCCAGCTAAAGTTGGGTAAACACTAGCAAAATATTAAAATTTGAATGAAGGTTCTCGGTACATTTAAATGTCTTTAAAAGTAGTTCAAGATTTCATTTGCTTTTAAAATGTGATTTTGGAATGAATGGACTTTACGGAACAAAAACCACATACACTGTTAGAAATTTGTATATTTGAGAAAAAAAAATCGATCCTGCTCCTTCAATTCTCTCATCACTGTGATTGATTTGACCCTACCAATGATTATAAAAACAAATGAGCATTCTTACAACGAAAAATATCAAACAAAATTCTACTAGTGTATGCCCAGCTTACTTTCCTTGGAGAGGGCATTTAATATGCAGCTTAGCCTTAAAGGACATAATGTCCGGAAACTCTACTGATCTCTCTACTATATCCATATACATGCTGGCACAGCTCACACAGGAGACGAAGCAGCTCTAGGTGCATCATGGGAGATTTTCTCCCTTTGCTTTAGAACTGTTCAAGGAAGAATTGCCTCTTGCAGATTTTATGGGGTTTTTTTGTAAAATGAATGTTCAGTTGGAATAACATTGTTTTTCTTAAATCTCTTTAGGACTGGATATAGATGGATTATACAGAGTCAGCGGGAACCTTGCTGTGATACAAAAGCTCCGCTTTGCAGTCACACATGGTAAGTTTTTTAGAAGCCATCATTTCTAATTTTAGTTTAAACCTGTTCTTGGGCTTTGTTCTTTATTTAGCCAATACTAGAAATGTTCTTTTCCATCTTTCGTTCCTCTTGTACACAAATAGTCTTCAGCAATAGATGTACAGTTGTGTCCAAAATTATTCAACCCCCAATGCTGTAAAGGGGTTTAGGGACTATAGTGTACATTTGGAATTGTATTCAGAATCAAATCCTACAAGGACGTTGTAACTACCCAAATGCAACTAAAATGACATCAATTGTTTATGTAATACAGTAGTAAATGGTTCTTATGTGGTTTCTTCATTGCCACAATTATTCAACCCCTTAAAGACTACCACTCTGAAGAACAGAGGTTCATACAGGTGCTTTCCATCAGGTATTGAAAACACCTGTGGATGTCACCGAGCAGCAATCAAGCATAATAAGCACCAATTAGGCAGCTTTAAAATGACTGTGATACTCAGCTCCTTCTAGACATTTACTGGTGTGGTTACAAACATGGTGAAGGCAAGAGAATGGTCCAGGAAGACAAGAGAAGAGGTGATTTCTCTTCACAGGAAGGGCAATGGCTATAAGAAGATTGCAAAGATGTTAAACATACCAAGAGACACCTTAGGAAGCATCATTCGCAAATTCAAGGCAAAGGGCACTGTTGAAACGCTACCTGGTCGTGGCAGAAAGAAGATGCTGACTTCGACTGCTGTGCGCTACCTGAAGCGTAGAGTGGAGAGAAGTCCCCGTGTGACTGCTGAGGAACTGAGAAAAGATTTGTCAGATGTGGGTACAGAAGTTTCAGCCCAGACAATAAGACGCACACTGCGTAATGAAGGCCTCCGTGCCAGAACTCCCAGGCGTACCCCCTTGCTGTCTCCAAAGAATAAGAAGAGTCGACTGCAGTATGCCAAAAGCCATGTGGACAAACCACAAAAGTTGTGGGATAGTGTTCTGTGGACTGATGAAACAAAATTAGAACTGTTTGGGCCCATGGATCAACGCTATGTTTGGAGGAGGAAGAACAAGGCCTATGATGAAAAGAACACCTTGCCTACTGTGAAGCATGGTGGAGGGTCAATCATGCTTTGGGGCTGTTTTGCTTCTGCAGGTACAGGGAAGCTTCAGCGTGTGCAAGGTACCATGAATTCTCTTCAGTACCAGGAGATATTGGATGGAAACGTGATGCAGTCCGTCACACACCTGAGGCTTGGGAGACGTTGGACCTTTCAACAGGACAATGATCCCAAGCATACCTCCAAGTCCACTAGAGCATGGTTGCAGAGGAAAGGCTGGAACATTTTGGAGTGGCCATCGCAGTCACCAGACTTAAATCCGATTGAGAACCTCTGGTGGGACTTAAAGAAAGCAGTTGCAGTGCGCAAGCCTAAGAATGTGACTGAACTGGAGGCCTTTGCCCATGAAGAATGGGCGAAGATACCCGTAGATCGCTGCAAGACACTTGTGTCAAGCTATGCTTCACGTTTAAAAGCTGTTATAACTGTAAAAGGATGCTGTACTAAGTACTAAGATTGAATGTCACTTGGGGGTTGAATAAAACTGATAATGCTGTGAGCACAGAAAAGACATTTGTGGTTATTTCATTATAACTGTTATGTTATATTTGTCTGACCTACAAGTGCCTCTTTAATGTAAATGTAAGCAAGATGACTGAATGATCAAAAGCAATGTCAAACTGGCCAAAACACTCAATTTCAGTGGGGGTTGAATAATTTTGGACACAACTGTATATAGTCTTTTGTTAACTGTGTACACTAACACGTACATAATTTTTCACATACAGGAGTTAGACAAAAAAAATGGAAACACTGCATGATTTTCAGATGTGAAAGTGATGGCATGCTTCGCGTTGAAAGTGGAAGTGATGCAACATTTTTTTGCTTCTGCTGTGTGATGAGACACCTAGCTAACAGGTCAGAAACCTCACTTTCGTTATTTACTGCGTGCGCTGCTAGTAATACGGAGTCATGTCAGAGCTTACTGAGCTTCAAAGAAGGCAAATTGTTGGTGTCCGCTTAGCTGGTGCCTCAGTGACTGAAGCTGCCAATTTTTTGCCATGTCATGAGGAACAGTATCAAAGGTTATGACAGCATATACAGTTTACGGGAAAATGTCGCCTGATAAGGGACTGAGATTGAGCTCTGCAGTCACTTTTGCAGCAGTTGGGTCACATTTCTATGCAATGTCCATTTGTTCTCTTTTGGTCAGTTGGCCATGTGGACCACGTTTATGCTTGTCAGACAACGTTTTGATACTGTACCTCACGACACGGCAAATACATTTGCAACTTCAATCACAGTGACCCCAGCTAAGCGGCACCAACAATTTGCCCTCTTTGAAGCTCAGTAAGCTCTGACATGACTCCGTATTACTAGCAGCTCATGCAGTGTATGATGGAAAGTGAGGCTTCCTACCTGTTAGCTAGGTGTCTCATCACACAGCAAAAGCAAAATAATGTTACATCACTTCCGCCTTCATCGCAAAACATGTAGTCACTTTCACACCTGGAAATCCTGTAGTGGTTCTATTTTTTTTTTTGTCTAACCCCTGTAGATTTTTTTTTTTTTTTGTAAATGTCAAAATATGAAATTGTCACTTATGCCTAAATTTAAACTCCAGGTGAAAAGACACTAATTATTATGACTAGGTATTCATTAATCCATTGACTCTGGTGTCACACAAGGAATACTTTACCCAAGTAGTTGCTTTGGTATGTACAGTCTTACTAAGGCATCCCAAAGTTGTAAATATACTTTAGGTGTTAAAATTTGTTTGGCCTTCAACCATTAAGGGTTTACACATTATTTTTTTCTTTAAAGAGGAGCTACACTACATGTCAGCACCACAAAGTAAAAATCCTATTTAATGTTCAAAGCAAAATAACTCATTCATCCATATCTCCATGCTTTATTTTGCTGAGAAATAACTTTGACCCACCACCACTAGCATTTCAGGTTGTGGCCATCTTGAATGAGGGCAGATGACTCATCTAGCATTTACTTCCTGGAGTCCATCTGCCGTTCCCTTAGCTCAGGCATGAAGGTATGCTTGGCTAAGAAAACCTCTCCTCCCCTTTTGAAGAATAATGGGATGTATGAATCATTTGCTTAGGAAATTACCATGAAATAACTGAAGAAATGTAAACAAAAGTTTAAACAAGTAAATATGATATACTTTCCTATTCCTATATACTCCTATATACTAATGCTAGCAGCATAAGGACTAAAAATAGTTAATGTTGATTGACAGAGAAGTTCTGCTTTATTGAGCGAATTTAATGAGTGTTAATAACTTAAAATGTATTGGTATGAACCTCTTGCAATCCTCTATAAAGCAGTACTTAGACTGGAGAGAAAGGAGCAGCACTAAGGTCCAATCAGGTGTCTTGCATGCAAATGTGTCCAAAAAAAAAAATCTTTCCTGATAGAAGGAGAGAGCATAGTGAGCAAATCCATGACCTCATTAGTCTGCTGCTCTTTCACTGTCCGGTCAGAAGGCTAGGGTGGAGAGAATCCAGCACTGTATTCCTTTTATAGTTTAAAACTGTAACAGAGAAAGTGGCATTATCCACCTGGCTGTGCTGTCTGGCAGGGCTGTGCTCTGTGTAAATTCTACGTATGTGTGGGGAAAAATAAAAATCTTTTGTCAGATTTAGCAGTTCTCTTTTATTGGTATATTTAGCTGTGTGCCAGGGGTTCATTATGTTTTTTTAGCAGTTTGTATCTTCTGTTCTTCCAGATGAGAAACTGGATTTGAACGACAGTAAATGGGAAGATATCCATGTCATTACGGGTGCATTGAAGATGTTCTTCAGAGAACTGCCTGAACCCCTTTTTACCTACAACTACTTCAATGACTTTGTGAATGCTATCAGTAAGTTTCAGGCTGCATTCCTGAAGCGTATTTCTATGTATATTTATTCTGGCTTTTTCAGCACTCTCCTTCTAACATTAATGGTGTTACTGTTATCTTGATTTGCAAGTCTTACATCATAGAAGCTGAAGTTTCCATGTCTTCTATTAACGTGGTAGTAAACTTGTTCTTTGAACGTGTACCTACAGGTAAGTTTATAATAAGGCTCATATGTAGGTACAGTGAATATCTTCTAAACGTGTGGTGTTTAGGAGGTACTCGTATTCATGCCGTCCCTTCAGAGCTCTGTGCTGTGGCTGTGACATAATTGTGACTTGGCCATTCAAGAGGCCACAGCCCGTGAACCTGGAAAGAAGACCGGGTGAAGATGGAAGCCCTGTCAGTGGTGACAGCGCACCCCTGGAGGGGTTCATTTTAGGTAAGTATGCCATAATTTGCTAGAATGTGATGCATACTAGCACATTATGGCCTAAACCACCCGGGGCCCTGTTTTTGTTTTATTTTTTTTCAGCAAGTTTACTACCACTTTAATGAGACCTGGGAACTGCTGTGTGGGCTGGATCAATGACATTATATCAGCTCTGGGTACACAGTTGCCCACAAATGATTCTTGTTCTAGCTCACACCATCTGTTCTATTCATATAACTGTAATGTAGTCATTTTGTAGCTTTTCATTTTGCTTTTCAGTGGTGCGTGATTTACAGACATTGTAGTATTCTGGCAACATTTAAATGTGGCCACTTGAGGGCAGTGGATGACAGCGTATAGCTAGTCCCTGCCGTATACCTTCATATCAGCTGACATAATTCATAGCAAATCACTTTTCTCCTAGAACAAGAACCCAAACATCGCGTTCAAGCTGTCAGAGATTTAATTAAGCAGTTGCCAAAGCCCAACCAAGACACAATGCAGGCGCTCTTCAAGCATCTTAAACAGTGAGTTTAAAGAACTGAATGTATGGAAAGATTTGTCATTGAAATGCTTTGGTCTTGTTTTAAGTGGCAATAATGCTGAGCTTAGCAACTTTCTATTACGAAAACTCACAAACAAGTGTAGCACTGTGGAACTAACTTTTGATTGGTGCTTTAGAATGTAAATCGGCTTTTTCAGCTGATCTGGCCTTCTGTGTTACTTTGGTATGTTTATGCAAAGATTTTGAAATGATTGCATTTTTGTTTAAGTGACTCCATCATTTAAAATTAAATCAGGATTGTATTTTAACTGTGAACTGTTTTAATGACGGCTTTATGTTGGGGACTGTTATTAAAAACAGAAAATACAATTTAGGTACATTGGCTGGGTACTTCCCTGGATTCTGCCACAGGTAGTATATATCTAGTGCACCTTCACCACTGAGTCTGTTTTATTTCCTTTGCATAAATGCATATTACAAGATACCAGTCCTTTGTGATCATGCAGAGCCCTTTTAGTAAGCAAAAATAATAAATCCTTAGCACAGTCCTAAAACACTGGTATGTTAATGTTCATGCAAGAGCAATAAAACTGTGTCACCAGGGTGAGACATGATTCTAGTATTGTTGATTTGTGCCAGATTCCTGATTACTGTTACCTTAAGGGGGTCTTGCTATGTTAGGAGTGTGTCTGTAATATCTATTATTTTGGCATGGGTTCATCCACTTTTGTCCTCATTTTGCAAGAATGTTACTTGGTTTTGCAGTGGCAAATGCCAACCTAAGGAAATGGGGTTTTAGGTACAAATTTTCATTTGCAGTGCAGCTTTGGAGTCCCAGAACCAACCCTCCTTCTGGGGTGTGGAGAAAGATGTCATGTCTTCTCAACAGCCTAACTATGCAGTGTCTAAATGCCCTATAGCCCAGGCCTTGACTTTGTTACATGGGTGCAGGTGAGGTTGTGCCTAAGCCTTATGGGCCATACTGTTCAACCTTAAAGTGGTTGTAAAGGCTTTTTTTTTTACCTTAATGCATTATATGCATTTAGGTAAAAACCTTCTGTGCCAGAGGATACCCCCAGCCCCTTATACTTACCTGAGCCCGATCTTGATCCAGCGATATGGATGAGAGCAACAGCTTTCTCTTCTTACTGAGCAGATTGATAGCAGTGGGAGCTATTGCCTTCCACTGCTGTCAATCAAATTCTGTGACAAGGGCGGGGCTGTGCTACCCTGTCTTTGTCAGTAGACACAGACAGGGAGGCTTGGGCTTTTCTATGGTGGGCATTCGCTGAAGAAGAGGAGCCAGAAGCACTGGTGGGGGACCTGAGAAGAGGAGGATCGGGGCTGCTCTGTAAAAACCATTGCACAGAACAGGTATGTATAACATTTGTTTAAAAAAAAAAAAAGAAAAAAAAAAGCTGAAGTTTTTTTAATATTGCTATAAATTTATGTTGACACACTTTGCACTTTTTCACCAGGTTTGCCTAGAGATCATGTAATGTGTTGGTCACCATCCTATTTTTAATTTTGAACTTTTGAATGGGAAATCCAGGTTGCAGTAATATTCTCTGTATTTAAAGTGATTTTTTATTTCTTTTATTTTTTTAACTTGTCATACTTACGTGCTCTGTGTAATGGTTTTGCACAGAGCAGCCCCAATCCTCTTCTTCGCGGGTCCCCCGCCGGCACGCCTGACTCCTCCTTGGCCATTGCCTCTAATAGCAAGCCGCTTTCTGTGGGGTCACTGGTGCATGCTCGCTCCTGAGCCCCACTCTATGCATCCATAAGACACACAGAGCTGCGGCTCGGCCCGCCCCTGGCTCTCTCCTTATTGGCTCACTGCCTGTGATTGACAGCAGTGGCAACCAATGGCTGTGCCTATAGAGCAGAGAAACACCTGGGACAGCAGGGCTCCCGTGCACGTTACTGGATCAAGAAGATATTTTTTTTTTTTACCTTCATGCATAGAATGCATGAAGGTAAAAAATCTTCAGCCTTTACAACCATGTAGATTTACATTAATTGTTACTCTCTTTGTGACAATATGCTGTTTATTGCAACGATAACTGGCTTTAAGAATATGCCCCTTAGAAGACAGGTATGCTTTTTAGAACAAAACATTAGAATTACTGATGATCCCTCTCCAGCCACTGGATTACCCAGATTTGGACAACAGATGGTGTACCTGTGCCTCAGCATCTTTCCACATCCCAGCTTCAGTGGACTTTGTGGCCTGGATATGGGTTGTGCAGTTAGATTTTTCCTGACTGGCTACTTGAACCACTCTCTGTCAATTTAGACCCTTGGCAATTACAACATCATGTTTTAATGGAAAGCATTTCTTTTGAAAAGTGTCTTAAATCAAGTGTAAGGTTAAAAAGAATGCTCCATACGGCCTAGCCCTGTTGAACCGGGTAGAAGGCATGTCCTCTCCTCATACCCCAGAATCTGTGTTGGTTCTGAGCCTCAGTTAGTGCTTAGAAGTACACTGTAAGTACAGCAACACTGCCGGTATGAACATGTACCTTACTTTTCATAATGCTGCAGCAAATATTTGTATACTGTCCATCCCATTGTAATTTATTAGCACTTTAGAAGTATAGACCCTGATTCACTCCAGCCAAGGAGCAGGGCCCTTCTATCCCTCTTGTATTGAACTGTATTGTTGCTGTATTGTCTCCCGTTATATTGTAAAGTGCTGAGCAAACTGTTGGCGTTATATAAATCCTGTATAATAATAATAATTTAAGTGTACCATCCGCATTTGGCGACCCACACCTGCATGCACCCACACAAATGTCGAATTAGGAGTAGCTGCTGCGTTGCACTTGACATGAATGGGACATGAATAGCCTGTGCATCCCTGTATGGACAAACATGGCCCTCTTAAGTTTTCAGTCATTTTATTGGAAATTTGTCTACAGTACGTTTGTTGAAAATGTCATTATTCGGCTTCTACAAACCAAGTACTAGTTCAATTTTATCTCTGAATATAATACAATTGTATGTAAAGAAATCAGCTTTTACGTTTTCTAATATTTTGTTTTTTTCCCCCTTCTCTAGTGTTGTGGAAATTGGAGATAAAAACAGAATGAATTTTCAAAGTTTAGCAATAGTATTCGGTCCAACCTTGTTGAAGCCGGAAAAAGAAACTGGAAATATAGCCATCCACACGGTATACCAGAGTCAAATAGTAGAGCTAATTCTAATGGAGTATAACTCAATCTTTGGCCGCTGAGCCGTCATCTCTGGCAGCCTCTGAACGACCATCTCAGCCAGAAGGACACCACTACCTTTTGTGTTTTTTTGTTTTTCTATCTTGGACCAAAACTACCTTGGGTTTCTTTTTGCACTTCTGTGAAGATGATTGGAAAGCGCTGGAGTTGAAACGTTTTGGCCTACATATCTCTTATCAATTCTCCATTGACTGTTTTTGACATTTTATGATCTTTTGGGGGTTTTAAGTTTGGATCCTTTTTTTTTTTTTAATTTCTTAACAGAACTGCAAGTCTAACAAAGACACTGGATTTACTGGAGATTAAAACTACTAATATGCCATAGATATGAACCTTTAACCACTGTCACTTGTCCTGAAGTGTTTGCAGCTGATCTTTGTACTTGCTGTTGAACCATTTGAAGTTCAGTTTATTTTTTCTAGTGAAAATGCATCTGGTATGTGTTGTTGGAAGCAGCCAGTGGCTTTTTGTGCAGGTATACAGCAGCATGGTCAAAGGAACATCTGACAAATGCTCGGCTCTGCACGGAGAATTATTATACCATTGTGTTCTATTCCTTCTCAAGCTCTCCTTGCTGGAAAAATTGAGCTTCTGTCCTCTCGACCTTGCAGAGCTGTACACTGGTGTTAAATATTATTTAAGCCACCAAAATCATATTTTGGACTTTTTTTTTTTATCAGTGCATTCTCTCTGACTGAATTTTGATTGTGTGTGTAAGTCATATAATCATAGTATTCTATGACATTGCTAACTGTGTGCTAACCTGCAGCTAGAAGATTCCATTGAGCGCTGATACTGTATACTGTGGTCATGCTAATTCTGTGGTATTAAAATATTACACTTATTATGTAAATAGAAGCCAAAGGGCAGCTTAGACTTTGGCATACTGTATATAAAGAAAGCTGTATAGTCATTACTTCCTTTTTCTTTCTTCTTCTTTTTTTCTTTAATTTCTCAGCAATCTGAAACCATGCAGGTAGGTTTTCCTCCCTCTCGTCTCAGATAAATTCCCCACAGATCTGAAATAAAGGTACCTATAGACATCAGATGATATTCAATTGTCAGCGTTAAAAGCATTCTTTGCTTTAGAGTGGCCCTGTAGTGTAGAGATAGATTTGCTTTAATAGACTGCCCATACATTAGGGTGGCGGGAAGGTCGTGAAACACTTCAGGCACTTCAGGTCACATGATCGGAAGACCGCACGTGACTTGGCCTGTCTCTGCATAGCTTACTTTACTCACTAAGGGCTCTGCTGATGTCAGCACCATAGTGTAGGTCATTGTGATTGCAGGGCTTGTGACCAGCCAGAGAACCATCAGACCTCTTTGTACAACTCACAGGTATGTGTTGATGACTTTACTTCTAACCTGCCTCCCTAATATCTGCCTAAAGTTTGGGTCAAAAAAACTGACCTTTCCTAAGACCACGCCAGTATACACTGTGTACTGCACCCAAGCAATTTCAGAATTTTGAAACATGAGTTGGTACTATGTGTGCGTGTGTATTACAAATGATTTAGGCATCAGCACACAGACATGTCCATGGCACACCAAATTAGATTCTTGGCTATTTAAAGGCTTTTTGGAGTGTTATAGGGCCTCATGCACCTAGGTGTTTAAAGTGTTACTAAACATCCAGTCTCCCACAGAACATGGAATTGCAGTTATTTTAGTAAATATAAACTTGCTAAATACCTTTTCACATCAGCAGTACATAACAGTCTTGTGGTTTCTATCATATCCAGCTGAGCACTGGTTAAAGCTTGTAGGAGGAGTTTTCATTCCTCTCTGAATTCCTATGAGGCTGCATGACCTCAGACCCTCTATCTAGACAGTGTTGATTGGCCTTGTGCTGATCACATGCACCCTTCAAAAGAAAAAACTCTAGCAATACACACCAAACTGAGCGTGTTCCGAGTGTCTCCTAGGGCTCTGTACTATCAGCACATGGATGGGGACTGTGGAAAAAGGGGTGGATCAGAGAAGACAGGATCAAACAGCCTTTTTACATAATGCAGAGGACCCCTTAGGTCCCACAGTATAACAAGCATGCTTTTTTGTATATACAGATTGATTTTTACTGTTGTGGGTTTAGTAACACTTTAACAAAATTACTTGAAGCATGTTCCTTGGATATTAGTACTGGCTGTCAATATTTTTCTTTCTCAAATCAAATTGCCTAATACAGACAAGTGTTGAAAGGATTGTGTCACTTCAGAATAGAACATGAAATAATCCACACTCATGCTGCAGTCTTTGTCCTATCAGTAATTCCCCAAGAAGGGGCTCTTTCCTCCCTGTAGGACATCATAGTATTGCCTTGATGCCTGACTTTTCCTGCAAGTGCCATGGTTATGCTGAAAACTGGAACCCGGATGTGTTAAGCCCCAATAGCAGTGGTCTTAGACTAGTCCTAATGTGCATTGCCAGTTTAGGACGCATTTATTTGGCTAAGTGACAGTAAGGTACAGATAACGTCTGATATCATTTTTGTCTCCTGTTGTGATGCTGGAGCAGTGCTTACAGCAAATGTACTGATCCTAGATTTGGATGTATTCACTAAAGCATTGAGAAGAGAAGTGTTGATGTAAAAAGGATAGTAACCCAAGACAACCAAGATGAATGTTTTCTGATTGCTGTGGGTTACTGGACTTTGAACATTGTTCTTTGTGTGCGTATGGATCCTATGGTAAAAAAAAAATTAAACCAGCATTAAATATTCAGCCTGTGTGCTATAGGAAAAAATTAACTCGTTAATTTAAGTGAATATCGATGGGTTGGACCACTTATCAACATTATACATCTTTCAGAGGCACCAGCACAGTTCTCATCAGCTTCTAGCCTTGTCTACCTGCTGCTCTTACAACATGGGTTCTCACATTTGCTATTGGCTCTTTCATTTATTTTACATTATGTAAAATGTAGAAGTATAACAGCAAGAAAGAGTCAAAGCCTGCTGTATGTTGGGGCAGAGCGAGGGCTCAAAAATGTATGAGACGTTTAGTGATTCAGCCCATGAAACCCTAATTATTCAGTATGTGGTGATCCAGAATAAAAATAACCCCAAATATTTATTGAACAGCACTCCACTTGTCAAGTTTGAACCTTGGCAACATTAAAGTGATAGTAAAGTCTTTAAAGAAAAAAAAAAACCATGTTATACTTACCTGCTCTGTGTAGTGGTTTTGCACAGAGCAGCCTGGATCCTCTTCTTGGGTCCCCGGCTGGCACTCCTGGCCCCTCCCTCCTGCTGAGTTCCCCCAGAGCAAGCAGCTTGCTATGGGGGCACCCAAACAGGTGCGCTCCTGAGCTGCGGCTCTGCGTGTCAGTTCACACACACAACAGCAGCTAGGCCCTGCCCCCTCCATTACCTGATTGGCTCACTGGCTGTGATTGGAAGAAGCCAGTGGCTCCCATTGCTGCCTCAGCCAATCAGGAGTGATAGTCTCCGGAGAGCCGATGCGCTTGTGGACACCACTAAATCAAGAGGGGGCTCCGGTAAGTATTTGGGTGGACTGCTGCACACAGAAGGTTTTTAACCTTCTTGCATAGAATGCATGAAGGTAAAAAACCTGGAACCTTTGCAACCACTTTAAAGATGCAGATTCCAGGACTGCCATCATTATTCATTTTATGAGCCACCTACCCAAAATGAGTGTGCAGGGGAAGAGTGGCAATGCTGTAGTGGCAGTGAGTCGGTTATTAAAATCTAAACCCAATCATTAAAATCTCATAAGTTTTAGGGCTGATGCACAGAATGTGCCTAAATCCTTGTATTGCACAGGCATTTACATGTGTCAAGCATTTGAGCATAAATGGATTCCATGGGCTAGAAAACGAATTTATTCTGGCCATTGGAATGAAGGAACGCTCAAGTGCTAAATGCATCTAGTTTTTCGTTGTGTTTACACGCATATAGGCATGTCAAGAGGTTGTTCTACTAAAAAACTCCTCTCCTGAACATGCTGGTGATGGTTTTTGCCTGTAAACGCTCCTCTCGTAATCCATCTTTAAATGCCCGTGTTTGCATGTACACTTAGGCGAACGTAGAGGTGCTATTACGGTTTTAAAAAAAACGCCTGTAAAAGTGTCATTCTTTAAGCCCTTCGTGCATGAGCCCTTAACATGTTAATGTCACACCAAAAGTAGAGTTTTACCTTATTATATCTGCATCTTTTTGCTTCTCAAAAGAATACCTGGTAATGCTGCCATGAAAATCCTTAGTCAGGCACTTCTTGTTAAGGGGTTGAAACGGTCTCCCATTTTTGCTCCTGTGTTGTTGCTTTGTCATATGCAGCCCTTGTGGAGACTTCAAGCGGACATTCAGACACACATTCTGCAAGCATGGTCCATTGTTGCTGCTCTTAGAAAGCCAGTCCAGAGTAATGATGTTCAGCTGAAGCTGCAGAGAGCTTGATAGGAGGAAGTGCCTGAAAGAGGCTAGAGGAGATCAGCAGTACTCAGATACAACCAAGAATAAGAGAAAGATCAAAGCTAGTATTATATTTACAAAAACCAAGGCAGTTATTTATAATTCACAGTGTTTTAATAAACCAAATGTCATCCAGTTAGGGTTTATGTCTGCTTACGTAGCGACGCAAGGATAAGTATTACCAGGATGTGCGTACACCTCCAAAATCAAGTATGCAATAGCCACTCCCAAATTTAGTCCTCCTACTTTAACTCTCCTCTAATGTCTATGGGTATGTTGTCTGTAAGCACTTTTAGATCATATTTTTTTTTTTTATTTGCAGGTAAGCATTTTTAAGTAAAGGTACTGGAATTAATTTAAACTGCATTCTCAAACCAATGAGTTATTTAATATGTACAGTATGTTTTAGAGGAAAAAAAGATTGCAGAGGTGAAAAAACAGTTCCATTTCATTGTGCCTGTGGGTGAGAAAATAGTGCCCGGTAATGAATTAAAGAACAAAATAATGACCTGTGAAGCTGGAGTATTTCTATTACATTTGACAATGTAGACCAATTTGTAAAATAAAAGTGAATTTGGAAGATTTTGTTACAGGGAACGATGTGTGAACTTTATTTTTTTTTCCCCCCAAATGTATTTTTGTAGTATAACTTCAGTATGTTGTATTTTCTGTCTGTTGCTAATAAAGACATCAGCACAGAGTTTCTTATGTAGTACAAAAATGGTCTTATATTACAGGTTTCTCCCCCAAATCACAGATAAATGTTTTGTTTAGATTCCTTTAAAGTGTAAAGCTAGTCAGCAAATCATGTTAACTTGGATAGAATGGGGAAGAGTAAGGCTCCGTTCACACTTGTATTACTCCAAAGTTGCACGATGCAATTTGGATACGACTTTGGTTTTTGTTAATGATAATGGACAACTGTTGCATGTACAACATTCCGGCGCAACGTTCATACGACTTTTGAGGGTTTTCATTGCAGTCTGACACTCGAGTTGCATGAAAACCGTACCAATGTAGTGCATGAACGCTGCAACTTGAAGTCACACGGATATGAATGGTACCCATTGGGAATCATGGGGGGTGACTTGTCATGCGACTTTGGACCACAAAGTCACATGACAAGTATCACAAGTGTGAATGGGCTCTTAAGCTGACTGCACAAAATGAGGAAAAAAAGGATTACACCCTCTGTCAGAATACACTGATCAGCATGTCCCTTTGACAGAAGTCAATCAAATGATCACCTTAGGCAGGGATGGCCACACACTGATCGAATTCTGTCCGGTCTCTGCTGAACAAGACACTTTTTGATCAGTGTATGGCCAGCTTTAGGCTGGCTTCACACCTAATGCATTGCAGTAAAGTACAGTCAAATGTAAAGTGTATGTCCAGCCAAAAGTTCTGTTTAGTTTTAGAGTGGGGAAGAGTTGTAACCCCTGTCTGGGAATTACTGCTATTGGGGCTTCATTAGAGAGATTTAACTTTCACTTCTGTCAATGTTTTACCATTCAGGAAGTGAGGGGGAATCTTTTAACAGCAACAAAGAAATAAAAATGCTAGAGTAGAAGTCTAAAACCTTCCTCAGATTTGTATTGATGTCTGGCTAAACATGCATGTGTGTTGCATTGCAACAGTGTTATTCATTTAGAATGGCACCCCAACGCACATTGTCAGTAGCTGGCAACACACCTACAGTACAATGCACATAGTCTGTATTGTGGTACAATGCTTTGCTGAAAATGATGCAGATCCAGTTTTTCATGCACTGACGTGTGCTGCCAGCCTGTTCAGAATTATGGGGGTTGCCTACATACAGATTGCCCAGGCTCCAGGAGGATGGGAGTATTAAAATGAGTGTGTTACAGAACCACAAGTGTGAAGGGATTTTATTATTGCGTTCTGCTGGAGAAGTGATAGGAGGTCTCACAAAGGTTGTCATAGACCAGCTTTTCTCAACCAGGGTGCCTTGAGGTTTCTTCAGGGGTGCCTTGGCAAAAATGTCTAAAAATTTACCAAAACTTGTATACAAGCCAGCAGGTGGAATAAGCCTGCCTTTTAGTTACACAAAGCCACAGGTTTTCATTGTGCATCATAATGACCTTCTAGCCACCGGCATCCTGACCAGCAATTACATCATCAGTTGATAAGGAGGATGTCAACTGCGTGCACAGCATCCTAGTTTGACCCTCCCCCGCCCCTCTCCATCAGTGCTGGGGTCACATTAGCTCAGTGATAGAGAAAAACTGGAATACTAGTCAGTACCAGTGTGCAAACGTGTATTTGCTTTGGAAGAATAAATCCCCTCTAATGTTGGGTGTCCTACATGTGTGGATGTTGCTGTGTTATATCAAACTATTAGAATAGTTTTTTACATTTTAGAATGGGGTGCCCTTTTAAAATTGTGGACAGTCTTCAGGCACCCTATTTTAGAAAGTGGTGCCTGAAGACTGTCCATAGTTTTAAAGGGTGCCTGGGGACTGTCCATAATTTTAAAGGGTGTCTCGGGACTGGTCATAATTTTAAAGGGTGCCTTGACAGAAAAAAAGGTTGAGAGACACTTTCATAGACCACAATAAAATAGAGGTTCTATTCTGTCCAGAAATTAACAAAAATCGGTTTGGGCTCAGGCTTCACTTTAAAGTTGACACATGGGATATAATTATTTTCAGAGAAGTCAGACACAAACATTTTAGACCAAGTATAAGAATTGCTCACACTCGTGTTCCTGAATGATGCTTTTAGCCTGTGGCTCATAATTATGTATGCCAGGTATGCAATGCCAGCAATAGCAACCCACATAATCCTTGACATATGTACTAAATATAGCAAATAATACTCATTTCCTGTTATCATTGTAACATTTGCATAATACCATTTCTCAGTTGTACAATACAAGACACCAGAATTTAAGTTTTTAACCACAGGTTTATGCAGCTATATTTAGGTGAGTGGGCAGTGGCAAAAAAAGAAAACTACGGGGATATTCCCTATATAACCCCCTCCACTCCCGACTAGCCTTGGTTTTTTACTAGTGTCCTAGGTGATGGACCTCTTCTTTCTACTAAGCGAGGCTTACCTTATTTATGTGGAGGTTTTGCTTTCAAAGTTTCTTCCATCAAGATTTCTGACTGCGCCATAGTCACTGCTGCTTCTATCTGCAGCTTGCAGGATCTGTTGATGCTTTGGCTGAGCCTGTGAGGACCAGCCTGTAATGATATTTTGGACACTGGATCCTGCATGGGTGTTAACCTTGGCACCTGGCGTGTCACTTAAGTTGGTCACAGGGAGTACAGTCATGGTCAAAAATATTGGCACCCCTGAATTTCTGTAAGATAATGCACCACTGCATCCAGAAAATTGTAATTACAAATGTCTAGGCATTCTCATGCTTATTTCTTTTGATAGTATTAGTATGACACAAAAAGTGGAAAAACAAAAAGCCAAATCTGACACGTGTTACACAAAACCCCAAAAATGGACTAAACAAAATTGTCACCCTCAATTTAATATTTGGTAGCACACTCCTTGGAAAAAATAACTGAAATCAATTGCTTCCTGTAACCATCTTACACCTCTCTGATGGAATTTTGGACCACTTTTTTCAGCAACTGCTCCAGGTCTCTCAGATTGGAATGGTACCTTTTCCCAACTGTTTTGAGATCTCTCCACAGGTTCTTTATGGGATTCAGTACTCTCCAGCGCTTTGTTCTAAACCATTTCTGGGTGCTTTTTGATGTGTGCTTTGGCCATGACTTCTGCCGGAGACCTAACTTTCTTACAGTGGCCCCTACATTGCTACCCAGAATTCTTTGGTAGTCTTCAGATTTCATAATGCCATGCACATGGTCAAGACATCCAGTGCCTGAAGCAGCAAAGCAACCCGAAAACATCAGTGAAATTCCACCATGTTTGACTGTAGGGACTGTATTCTTTTCTTTAAAGAATGATGGGCTTTACCAAAAAGTTGTAATTGTGTTTAGTCTATCCATAGCACGGTCTCCCAAAAGGATTTTGGCTTCCTCAGGTAAGTTTTGGCAAACTCCAACTTTTTTTATGTTTCAGCAGTGGGGTCCTCCTGGGTTTCATACCATAGCATACCTTTTCATTCAAATGGTGACATATAGTGCGAGCTGATACAGTTGTACCCTGTGCCTGAAGGTCAGCTTGAATTTGTCAAAGTTGATTGAGGTTCTTTATCCACTGTTCGAACAATCCTTCATTGCAATTTTTGATCAAGTTTTTCTCTTTCGTCTATGTCCTGGGAGATTAGCTATAGTAAACGGCTTGACAATGTTGCGCACAGTGGACACAGGAACATTAAGATCTGGTAATTTATACAGGTGAGTTTAATTACAAATTACAGGAGCATCACAAACTTAGAATGCAAGGTACCAATAATTTTTTCCAGTACATATTTGGGGTTTTGTGTGGAATGTCAGATTTGGCTTTTTGTTTTTCCTTTTTTTGTGTCATACCAATACAAACAAAAGAAATAAACACGAGAATGCCTAAATATTTGTAATTGCAACCATTTTCTGGGGGAAGTGGTGCATTATCTGACAAATGCAGGGGCGCCAATATTTTTGGCTATGACTGTATGTAGGTCTAGGGCCGTTGTCCGCCAGCAGCAGAGCCTTTTCTCTGATGATCCCTTTGCAGGAATGCCCATCATGAGGTGTGGTCCCTTAATTCTTGCCCAGAGTGAAGACATCTGCTGCAATAAATACAGGGTTTGCACCCTTAAAATTTATCCCAGGGTGCTGGCCCTCCTATGCCTTGGCTACAGAAGAGTTCATGCGCAACACTTCAGCAGCTCACTGTATTTGGGTCCTATTGGTTGCCAAAGCATCCCAAATCTTTTCCTTTGAAACTTACAGCAAGTGATGCATGCCAATTGGACTCACCTGGAGAAGGGGTTTTCTCTACTGAATTGATTCACTCTGCAGTTCTCCAGGGGAAGATCCCTTAAAAAAAAAAAAAAAAAAAGGTTCTCCGGCTGTTGGCCTGGTCACTTAATAAAACCTCAATGGTCCCAGAGGATGAGGGTCCATTCTTTAAAGACTCTTCTTACAGGAGGCTTGAGGCCCCCTCTAAGGCATCTTTTTCTGGTTGGAGCAGCTGTGCAGCAGGTGGGAGGGTGTTAAGCGCTCAAGGTTTTGGTAAAGTGTATACTTCACTCCAGAAAACACTGCCATTGGGTAGTAGTTTGCAGGGTTTTCCAAAAGCTTTGAGTTTCTCAGTCAATGCCTTGGATATTTTACAGCAGATTTCAGGTTCAACACTGTCCACCTATATGAGGATCCTTTGGATCAACTGCTGGTCAGCAGAACTTCTCTGCAGGAAGCAACGTGAGAGGCTACTTTTTTAGGGAAAGAATTTGTAGCGTCCCTGAATGTGGGTAAAAGAATTTCTTACCCCTGAAGAAGGTGAAATTGTGGAGTCAAAAGCTGATGCTGCCTTCAGACGCCAAGACGCATACCTTTTGCAAGCAGCAAGCAGAAGCCATTCACATATGCCCATAAGGACAACTGGACTCCCAAGTCCTCCAGATGTCGAGGATAATCCTCTTCCCAGTGAAGGGTGCCCTCACTTGTACTGGTGGTGGGGATGTTTATCGGCCTCTTTGCAGGGAATCGCAGACAGCAGAAGAAATTTTCTTCCAACTAAATACTAATATATTTATAGGAAAGCCCCAGGGCTTAGGAATAAAGTAGCACTCAATGTTCTGGATCCCCCTAGAAAAAGGTCACTTTTTTAATTTTTAAGAACAAAATGGGTTTTATCAGTGTAGAAGATGTAACGCTTGTAAGATCACTCAGAATAAAAACTGGAAGATTGAAGAGTTTCAGTCTTATACTACAGAGAAGAGATTTAAAGTAAAATAATTAATTGCTTGTGATACCAAATACGTCACTAGTGTGTTGGAATATCCCTACAATTTGCAGTATGTAGGCAGAACAACACAC
Source organism: Staurois parvus (assembly GCF_062004578.1). Classification (NCBI taxonomy): domain Eukaryota; kingdom Metazoa; phylum Chordata; class Amphibia; order Anura; family Ranidae; genus Staurois; species Staurois parvus. The sequence continues at coordinate 2,583,240 of NW_028317857.1, read as the reverse complement.
ATGTTGCGCACTAGGATTATTGAACACATTAATAATGGATACAGAAATACAGTGTATCCAATCATTTTCGGTTATGTGATGTACAACTAAGAAATTAGTATTTTTAGCTTACCAGTTATGTCACAACAGGATTACTAACCTTTTATGGTATAGATAGAGTGTATAGACAGTGGAGGAGGAGTAATTTTGAAGAACAGATTTTAAAGAATGAAACTTGGTGGATCCACCAGTTAAACACAGTCACCCCCAGTGGTTTAAATGAAGATATAGACTTAAACTGCTTTCTCACCAATTATTAGAGTAATTTGTAGACCATCCACAAGATGGCAGTGGTGGGGATTTTATCTCCACAGTGGAAATATGGGGGTTAGCATCCTGGACTGTGTGTGTTATACTCCACAGGGATCTATCTATCGTCGTATCTGACCCTTGGTGATTGCATGCACCGTCACCCATAAGCAACTTTTTCCATGAATTCTCTTAGCAATTATTTTACAGGGTAGGTTGCCAGGTCTTTCCCCAACCCCTACCATGCAGGAGATCCCGCATGGCCAGGGATGAAACTAGGACAATTTAGACAGGAGCCAATTAACCTACCAGCATGTCTTTGGAGTGTGAGAGGAAACCCACGCAAGCACAGGGAGAACATGCAAACTCCATGCAGGAGGCGCCTTGGTTGGGAATTGAACCCATGACCCATTTACTGCACGGCAGACAGGCTAACCACTAAGCCACTTTGCCGCCCTCCACAGGGATAAGGGATTAGAAATAGGTGTCATATAAATTCTCATAAGTTTCAAGTGTGGTTTTATGCAATTGACTATTATTATACAGGATCTATATAGCACCAACATTTTGCGCAGCACTTTTCAAAATGAAGGTAGACATTACAGTTACAATACAATTAGGCACAAGAGGAAACAGAGGGCCCTGCTCGTTAGAGCTTACAATCTAGGAATATCTCATTTTAGGCAGCTTAGGGTAATGCAATTTGGTTTAATGGATAAGCGAATGAGATCCTAGCACATTAACCACTTGCCTACCAGGCACTTATACCCCCTTCCTTACCAGGCCAATTTTCAGCTTTCAGCGCTGCCGCACTTTGATTGACAATTGCGCGGTCATGCAACATTGTACCCATATGAAATTTTGATCATTTTTTTCTCACAAATAGAGCTTTCTTTTGGTGGTATTTAATCGCCACTGGGCGCTTTACTTTTTGCGCTATAAATTAAAAAAAGTGCAAAAAATTTGAAAATAAAAAAAAAGTTTATTTGTTTCTTTTATAAAATTTTTCAAACAGGTATTTTGTCTCATTCACTGATTTGCGTTGATGAGGCGGCACTGATGGGCACTGATAGGCGGCACTGATGGGCACTGATAGGCGGCACTAAAGGGCACTGATAGGCAGTACTAATGAGGTGGCACGGATAGGCGGCACTGATAGACAGCACTAATTAGGGGTCACGGATAGGCGGCACTGATATGCAGCACTGATAGGCGACACTGATGATGGGTACTGATAGACGGCACTGACTGGCATCACTTCTGGGCACTGACTGGCGGCACTGACTGGCACAACCCCTGGGCACTGACTGGCAGCACTGCTGGGCTGCACTGGTGGGTGGCACTGGTGGGTGGGCACAGGTGGGTGGGCACAGGTGGGTGGCACTGCTGGGCACATGTAGGTGGCACTTCTGGGCACAGGTAGGTGGCACTGCAGAGTGGCACAGGTGGGTGCACTGCTGGGAACGGGTGGGCGGGGCTAGTGGGCGCACTGCTGGGCGGAACGTGCGGGTGTCACTGCTGGGCACCGATCATCAGGGCACTGATCATCAGTGCCCTGATGATCGGTGCCGATCCCCGCTCTGACAACTGCCGGTTCTCGGCAGTACTTTCCTCACGATCTGACAGCGTGAGGAAAGTGCAGCCGAGAACCGGCACTTGCATTTCCCTGTGATCAGCGTGTCATTGGACACCGCTGATCACGTGGTAAAAGGCCGGTGGGATCGGCCTTTCACCACATCACGTGATCAGCTGTGTCCGTAGGACACAGCGATCACGGAGATCGCCGGGTGCGCGCCCCCTGGGGCGCGCAGGAGAGCGCGTTCTGGGAGGACGTCATATGACGTCCACTCAGAACTGGCCGGCCGCGGTGAAGCCGTCATTCGGCTATGCGCGGTCGGCAAGAGGTTAAACATTAGTATTAATTATAAGATATATGAATTCTATACCTTTAACCTGTATCTTGTGTATTGGAGCCTCTTATTTTTTGTAATAATTAATGTTTATTATCATATGGTTGAGGTTCTACCTTGTATAATGGATTAGGGTCTGCAATTTTGTAGTTGTTTACATATTTTTTTGTATTTCTAATTCCACTTTTAATATTTTTATACATCTGTATGTGTCCAGAAGTTTGTTACCACTGTTTACTAGCCCTTACATAACACTAAAGAGAGTGACTATGGAGTTAAATTTAAATAGGATGGGGGGGGGGAGTTTTTCTATCTGTCAATATGTTTAAATGCAGCACACCTAATTGGCTCAGTCCTGCTTTCCTCTGTCCAGTACTAGAGGATAGCTGCAGTACAGTGGATTACAAGTGGCAGATATATCAGTTTACTCTAGTTACATTTTTAAAAAAGTATTAATGATTACAGAGTTGCATTGACTTGTGTATTTCATATTGGCTTTGAATTAAATGTAGCACTACCCTCTTAGGACTTGCTGAAATATTTGGGGCCCCCCTATAGTCCTGCACAGCCAGGCAACACGCATTTCCACATAGACTTGCATCCAGGAGTCGGTAACCAATCATTGAGCTTGTTTTGAAGTTTTATTAGAGGACTTGGAACTTGGATAGGGTTGGGGGTGTATGGGATGCCCAATGGAAGCGAGAACAACTTCCTGAACTAAATACAATTTTACAGCAAAACAGTCTCTTTCGGAGAGCTAGCCAACGACACCTGTAGTACCATCCCAGACTCCTTATCCAGCTATTCTGAAGGAAATCCCTGAGCAGGGGATCCAGTGTCTGCCACATAAATGGTAAATCAGTCCTGGGTGGCAGGCTAATCTAGTTTCCTACTAGAGTGCCTCTTTCCCCTATCTGGCCCAGGGGGTCAGTGGCTGCTACCAGGCCTTTTAGCTGGGCTGCTCCTTCCTTCCCTGCCTCACAGATGGTCCTCTCTCAGGGGGCCGTTGAAGCCCTGAGTTATCCTTCAATGGTCCTCTGCCTGCAGGTGGGCCCCCTCGCAGGCTCCTCTCTCCAGCCTCACATTTTCCTTCCCCCCCCCCCCCCAAACTCTCCTGTTGCTGAGCAGGCTTGAATACTCTTAAATGCTGTCCTGGCCCTTTGATCGATTGCTATAAAAGAACAGAGGAGACATCTGATGTCCCTAGATCCCAGACCTCTCCATAAAGAGGTCCTGTCATGATCCATGCTATCACAAGGGTTCAAAAAAATTTTTTTTAAAGAGTCTGTAAATAAATAAAATAATTAAAAAAAAATGTTTACAGTGCCCCGTGCTTGTGTCCAAATGTGATGGCTCAAGTAGGTCCCACACGATTATGTAAAGGGTGAGCGCACCACACGTGACGCTGGGAACGTCTGAGTGAGAGCAATAATTGTAGTGCCAGACCACCTGCGTAACTCTAAACTGATAATCTGTAAAGGCTTTCAAAGCGTTGCCCATGGATAATTTAATGTACCGTAGTTTGTCGCCATTCCACATGTGTGCAATTTTAAAGTGTGACATGTTGGCTATCTATTTACTTGGCAAAATATCATCTTTTATATTTTACAAAAGAAAATGTGGTATCTTATTGTGTTTATGTGCACAAAATTTCATTAAAGTGTATTTGTTCCTGAAAATTTGCATTTGATAAACCACTGTGCAAATATTGTGTGACATAACAAATGTCAACACCCACCATTTTATTCTCCAGGGACTTTGTTTTCAGAAAATATATAATGTTTGGGGGTTTTAAGTAATTTTCAAGCACAAAATGCTAATTTTTACATGTATGTGCGAAATTTCAGAATTGGCCTAGATGGCAAGTGCTTAGTGATCCATGGAGAGCTGTCCCAGAATGTTATTTGGTCAAGTTACATAAGAACCTGAAATGGTTAACCCTGTCATTTTACAGGACCTATGGTCCTCATACTAGTTGCCCATCATGTTTTCATCTTCTACTTCTTGGTAAAAACTCTCCTATACTTGTTTCAATGAGGTTCTTTGTAACAGCTCACTACTACATATCCTGCATTCATGGTGTGGTAGGCCTGCTTATGCACAGAAAATGGCAAAGTCAAAAAGGTCACCTGGCCCTCAAGCGTCTCTACATTGAAAGGCCCCCCTTGCTTCTCTGTATCTCTTAGGAAGAGATTGGGGTACAGGTTGGTGATGGTAAGGCCTGAGTATCTATTGTGTACTTTGGCGCTTTAGTGTCTATTGTAACAGCAAACCAATTTCTGTTTTATTTTGGGATTCACGACTTAGGTTTGTGTGAAGCACGCTAGTGTTTTCCTGTGTATGGATTGGGGAAGGAGTAGAAGTACAATTAGTCCTTAGCCTAGCTGCTGGTGACAAAGAACATACTGTAAGTTTTCTGTATTGTCTGGGAAGGACAAAGAGACACACAAATCATAGCCAAGTGCTCAACGTGGCAGAACTCATAAAATGCACAAAAAAGGACTCAGCATTCTTATATGGTTTATGATGGTAATAACATCAAGAAGGAAAATAAAAGCTGCTATAGATTTCATGTTGTATCTTATCACCTTTTTATGTGCCAAGTTACAATATTATGATCCAGCGGTTACCATAAGCTCTCTTCTCCACATTTATACTGTGACTTTTTTTGCAGAGAATGAAGGAAGAAAAAGTAATGTTACTTCTTCAAGTCAAACCGGAACTTTAAGTTCATATAATAAACAAACAAATTTTAAGGAGTGGAATCTGCATTTATTTTTTGACATACTCACCTGCTACATTTATACACGTATCCCAGTGTTTAACTAATGCCTGGAAAGCTTTGGCATAGAAAGATTTGTCAGTACTCCTGAACTATCATAGGACATTTGTGAATGATTGTGTTCAGTGTTCCCACAGAAAGATTTGTCTCTTGTGTAATTTCACGACTGGTTAAGCGACAATTATCCAGGACCCGGCGTTCCATGCACTGAATGTTCACAGGAATGACTGCTGTGGGCTGGGAACCACCACAGCCGGGATTGTCACTGACAGATGTACGGCCATCTTTTAAACTTTTACACCATTCAAATGTCTTACTGCGACTGAGCGTCTCATCACCGTACTGTGCTTGAAGTCTTCTGTAGATATCGGCAGGTCTTACGCCTTCATTCCCAAGAAACTTCATCACCACACGCTGTTCCATGCACGCACTAACACTGTTCTCTGCCATCTTGATTAACCACATCCCAACTGCCCTATAGCAGGTATACTGCTACAGGGCGACAGGGGTGCACAAAATCATGTGTATATACATGTGATTTTGTATTTCCGGATAGGGGGCACGCGTCCTGCGCGCACCACCATTTGCGCCTGTCAATTATCGGGTCCCAGCCAGTGCTTACCTGCCGAGACCCAGTGATTACCAAGGATCACCAACGGGGAGGAGGGCTACTTTATTTACTAACAGTCCTCCTCCCTTTCGGCTCGGGCACACTGCTCTGGATGGCTGTGCACATCCGGAGCAGTGGGCTTACAGTGAAGCACCAACACACCACCCCCCAGTAAAACACTCTCAGCACACAGTTAACCCTTTGATCGACCCTCATGTTAACCCTTCCCTGCTCAGTGCCATTAGTACAGTGTCAGTGCTTTTTTTTTTTTTTTTTTTTTAGTACTGATCACTGTATTGGTGTCACTGGGGATGTCAGTGACACCGTCAGTTCCCCCCAGTGTCAGAATACCAGCCGTAGTCCTGCAGTTCCGCTATAAGTCGCTGATTGCCGCCATTACTGGTAAAAAAAATAAAAATTACAGTATATATGCCGCCGTTTGTAAACGCTATATCTGTCACATAAACCAATAAATTTACATATTTTGGGATTTTTTTTTTAGCAAAGACACGTAGCAGAATACATTTTGGCCTAAATTTATGATGAAATTAGATTTTTTACATTTTTTTTTACTAGACATGTTTAAAAGCAAAAAGTCTAAAATGTTGTTTTTTTTCCTCAAAATTCTCTTTTTTTTTTATAGCGCAAAAAATAAAAAACGCATAGGTGATCAAATACCACCAAGAGAAAGCTCAATTTGTAGGGAAAAAAAGGATGTAAATTTAATTTGGGTGCAGCATTGCATGATCGTGCAATTGTCAGTTAAATAACACAGCGACGTAATACAAAAAATGTCCTGGTCAGGAAAGGGGGTAAATCCTCAGGAAGGCAAGTGGTTAATGGACTCTGGACTGGCACGTGACATGTGCGCCACCTATCAGTAATAGGAAACACTTGCCACTTACTACTGCGTGTAGTACCACCATATTAGCATCCTTTTTATACCTTTAAAATGAATAGCCCCGGTTTGACTTGAACGCCCCTCATAGTATGAAGAGTATAGCTTTGTTTTAGCACAGATTAAAGACATTTCCATGTTCTTAAGCTATACATGAACAAAACATCAGCAAAATGTGTGTATAGCCAAAAAGTTTCTTCTTAGTTTAGTTTTTGTAGATTTAAAAGCATTAAATTCCCTGTTGGTTTCATGTTTACTGCCGTTGTGTTGTTCAGATTTTCCTTCACTTCCTATCCTGGAGATACAAAGGGAAATGGGAAGTCATTTCTCCAAAGTGAAGGAGAACATTTTGGCTTTTATCTATGTAATGTGTTCCACTCTGAAATTAGACTGGACTATCAGCCTGTTGCTTCTAGGCTTGGGTGCATTTGCACCCACTTTTCCAGCTCTTCCACCATTTAGTTTGAAAACATCCTAATAAGCTATTTGCTCCCCCAAGCACTAAGGAGCTTTGTATCCGTTTGGGGAGGATTTTGTACAAAGGTGATCTGTTCCCATTGTAGATTCATCAGTGTCCCATCTTAAAAAGGCACATTTTATTTAGATGGAATATGTGCCTGTTTTTAAATAGACAGCCGAAAAGCAATTGAAAGCCGATTCTTAGATGGGTCCAGCCCTTCGCCCAAACCTGGCTGTGACTTTACCTTGTCAAGCCATGTATGAATTGGTCAAAATCTCAAAAGATACCATTAAGGCAGTTGATTCCTTGCTTTTTGTACATGTGGAGCAGATGGCTGTAGCTTTACATTTCTGTTGTAATGGTCTGCTGAAAGTCTCCCATTTCATCTGTTGCTTGTGTCATATGTCTGTACATATACATAGAGCACTTTGATGGAAGTGCTGGCTGTGGAATCCTTGTGCGAGATGCGTTTCTCGGTTTCTGAACCCAAAGAAGGCATCTGTCCACTCTTGGATTTGAAAGATCATTTTGAAATTCTGCATGGAATCCACTTGTTATCACTCCCCTTCACTGGGGACATTTTCTGGCTACTGTGAACATCAAGAATATGTACCTGCATGTCTCCATCTCTTAAGTGCATCAACATTTTCTATGTTTTGTTGTGAGGCCCCTACAATGCCAGCTCAAAGCCCTGCCCTTTTGGCCTCTTGTCTGCACCTCTGGTTTTCACCATGTTTGCCCTAGCATTAGCCCTGCTTTGCTATTGTGGCATTCCCATTGTGGGATACTTGGGGATCTCATTTTGTTGGAACAGTTGTCATAAACTCTAACATACGCAGTCAAAGCCTGAGTCTGACAAAGCGGTTCGGATCCCGAAACAGCAGAAATTGTTGCTGGAGTCGACTCGTCATTTGGAGTACCTGGGTCTAGTCCAGGACATTCAGGCCAGAGTGTTTCACAGGAGAAAATTTAGTCTTCAGACTCAGATTTAAGCTCTCCAATTCAGTAGAGTCCAATTAGTCCAGTTTCACTCCAGACCTCTACAATTCAATATTCTGTCATAGAGGGACAAGGCAATCTAATCCCTAGACAGACCGATCCATTTGTCAAAGAGGACCAGGTAGACCCTGGCTTAGTGTCTCAGGAATCCAGCGCTTACGTACCTACAAGTGTAAAATCTGCAAATGTGTCCTACTTTCTTACCTGTTGATCATGTCAGAAATTCAGAGCTGTCCTTGTGCACACCTCCCATGTTATCTCAAGGTGTCTGTTTTACCCTCCTAGTTTATAACTTGGACTAGAAAGCCATCCCTCCTATGTTTTGGAGATAAGAAGAGGGGAGGAGTTTAACAAAATACAGCTGGACAGAGCTGACACCATTAATAGCAATTTTGTTCCAGAATAGTTTTGGCAGACCCGAAAAGTACAGGAAATCGTTGTCTCTTTACCTCCACCAGCTATAGTCCAAGCCCACTGTGCACTCTTTTTTGTGATTAAAAAAAATTCTATATCAAGAAATTGATTCTTTAACTGCAGGAAATATCGTAAATGTGTGTTTTAGTGCTACTGTATTGTCTACCAAACCTCAGTCATCTCTAGTTTTCTTTCTAAAAAAAAGTCAAGAAAGCAGATTTGCTTAACACAAAAGCCCTAATCAAATCTGGCTGTTCTCTGAAACATTCAATGCAAACTTCCTTCAGGCTACAGATTAATTTGCCTATTGATTTCTTCCTTTCTGTCTTTTTTTTTTTTTTCTTCCTTTCATTTTTGGCTTCTGTAAAGTAAGAATTAGGTTACCCTGATTTCCTTAGAAGCAAATAAATAAATAAATGGGCCTCAGTCTGTAATTTAGAGACCTCTCCATTGGAGTGTGAATGCAAAGTAGCCAGCCGACAGTGCCCAGAGCCCGTGTGTTGATTAATCTCCATAGTAACCCCCCTTGAGCCAATTATTATTCTGTCCTCATGCTGTATCTCTCCTGTTTATATATAAGATTAAGTAGTTCTGTAGTTTTTTTTTTTTTTTTTCCTGGCTTCCTTCAGAGGTTGTGGCTTACTTTAACCCCAATTAATCCATTAGTGCAATATTTTTGAGCGCAGGCCAGAGCAATCCTCTTGTGAAGGCTTCAGCCACCTTGACCCGTATGGCACAAAGCAGGGTGCGGCGTCCTACACGTCTCTTGCGCCAAGGAGCAGTATTATGGCGGATGCATGGACATGGACTCCCAGAGGTGTTATGACATTGTGTAATTATCGCAGCAGACAGCTGAAAGCTGTAGGGTTCCCGGTTCTTCCACTTCGTCATCCTGCCACAGTCACTGGCGTAGAAAAATGCTGATTATCCGTAAACAATAATTACGCCTGACAACAAGCTGCTGAGTTAGTGTTTGTTTTTTTTTCTATCTGATGAAACTACGGAATGACCTGGATTTTCCTGTTCTTTCCTCCAAGGGCTCCTGAAAATCCAATTAAGGGCACCATTTGTATTCTTAATTAAATGGATGTTTATTACTCGGTGGTCATATTAAAGCTCACATGTATTCACGCACATCCATAAGACATCCGCCTTTTCTTGGCTGCGATTATGGAGTAACGTGGAGAGGTTTGTTTTCTTTTTTGTTTTCTTTCGGAAGCCTTGAATTTAGTATTAACTTCACACTAAGATTTCCGACCACTTCTATCCTGTTCGAAAACCACTGCAAGCAGAGGCACCTGACAGAAACACTATAGTGGCAGGTTTAAAGCAGTGCATACAGTAAACCCAAAAACAAACATTTATTATATTGCAGCTTTCCAGTTCTTAGATGTGATGGCTGCACTAGCATTCTTTTTTAGGCTTTTTATTACTTTGTTTCTTTTATTTTCACCTGATTGTCTGGCCAGCAAGTCTGTTGTTTTTCAAAAGAACAAGCTGTCCTGCAGATGTGTGTTTTAATTATTTCCTCCCACTGACAATGTTAAATACTTATTTAAAAAAAGAGTTAAAATTCTAAAAAACTAAATATCAGTTAAGTATAAGTATTGTAAAAAAAAAAGTATTTATTTTTCTTCTTAAATGCCCTATTGGGGGGGGGGGGGGCTTTGGCAAAATATCAGGGGTCTAACTAGACCCCTGATGTCTCGCATTTGAAACAGAGAAAGGGACTGAGTACAGTGCAGCCAGAGGTATATGTATGATCAGGGGCGGACTGACCATTTGGAAACACGGGCACTGCCCGAGGGCTCGGGGTCAGTAGGGGGCCCCATGAGATGCCTCTGGCACCTTTATCATAGGCTTTTTTGAGTTTGGGCAAGGACACGGGCTTCATGATCCCCTATTGCCCGGGGGCCCCATGAGTTGTCAGTCCACTCCTGTGTATGATATAACTCAAGCACACACACATATATATTACAGTGGATATAATAAGTCTACACACCCCTGTTAAAATGTTAGGTTTCTGTGATGTAAAAAAATGACATAGAAATCATTTCAGAACTTTTTCTACCTTTTTAATGTGACCTATAAACTGTACAACTCAATTGAAAAGCAAACTAAAATCTTTTAGTGGCGGGGAAGTAAACATAAAAAAACTAAAATAATGTGGTTGTATAAGTGTGCACACCCTCTTATAACTGGGGGTGTAGCTGTGTTCAGAATTAAGCAATCACATTCACAATCATGTTAAATAGTAGTCAGTACACACCTGCCATCATTTAAAGTGCCTCTAATTAACCCCAAATAAGGTTCAGCTGTCCTAGTAGGTCTTTCCTGACATTTTCTTAGTCGCATCTTACAGCAAAAGCCATGGCTCGCAGAGAGCTTCCAAAGCATCAGATGGATCTCAGGAGAAGGGTACAAAAGAATTTCCAAGCATTAGATAAACCATGGAAAACAGTGAAGACAGTCATCATCAAGTGGAGAAAATATGGTGCAACAGTGACATTACCAAGAACTGGACATCCCTCCAAAATGGATGAAAAGACGAGAAGAAAGCTGGTCTGGGAGGCTGCCAAGAGGCCTACAGCAACATTTAAAGGAGCTGCAGGAATATCTGGCAAGTACTGGCTGTGTGGTACATGTGACAATCTCCCGTAATCTTCATATGTCTGGGCTATGGGGTAGAGTGGCAAGATGGAAGCCTTTTCTTATGAAGAAAAACATCCAAGCCCGGCTGAATTTTGCAAAAACACATCTGAAGTCTCCCAAAATCATGCAGGAAAATGTGTTATGTTCTGATGAAACCAAGGTTGAAATTTTTGGCGATAATTCTAAAAGATATGTTTGGCGCAAAAACAACACGGCACATCACCAAAAGAACACCATACCCACAGTGAAGCATGGTGGTGGCAGCATCATGCTTTGGGGCTGTTTTTCTTCAGTTGGAACTGGGGCCTTAGTCAAGGTAGAGGGAATTATGAACAGTTCCAAATACCAGTCAATATTGACACAAACCCTTCAGGCTTCTGCTAGAGAGCTGAACTTGAAGAGGAACTTAATCTTTCAGCATGACAACGACCCAAAGCATACATCCAAATCAACAAAGGAATGGCTTCACCAGAAGAAGATTCAAGTTTTGGAATGGCCCAGCCAGAGCCCAGACCTGAATCCAATTAAAAATCTGTGGGGTGATCTGAAGAGGGCTGTGCACAGGAGATGCCCTCGCAATCTGACAGATTTGAAGTGTTTTTGTAAGGAAGAGTGGGAAAATATTGCCAAGTCAAGATGTGCCATGCTGATAGACTCATACCCAAAAAGACTGAGTGCTGGAATAAAATCAAAAAGTGCTTCAACAAAGTATCTGTTTAAGGGTGTGCACACTTATGCAACCATATTATTTTAGTTTTTTTTATTTTTGCTTCTCTCCACCTAAAAGATTTCAGTTTGTTGTTCAGTTTATAGGTCACATTAAAAGGTGAAAAAAGTTCTGAAATGATTTATCTTTGTCTCATTTTTGTACATCACAGAAACCTGACATTTTAACAGGGGTGTGTAGACTTTTTATATCCACTGTATACCATCACAGAGTGTCCAGTGGGCATAGATAGACATAGCTGTGCTAAAAGTTGAACTGGGGATGGTGCAGAGGCAGGGATTGCAGGGCTGTCAGCGTTTCAGGAGGGCTATCCCGGGGGGTGAATCTGCCATAGCCTGGAGTGAAATCATGTCTTAAGATTTACATATTTGTACTGTGAGAAGAGTGGCACATTCTCCATCCTATACAACAGTTCTATTTTTGCACAGTCAGTGCTGGGCTTTCCTATTAGAATGTTCTGCAAACACTGTAGCATGCACATTATTGCAGGCAGGTATTTATTGCAGGTACTTACAGTTGTGTTCAAAATAATAGCAGTCAGACATCACTAACCGGATCAATCAGTTTTTGGTAGAAATGATACTTCTACATGGCAAATAATTTACTAGCAGATGTAGTAGAGTAATAGAAATCCAACAGACCCAAAAGTCATGACATGCATGCTGCTGATTCTGTGTAATTGAATCACTAATTGAAAGGGGCATGTTCAAAATAATAGCAGTGTGGAGTTCTATTAGTGAGGTCATTCATTCTTAGAAAACAGGTGGAAATTATTGCCTTTATTTAAGTAAGGAAGGCAGCAAATGTTGTACATGCTGGTTACAGTGCATTTCTCTCTGAAATTCTGAGGAAAATGGTTTGTTCCAGACATTGTTCAGAAGAACAGCGTACCTTGATTAAAAAGTTGATTGGAGAGGGGAAAACATATAAAGAAGTGCAGAAAATGATAGGCTGCTCAGCTAAAATGATCGCAAATGCTTGAAAATGGCAACCAAAACCTGAAAGACGTGGAAGAAAGCGAAAAACTACCATTCGAATGGATAGAAGATTAGCCAAAATGGCAAGGACTCAGCCAACAATCAGCTCCAGGAAGATCAAAGAAGGTGTAAAGTTACCTGTGAGTACTGTTACAATTAGAAGACGCCTATGTGAAGCCAAGCTATCTGCAAGAAGCCCCCGCAAAGTCCATCTGTTGAAAAAAAGACATGTGCTGACCAGGGGCGGACTGACAACTCATGGGGCCCCCGGGCAATAGGGGATCATGGGGCCCCTGTGTCCTTGCCCAAACTCAAAAAAGCCCATGAAAAAGGTGTCAGGGGCATCTCATGGGGCCCCCTACTGACCCCAGGCCCTCGGGCAGTGCCCGAGTTTCCAAATGGTCAGTCCGCCCCTGGTGCTGACGAGGTTACAATTTGCCAAAGAGCACATTGACTGGCCTAAAGAGAAATGGCGCAACATTTTGTGGACTGATGAAAGTAAGATTGTTCTTTTTGGGTCTAGTGGCCGGAGACAGTTTGTCAGACGACCCCCAAACACTGAATTCAAGCCACAGTACACTGTGAAGACAGTGAAGCATGGTTGCGCAAGCATCATGATATGGGGAAGTTTCTCATTCTACGGTGTTGGGCCTATTTATCGCATACCAGGGATCATGGATCAGTTTGAATACATCAGAATACTTGAAGAGGTCATGCTGCCTTATGCTGAAGAGGAAATGCCCTTGAAATGGGTGTTCCAACAAGACAACGACCCCAAACACACCAGTAAATGTGCAACATCTTGGTTCCAGACCAACAAGATTGACGTTATGGAGTGGCCAGCCCAATCCCCGGATCTTAATCCAATAGAAAACTTGTGGGGTGACATCAAAAATGCAGTTTCTGAGGCAAAACCAAGAAAGAGAGAAGAACTGTGGAATGTAGTCCAATCATCCTGGGCTGGAATACCTGATCACAGGGGCCAGAAGTTGGGTGACTCCATGCAACACAGATGTACAGCAGTTCTCAGAAACAGTGCGACTACAACTAAATATTCATTAAGTGATTCAAAGGAAAGCAAAATCTTCAAACATTTTTCAGTTTATATAGTGAATGTTTGAGTTTGTAAAGAAGAATACAAACACTGCTATTTTTTGAAAAGTCTAATATACACTTTTCTTCAATTTTTTTAGAGGAACATTAGACTCATGTATGTATTTTATTTGTGTATTCTTCAGCTTTAAGAAAATCCACATGTGGGCATCTTTTATCCATTTTCTGTCATACAATCTTTTTTTAATTCTCCATTTTGCCGTCTTACAATAGTTGACTGCCTTTCCTGTACCTATTTGTTTCAGGTACTTATATAGCGCTGGCAATTTACACAGCTCTTTATATATATATATATATATATATATATATATATATATATATATTGTACATTCACATCAGTCCCTGGCCCTCAAGGGCCATACAATCTAAGGTACCTAACTTACATTCATACATACACATACTAGGGCCAATTTAGACAGGAGCCAATTAACCTCCCAGCATGTCTTTGGAGTGTCAAAGTCGGGTGAGATGCCGATTTCAGGTGGAATTTGCAAGACATCTGACACAGATATCTATGCAAATCACACCAAAAGTACTACATGTACTACTTTAGAAATCAGTGCAGCTCCCAACCAAGTCAGAATTGCACGGATTTGACCACTCTAATTGCAGACAATAAGGTGCGACTTGGCATATGATTTGCAAGTCGCATTGCATGCAAATTGTGTGCCAAGTCACACCCGATGTGACCCGGGTGTAAGTGTTTTTGGAAGGACTGGACTGAGGAATTGGGCTGGTAAGCACAGTCCTATATAAGGGACGGCTTGTGTTGGAGGTGTTCAGCTTGACTTCATCTATGGGATTCCAAGTTCTAGACCAACTTGCTAGCCTCCATTCTTCTGAAGCGTCATGATAAGCTGCCTTGGTGGGTTGACTTGACAGATGACTTTTTTTCTTGCTGTTCCTGCAATTCTTCCACTAGGTGACACTGTTTCACAAGGACAGCATCCCTCACCTACCTGACACCCAGCCACTGACACCATCATTGTCACTAAGATTATAAGTCATGTACAGCACGTTTGGTGATTAGAAGGCAGAAACCATTTTAGTGTTTAGTATATTTAGCCCCTGAAAGAGTGCTGGAAATTATTTCCTATGCTTCCTAGATCTTGGTGTTATTTCCTTAAAGTGGTATTAAACCCAAACACAAACATGTATTATATTGCAGCTTACCAATTCTTAGATGTGATGGTTGCATTAGCTTTTTTTTTTTTTTTTTTTTTTAAAGATTTTCATTCTTTTATTTTCACCTGTTGATCCAGCCAGTGAGTCTGTTGTTTTTCAAAAGACCAAGATCTCCTGCAAATGTATCTGTTAAGACTGTTGAGACAAACCATTTGCCACTGACAGGGGAGCTTACAATGATCAGCTTTTATTTATTTATGCAAATCTTTATCGCAAAAGAAAAAGGTTGTTGCTGTAACTGCAGTATGAGCTGAAGGTTGGCTTCAATGAGTTATTGTATCTAAATCTGCTAATTCGTAAAGGACTACACTCCCTCCAGACTGACAATGCTGCTGGTCAAAGGTGCCCCTGTGCTCCTTCATCCAGAGTGGCAGCACTCTAATACAAGAGGCGTGTTACTGGGCAGATCACCAGGTGAAAACAGAGGGAAAAAGCCTGAAAAACAAAAACTTATGCAGCCACCACACCTAATGAATGGTAAGTTGCAAAAATGTGTTTTACTTTTGGATAGAGTATGAAAGAACTAGATTTTTTTTTTTGGCTTGGTAGATTCCCCCTCTCTATTTGTCCTGATGGTCATTGTCACTGAGACACAAAGTGATGGGAAATTCAAAGTACAAAGTAGTACAGCTGGAATAGGAAATCTACCATTGGGGACACCTGGTCCAATGAAAAGAGTCTAAGAGGGCAGCTCCCCTCCCTTTGTTAAAGTCGTTCAAAGGTCATTTTTTTTTCTTTTTTTCACCATAAAGTATAACTAAAGAAAAAACTTTTTTTTTTTTTTTTTACATTTTTGGATAGAGTGGAAAAGAGTGGAAATAGAGTGGGAAAAACACACAGAGATTTTTTTCAGCGAGGAATGCAGTTCCGGCACCTTCAGCTCTGAATGTATTTAATGGCAAGGGGTGCTGGACGTTCTATTGATCCTGGCTGTTGGGAGATCTATTGTCACTGGAGATAATCAATTTTTCATGGTGATCTATTGTTGCTGGTGGGGGGTCTATTGGTCATTTTTTTGCTGGAAGGGATCTACTGCTGAGGGAGGGGTCCATTGCTGCTGCTTGCTGGAGAGCCTGGTAATGCTGGCTTCTGAGAGATCTCTTGTTGCTGCTGGGGCTTATCATTGCTGGGGTGGTATTTTGTTGCGACGGTCCATTGTTGCTGGGAAAATCTATTGCTGCTGGAGGGGGGTCTATTGCTGCTGGCTGCAGGAAAACTACTTTACTGCTTTTTTGGTTATCATTAACAAATTCATTACAAGTTACTTAGCACCACAAAATTATTCTTGGCTCTGTATTCTCTAAAACTGGGAGGTGGGTAGGGGGTGGAACCAAGGGACAGTGCTTGGAGGTGGGTAGGGGGTGGAACCAAGGGACAGTGCTTGGAGGTGGGTAGGGGGCAGAGACAAGAAGCAACTTAGAAGGGGGGAGTTCCTGCACCTATTCTCTGAGAAAAAAACAATCCCCGAGAATACCTGTCAGTGCTTATTGCTGTCTGTGCTCCCGCAAGGGAGATTCATCTCCTCTATTAACCCCTGCATGCCTAAGGGTAAAATAAATCTAAATGCCTAAGCACAATTTTGCAATGTTGACATGTGTTAGTAAAACCGTACATATCATCACAACTACTTTGAACATCCAGGTGAATTATACCGTGTTTTTTTTTTCAGGACAAATTGGGCTTTCATTTGGTGGTGAATGGTAATGGATATCTCCTGATATTTTTTTTTATTATCAAAGGAAAACTGGCCCATAGTAAAAAAAAAAAAAAGAAAAATATATTTTTTTTAAATTTAGCTGTGTGTTTCTTGTTACTATCATAACCTACCACCAAAGAACAACCCAAAATAAATTTTCCAGCTTTTGACGATCGCAGCGATACCATATATGTGTATGTTATTTGTTGTTTGTACAGCCCAGAAACAATAGTGCGCATTTTGTTTTGTTTTGTTTTTTCCTGACTTTTGACCTTCACCTTTAACCCAAACACTAACCCTGGCACTGAACTACATCAAACCTTGATCTAGGTATTTTTGCTATATATTTTTTTAAATATTTATTTTTAACAAACGGTTTTTTTTTCTCTCTGCA
Organism: Staurois parvus; assembly: GCF_062004578.1. NCBI lineage: Eukaryota > Metazoa > Chordata > Amphibia > Anura > Ranidae > Staurois > Staurois parvus. The sequence continues at coordinate 2,566,135 of NW_028317857.1, read as the reverse complement.
AGGACAGAGAGATACAATATCTTTCTCCTTCATTCATACAGAAAAAAAAACAACAAGGGTGGCAGGCTGTACAGTGACTGATCACTGTGATAGCCAATCAGAGGCTATCACAGCCATCATGTGACCCGGGATTGGAAGTCCTGGGTCCTGATCGTTAGACCAGGCTCTCAGTGACACCCTAGTCTTTCTGCTGGGAGCACACTGTGCGGGGCGCTCCCAGCACAAAGACAGGTACACAAATATGTGGCCCCATGGAAAAAAAAGCCCAGTTTTGAGGCCGCATATTTTAGTGAAGTTGGTGGGAAGGGGTTAAACATGATTACTGTTCTCACCAAAAGGTGAAAGAAAATCCTAAATTTTGGCTTGTCCCCAGAAAAAAATCTTCTAATGGAGACCTAAGGGGCCCCAAGAACTTCCTTTTATTTGCAGAGATGTCTTCTCCCTTCCTGTTTGCCTATGGGACAGGAATAAATGGAAATCTCTGAAATGGGACACAGCTGGCGAGAAAAAAAAATATCTGATGGGTTATCACCCTCCCTTATGCTCTCCAAAATGACATGAAAAAAGTTTTGCCTATAGTTCTACTATAAAGTGTTCTCTTCATTAAGGTAAAGAAAAAAACCTTCTGTTATTAGGAGCCCCCCAATAGTTACCTGAGCCTGATCTCAATGCAGCACTGTGCCCGAGAGCTGCGGCTTTCTCCTCACAGGACAGAAAGGCTCAACTGCGTATTTTTGCTGCCCCCCAACCACACGTCTAAATGAAGCCTTAGACTGTTATCTTTTTATACTGATGCTGCAGACTGTTTGATTGAAGTGGTGGTAAAGGCAAGGCTCAAGGTTTTTTTACCTTGTGTGCAGCAGTGCCTCCAGCCCCCTCAATACTTACCTGAGCTATCAAGATCCAGCGATGTGCGCAACAGCCTCGGCTGCCCCAGATCTCTGCCTCCTCATTGGCTGAGAAAGCAAACGGGAGCCACTGGAGCCACAGCGCTGAGCAAACTGTTGGCGCTATATAAATACTGTATAATAATAATAATCCTGCTGCAGTCAATCACAGCCAGTCAGCCAATGAGGAGAGAGAAGAGGTGGGGCCAAGTCACAGCTCCATGTGTGATAGGACATATGAAGCAGTGGGTGCCCCCATAGCAAGCTGCTTGCTATGAAGGCACCTGACAGAAAGGAGGAGCCAAGAGAGCCTGCGGGGGACCCAAGAAGAGAAGGTTCCAGGCTGCTCTGTGCAAAATCAAAACATCACCCCTTTTGAAAACGTATGTTTATACGAAATGCATTAAGGAGGAGCCCTGCTACACAGTGACGTCACGCTGCCGGATCACGGAGGTCCGGCGGCCATCTTAACATGCTGACTGGTCAGTAACATTGGCAGCACAGGCTACTTTTTACCTGATTTTCTACAGAGCTTTCTAGCAACCTTGATCGCTTTTAACTTTTTACCAGATTTTACTTGGATGAATTACATGTGTGTACACCATTTTTACCCTTGATTAATTTTTCCAATAAATTACAGGTTTACTACACTATGGGATCCCCTATTTTTTGCTCTACCAAGAGCACTTAAACCTCCCAGGACCAAGGTCTCTTCCAGCCCGGAGGAAGGATTGTCTTCCATATGACCAGACCTTATCATACAATCCATAAGAGGGTCCTCTGATTGACATCACCTAAACGCCCATACCATCAGAGGGAGAGAATCCTAGACCAGGCCAGGTTCCATTGAAGGGAGATCTCCAGGCTGACATTTATAACCAATGTGCATGGAGATTGCGCTTCTGAATATATACGCACAGCCTGCTGGGATTTCACTTTGAGTAGCAACTTCACGCCATAGAGCTAATCATTGGGACTCATATGTGCTTTTTATTTGCCTATTATGATGTTATAGATATTTATTAGTTATTTATTTGTTTTATCTCAAGCGCTGCGCTTTCTTTTGTTTTATTTGCAAAACCAAATATGTTTGTTATTTTACAAAAAAAAAATGAACCTTTAAAATCGCTTTAATGTAGGTTCTTATACAGACTACACTTATCCTAAAAAAAAAAAAAAAGATTGAAATTAATAATAAATACCTATAGGAAAATGTTACATAAAATACTAAAAAAAACCCTTCATGTGAACATTGCAACAATGACTTTTACTAAAATATTCTTATTGAGGATAGCAATAATTTATCTCAGTGTATCACATAGGGCCCTATTATGCCCCCATCATCATTTCCATAGGGACTGCAGAGCTAATGCTTTATGGACCATAGAAATGGGAGGTTCGGAGAGGAAGAGTGATCTTTGGTGACAACATTGAGGGGCCTGGAGTAGCTTTGCTATATATATTTAGCCTTTCAGTCCCGCTCTGGTAAGTGCCACATCTGACAGTCTGCCATTCCAGGCCCCCGAATTCCAGATTGCGTACTGAACACTACAGAACTGATTTTGATGAATCCTGGCTGTAAGTAGTAAACATATTTTCCAGCAGGAGTTCTGAGATGAAAATTAAACCTGATGATGGTGCAGCGTGCCTTCCAGTCACCAGTATTGATTCAAAGAAAATAGGTGTTTTTCGTAGGTCAAATGAAATCCTGGAAAATGATGAAACCATAACACATAATGACCATGCAGCACTGAGCTTCTTCCAACCCTTACAAATACATTGTGTATTATGTGCATCCAAAGGTTCTCCTGGTGTCCCCATGCTGAGGTTATTAGGACACAGTTTTCTAGCTGACTACTGCCATGCAGAGCAATTCTCCTTCACCTGTCCATGGAACTTCTTTAATGTTTGGGGAACATTGTAAAAACACTCCGTGTTTTCTATAGGACTGTTTCGCGTACTCGCTGCACGCTGTCAAAGACAGTCTGTAATAATGACTGGGAACTGGTGGGACTGGCTCCTTACCATGTGACCACTATGACAGCCGATCCCATGTTTAAGAAGACCTTTCCACCCGCGCTGGCATCCCTGTAATTCAGATATTATATCTGGGGGGTGGGAAGGTCTGCCTAAACATTTGACCAATGTGCTTGACTGTCACAGTGGTCACACAATCGGGAGCTGGTCCCACCACTTTCTGATCATTAGTACACACCAAGAGCTGTCTTTGACAGCTCGATCCCTGTACTGGGAGCTTTAAGGGAGTGCGCTCTCAGCACCAAAACCTATGCCACCCATAGACACTTTGTCACTACACATATGCATTATGTGGGCACCAATGGTTAAATTCCCTCCAACCATCCTTTGTCACCCACCCCTCCCCCTGGGCAGATGACAGGTCCATGTCTGCTCAGTTTCTGCAGAGCAGACACAGATCGAGTGGGTGGTAGAGTGTAAACAGACTCTTCTGTCCATTTACACCCGATTGCCCTCCTATCCATTCTACCTAAACAGAGGGGATAGATCTCCTTCCATTTTTTTTTCTATTGACTGATCAGATTGAAGGTAGGCAGGTATAAACAGGCACAAGTCTGTTGCACCTGCTGGTCCATAGGGATGAATGGAGAGTCCGATCCGGTTCGCCTGAACAACTGACCCAATCTGACCTTTCATGCGAATGGGGCCTTTTCCTTTTTTCACTTTACTGAGTTCTCTGTATTAAAATAGTTGTAAACTCTTACACATACCCAGTGAAGTGACTGGGCTCAGGTGATACAAATCCTCCTACATAAGTTGTGCCTGTATATCTACTGTGTTCTCTACATCCGTTCAAAGTGCTGAATTTATTAAGCTTGTCTGAGAGTCCAGAAAAGAGAGCTGAAATTACACTCTGCAGAGCTCACTGAGGAGAGCTCTGAGAGCCGATTGGAGGGAAGGGACATCCCCCCTTCCCCTCCACAGCTCACAAGAACAGCTGATGCTGTCAATCTGGTGGAATCTCTCTTTCCTGTCACCATTTTTCTCTTGGTGTCAGGAAAACTTGAATGAGAACACTACAAGTTCTGACAGCCTTTGTGGCTGTTGGCTTGCAGTTCTCAATGAACTACCATGGAGCTGTAGAGCACTGTGGTAGTTCTTTGAGTATTCCTGTCAGTAAGTATATGCTTGCCTGTACAATGTATGGCCACACTGATACACTGACAGGTCTGCAGGAGACCTTTATGACACCAATGATCTGCTGATTGCTTGTGCAATGCTTTAGAGGCTCCAGAAACAAAAAATGATTAATTCACATTTATTTACCTGCAAAAAAAAATGTGCATTCATTATTTTTTGTTAAAAAATAAACTTACCCTTTAAGGTACAAAATGCTCCACTACCCCACCATTGTCAATAAGCACTCCATATCACTACTCCCTTCACTTCCTTCTTTTGCAGGAGAAAATGAGGGCAGTGGAACCATAGGCTCCTGCTGCCGTCAGCCAAACTCTTGTAAAGAAGGAGTGGTGGTGTGGCTCACCTGTGCTGTGTGTGTGTCTAAAGATGCACACAGCCTGGCTCAGGACCCAGTGGCAACACACACATGGCTGCCTCTTTAGCACCCAGCTTACTATAGGAGGCATCCAAAGGGGGTATGGACTACCAGCACTGACCCCTGCCCTTAGCTCTGTTGTCTCTGTACACTGCCTTACAATCTCATGGCCTCTGTACACTGCCCTACATAATGCCGACCCTATCCTTTTCCCTGCTGACCCCCTGTACACTGCCCTGCTGATCTCACACCTTCTGCCCCCCAGACATTGTTTACTGCACCCCTACATTGGACAGGCTAGATCTGGCCCTGGTGACTAGGTCTCTTTTTAATTCCCGAACGTCTCTTTTATTTCTCTAGAACAAACACTGAAACCCATCTGCCGTACCTGAACCTTCTGCCCATCAGCTTGCAGGAGAAATGTGAACTTTAGAGGGTCCTAAATGACTGTGAATAATGGTGTTGAAATTGTGAATTCTTCAAGCCTTTAGACCTTTATCTATTGTTTACAGGCCACTTCGCACACCATGACTTTTCTCAATGGTTCAAGTGACACAGAGCACCAGCACATAAGTAGTAAGGCTTCACTTACAAATGATTATTTTCAGTATTATTATTACTATACAGGATTTATGTAGCACTACCCCCTTAAGGGTAATTTTTGGGTTGCCTGTCAATCTGGACCTCCTGTTGAAAGCCCAACCTCTGCTGACACCACCATGCCCTGGTGACCTAAGTAAATCACACCAATCTCTCAGGCTTTGATATTTATTTGCCCCGCCCACATGCCACCTCTCCTGGGAAATGTAGTCCTAGGCACTCTGCTTATCAGCCAAGTCCTGCTGTTCAGAAATACAAGTTCCAGAGGGCTGTTCTGTCAATGTGAGTAACCTGAATAGCCGGCTACCGCCATCTAATGGCCATTTTCATGTATTGCAAATAATAACATTTCAGTGGGTTACATTTATATAGCATCAACAGTTCACAAAACACTTTACAAAATGAAGGCAGACATTACAGTTACAATACAATTTGGTACAAGAGTAATCAGAAGGCTTTGCTCATTAGAGCTCACAATACAATGAAGAAGCATGTTGAATGAAGTTGCAAAAATGTGTTTTGAGCTTATGTTTTTATGCTGTTAAATAGTTTTAATATCTGTCCTTTGTAAATAAGGTGTCTTTTATGGTGGTTTTTTTTTAAAATCTTTTTTGATTGTATAATTTTCATGGGGAAGAGAGTAAAGTTCAGTGACACCCAAAACAACCAATCAAATTTCATCATTTCAGGGAATCTTTGGGTTACTGCATCCTGAATAATATGTCCAATGATTAGCTGGGTGGGGAAGCATCAATAATAGCCAATACCAGTCATTATAAAACGAAAGAGGGCCTTTTATAAGACATCTGAATTTTGCAGAATTAGTTTATCAGCAGCCATAAAATTAGAAACAGAAAAAAAACAAAAAAACAAGGGGAAATTGCTCAATCCATGCAGGGTGGGATGAAAATGCAGGTCAGGAAATGTTTCTGCAGATAAGGCAGTTTGTCACGCGTGTGTGAGACAAGGAATAATAGGCGAACCTTTTCTTACCGTGACATTCACCTCTACTAACAATGGTGCTCCTGCTCAGGAAGGATGTTTGTCCTGATGGAAGTTGGTGACAGTTTCCTCCAATAGCCAGCAAAGAACAGAGACCTGGACAGGATAGCAATCAGGTAACAGGATGGAGATGGAATACAGTTAAGAGAGGTTACCTTTAAAGCACAACAAAAGCGTGCCTGGCCACAGCCTGTACCTGGCAGGGCAGAGAACGTCTGGCAGAGCAGAGAACGTCTGCCAGTCTGCTTCACTGAATTCTAAAGTCAAGTGCAGCTGAGCCCAAGAACAAAAATGTAATATATTGTAGTTTACTAGTCTGAAGATGTGGAGGCTGCATTAGTAATCCTGCAAATAACACGCTTTGTGCCTTTGGCTGGCTACACTCATTTCTCCACTGAACCTATGGAAGGGGTCATGGTTGCCACCCAGGCAGAAACCCACTCATCAGGTTCCAGTATCCTCTTGCTGCCCATGTAACATGCATGTGTGGAGGCAAAGAGGACAGGCTGTAACACCCACACACCACACACCACACATACTGTATACATCCATGGGTGGAAGAGTCTTCTGTGCTGAAAGCTTGCACACTGTGCGCTCCTGGAACAGTGATCAAGCAGTCAAAGACAGCTCTTGGTTCATATTAATGGTTGGGAGGCAGCAAGATTGGTTCCTGACAAGAGCGGACTGACCATTTGGAAACTCCGGCACTGCCCGAGGGCCCTGGGTCAGTAGGGGGCCCCATGAGATGCCCCTGCTACCTTTTTCATAGGCTTTTTTGAGTGTGGGCAAGGACACAGGGGCCCCAAGATCCCCTATTGCCCGGGGGCCCCATGAGTTGTCAGTCCGCCCCTGGTTCCTGACCATTAATTAATCAACAATTAAAACTTTTGGACCCATATTGGTGATCCTTGGTGTGCTATTGACATTTTCCCTTGATGATTCCGTTCAGTTCCAGCCAATGGTCGCTGCAGCACCCTCTTATATACACACAGCCGTTTTTAACGCAGGCACCTGTGCGTTTGGATTGTACACTTGGTTCCTGACCATGTTACCAGTGTGATAACCAATCAGGGCTGGGCTGGAAGGGGTTAAGTACCTTACAGGACTTCCTTTCAAGTCCAAAGTAGCATTTCTGGGACATGGCAGTTCTCTTTATCAAGGTGACAAACAGAACCTTGAAGTCACTTCCAATATGTCTGCCTTTCCTCATCTCCATCACGTGGGGGAGATTAGTAGTTTACAGAAGGAAGAAAATTTTTTTTTCATGCTTCCAGTACAGTTCACAGTTACAAGGACACAGATTTTCTGGCAAGGTCAGTGGGTGTTTTCTGTGCTTGCTGAAAATGTTTTTTATCTACATATACTTTAAAGTCCAACTTGGGTGGCAACCATGACTCCTATAGATACAGCTGAGAAAAGAGTATAGACAGCCAAGGAAAGGAATTATTTTCAGGATCACCAGGTGAAAATAAAAAGGGAGAAAGACTGAAAAATGAAAACTAATGCAGCCACCACATCTAAGGATTTATACAATATAATATTTTTGTTCTTGGGTATAGTTATCTTTTAACTTCATCATGACCACGTAATACATATATGTGCAGTTCAGGTAGTGGGCATTTATCCTGGGCTCCACATACACTATACTGTATTATAACAAAGTGGAAGCAAATGGGAACAACAGCAACTCAGCCACGAAGTGGTAGGCCACGTAATATGACAGAGCGGGGTCAGCGCATGCTGAAGCACACAGCGTGCAGAAGTTGCCAACTGTCTGCAGAGTCAATAACTAAAGAGCTCCAAACTTCGTGTGGCCTTCAGATTAGCACAACAACAGTGCGTAGAGAGCTGCATGGAATGGGTTTCCATGGCCGAGCAGCTGCATCCAAGCCTTACATCACCAAGTGCAATGCAAGTATCGGATGCAGTGGTGTAAAGCACGCCGCCACTGGGCTCTAGAGCAGTGAAGATGTGTTCTCTGGAGTGACCAATCATGCTTCTCTGTCTGGCAATCCCATGGATGTGTCTGGGTTTGGTGGTTTCCAGGAGAACGGTACTTGCCTTACTGCATTGTGCCAAGTGTAAAGTTTGGTGGTGGGGGGATTATGGTGTGG